>NC_073255.2:160252500-160877500 GCF_029289425.2 Pan paniscus
GGTATAACTATAATCTGAGCAAATTGTGCAATCAGTTGAGACATCATTGACTGAAAAATTAGGACATTTCCTAAAGCAAAGGATTGGAGAAAGACCTTTCTGTGAAATATTTCTTGGGTAATCAAGCTTTAACAGTCCTTTCTGATGTGCAATTACAATTTATTTTTATATGAAGGAACAATAATCTGTATAAAGCAAGCTTTCTGTTGCTTGTATTGAAATGCCATTACATCAGTGACAGCTGTCTTGAGTATAACAATTGCCCTGGATGAATGGTCAGTTCTTTCATGGTTAATGTTTTCCTGAAAAGAGGTGTTAAGAAGAAGAAAAACAATGAAGTCAGATAAGTACAAATATACAGATTCACATATCCTATCTGACTGACTGACTGGAAATTTGAAAGTATTTAAAGTCAGGCCAATATTTCTATGTTTAGAAAGAAAGTAAGGAAGAAAAGAAAAAAGGAAGGAAGGAAGGCACAGAAAGACTTAGCCACCAAATGAATTGAGCATGAGGTCAGTTTTTCTTGACCCACTTTTTCTGAGCACACTGTTTTGTGAATCAATGCCCATTAGGTTTGAGGTTATTACATAAAGCAGTAACAGAATACATCATGTTTCTACATGCTCAGAAATGCAGATATTAATAACAAGAAATATTTTGGGGCTCATTTATGTTTTGCAAATTATATTATGTTGAAGAAAATATTCCCTAATTTTCATTTTAGTTTAGAGTTTGCTTCACTGCTTGCTAATATCTGGATTGGAAAAAAAACTTTAAGAAACCATATATTTTGCAAAGGTAAATTAAGCTGATTTCATCAGCATAAATAATTGCTAATGTAGCTGAAAAATTGAATATCTGGAAATGTCTTTTAGGATTATGATTCTATAAATCCACTGCATGTTAGAGTATGTTTATTCATGTATTTTATATACAACAAATATTTCCTGAAAAACTTTTATGTCTGGGAACTGTGCTAGGCATGTGAAATTTGAAAGGAAAAAAATAGACAAGACTATTGCCTTTGGGAGATAGAATAAAAATAAATTATGCATATGTATTCATAAGTGTTTTAGAGGAAACTAATGGAGAACTCAGCAGAGAATAATCAGGAAGGAGAGAATCTGTTTTAGACAAGAAAGTCAAAAAAAATGAAGTTTAAGGTTTGAAGTATGAGAAGGAGCCCATGGGGAGTAAGAGTTCACTGAACTCAGAGGTGATTGAAAAGAGAGAAGGTCAGAAAAGTAGGAGTGGGTAAGGGTCAGATCATGCATTCTCATAAATTAGATACTTTTATGTCTATGCTTTTATATCATGAAGACCTTTGAATATCAAATAAAAGTTATGGACTTTCATCCCCCCAAAAAAGTATATATTAAAAATTTACGTGAAACTTTGCATACCACAGAGTAACATTCAGGTGATTTGTCCTTGGCACAAAAGACCTGGCCCACTTCATTTGAGTGAAACACTCCTTGGCTCAATCCTCCCCTGGAACACCTGGAGAAAATTTATCCACTGGAGAGCTTAGTAAATCGCCCTAAATTCCTTAACATATAGGTATATGAGCCAGTACAGATCATAAGAAAGTCTTAATTAATAGTGTTGACAAATTCATAGATGTTTCCTTCATTAAGCAAGTTATGGTTTCCCTACAGCTTCTCAATGTATGACCATGAGCATTTGCCAATGATATGGGGGTCCTGGTTGGGGAACTCTTCATCCTTCCTTAGTGAGCTGTTTGCAGAGCATCTTCCATATTTCCCTTTATTGGCAGAGCCCTTATGGCAATGGAATCCTCCCCGCTGTTCTACTTTCTCTGCTGCCCAGAGACAGACCCTAACATGTAGGCTTCTATTTCTCATGTAGATCCCCATACTCCTCTGGGCACTTGGATATTGGCTGAGGATATATAGAAGTCCTCACTGAAGCATTTCAGCACATTGATAGCTGGATAAAATTGCAGAGCAGAGCTGCCCTTGCCCAAGAGTAATGTCACCGGTGCCCTCAATGCCAACCCTCAGGCCCTACCCCTACTTCAGTCTGTTTCCTCTGCTGTGGCTTCTTGGACTAGCCTTAAATTTCCTCAAGCAAACTTGGGGAATGGGAAGTTCTGAGTTCAGAATCCTTCCTCTGGCCACAGAGTACATCTGACTCATTTTCTTAATGTTTACCAACTACTTAGACCACTAAAACCGCCAGTTTTTAAGTCTTATTACAACAAATATCAATAATATGAAATCACCATATTATGCATGAGATTTTCACATGCCAATCTGTCACTGAATCATTTCAAGTCAATATTCTAGAGAAAACAATAGTTTGAATAGTTCTTTAAGGTTTGCAGCAATGGAACTAATGCATAAATAGCATTTCATCGAATGTCCATTCAACCATGAACTTCATCTTAGTACAGGATTTTACTTCCAATGTATCACACTGGGTACCAGTGTGTCACCTAAAAAGATACATTGCTGTCCTGACCCCAGTACCTGTGAATGTGACCTTGTTTGGAAATAGGGCCTTTGCAGACATAAGCAAGTTAAAATGACGTCATATTGGGATATGGTGGGCCCTAATCTGATAGACTGGTGTGCTTATAACAGAGAAATTTGGACAATGACACACACAGGAGAGAAAGCCATGTGAAGACAGAGGCAGAGATTGGAGTGATGGGTCTACAAGCCAAGGAACACCAAGGATTGCTAGCAACCACCAGAAGCAAGGAGAAAGGCAGGGAACAGGTTCTCTCTGAAAGCTTCCAATAGGAATCAACCCAACTAACACTTCAATGGACTTCTGGCCTTCTAAACTGTGAGAAAATAAATGTTTGTTGTTTGAAGCCACCTTGTTTGTTTTGACAGCCCTAGGAAACTAAAACAGGTACCAAGAGGGCATATACAAAAGGGGAAGATTGCACAGGATATTTTCTTTATTGTAATTTGCAAAATGTCAATTTAAAAAAAGAAAAAGAAAAAATATATCAAAATATGTGTGCTTTACTTCAACAGGAGACTAAAACCAGCTAATAGCCCAATTCTTGAAATTCTATAATTATGTGACTCTTAAACCAGAAAAATTATGCAGTCAGGCAGTTATACACACAATTGGGTCCTTATGACTACTAATGTAGGAACCCAACAGAATGTAGAATATTAGCCTTGAAGTCTGAGCTTGGGAGCCTTCATTCATGCTTCTTAGTGAAATTCTATGTTGATATTTCTTTAGTCAAAGAAGAGTTTTGGCCTGGACTATCCATTTATGCATATAAAAATTGAGTGTCTTGCATAATGACAAAATTGCATATCTTGAATAAACATGGCTTCCATGTTCATATAATGGGCTTCCATGTTCATATAATTGTGTTTTTTTTTCAGAAGCTAAGTACTTAAAATACTTTAAAACAGGAAGAAAAAAACTTAAAATGCACACACAGAGAAATCTTCCTTTCTCTTCTGGGATACGTATATTTCTAGTGTAACTTTTTTAACAAAGAAAAACTGCAAACATCATTTCAACAACTGTATTTTAACTTTAAAGAACAACTTGGTATTTTCTTAGGGAGACATGCTCTTAAAAAGTAGGAAAGAATATTCCCTTTTAACAAACCTGCACATCTACCCCTGAAACTATAACAAAATTTGGGGAAAAAAGAAAAGAAAAAAACCGAAAAATTTTAAAACAAAGGGCTTGATTTATTTGAGACAAATATAAACAATGCAAAACAGAAAAGGTCTCACCCTCAACCAAACACCACCGAAACATTAACATAGCAGAAAATGTCAAAAGAGAAAATTTCTAACCTTTTTAAAAATCCTATTCATTTCCCATAGACTTTAAGAATCTTTCCATTTTAAATAAAATTTCTCTTCCTTTCTTTCTATTGCAGGAAAGAATATAAATCAATCTGTTATTGCCCTATAAAAATCCAGACTTGCAATAAACTGTCACCACTAAACAGGAACAACAAAGGTTTGAAATTGTCATCTCTTTCCCAGGGCTGCCATTCCTTCAAGGACCTTACAGCATGAATAATGGAGACTTTTACAGACAAAAGTCATTCAATAGAGAACAAAATGAGCTATAAGTTTAAGTCTACTCTTCCCTTTGCCCAGTGCAGTACAGCAGAGTGGAAGGGCTACCATTTGCACAACCCCAGGGGTGCACTTTGAATCATATAGACTATATTTGCAGCATCTCTGCAGAACGGTTCAGAGCCAACCTCTGGAGTGAGTGGATGGAAGCCAATATGGCTTCACTGCTTAACAGCCACGTCACCTTGGCAAGTTACTTAACCTCCTAAGCTTTAGCTTCCTTATCCATTGAACAGGATAATAATATCACTGTTTCATAGGGTTGTGAAGGAATATAAAAGAATGTTTAAGTAACCAGCAGACAGTGGGAAGAAACTCAACATATCATGTATATAGTGTTAATATGTATGTTTAGGATATGAATAAGGAAAACCATAAACGTCCTTCTGAGTTTCTCTTCTACAAGTATGTTCACACATATGTTCCCCACCCCACTTCCTGACATTCTCCTCTATTTTATTTATACAACACTTATATTAAACAGGTAAAGCTCCAGTTATGAGGTGATATACCCTCCATAGAGGAGACCTACTGTCTCAGTGACTGGAGCAAATAGAGATTTAGCTTCCAATTTCCAACAAGCAGTGAGAGGCATTCGGAACTCTGCAATGATGCTCTGTCAGTGATCTAGAGGAGTAATGACATGAATGAGGCATGAATGAAGGGGACTGAGTCAGAGACACATCACAAGTGGAAGCCTTCATGTCTGCTCACCAACAGATAAACATCTGGGAGTTGGTGGCCACATAAGCAACCTCTTTGCCAAAATACTGATTCTTATTAGCCAAAGATCCAAAAGTCTCAGGGAGTCTGCTGGTCCCCCAACCACCAAGCCTAAAAAAGTACACTGAATTGCAGTTATACCAAATGCTTTATTTACGCATAAATCAACACAAAGAAAGATTCTGGTGCCCCCATTGAAATGACAATTAGTGTGTCAATAATCCAAGATGGAATCTACTGGGCCAGTATCTGTTTACCTTAATATAGACAGGCCTCTGAATATGTGATCCATTAGATCTATGTGAAGATGTCAACTATAAGTTTATTATATTAAGTCACGATATATTTTCAACTTTCAGAATTAATGTTTTTGCCTTCATTCTCCCAGAAGTAAAACTTGTCTTATTTTGGCAAGCTTTAAGATTAAGTCCTAGCTTTGGTAGGAATGAAACAAATAAAAATTTCAGTGAACGCATGGATATTTGGAATTATGTGACTTTTGGAAATATTCAATATGTCATTTTTATAGTTTGTGTTGTGTATCATAAGAAACATCCTGGAAGATGAGTTTGGGTAAAAATTGCAAAAAAAATTATCTCAGAATGAAATTTTAATACTTATTTTCCCTCAGCCACAAGCTCATTGAGATTTCATTTGTCAGTCAAGCATAATTTTTACAATTCATCTCTAATATTATTTTTTAAAAACCCATTGGAATATAGCATGCTGAAGAGAAATAATTGATTAAAATATTGCAAGATGCCTTATGAAATCTCTTTACTTTGCTGCATAAACTTTCAATTCCTTAAAAAAAAAAGACATAAATATCACAGTTCAGAAGGATATCTCTGGTCACTAAAAAGAATGGTCTTCCGAACCTAAAAAAAAAAACAAAAACCGGGCACAGTGGCTCATGCTTGTAATCCCAGCATTTTGGGAGGTCGAGGCGGGTAGACCACGAGGTCAGGAGTTCAAGACCAGCCTAGCCAAGATGGTGAAACCCTGTCTCTACTAAAAATACAAAAATTAGCCGGGTGCGGTGGCAGGCACCTGTAATCCCAGCTACTCGGGAGGCTGAGACAGGAGAATCGCTTGAACCCGGGCAGCAGAGGTTGCTGCACTCCAGCCTGGGCGATAGAGTGAGACTCTATCACAACACTGCACTCCAGCTTGGGCGATAGAGTGAGACTCCGTCTCAAAAAACGAACAAACAAAAAATGAAAGACAAACTACCATATGTTAATGAAATAAGAATGTATGGGAATTCTGCATTAAAGGTAGTCACGGAGACATGTTCCACTCTTGCTTTGTGGTATGCCCTCTCTTAAATGAAGGCCAATGTTTCCATAATGAGCTGCAAATAAACTAGCAATTGTGCTCATTTAGTTATTATCAAAGTTGAAGATTTACTATCACAGAGAGTAAAACACTAACAGTTAGTGCTATACCATGATTCTCAGAGAAGCATTTATATATACAGACATCATAATTAGCCAAAACCACTTTTATGAAAATATTAGTAAAAAAAAAGTACTACATTCAAGTGTTAATCATCTCAGAATATATTTTATTTATAATGCCTTCTTTTTATTCAATATCCTTTAAACTTTTAGAGAAAACTCTTAGATAAAATATTTTATTTAAAATTTTTATAGAGCTGTATTTATGGACAGAATGTTTTTCAAATGTCATTAAACAAATTGAAAAGACAATTTTACACTGTTTTGGTCAGTCATCCTTTTCTAAATGATGGAGACTAGATTTAAAACTAACTTAACTCCATGGAAATCCTGTTTAAAAAGTGGAAGGAATCAAAGGCTTATTCTAAAAATTATGTTTCTATATAATAAGAACACTAACATCACCAAAATAAGTGAGATTAAAAATTCTCCTCTTTATACTGGCTCACTGGTTAATTTGGTTTGCATTAAGTATTGTTAGAGATTCGGAACATATTTTAAACTTACTAATGCTATATATGGATATATATCTACAGATTTATCAAAATGCTGATAGTATGGATACAAGAGAATAGATTTAGTGTTGAAGTCAATGTCTCTACATCTAGTTAAAATCTCTGTTAAAATCCTTAACAAAAATATCAAACTTTTTGTCACCAAAATATTGCTATTAATAGCAACAATGACAGACAAAAGACAGAATTAGTACTAATGACAATTGGACTAGAATTTTAATAAGATAATGATGACTGTCTCCATAGACCATCACCATGGTGGTCCACAGCCTTTAGGGTACACACAGATACATTTGGGCTGGACACCCTAAAGTGCTCTGATGAAAAATGAATGTCAATCTAGAAACTGCAGTCAACAATTTTGCCCACCAAACCACTAAGGTTTCAGAACTTCTTGGTATTCTCTTGATTATGTCTCCGTGCCTGAAAGTTAAAGTTAAGTGAATACTTTCCTTTAAACTTCTTAGATGCTCTGGGAAATGCCATGACTATGGTCTTTGACTTGGTCAAACCTTCCTTAGAAGCATCATTCTAGAATGTGTGCTTCCATCCATAACTCAGGCTTAACAGATTAGTTTTTAACGAGTAGTAAAGACATAAGCTGGACCTTTGTTTTAAAAGCCCTGAGTCCTTTAAGACATTAATTTATTTATCCTCTAACATCAGTTTGTGACAGGGAGAAGACAAAGACTAAAATGTCCAACAAATACATAGAGTATAGGGTGCGCTTCTTGATTCCACTCTTCAACCCAAAACAGATACACTACTTTTAGCAAAAGAATTTATGTTTTCATTTATCAATTAATTCACTTATTCAAGGGACATTGATTAAAAATACTCTAGGCAGCAAGCATTTTACTAGGCACATAAGATACACAAAAATGAAATTTTAAAATCAATAAAATGTAGTGCCTGCCCTTAAAAAGGTTGAGGAAACAAACAGTTGAGACAATTATATTACAATGTAAGGACAGCTCTGATAGAAGTAACAAGGATGCAATGGGAGTCCCATGAACATGACACGCACACCAGGCACGGTGTAAGGGGAGAGGCAGGTCAAGGAAAGCTTCATGTATCAGATGATTTCCAAACTAAGTCCAGAAAGATGAACAGAAGTTAACCAGGCAAAACAGGTGACAAGGGCTATTCCAGGCAAAAAGATATACCTGGGAAAGGAGACCATTATTGGAAGTGAGCTTAGGTCAGTGTGACTGGACGATAGGGAGAAGTAAGTAAGAATGGCCAGGTGGAGGCCAATGGAAGACAGAAGCTAAATTAGAACAGTCTCCCATATCACTGTCTTAGTCTGTTTTGTGCAACTATAATAGAATACGTAAGACTGGGTAGTTTATAATGAACCAAAATTTACTGGCTCATAGTTCTGAAGTCTGGGAAGTTCAATATCAAAGCACTGGCATCTGGCAAGGGCTTTCTTGCTGCACCATAACATAGTGGAAGGTATCACATGGCTGAAGAGCAGAAGAGAAGAGAAAGGGAAAAAGAGAGAGAGAGGGAGGGAGGGAGAGAAATAGAGAGAGCGTGCAAGACAGGGCAAACCCACTCCTTCAATGATGAACCCACTCCTGAGATAATGGCATGTCTTCTCTTGAGGGTGGAGCTCTCGCAATCTAAACACCTCTTAAACGTCTCACCTTCCCAATATTGTCACAATGGAAATTAAATTTCAACGTGAGTTTTGGAGAGGACAAACATTCAAACCATAGCACCACTCTAAAGTGTTCTGGCACATTTTAGAAAGAGAGGGACCCAAAGACTTTAAAGTGGCAAAGTCACCCACCAAGTGACTTTTGTTCTGTTTTTGTGAGTTATTGGCCATACTTTTGATAAGTATGTGCATGCACACGTTACTTATGGATTTATTTTACTACTTTCCTGCTAAGATTACCTAGAATACATTTTTATGCCATTTTCTTTTTAAGAAGACCAGCATAATAAAGCGAGAAAGAAGCAAGGGATTTGAGAGATTATCTAAAGGTGTAATTATATGATTGACTGTGGAATTTCAGTTGAGACAATAAAGAGGAGTAGAAAAGAAGGCAATAAGGGATAGTGACAAAGTCATAGTGTCAGTGGATTCTAGGTCCTAAAGGGATCAAAAGATTGTTGAAATGAAAATACCAAAGGCAGCGAACTGGTCAGAGAGGAGTTGATAGTCTCAGAGAGAAATGCTTGAAATTGAGATATAGACAATTGCATTGCAGTTCTTATATTAGCGTTATAATTGGAGGAAAGCTTCCTCCCCTCTCCCGATGTGAAAAACAAGCTCAAGTACTGGCCCCTCTCTGGCCTTAATTCACTCTACCCCTATGCAGGTTTGCTGATTTACATGAATTGTAAATTTGGAAGAACGACCCACACAGGGCTCAGCTCTGCTCTTTCTTTTTCCTTTTCAGAGCACCTCCTCTCAGAGTACACATGTTTTCTTCTGTCCTCCATGCTGTAAGCTTTGTAGAACCCTAGCCTTGTGTTGGGAGGAGGGGGAAGAGAAGTCTGCCCAATCCACTGCTAGGGAAACGGTGGGTAAGTCTAAGTCTGCCTAATTCTAGAGTTCAAAATTGGCCATTCACATATCTTACAAACTTCAAATTTCCTGTGAGAGTTGGGGGAAGGAGTTGCTGCAGATAATTTGAAACTCAGCACTTACTCTATTCTAGAATATATGAGTCAATTAAGAGTAAGGTGTGTAAACCTAGGAGTCATACAGGAAAGAACCTTCTCCCAGAGACTAAACTACAGAGAAAAACAAGACTGTCCTGAAGCTGAAAGGTGGAATTAAGAGTATACTATCAAAATAAGCATAAACTTATCATTTAGGATCTAGTACATCTGCATGGAATATTACTGGAAAGCATATGGTTGTAGAGTAAAATAAAGATTCCTGTTCTACTTTTCCCGCTTGCTTGCAAACTTCTTTAAACCTGATTTTTTCATCTATAAAACTGGGTATTAACATCAAATTTGAAGAATATTGTGAAGGATTTATTTCTTTTTTTTTTTTTTTTTTTTGAGAGAGGGTCTTGCTCTGTCACCCAGGCTGTTGTGCAGTGGCACAGTCTCAACTCACTGCAACCTCCACCTCCTGGGTTCAAGCAATTCTCATGCCTTAGCTGCCCGAGTACCTGGGATTACAGGCGTGCACCACCACACCCAGCTAATTTTTGTACTTTTTGGTAGAGACGGGGGTTTCGCCATGTTGGCTAGGCTGGTCTTGAACTCCTGGCCTCAAGTGATCTGCCTGCCTTAGCCTCCCAAAGTGCTGGGATTATAGGCATGAGCCACCATGCCCGGCCAAGTGAGAGATTTATTTCTAATGGATGTTTGTAAATGTACGGTTGCACCTTAGATATTCACTAAACTGTGGATAACAATGGAAGATGGAAGAAAATGCCTTTTTATAAAATCGGAGTAATGATAGAGAGGGACTTAAAATGATTACGACATGATTTAAACCTATGCCAAGAAAAGAGAAATACATGAAGCTTGCCTCACTGGTATAGTTTGCTTCCTCCAATTCTTCATGATATATGGAAGTTTAGTTCTGTCTAAATGTGAACAACATGGGGAAAGTGGAGCCTCCTGAAAGAAGGGAAAGCTGGTGTTTGTGGACTTGTAAAGATAAGCCTCAGCAGTTAACCTGAGAGTTCTCAGGTTACAGCAGATTTGAAAGTATATCTAGCTTTAGTTTAAAGATCTAAATATGACAAAATGTGAACTCTATCTAAGAATTTAATTTTTATTCTCCCAATCCCTTTTTAACAGATACCCAGAACTTAGCCTTCACTAAAAAAACTATTTGTGAGCCTATAAAGACCTTTACACATGCACTCACCTAACTCAAACCATCTTAAGCTAGTATTCCAATCTTTGATAATCCCCATTGCCTAATATTTATCTATTCATAATTTAAATTAGAAATTTAAATAACATAGTAAAATAAAATGTTTATCACTATGGCATCCATGTGTAAAATTCATATTATCATAAAAGCAAGAGCACTTTTATGTATTTATTCAATGACTATAGCTTGCCTAACAAGTACACTGTACTTGGCACAGGAGATATAGCCCATAGGTCCTTTTTTTGGCTTTTCTTTGATGCTGAAGGGGATGACCCAATTCCAAATTAGTTTGTTCAAGACTCAAAGACTATCTGGAAAATTGTGGCAGGTGATGGAGTCGCATCAGGGAGACAATCCGGTGCACCACACAAAGAGCAAACCATCCCTTAGAGCCTTGGGCCCTGATCATTGTTCCACTCTTCAGGTTTTTGGTAAGTTACCTACTAACCCTACTTCAGTGTCTTGGTCTGAATAATGAATTGAGCATCTAAGGTAGAACATGTGTATGAAAAATAATTTTAAACTACATTGCAAAGGCAACCAACTATTAAAAAATTAACTACTGAAATTGTTTAATTCGTGCCTTAAAGAAGCTTTGTATTACCAAGTTAATTGGTTTAATTCATATGCCATCCCATCTGCCTTTTAACAACTGAAATGGCTTCTTTCCATTTGTGATGGTTTTCTTGTCAAAGCATTGTTTTTGCTTGTTTGTTTCTACTCTACTGATATTATTTGGTGGCATACGTTTTTTGTTTGTTTGTTTTTTACCAAACTAGCTTAAAGATACTTTCATTTAGCTGAGTACATTTGAAAGATCTTTATTGGCTCACAGATTTTTTTTTCAATGAAGACCAAGTTTGTGGTATCTGTTAGTAAGGATAGAGAAAAACAAATCTAAAGTTTGCCTTAGTACACTTTATTTCCATGTTTGTTTTAATTAATCCCTCTTCCAAGATTTCCTCTAGAACATGACCACAGTTCTCCCTGAAAATATTATCATCAACTGATCAACTGTCTCTCAAGTAGAAAGCATACCCTTTTGAATTTGTTCCAGTTGTACACATATGTAACCATTTTATTCCAAGGAACTTTGCTGAGACGCACGGCCACAAATACAACATATGGAGATTCAGATTTACATAGATACATTGGTAATTTTTTTCTTTATAAAATGATTTGCTACACATTTTTTCCTGCTAACTCTGCTGCATGTCATCAAAAACATTTTTTTAAATTATTAAATGTCATGTGTAACTCTCTGCAAGGTAATATGGAGAATTTACAACTAGGAATGGATAGAGCTACACAACTAACTGTAACTCAAAATCTTTAAATCCATTTAAAATAGGTTATAAATAACATAAGTATAGGAAGATGGTAGCAACACATTCTGATTGAAATATTAGTGAAGATTCAGAAATTATAATTTCAGCTGAGCATTAACATGCTAGAAGAAACATTTTGATAAATGGTTTAACAGACTATCTTGGTGGCATGCTCTCATTCCCTGCCATTCTTTTTACTGGTTTGACTGATAATCCTAGACCCTAGTTGCTGTGGGGTGCATCAGCAGACAGTTTGCATGATTAGCATTCTCTGGGGAATACCCATGGCCAGTTGAAGCTGTCTTGCCTCCACTTACCTCATTGGCAAAGGTCAGTAATTGATTCGATGGGGGTACGAAAGCCCCATTTCTTTGTCTAAGGTGGGATAGTGTCTGGGGTGCAATTTACATTCCCCATTGGTTCATATTGACACTGGACTGTTTCTGAAACCACATTGTGCCATAGCTCCCCGTTCCTTTTTCTCTATACTGTTTCCCTTTCTCGGATTTCACTCTGAAGGAGGTATAAGCCCCAGGTATGCTGGTTGGAACCAGGAAATTGTGCCTGAGAGTGATGCTTGGGTGCTGAAGCAAGTGTTTAGAATAAAGCAGAGTTGATTGACACAGGGGTACTCTCCTGTGAGACAGAATCACATGCCCTGGCAAGAACTCTGATGTGCTGCTGGGAAGGCTCACAGCAGCCTGGAAAAGTGTTAGCTCCCCTTAAAAGAACAGCAATACTAGAACTGCGCTGGCAGAGTGTGGAAAAGGACTAAAGGCTCAGGGAAGTGGGCTTGCCAGAATGTACCTATTATGTAAGTCCCCAAAACTCACAACTGACTGTGTTTCTAAGAAGGCCTGGAGTACTGTCCTTCACTTAGTGGGCCTAGTTACTGGTATGGTGGCCAGGAGAAAAGGTGGGAGCAGATCTTGGGGGCAGCAAGCTTTGTATGGACGGCAGATCTCTCTAGGTTGCATTTCAAAGGTAGATCAGGGGAGTGTGGCCAGATGGATGAAGTCCAAAATACAGTATAGATTAGCTTTTATTAAAAAATAAAAATATATGGGAAATGAAAAGAGAAAAATAGGACAGAATTTAAATCTTTCCAAGAAAATCAGTGGAAAAATAATTCTGAATTGATCAACAATGCCTTCCCCACACCCACCAACCCCTGCCATGGAGAAAGGCAGCAACGATGAACATTGATTCAACCCAGAAAATTTTGTGTCAAGGCCAAGTCAGGACCTACATCACACAGTCCTGTTCCCTGTTCAGCCCAGTGATCTCGGAGTGGGAGACTGGGGACTTGGCATGTAAACACAAGACTCTGGAAGCAGAAGAGAGCAGAACCTCTACATGGCTGTGAAAGCTCTTATCCACCAGGAAGAAAAACACTGTAGATGGTACTGAGTGTACCGTAACAAGAGCAATTACAGCCAGAGTGATTACAGCCGCAGGGATCAGTGCTTCTGTTATTCCGTCACAGAGGGAGGATTTGGAGTTATTGATACATGGTGCATTGGGAGGGAACATAATGTTGGCCAGAGGGAATGGTGTTCTGTAGCCATGAAAAATACAGTCCTCCTTCCTTGCAACATCTGTCACCTCTGCTAATTCCCAAAGTGTGGTTACTGTTGCTTTTCTCAGAATATATGTTACACTTTCATTTTAGGCAAGATATCACACACACATCGCCCATCAAGCCTCTTACAGCATTTGCTGAGACATATGGGAAGAGGAGCAAGGAGCAGAATATCATGGGAAAAAGTGAAAAAAGAGCAGAAACAAGATAGTTCTCATCAGTTAACCCAGAGCTCACTCAGAACGGAGTCCCAGGAGCAAGAATGTTTGCAGAACATAAGAAATGTTTGTTGTTTTTATAATATAAAATTCTTGAAGTACACTCTGTCCAACTGCTGCCATTACCTGTGTTT
Organism: Pan paniscus; assembly: GCF_029289425.2. Lineage (NCBI taxonomy): Eukaryota > Metazoa > Chordata > Mammalia > Primates > Hominidae > Pan > Pan paniscus. The sequence continues at coordinate 160,266,417 of NC_073255.2, forward strand.
GAAAATCAATACAACATATACAAAGTAAACTACTCATTATTTTGCACACAGTAACAGCTCGACTCCAAGTCCTATGTATAATTTGTAAGCCTTTCATGTTAATAATTTATGTTTTAAGTCCACTGGGCCTGTTTTCTTTAAAAACATTTTTTTAAATCCACCGGAAAAAAAAAAAGCTGGTTTGATTTAACTTGTTTTATTCCCAGGGTTTTTTGTTGAAGTAGCCACAAAATACCACCACAATATTTCATGATCTTTTGTGATCAAGTGCTAACTATTGAGTCTTGCTCTGAGATATTGATTTGTCATCTGAAAGAAAAATTTTCTTTCCTAATCAGCCATCTTCTACTTTGGCATTTACCTTCCCTCACCCATCAGTGTCAGCATGATGATGCCACAGGTGGTAGAGGCAGGAGTCCCTGAAGATGAACTACATCCCAGAGTTGTGAGTGATTACATTTTTTCCCCTGAGAAAATTCTGAATGTTTTCTCAGAACTTCATTCACATAACTATCCTTTTGAATCCAGGCCAGTGCTTTTCTCCTTGCATGTCCTTTGGCATAGGTGATCAGCCACAGACTGCTCCAATAAAAGAGATGGTACTTATGTCAATATATTTCCAAACATCTATCAGCATCTTAGAACGTATTCCTTTTAATGCCTCTCTTCAGAGCTCATGACTCAATCCGAATTAGTTGAAAATTTAGATATTCATTTCTATTTTCCAGAATAAGGAAAATGGAATATCCACAGGGCAAAAGCTCCTCCAGCTCAAAACAAATGGAAATGCTAGGAAAAATAACAAATACTCTTTTTAAGTCAAAGCTTTGCCAATGAGAAAGTTAAGGAAATTCAGAGGCCCCAAACCACATAAAAAAGCACAAATCTAGAAAGCTGAGCATACACTGAAGCTGGCAATTTCTCTGCAGACTTTGGTCAGGCAGTCCCTGGGAGCCTTTGGTTTAATGAACCATAATGATGTTAGAAGACAAAATCAAGACCTTTCATCATGTGGAAAGATGTACCAAAGATCTAGATAAGTATGATGCCTCCAAAAGTCAACATGCATGATAGATAAAGTTAAAAATCAAGGCAACATAAACACCAAAGGAAGCAGGCAAGACAATGTGTCTCAGCCTTGGTTAGTGATATAGTTTGGACGTTTGTCCCCTCCAAGTCTCATGATCAAATGTAATTCCTAATGTTGGAGGTGAGGCCGGCCTGGTGGAAGGTGTTTGGATCACGGGGATGTATCCCTCATGAATGGTGGTGCCATCCTCACAGAAATGAGTTCCCACTATATGAGTTCATGTGATATCTCATTGTTTAAAAAAGCCTGGCACCTCCTCCCTCTCTCTTTTGCTCCCTCTCTTGCCATGCGATACACCAGCGTCCCCTTTGCCTTCTGCCATGATTGGAAGCTTCCTGAAGCTTCACCAGGAACAGATGCTGGTGCTATGTTTGTACAGCCTGCAAAATCATTAGCCAAATAAACCTCTTTTCTTTATAAATTATCCAATCTCATGTATTCCTTTAGAGCAACCCAAGTGAACTAAAACAGTCATAGTTGTTGGCTGAGAGAGACTGCATCCTGAGAATTCATAATCATAAGCTCACACTTGGGTGAACTTCGGGCTGGAATTCACATTTCCAGTGAGGCTCTAATATCCCAAGGTGAAAATCCAGTTTATGGTACTCTTGACTGGGAGTTACTCCAGGCATCTGGCAGAAGCAAAGATAAATTATCTACAGAGAGAAGCATTTTCACTTTAGCCTACTTACCATTATATTCAGCTAAGTAGGAGTTTGCTAAGATCCCAGTGTTTGGGGGTTTAAATGTCAGTCTGTGTGGGAGCCAGTGACTTAGGCCTTAGGTTTTTGCACAGTGGAAAGGAAGGGAGAGAAATCTGAGACCCCCCTCACAGAGAAGTCACACTTTCAGTGAAAGTATATACTAGAGGAAAATCTGCCTACTTGAGGAAAAACCTCAAAGGGAATTTAAAATTAAACTTCTCTATGTCCACCATAGTTCTGAGTGGGAAAAAATGAAATAATAATAGTCTCCTCTTGGAATTTCTAACCATAGACTAGCCCACGATTGGGCCAGGTTTCAAACGTAAGTTATTTACAAGGTTGTGAAAGATCTATGCCAATAAATTGTTTTCAAGTGGTGCATTACAGATTGGGCTCTTCAGCAGAATAACAAGAGTAAGAGATTGAGGCACAGTTGTTTATTAGTGATCAAAGCCTGTGAAAGGAAGCACGAGGGAGCAGGACTGGGCAGAAGGAAAAGATGAATAATGATGCAGGCCCAACAAAGCCCCAGCCAGAAAAGCAGAGAGATACGGAGTATTGCTCATCAGGGTGTCCGAGGTGGTCCATGATAGCCAAACTATTATACCTGCTTCATGACCTCAGGTGCAGTGGCTCTTTGCAGCTGAGGTAGACCCCAAGTGGATAAGTGGAGCTTATCTGTTTAGCACAGAAGTTCCCAACCTTTTTGGAACCACGGACCGGTTTCATGGAAGACAATCTTTCCATGGACCAGGGGGTGGAGGGGGATGGTTTGGGGATGATTTAAGCACATTACATTTATTGTGCACTTTATTTCTATTATTATTACACTGTAATATATAATGAAATAATTACATAATTCATCATAATGTAGTATCAATAGAAGCCCTGAGCTTGTTTTCCTGCAACTAGATGGTCTCATCTGGCGGTGATGGGAAATGGTGACAGGTAATCAGGCATTAGATTCTCATAAGGAGCTCGTAACCTACATGTCTCACATGTGCAGTTCACGATAGGGTTCATGCTCCTGTGAGAATCTAATGCTGCTGCTGATCTGACAGGAGGCGGAGCTCAGGAGGTAATGTGAGCAATGGGGAGTGGCTGTAAGTACAGAGGAAGCTTTGCTCACTTGCCAACCGGCTCACCTCATGCTGTGTGGCCCAGTTCCTAACAGGCCATGGGCCAACCAATCTGTGCCCCAGGGTTTGGGGACCCCTGGTTTAGCATACGCCACAGAGTTAAGCAACAAGTTCTTTCTTGAAGGGGGATCTGTATGCTGCCTCTCCATGTCTACCACATAGACTCAGGCTGATGGTGCTCTCTGGGGGCTCACAATAGAAAATATTTTCTGGAGAGAAATATTTCTTTAATTTTTCCTTTTCAATTAAGTTCAGCAAGGTATGAGTTCAAAATAATAAATTATCAAATGTAAGCAAATAAGCTAGCAAAAGAATCAGAAGAAAAGATAAAACATTTAGGCATCACATAAGACATCATACTGAATACAAAATGTTAGTTTAGATGAATTTTAAAAGTAAAGATATATTGAAAGTATGATCAAGAAACAAAAAGCTAACAAATGGACTAGGTAACTTTCCACAATTCTATGCAACTAAAATTGAAATTCTAGTAGAAACTGGTAATTTTCTAGGGAAAAGAGAGTTAGCAAAATTCCCAAACAAGATAAAAAACTCCAAGTAAACAATTTTCCATAAAAGAATTTGAAACATTACAAAATAACTCTCAGGTTAAAAAGTACCAGGCCCATATAGCTTCATGAGGGAATTTTATGATATTTTTAAGATCAAATAATGCTAAAGCTGTTTAAATTATTTTAAGTCCAAGAAGAAGGAATTATGGATACTTCCTTTAAAGATACACAGACATACACACACACACACAGACACACACACTCACACCACATGCAAATGTGCAGATACCTCAGCCCTAAAGCCAGAATCTTTATATAATGGAAAATCACTAGAGGTTTTCCTAGTAAAATTTGAAATAAGACCAGGATCTATTATTTTCAACACAATTTAACTTTGGATTGGAAACACTAATTCACGTAATCAAATTAGAGATAATGAAAACATGAACTTAGGAGGAAGAAAAAACATCTCTATTTGCAGATTATATAGTTAAATATCTGGAAAATCCAAAAGAATCCATTGGAAAAACTACTAAAAACTATAAAAGAATTTAATAAAGTAGCAGAATATAAACATAAAAATCCATAGCCTTTATGTGTACAAACAAAATTTAGTTAGAAGAAATGATAGAAAAACAGGACACATTTACAACTTTGCAAAAAATAAAATACCTAAACATCACCTTAAAGTCAGAAGTGCAAAATTTGCATGAGTAAAACTATAAAGCATTCCTGGAAAAAAACACAAAAGTAGATCTCCGTGAACAGAAATACACATCAGGTTCTTACCTTAGAATATTCAACATCATAAAGATGTTAATTCTCACTGGGGAAATTTATAAACCTAAAATAATCCTAATAAAACACCATATTTGTCTTAAGCTACAAGCTGATTAGTTAGCTTATTCATAAAAATAGATAAAAAGTAAAACTTTATGAAAGAAAATCAGTGAGAGGAAGGATGACAAGACAAAATTTTAAAATATGCTATAAAGTCTCTATAAATAAAATAGTGTGGGATTAGTGCATAAACAGACAGACCAATGATCCAATATAGTATATCTGATTATAGACCAAAATATATATGAAATCTCAGTATATGATAAAGGCATCATCTGAAATGGGTGGGGAAGGGACTTTAATAAAGTGTGAGACAATAACTAAATGTAAAAGATAAAATTGAATCCATTCTTCACACTACACACAAGGATAAATTGCAAAAGGATCAGATATCTAAATTTGAATAACAGTTCTAATGCATGTGTATAAAATATATGTATATATCTTGGAGGCTTTGTTTCTTTTTACTCTTTTTTCTCTAAACTTCTTGCTTCATTTCATTCATTTGATCTTCAATCACTGATACCCTTTCTTCCATTTGATCAAATTAGCTACTGAAGCTTGTACATGCATCACGTAGTTCTCAGCTCCATCAGGTCATTTAAGGACTTCTCTGCACTGTTTATTCTAGTTAGCCATTCGTCTACTCTTTTTTCAAGGATTTTAGCTTCTTTGCGATGGGTTCGAACATCCTCCTTTAGCTCGAAGAAGTTTGTTATTACCGATCATCTGAAGCCTTCTTCTCTCGACTTGTCAAAGTCATTCTCTGTCCAGCTTTGTTCCGTTGCTGGCAAGGAGCTCCATTCCTTTGGAGGAGAAGAGGCACTCTGATTTTTAGAACTTCCAGCTTTTCTGCTCTGGTTTCTCCCCATCTTTGTGGTTTTATCTACCTTTGGTCTTTGATGATGGTGACGTCAGATGGGGTTTTGGTGTGGATGTCCTTTCTGTTTGTTAGTTTTCCTTCTAACAGTCAGGACCTTCAGCTGCAGGTCTGTTGGAGTTTGCTGGAGGTCCACTCCAGACCCTGTTTGCCTGGGTGTCACCAGCGGAGGCTGCAGAACAGCAAATGTTGCTGCCTAATCCTTCCTCTGGAAGCTTCGTCTCAGAGAGGCACCTAGCCTTATGAGGTGTCAGTCGCCTCCCTACTGGGAGGTGCCTCCTTGTTATGCTACTCGGAGGTCAGGGACCCACTTGAGGAGGCAGTCTGTCCGTTCTCAGGTCCCAAACTCAGTGCTGATGAACATGTATGTTTACTGTGGCACTATTCACAATAGCAAAGACTTGGAACCAACTCAAATGTCCACCAATGATAGACTGGATTAAGAAAATGTGGCACATATACACCATGGAATACTATGCAGCCATTAAAAAGGATGAGTTCATGTCCTTTGTAGGGACATGGATGAAGCTGGAAACCATCATTCTGAGCAAACTATTGCAAGGACAGAAAACCAAACACTGCATGTTCTCACTCATAGGTGGGAATTGAACAGTGAGAACACATGGACACCGGGTGGGGAACATCACACACCGGGGCCTGCCAGGGGGTGTGGGGAGTCGGGAGGGATAGCATTAGGAGATATACCTAATGTAAATGAAATGACGAGTTAATAGGTGCAGCACACCAACATGGCACATGTATACATATGTAACAAATCTGCACGTTGTGCACATGTACCCTAGAACTTAAAGTAAAATAAATACATGTATATATATATGTGTGTATATATGTATATATGTATATATACATATATAAAATAAATATATGTATGTATGTGTGTGTATATATATATGTATATATTTCCAGATTCCACTGACAACTGCTTTGGTAAGTGAATTGGTCAGGCAAATGAACCACTAGAGCAATGAAATTCACCACCTTTTTGTGATGTTTGATTATGTGATAGAGTACATAAAGGGTTACTAATTAACAGTTTTAAACAATGAACACTCAAAAAATGAATGGTGAGGTGAGAAGAAGGATGAAAACTTGTCATTGTGCTTACTTGACAGACTAGATACGTGGGATGCTTTCCAAAAGCTGGTCATAGGACACTGGAAATCAATATTTTGATAACGTAATAAATTAGCATTTTACCTAAGAGAACACTTTCAACCATATTAGATACTATTACTTACATACAAACATAGTTCTGGTACTCTGTACAAATGACAGTCTACACAAATAACTGCAATAAATTGAAGTTGCAAATAATTGCCAACTATTAATTAGTGAAAATATGAAAGGAGCTCTCTTTTAAATATTTAGAGGCAAATATCATTACATATTGAAAACATATTCTACAATTAAGATTCTATTGTTTCAGAATGAACTTCTCCTTTTCTTTTGCTTTTTCATCTCAGAAAGTCAATTCCTGTAACTGGTATTTTATAAATTCTACTACTGCTGAAAACAAATCACAGGTTTTAATAATCACTTTCCTATAACTTAAACCCTCAAATTAATCCAAAAGTTAGAAGCAGTGATTGGCCACAGTGCTCCAAAGGAGATTTTAGGAGCTTAAAAAAATACAAATAGAATCCTGCTATGATCTCAACCAAATAAGACCCATTGAAGCCACTGCACGCAAAGAGGTGAAAAAGGATAAGGCCACTTTTTCCCACAGGTTGTCCAGTAATTCGAACTAGATAAAATGCAGAATGCACTCTTCTGTGTCAACAGAAATACATAGCAAGCAACCATTAGTTTGTTTATTGAGTTTTTTTAATGCACATCACATAGTTTTATTTTTTTTTTATTTTTTTATTTCCATAGGTTATTGGGGAACAGATGGTGTTTGGTTACATGAGTAAGTTCTTTAGTGGTAATTTGTGAAATTTTGGTGCACCTATCACCCAAGCAGTATACACTGCACTCAATTTGTAGTCTTTTATTTCTCACCCACTTTCTATCCTTTCCCCGAGTCCTCAAAGTCCATTGTGTTATTCTTAGGCCTTTGCATCCTCATAGCTTAGCTCCCACTTATGAATGATAACATACAATGTTTGGTTTTCCACTCCTGAGTTACTTTACTTAGAATAACAGTCTCCAATCTCATCCAGGTTGCTGCAAATGCCATTAATTCATTCCTCTTTATGACTGAGTAGACTTCCATTGTATATATATATGTCACAGTTTCTTCATCCACTTGTCGATTGATGGGCATTTGGGTTGGTTCCACATTTTTGCAATTGTGAATTGTGGTGCTATAAACATGTGTGTGCAAGTATCTTTTTTGCATAATGGCTTCTTTTCCTCTGGGTAGATACCCAGTAGTGGGACTGCTGGAGCAAATGGGAGTTCTACTTTTAGCTCTTTGAGGAATCTCCACACCATTTTCCACAGTGGTTGTACTAATTTACATTTCCACCAGCAGTATAGAAGTGTTCTTTGTTCACCACATCCATGCCAACATCTATTATTTTTTTATTTTTTGATTATGGCCACTCTTGTAGGAATAAGATGGTATCACATTGTGGTTTTGATTTGCATTTCCCTAATCCTTAGCGATGCTGAGCATTTTTTCATATGTTTGTTGGCCATTTGTATATCTTCTTTTGAGAATTGTCTATTCACATCCTTAGCCCACTTTTTGATGGGACTGTTTGTTTGTTTGTTTTCTTGGTAATTTGTTTGAGTTTGTTGTAGATTCTGGATACTAGTCCTTTATCAGATGTATATATTGTGAAGATTTTCTCCCACTCTGTGGGTTGTCTGTTTACTCTACTGGCTCTTCCTTTTGCTGTGCAAAAGCTCTTCAGTTTAAGTCCCAGCTGTTTCCACACTCACATCAAAAGATTCATGTTTAAATGTTTCAATGCTCATCTTGTCATTACTAGTCATGCCTTCATGTTAAAATCAAATTTTTTACTCTCATATAAGCCTGCTGTTGTCTCCCTACTTGTAACTGTAATTAACATTAAAATTGCTGGGTATTAGAGATTATAGATGATTCACACACTAGAGGAAATTTCTTCGGCATTTCTACTTTTTTAAAATAAATACTCCTTGTTATATCTTTCTGAATTTTATAAAATCTATTGTCCTTGCTTTGAGTTTTCTTTTTACAGGTGGAAAACCTCTTTAAAACTGTGTGCAGTAAACTCTTAAGAGTAGATGAAGAAGGGTGAGCTTGAATAAAGCATAGAAAATCATGACTAACCAATCCAATAGCAGATGTTTCTATTATTAGAGATATTTAAAAATGTATTAGAAACTTGTGAAATAGAAGGACATTTAAGGCACTTAGTCTCAATCTTCCTTCTACATCCTTACACCTCTATAAATTCCACCTTCTTTAACAAACCCAGGCTTTTAGGTTTGAAGCACACTAAGCAATCACTCACCTACTGAAGTTGAACATTTATATAAATAAAATGGAAAATCTGCAAATCATTTTGCTTATTTCCATAGACAACAGATAAGGCTAAAGTAAGGATAGTCAAAGTTACCTCCATTCTTTCTTACACGCTCAACTTTCTGTATTGATCAGGAGGACACATTTCAGATTATTCTTATTAGCTTTGTGACTTATAGTTTCATTTGTATTTTAATCCACTTTCAATTCAACAAGTATATTTTTGGATATGTAATTCTAACTCAGCACCATGCTAGGCTCTGTGGGGTAACAGAAGTAAAGACAAGATTTTATATTCTTATAAGTAAAAAAAAAAAAATCTGGAAATAGGAGGAATGTTGCTCAGTTTAAAAATGCATCATTTTGAATGACATAGGACAGAAGTATTACACTACACTTAGAAACAAAAGGTAGGCAAAGAACATGACTGCAAGGCTAGGTTTTGGTGAATACTTCTGAATGCAGAAATACAGCCTACTGCTTTTCTTATCAGTCAGTATCCAATGAGGAAAACATAAATCATTCTAGATATTTCTAACAACGGGATTTAACATAGGGAATTGGTAACAAATGTGTTACAAAGGTTGACTGAGCAAAAGGGAGGATATTATCCCAAGATCAGGAAGCTGCTACAACTGCTGGGACAGAGCTATGAGACTAGATTCATTACTGACTCTGCTGGGGATTCAGCCATTGCAGCTAAGAAGCAGCTGCCCTTGATCCCTTTACTGGAGACCCCTGTGCTAACTCTATGATATCCTCAGCTCTCACTGAGGATGCTGGAGCCAAGGCTACCACTGAGAAACCTGGAGTTGCCTGTCACAGCCAGAAGCAGAAGTGTCTCCCTTCCTCCTGCCTTCTAATTTTGCTTCAGTACCTCCCACGGGTGGCACCTATCTAAAAGCCAATAGTCAAGACATTCTAGGAAAGTGGTTTCAATCTTTCTGGAAACAAAGACAGCATGGAACATTCTGTGTTTGAGTGCTAGCGGACAGTACCTGGCGTATGTACAGATTTTAAGAAGAAAATAATGAGGTAACAAAGACAGCATGGAACATTCTGTGTTTGAGTGCTAGCGGACACTACCTGGCGTATGTACAGATTTTAAAAAGAAAATAATCAGGTGAAAGTAATGTCATCAAAACAGGCTTGTATCTTAATAGTTCTGGGTTAATACAAGTAAAAAATACTCAATATAAGAACTCTACATCATTTCAAGAAAAAAAATTCTTAAAGAATGATACATAATAAAACAGGCAGTTAACTCCAACTAGCTTTTAAACTCTGTTTACTAGAAAAATTCATGTGGTTTGCAATTGAGCTAATCTTCAGAGTTGAAGGAATTTTCTAATGTGGAAATTTACTTCTTAGTGAAACAAGTAGATGAAATAAATCATTTATTCATCCATTCAGCAGTTTCATAAGGGATAGGCTATATGCATTATTCTAACTTCTGTGGATAATGCCTGAGGACACCATGGCCTCATCTGCAACTTCAGGCCATATTATAATGTGATATAACAGATATATTGTATATGCAAAATACAATGGGGCATAAAGATGAAGTGAGGGAGAACATTAGAGGGCAGAAGAAACAGTATGTGCAAAGCTACAGATGCACCAAAAAAAATATGACGAGTTTGGGAAATACTGTTTTCTTTCAGTGTGAAAGGCTCTGGAGTGACTGGTATTTCTCTCTTTCTCTTTCGTTTTTACACAGTGATCTTTAGTTTTTAATGCAAATAGTAGGAAAAGATAATTATTTTCAGTATCATTTCAGTATTTTAATTGTATATATTTATGTATTTACAGTATACAATGTGATGTTTTGATATATGTATACTGTGAAATAATTAAATCAAGCTATTTAATATATCTATCACCTCCTTATCATTTTTTGTGTATTGAGAACATGTAAGATCTCTCAGCAATTTTCATATATACGTTATTATTAATTATAGTCACCATGCTGTACAATAGATTCATAGGTCTCCAGAACTTATTGATTCTAACTGAAACTTTGTCCCCTTTGATAAACATCTCCCCATTTTCTGCCACACACTCCTCCTGCCCCCAGCCTCTGGCAACCACCATTCTACTCTCTGTGGGAAATATTATCGAAAGGTTTTTCACAATATCCATTTCACCTTGTTACTTTCCTGCATCCAAAACCCCTCAATGGCTTCCCTTCACACCAAAGGAATCCCAAAGTCCCTACAGGGCCCCTGTGTGATCTGGCTCCTGGCTACCATTTGGATCTCATCTCCTCCCATACTGGCTTTCTTGCTGTTCCAACTTTAAGGTTGCGACTCTTGCTGTTCCCTCTGCCTAGAACTCTCCACCCCCAGGTATCTGTCCGGCTTGCTTCTCTGCTTCAGCTGGGTTGCTCCTCAAATCTCACCCCATCAAAAAGGTCTTTCCTGATCACTGTAACTAACTGAGCTTCTCTCTTCTTACCTTGATTGCCTTTTCTTAATGGTATTTATCTATTTGTATATACTTATACATATATATTTTTATATTTTATATACTTATATATTACATACCCATCCATTGATATTACACACCTATACATTGTCTCCTATCTTACACATACACATGAGGGGGCAAGCCCGTTGCTTTATTTGCTGCTGTAACTCAGCACCTAGAACAACCTGGTACATGTTAGATACTCAATAATTACTTGCAAAATGAAACAATAAATAATCGAATGAACAGATGAATCAATGGGTAGGAGAAAAAGGTAAAGACTCAGATGGGGTTCCATGGTGGGAAAACAGAATGCAATATTAGGATATCAGACTCTGGTATTTGAGGTCAGAGAAGTGCTAGGAGAGTGGGGGAGGAAAGGATACAAAGAGAAGGTAAAGAGGAGCCTTGATCACTTTTCCAGGTTCTGATTTGCCTGGAATTGGCCCTTTGGCAAATCATTTTGGGTTTTGGATCAAATAGGAAATGCTTTTGGTATACTTATGAGATTTTCAAGGAGGAAACTCTACATAGACTCACATCAAACTTGAGCCTAAAATTTTAAAAAAGAAGACATTTACTTCCAAATACTGTAGCAAGAATAAAATATGCTAAAGATAAAAATATCACAGAACTGTGGTTGAATGACTAACTGTGAAATCCCCTGCCTATCCTCCCTTCCCAATCACTGTCACCCATAATAACTGCAGGGAAGTCTCCTGGAGGTACATATAGTGAACAAGTGATCAGTTCCGAAGGAAAAAAGGTGGTGGAGAGGATAAAAATTAGAATGATGACATGGCAAGTAGCATTAACATCAGAAAAAGGAAAGAGCTAGGAATCCAAGTCAGCCTGGCCAGCACAAGCAACAGCATACCTCCAACAGCTGCTCCCTGGCATGTACTGAGGAGGCTTTTCTTCTAAAATAACTTCTCCTAGATGACCTCACTTCTCATCTGATACTCTCTCTCATTCCCTCCTTCTCCCTCCCTAACCTTGGAGGCTGAGCTTGTTTTCCTTGGTGCCTTGCCAAGAACACGATATAAATTCCACATAAAAGTGAAACACATCCCTAAAGTCCTCCTTGACAATGAACCTTCCTTTAAGAGTTCGGTTTCCTGGCTGCTTAGTTAACAGGACTTGCATATGTTTTATAAATTTATTCAAAGCATAAGACACTTAACAGAGGACATTAGAGAAATAAAATTAGAACGCCATTAATGAATTTTACCATGTTCTATATGGTTTTGTTCTACTACACTTTAAAGCTTTTGAGAGTGAAAAGAAAAGGGAAACAGAGTAAGAAAGCTTATTAAAATATATGCATAATAGGCCAGGCATGGTGGCTCATGCCTATAATCCCAGCTCTTTGAGAGACCAACATGGGAGGATCGTTTGAAGCCAGGAGTTTGAGACCAGCCTGAGCAGCAGAGCAAGACCTTGTCTCAAAATCAAGCAAACAAAAAATACGTGCATAATATAAAAAATTTTTCTGGTTTCAATCTAGTGAAAGTTCTCTTCAATTCTCTACCTTTTGCCAAATGAATTGGGACAAAAATGCCGAAGCATTACCCTTATGGTAGAGTTGCCAGGTTTGGTAAATAAAAATAGAGCAAATGAATATTCAGATTTAACTGGGCATTCTGGTTTGTTTGTTTGTTTGTTGGCAACTCTGTCCTGTAGGGCTCTTGCTTATAGGATATCCTTAAGAACATGGCTCTAGACACAGCTCTGTAACCTTAGTAAATAATTTAATCTCATTAAGCCTCAGTTTCCTCATCTACAGAACGAGTTAATAATAAAGCCTACCTCATAGGATTGTTTTGAGAATTAAATGATTTCATTTATATAACGCTATACAAAGTGGTGTTTCACACATAGAAAGTATTCAATTAGTTATTATTGCTAAAGAGATGGTGAATTGTTTAAATCAATGCATTTGATTGATTATTAGAAGATTATTTGCCAGTAAAATTTAACCAAATGTCCCTGGTTTGGGTTTGTTTAGTATTTTTAACTTTAGGAATTGCTCTTGAAAGTAATAACAGGAGCATATACAATTTTTACTCAAATACTTAAAATATCTACACTTCAGTTCTACATTGGCTACAGAGGGATGTATGGAAAAGGAAAAGGACTAAGAGAGAAGAACACAAACTTGATAAAAGAAAAGAAAAAGACAAGGGAATGTGTTTCACTTGACCTGTACACTTTTTATAAATGTTTATTTTCCAACACTTAAAACTGGGGGAATTCACATAGTTATATAGAATTCTGGCTTCTCTTGACAAATCAGATCTTTGTCCCCCACCACAACCCCCATCCCAAGCCTTGGGTAGCAGCTGCTCTCTTTAGGTCTAGTATGTGCATTCCAGTTTAGCTCATACTGTCCCCCAGACACAGAGGCCTGGTGCCACTCGCCATTAACCAATACACTTGCATTGTTGTTATTTTTATATTTGCTCAACTTCACTCATTCATTTTACCTGCCAGGTACAACAGTTGGGGCCCAGGTGTGGTTTAAGATTGCATTGACCTTCAAATAATCTCTAACAGCAACCCTAAGCCACTCAAATAAACATATAGTCTAACTAAATAAATAATTAGTGCTTTTAGTGAGCTAAAGGCAGCTAAGACAACTCGCCTGGGCCAAGACTTCAAATGTTTATACTTAGATACCTCCTAAAAAATGTTGAAAACTTTGTGCTCCTTGCACATTTTTATGTTCAAATCTAAAATTTTGTATCATGTTTAAACAGTTGAAATGATATTATTTTTGGCAAAATGTCACAGTCTACCTTCCATCTTGAATTTCCTCCATATTCTGATTAAATTCTCTTTTATTTACATACTATAAAATTCTCTCTCTGTGGTGTGCAGCTCTGTAGCTTTTTCCGTAGTCATGTATCCAGTACAAATTCCATCATCCCTACAGCAGAACAGTTCCATCATCCCTCATCTCCCTCAAGATGCCCCTTTGTACTAATGCTTTGTAATAGTCAATATTCCTTCACAAAGTAGAGATACTTGAAGAGCAGTGTAGCACATAAATTAGATTATAGAATAAAATAAATTATAGCCTTATGGCAGGCAGTACCAATTGTCTTTCAATAACCATTTGCCCCTTCTTTCATAGTTTAGGACCCCCAATTTTTAGTGGGTCACTTGGTCTGAGATTAAAGTTTATACTTTTCAGGCTCCTTTGCATCTAGCTTTGGCCATTGTGGCTAAGCTCTGGACAACAAAGCAAAAGTGAAAATATTTAGCAACATACACAGACCTTATTTACAAGGTAGCTGCTGACTACCCTTTGCCCCTTTCTTCTTTGTCCGTATCTCTATTGCCCTAGCTGAAACTGGGACATGATTGTTAGCTCTCTAGCTACCATCTTGGGCCATTGAGACAAGAGCTACAGTACAGAGTCCATGTTCAAAAGGGTTGTCTGGAGCTGAACCACCATTTCAATCCTAGACTGCCTATCTGAATTGTTAGATGAAGGAAAAATAAGCATCTATCTCATTTAAGCCACTATATTTTATTTTGTTATTTATTTGTCTATTAATCATAACAATCTAATGATAATTATTATACCAGTTGATGTTTTAAATAGTATTCCTTTGAATCCTATGCCATTGTCATCTGGTAGGTCCAAAATGGGAAGTTATTGAAAATTCCTTGGAATTTTAACTAATACATACTCATGGAAGGTAGACGGGGGAGAATTGGAATATATAAAGAAATAAATAAAAATTAATTTTTGGTCACATTACTAAAGATAAACGACCTTAACATTTTGCTATATGTATTAACATTTTTCTTTATGCATAAATGTGTCAAAATTAACTTTTTAGTATTATTGTCATCCTATCTAGGACATAGTATACAATTAGAGGAAAACCATTAATTTTGCAGATCATGACCACTGTTTAGAATTTATCTATTTAATATCGTATTCCCAGAGGGTCAACTGAGATTGTCCTGTAACTTTAAGTTTGGCAGCAGATAGTTGGCTTCAAGCTTTTGGATTATCATACATGTCTTTCTCCCATGAAAATATAACTTTGGCTCTTTTGGATATTAAGATGTATAAACTTATCTTTAAAAAGAAACTGAAATAAAAATAAGCTATCTTTCATTACCCAAGCTTATTATAGGAGTTTGGTGATCCATATGTTGATTCTAAAGATACTTTTCAAAAGCCATATCCATACATAAATTTACACTGGCAACATTTCTTTCTTCCTGTGTAGTGCTTTAAAATTCAAATACAAAGAGACCATCCCTAAATTATCTTGCTTTGTGAGTGACATCCTCCATTAAGGCCTAAATTTACCTCCAGCCCACATAGATCCAGTGTTCATAGAGTTTGCTGCTTTGAATTTTAATAGCTGGAATAAAGAATAGTGAAAAAGAGGTTTAAGAAATTACTTGTGCTGAAAAAATCAGCCTCACATTAGTTTAGATATCCTTTATGAACATCTAGCTTCGAAGAAGGAGATTTACAGAGGAACTGATTTTGACTTGGGCTTAAGGAATACAAGGCATGAGTCATATACCTATAGCAAGTGGCCTGTGTTTTGTCACCTGAGATCAGGCATGGCATTGGGGAAAACTTTCCTGTGGCACCTCCCATATAATTAAGCTGGAGTTAAAGGGAGTAAGGTGAAACAAGATTTCTGTGGCATGTTCCTATATAAGGAAATTTCAAAATGTATTATAATAACATCTGTGGAAATACGAAATACATGTCTGGTAAAAAAAATTAACTGAAATTTCTACACGTTAAATGAGAGAATGTTGTACAAACAAATGATAAAGATGGGTCTCCATCTTCATTGAAAACATAACAGAAGGACATAGGCCTTGTCTGTAACATGAAAGAGGTGAGTTATATTTCAGAAATTTCCTAACAGGGAGGAGGCAGTGGACAGGGTTAACAAGTGAAGGTATTGGGGTTCTATTAGTGAAAGCATTTTGGACTCTATATTCACCCATAGGAAAGCAGTTTTTGTTTTTGTTATATTTTGTTTTTTAGAGCGAAAAGTAGGAAAATACGCTTGGTTACTAGCCCAGTGGCTATTTGCAATGTTCCTTCCAGGAACCACCTTATTCCCCAATTAAGAGGCAGGTGAGAAGATTCACCTCCAACAATTGTGGGAAAAACAAGGCTCATTGTAGAAATAGAAAGCTGTGCAGACACAGTGGGTGAATGTTATGAGACAGAAACCCCAAAGGAGAAGAGAAAGGTTGTGAGATGATAGGCAGTGGACAGAAGAGAGACAGACACTAGAAGTAAGAGCTTGGAGGGAAACGGGAGGACTGGATCTGGGTGCCCCACTTCTCCAGGATGAGACTTGAAAGAGAGGAGAGGCAGAATCTGCAGGACTGTCCAGGTCTCGGTATGTTTAGACAAAGTTGCTGGTAGCTCAGCTCACCTCCAAGTTCCCTCTCTCATTCTGGCTGCTATGCGCTGCTTCCTGGTCTGCCAGGCCCCAACCCCCCAGCACCCTTGCACACCTATTTAAGTCTCTCTCTCATCTAAATCCCTCAAAACTCACAAATTACGGGAGGTGTACATTCATATTGGTCTTTTTTTAGTTGGCTTTCTCACATATGCTCACGAAAGTAAGTTCTATCATTATTTGTTCATTTTTAAACTCCTGACAATTTTTTTATTTCTTCCTTTCTCTGTCATCCTCTCCCATTGTCACTACATTGTATTCCCATTTCCTGGACCTTGAAGGTATCTGATAAGGGTGCAGTAATGCACACAAACAAACAGGTTGTTCAAGTAACTCCAGATATTCCAGGATTCTACACCCAGAGATTTTAATTCAGTAGATCTAAAAAATGGCTTGATTCTACATTTTTTAAAGTTCTTTTGGTGATTCTAATGGACTCCTACTTGGGAACAACTAGTTTAATCGATAATTTCAAAGGGAAGTTATAACTCATCCAAACACACATATCAAAATGAAAAACAGGAAGTCCTACCCATAGCAATCAGGAAAGATAAAAAAATAAAGGGAATCCAAATTGAAAAAGAGGAAGTCAAACTGTCTCTGTTTGCTGATAATATGATCTTATACTTTTCATTTTCTTTTTTTCCCTGTCTTTATCTCCTTTCTTCTTTCCTTCTCTCCTGCCCCCTCTGACTATACTATGGATTTACAAACTGAAGTGTCTACAAAAGTTAGGCCAATGTTGACTCCAGAACTTTTACACAAGAGGAGCTAAAGGCCAGCAACAGTAAAAGGAAAGACAGCAAAGTCAGCAATCTTCAACCTAAAGAATGCATGGCCCTGGGGTACAGTGGGCATGGGAAGACTTTCAAGAAATGCAAGGATACTAATAGTTTTAAAAGAATCAATTTTCCATACTCTCAACATTCTTTTCTAGCATCAAGTAGATTCTGTAATCCATCTCCCTTTTCACAATATCATTCTCCTAATAAAAGTCATACCTTTAGCAATTAGGAATTTCACCATAGTACATTTCTCCAGGGGAGTAACAACTTCCAAGGTAAATAGCTAAGGAGAAATTACAAATACTGCTATTGGGAAACCTTTTTACTGAGTAATAACAGTAATTTAACCCCATTTAATTAAAACTGCCTGCCTTCAGTTTTGTATCAATTTGGGGTAAGAATGAAGAATTTGGTTTATTTTGGAGCTTCTTAGGATGGCCAAAAGTCAGATGTATTGTAGACCCATGGCCAAAAGAAGTGGTGATTTTACCTTTATAATTTTGAACCCTCAATCCTTAAACTATTAGCAAAGAAGTAATTGCTCAGGAAGGGGTAAGCAAAGCAAGTAGGTAATGCAAAAAATATATAAAGACTGAAATGGATTTTTTTTAACTTAAATGTGAGCATTTTATTTTCCATTTTTCTCAGCATTCATTATCAGAAGGAGTAATTATCTGGAATGAAATCACCTCCAAACAACCAAAGAACAAGAAGTACCACAACATTCTAACTAGAATAAATAAAACCTGCAGATGCAAATTTAATGTGAAATCATTTACATTTTCTATAATTAAAGCATATAAAAAGGTAATACAATTAACATGTTATCCAAAATATATAATGAAATGTATATTTTATATGATGTGTATATAATGAAGGCTTATTCCAACTATATTCATTCTTATTTCATCTTTTTTTTTTTTTTTGAGATGGAGTTTCACTCTTGTCACCCAGGCTGGAGTGCAATGGCATGCAATCTCTGCTCACTGCAACCTCTGCCTCCTCGGTTCAAGTGATTCTCCTGCCTCAGTCTCCTGAGTAGCTGGGATTGTGGGCATGAGCCACCACACCCAGCTAATTTTTTTTTTTTGAGACGGAATCTTGCTCTGTTGCCCAGGCAGAGTGCAGTGGCACAATCTCAGCTCACTGCAAGCTCCACCTCCTGGGTTCACACCATTCTCCTGCCTCAGCCTCCTGAGTAGCTGGGACTACAGGTACCCGCCACTGCACCTGGCTAATTTTTTTGTATTTTTAATAGAGGCAGGGTTTCACCATGTTGGCCAGGCTGGTCTAGGACTCCTGACCTCAGGTTGTCTGACCACCTCAGCCTCTGAAAGTGCTATTTGTTTTGACCAATTTCTCCCATTTGGAATGAGTATATTTACCCAATTCCTGCACCCCATTGTAAGTCCAAAATGATCTCCTTTGACTCTGTGTCTCATATCCAGGGCATGCTGATGCAAGAGGTGGGCTCCCAAGGCCGTGAAAAACTCTGCCTCTGTGGCTTTGCAGGGTACAGCCCCACTCTGGCTGCTTACACAGCTGACACTGAGTGCCAGCAACTTTTCCAGGAACATGGTACAAGCTGTCAGTGGATCTATCATGCTGGGGTCTGGAGGACAATGACCCTCTTCTCACAGCTCCACTAGGCAGTGCCCCAGTAGGGACTCTGTGTGAATACTCTGACCCCACATTTCCTTTCAGCATGGCCTTAGCAGTGGGCCTCCATGAGGGCTCCATCCCTGTAGTAAACTTCTGCCTGGACATCCAAGCCTTTCCATACATCCTTTGATACCTAGGTGGAGGATCCCAAACCTCAATTCTTGTCTTCTCTGAACCCACAGAACCAAAATCATGTGGACGCTGCCAGAGCTTGGGGCTTGTACTGTCTAAAGCAATGACCTAAGCTGTATCTTGGCCCCTTTTAGCCATGGCCAGAGTGCTGGGATACAGGGCACACAGCAGGGGAGCACTGGACCCTGCCCTGGAAACCATTTTTCCCTCCCAGGCTTTCAGGCCTGTGATGGGAGGGCCTGCTGCCCTGGAGGCACTTTCCCCATTGCCTTGGTGATTAGCATTTGGCTCCATGTCATTTATGCAAATTTCTGCACCCAGCTTGACTTTCTCCCCAGAAAATGGGGTTTCTTTTCTATTGCATCATCAGGCTGCAAATTTTCCAAATTTTTATGCTCTGTCAACTCTTGAATGCTTTGCTGCTTAGACATTTCTTCTGCCAGATATCCTAAATCAACTCTCTCAAGTTTAAAGTTCCACAGATCTCTAGGGCAGGGGCAAAATGCCAACAGTCTCTTTGATAAAGCATAATAAAGTGAACTTTTTGCCAGTTTCCAACAAGTTCCTCATCTCCATCTGAGACCACCTCAGCCTGAACTTCATTGTCCATATCACTAGCAGCATTTCGGTCAAAGCCATTCAACAAGTCTCTAGGAAGTTGCAAACTTTCCCACATCTTCCTGTCTTATAAGCCCTCCAAGTCTGTAGGAAGTTCCAAACTTTCTCATGTCTTCCTATCTTCTTCTAAGCCCTCCAAACTGTTCCAACCTCCTCTGCCTGTTACCCAGTTCCAAAGTTGCTTCCACATTTTTGGGTATACTTATAGCAGCACCCAACTCTGCCAGTACCAATTTACCTTATTAGTTTGTTCTCATGCTGCTAATAAAGAAATACCTGAGACTGGGTAATTTATAAAGGAAAGAGGTTTAATTGACTGACAGTTCCACATTACTGGGGAGGCCTCAGGAAACTTACAGCTGCGGCAGAAGGAACTTTTTTCATAGGGCAGCAGGACAGAGAATGAGTCCCAAGCAAAGGGGGAAGCCCCTTACAAAACTATCAGCTCTTGTGAGAACTTACTATCACAAGAACAGCACAGGGGAAACGTCCCCCAAGATTCAATTATCTACACCTGGTCCCGCCCTTAACACGTGGAGATTATTATAATACAATTCAAGGTGAGATTTCGGTTAGGGCACACAGCCAAACCATATCATGGAGTTAGTTCTGACTTTTCATATACAATTATTTTTTAATCATTCCCAAAAGCTGAGCATCACAGTCTAATAAGCATGGACACTTACTCAAGGAATACAATGACTTTTAGCATGCTCTTTACCTCATAAAAAAATTAGTTTCAGCTGCTCATACATTAGTAAAAATTAAGTAATGAATAAGAACATAAATTTTTTGTTCTTATAACCTTCCAAAGACACAAATCACAGTTATATTAGTATTAATTATGTTAGTTCCTAAATCATTTTAATCTTGAATTGACTATTTTCAGTAATCTTTTATGAGATATAATAATTTATCTTGGGCATTTTATTACATTTTAAAAAGTTATATTAACAGGTTTATGAAAATTGGAAAAGGAAGCCAGACGTTTCTGATAGAAATGAAGTCTAGTTTGGTGGACTGTGTTGACTGAGAGAACTGGCTTTGATAATTACATTATATGGTAGGCATTTTGCATAAATTTGTATTAATTCAGGTCTTCCATGAAGATGTGCCAAGACCTGGTTAGATGCACAAGTGACTAATTGGGGGTAAAATCCTACAGACAATAAAGGGGAAGGAGCAAGATATGTCAGCACAGCCTGCAGACCACAATGTAGGTCTGACACATGTGAAAGATGAGTGGTAAAGAATTATAGGATAGGAAGAGTCTCAGGCAGCAATGTAATTCTGTGAAAGTTTTGGCTAGGGCAAAGGAAACCCCTGAGCTAACGTTTCCTCTTAGAGGAATCCCATACCTTCAGGAACAAGCCAGCATTATTAAACCCATCACTGGTTGGGAGCAGCTCAAGGGAAGTAAAGCCTCTATGCAAGCCCAGTGGTGGATCCACAGAGTACCAGCTGGGACTATCAGTCTAGTCTGCTTCCGACACCAAGAGATCTGAGAGGCATGTTCCATAGCTGTGGAAAACTGAATGAGTTAAATCCATAATCTTATAGTTTTATTTTTTCAGAAAAAAAGGTATTTAAAATACATGATAAGATAAAAGCATTCTTAACCAAAATATTGTATTGGCAAAGCTGTTCTTAAATGAATAATATTTTAATTTTCACAGACTTTTCTGGGTATATTGGATTAAAAAGGTGTCTCCAAGTGAAAAACTAATAGTTGCAATTAACAGTCATTTGATAAGTCTTATTAATTATCAGGATTAGGAAAATAAATTATTATAATGACTGAGTAATGAATCCTGTTGTGAGACAGGTGGCTTTCCATTCTTTGCCTTTAAAAAAAATGAAAGAAGAACCTAATTGAGTCATCAGCTGATGTTTAAATTAAAATAATTTTTGGAGACTAGAACACTATATGATTTTGGGATACAATTCAAGCATTTAAGGAATTAAGTGACATAGCCAAAATCTTGAAATTCCAGTTTATATGAATGTTTTGTTGCAGAGAAATTTGATATATGATAAATAAAAGACTTTCAAGCATAAATGTATACTATAGTAGGATAAAATTCTGTGAATAAAGTAGAATTGAGAAAGTACATCATGTACACATCATACTACTGAAAAGGTATTCGGTTAAGCCGATCATGAAGAATATCAAATCACTATTATATCAGTTTTGACTTGGAGATTTAGAGAACTGGAAAGAGCATTAATCTCACTCTTGCAAAAGGAAAAATCTAAAACAAAAATGTGAAATTAACAAGTTTCCTTTAACCAATCAGACAACCAAGGGCACAAGGCAAAGAACTAACCTAAAATCTTGGAATGAGACAGGTGCCTGAAGGGAGAAGCATTTGCTTATCTAGAACAGGTGCTATAAGATACCACAGGGGCCAGACGTGGTGGCTCACGCCTGTAATTCCAGCACTTTGGGAGGCCCGGGCGGGTGGATCACGAGATCAGGAGATCGAGACCATCCTGGCTAACACAGTGAAACCCCATCTCTACTAAAAATACAAAAGAATTAGGCGGGCATGGTAGTGGGCACCTGTATTCCCAGCTACTCGGGAGGCTGAGGCAGGAGAATGACATGAACCTGGGAGGTGGAGCTTGCAGTGAGCCGAGATCTTGCCACCCAAAGTCAGCCTGGGTGACAGAGCTAGACTTCGTCTCAAAAAAAAAAAAAAAAAAGATACCACAAGGCCAGTAAAAGGGTCAGCTAAAAATTTTTAATGAATTACAAAAGGATGAGTGTAGCCTAGTATAACAATGTGAAGTTCCTGAGGGCCACAGATATATGAGGCTTCCTAATCTCTTGCAGCCTTTTCTTCATAAACCCAACAGACATAGAAATGACTGACACAAATCCAGAAAAATCTCCCCAGGGGTGCTGTTTGGGTTGCTGTTTGGCCACTGCTGAAACGCCACCCAGACCTATCTCCCTGGTGTCCCCATAATTTATAGGGAAAAGAAAAGCAACAATAAAAACAAAAATGTCAGCTTAGAACATGTAGGGAAACCCATCATAGCTGGAGGAACGGAACATGGAGGAGATAGTTCCACCTTTGTGGTACAGACAGGAATACCTGATAGACCCAGCATGACTGCTGGAGGAGGGGCAGGAATACTTTGGAAAGCCATATTCCTGAAAACAAAAGCCACAGTCACTAACAGAAATTGATGCTTAATCAGAACACACCCTTCTCATTTCCCACCACCAGGTTAACAAGTGTTAACCTGCCCTCAGTTTTCTGATTGCTTAAAGGAAACTTATTCATTTGACCTTATTTTTTTAAGATTTTTCTTGTTACAGTTGCATACAGCTAGGATAGCTGTAAGAGATATACTATATCACAGGTGCAAAGAAAAGGGAACATCCAAAGCCTAGGAGGAGCAGATATTGAGAAAATGGCCTCGAAGCTATTAACCACTAGAGGAACTTGACGCATATGGTACACCAAGGGTAACCGTAACAACAGACCCCAAACACAGCCCAATTCCCAATTAGATTAACAAAACTCACCAAACCAAAGGTCTAGCAGAAGAAAAGACACCCTTATTTCTGGTTTGTTTTGTTTTGTTTTGTTTTGTTTTGTTTTTGAGATGGAGTCTTGCTCTGTCGCCCAGGCTGGAGTGCAGCGGCACGATCTCGGCGCACTGCAAGCTCCGCCTGGGTTCATGCCATTCTCCTGCCTCAGCCTCCCGAGTAGCTGGGACTACAGGCACCTGCCACCACGCCTGGCGAATTTTTTGTATTTTTAGTAGGGACGGGGTTTCACTGTGTTAGCCAGGATGGTCTCGATCTCCTGACCTCGTGATCCACCCACCTTGGCCTCCCAAAGTGCTGGGATTACAGGCATGAGCCACCGCGCCTGGCCAAGACATCCTTATTTCTAAGTGTGATAATATTTACTATTTACCTCAGTATTTATCCTAAACAAGATGTCCAGCTTCAACAAAATATTATGAGGCAAATGAAAAGTCAAACAAAACACACCCTCAAAAGAAGAGGCAATAATTGTAATCAGAATAAGACACAGATGTTGGAACTATCAGACAAGGAATTTAAAATAGCTATGATTCATATATTAAAGGCACTAATTAAAAGGTAGACAATATGCAAGATCAGATATATAATTTCAGAAGGGAAATCAAAACTTTAAGAAAGAATCAAATGGAAATGGTAGAAATCAAAAACACAGTAACAGAGATAAAGAATGCCTTCAACCAGGCATGGTGGCTCACACTTGTAATCCCAACACTTTGAGAGGCTGAGGCAGATGGATTGCTTGAACTCGAGTGTGAGACCAGCCTAGGCAACACGGCTAATTCTGAGCTCAGACAGCCTATGCCTCCCCCAACCTGATGTTCTTTCTCTACCCGTCCTGGTAGCCAAAGACAAAGGACATAATCTCCTGGGAGCTCTCTGGCTCTTCCCACAACCTGAGAAACTTGAATACATATCCAAAGGCAACCCTAGGTCAAGCTTTTATCTTTCCTATACAACCGCGGCTGATGTGCTCTTGAAGGTGACCCCTCCCGGCTGGAGGCCAACCAACACAAAACCAGCACACTAAACAAAAATACAACCAAGGACCCTCACAGATTCCACTTCACTCCCCTGTTACTTTCACCAGATCAGATGCTGGTATCCACAGCTGACAGACCTGAAGATGGTTCACATCACAGGACTCTTTGCTGACATGCCCCAGTACCAGCCCAGAGCCCAGTAGCTCAGGTGGGTGGCTAGATACAGAAAAGAAATAACAATCACTGCAGTTTGGCTTTCAGGAACCCCCATCCCTAGGGAAAGGTGGAGAATACCACATCAACAGAGCACCCTATGGGACAGAAGAATCTGAACAGCAGTCCTCAAATCCCAGATCTTCCTTCTGACATAGTATACCCAAATGAGAAGGAAGCAGAAAAACAATTCTGATAATATGACAAAACAAGGTTCTTTAACACCCCCAAAAGATCACACTAGCTCACCAGCAATGGATCGAAACCAAGACAAAATCTCTGATTTGCCAGAAAAACAATTCAGAAGATTGATTATTAATCTAATCAAGGAGGCACCAGAGAAAGGTGAAATCCAACTCAAAGAAATTTTTAAAAAAATGGTACAGAATATAAATGGAATAGTCTCCGGTGTACTAGACAGCATAAATAAAAGGCAATCAACAACTCTAGAAATGAAGGACACAGAGCAATGCAGAAATGCACTGGAAAGTCTCAGCAATAAAATCGAACAAGTAGAAGAAAGAACTTCAGAGCTCTAATACAAGGCTTTCAAATTAAACCAACCCAACAAAGACCAAGAAGAATAAAAAATGAACAAAAATAATGGCAAGAATTTTCCAAAATGAATGACAGATATGAAACCACAAATCCAAGAATCTCAAAAAATACAAAATTTTAAAACAAAATAAAAAATACTTAAGTGTGTGTGTATATAAATATATATATATGTGTGTATACATAAATATACACACACAGTTTAGTACTTGATATATATATGTAATATGTTATAGTATATTATGTATATATATAAGCATTCATATGTGTATGTATGTATACACATATATACAGACATACACACACACACACACAAATATACACACACACACATATATAGTGCTAGGGCTACTGTAAAAAAATACCATAGATTAGGTGGCTCAAATAACAGAAATTTATTTTCTCACAGCTCACAGTTCCAGAGACTGAGAACTTTAAGATCAAGATGCCAGCTAATTAATTCCTGGTGAGGGTTATCTTCCCAGCTTTTAGACAGCCACCTTCTCCCTGTGTTTTTACATGGTGAAGAGAAAAAGCTCTTGTGTCTCTTCCTCTTCTTATAAGGGCATCAGCACTATTATATTAGGGCTCCAGGATTATGACCTCATTTAACCTTAACTACCTCCTTATAGGCCTTACCTCCAAATATAGTCACATTAGGGGTTAGAGATTCACATAACAAATTAGTAGGTACGGGCACAAATCAGTCTATAGCATTCCACCCCTGGCCCCTCAAAATTCATGTCTTTATTATATGCAAAGAACATTCATTCCATTATGACTGTCCCAAAGGTCTTAACTCATCCCAGCATCAATTCTAAAGTGTAAGTCTCATCTAAATTAGATATAGGTGAGAAACAGCACCCTACTCCTGGTACCAAAAATTGTATTAGTCTGTGTGTGTATGTGTGTGTATAGATAGATACCTAGATTAGAGATAGAGACGGATGATAGATAGATGATGATAGATATAGACAGAGAGATAGATGATAGATAGATAGATAGATAGACAGATTGCCAGACAAGATGTGGAAGTGGAAGACTGATACTGAAATTCTCAACTCTGTGTAGGCCTAGGCTAATGTGTGTGTTTGTTTCTCAGTTTTTAACTAAAAAAAATTTTAAAGTAAAAAAATACTTAAAATAGAAACAACTCATAAAACAAAGATATAAAGAAAATATTTTTGTACAGCTGTACAATGTGTTTGTGTTTTAAGCTAAAGGTTATTATGAGTCCAAAGGTTTTAAAAAATAAGTTTATAAAATAAAAATATTACAGCAAGCTAAGGTTAATTTATTACTGAAGAAATAAATTTTACATAAACTTAGTTTAGCCTAAGTGTACAGTGTATATAAAGTATACAGCAGTGTATAGTGATACCTTACACCTTCTCATTCACTCACCACTCACTCATTGACTAACCCAGAGCAACTTCCAGTCCTGCAAGCTCCATTCATGGGAAGTGCCCTATACTGGTGTGCCATTTTTTTATCTCTTATACCATATTTTTACTGTACCTTTCATATGTTTAGATAGGTTTAGATACACAAATGCTTACCATTGTGTTATAATTGCCTACAGTACTCAGTACAGTAACATACTGTCCAGGTTTGTAATCTAGGAACAATACACTATATTGTATAGCCCAGGTATGTAGTAGGCTGTGCCATCTAGGTTTGTGGAAGTATACTCTTCGATGTTTGTACAATGATGAAATCCCCATAGTTAAGCAATGTATCACTGTAAATATGTTATAGACAATGAAAGCCAGACATGCATCAGAGAAATAAGTTACAAATAAGCAAATAAAGAATAGTAAAATGAACACTGTGATATTGGACTGAAATCTAAAGTATCAGTGTAAAGTCAGCCTTACTTTTATAGGATGATATATTTAGAAATTTAGAAGTGTGTACGTGGGTTCATACATCCATATATTTTCTAGCTCTGTTGTATGTGAGGGCCTAGAGGCAGTGACAAACATCAACAAGCATTCCTAGCACTCAGATCTTGGTTTATAAATACCCTTATTCGTAAAAGGAATCAGAGCTTCTTAGAGAATTGGCTGATTCTGAAGCTGAGGTACAGAAAATATGAGTCTGGGGCATTTTAAAGTGTCAAAAAGTAAGGATCTAATGACAGGGAGAGAGAGAAGAGATCATACGCATGTCAAAAGGAGCTCCCAATAGGTAAGCTAGAATAACCTGAGCCAAAAAATAATAGTAAAATATATTTATGAGTTCATACTCATATAAATAAGTGATTGAATAAATAAGTAAATGGGGGAGAAGAACAAAACTCTCCTTCAGAAGAATTTTAATTAAAAAATATAGAAGGAAAGAAGAAAAAGAAAATCATCATTAGAACATCAATAATAATTGCTATCGGCAAGATCCACCAATGAATGCTAACATTAGCGGGTCAAAGTTTAAGAACAAACAGAGTATTTGCATAGCTTCCAAGTATCTCCTCTCCACTCAAATTTATTAACTATTGTGGTAGCTTTAACATATTCCATAAATTATCTGATACTTCCCAGGAGGTGGAGCTTAATTCTCCTCTCCACGTGTGGTATGGACTTTGTATCTTGCTTCTAATAAATAGTGTATGAGCAATACTCTGCAAAAGTGTAAATAGCCATGAAAGACAAGGAAAGTCTGAGAAATTATTTAAGATTGGAGGAGGCTATGGAAACATGGCCACTAAAAGTAATGTGGAAGCCTGGACTGGCTCTTGGAACAGAAAAAAAGACATTAATGGAAAAAATAATGAAATCCAAATTAAGTCTGTAGTTTAGTTAATACTATTATATGTAACCATGTTAATTTCTTAGTTTGGACGAGTGTATTATGGTTATTTGAGATGTTAACACTGGGCAAGTTGGAAGAAGGGCACATGCACACTTGGTGTAGATCTTTACAACTCTTCTGCAAGTCCAAAATTAACTTGGAAAAAAAAGTTAAAAATAAACTCAAGGAATCCAGATTAGCTGAGAGGCAGTATAGCATTTGCCTTCCTAGATTCTAATCCCAGCATTGCTATTTTTCCTTTTTTTTATTTTTATTTTTATTTATTTATTTATTATTATACTTTAAGTTTTAGGGTACATGTGCACAATGTGCAGGTTAGTTACATATGTATACCTGTGGCATGCTGGTGCGCTGCACCCACTAACTCGTCATCTAGCATTACGTATATCTCCCAACGCTATCCCTCCCCCGCCCCCCCCA
This sequence comes from Pan paniscus, assembly GCF_029289425.2. Lineage (NCBI taxonomy): Eukaryota > Metazoa > Chordata > Mammalia > Primates > Hominidae > Pan > Pan paniscus. The sequence continues at coordinate 160,294,732 of NC_073255.2, forward strand.
CCCCACAACAGTCCCCAGAGTGTGATGTTCCCCTTCCTGTGTCCATGTGTTCTCATTGTTCAATTCCCACCTGAGTGAGACTATGCGGTGTTTGGTTTTCTGTTCTTGGGATAGTTTACTGAGAATGATGATTTCCAATTTCATCCATGTCCCTACAAAGGACATGAACTCATCATTTTTTATGGCTGCATAGTATTCCATGGTGTATATGTGCCATATTTTCTTAATCCAGTCTATCATTGTTGGACATTTGGGTTGGTTCCAAGTCTTTGTTATTGTGAATAGTGCCACAGTAAACATATGTGTGCATGTGTCTTTATAGCAGCATGATTTATAGTCCTTTGGGTATATACCCAGTAATGGGATGGCTGGGTCAAATGATATTTCTAGTTCTAGATCCCTGAGGAATCACCACACTGACTTCCACAATGGTTGAACTAGTTTACAGTCCCACCAACAGTGTAAAAGTGTTCCTATTTCTCCACATCCTCTCCAGCACCTGTTGTTTCCTGACTTTTTAATGATTGCCATTCTAACTGGTGTGAGATGATATCTCATTGTGCTTTTGATTTGCATTTCTCTGATGGCCAGTGATGATGAGCATTTTTTCATGTGTTTTTTGGCTGCATAAATGTCTTCTTTTGAGAAGTGTCTGTTCATGTCCTTGGCCCACTTTTTGATGGGGTTGTTTGTTTTTTTCTTGTAAATTTGTTTGAGTTCATTGTAGATTCTGGATATTAGCCCTTTGTCAGTTGAGTAGGTTGTGAAGATTTTCTCCCATTTTGTAGGTTGCCTGTTCACTCTGATAGTAGTTTCTTTTGCTGTGCAGAAGCTCGTTAGTTTAATTAGATCCCATTTGTCAATTTTGGCTTTTGTTGCCATTGCTTTTGGTGTCTTAGACATGAAGTCCTTGCCCATGCCTATGTCCTGAATGATAATGCCTAGGTTTTCCTCTAGGGTTTTTATGGTTTTAGGTCTAGCATTTAAGTCTTCAATCCATCTTGAATTGAGGGAAATTTATAGCGCTAAATGCCCACAAGAGAAAGCAGGAAAGATCCAAAATTGACACCCTAACATCACAACTAAAAGAACTAGAAAAGCAAGAGCAAACACATTCAACAGCTAGCAGAAGGCAAGAAATAACTAAAATCAGAGCAGAACTGAAGGAAATAGAGACACAAAAAACCCTTCAAAAAATTAACGAATCCAGGAGCTGGTTTTTTGAAAGGATCAACAAAATTGATAGACTGCTAGCAAGACTAATAAAGAAAAAAAGAGAGAAGAATCAAACAGATGCAATAAAAAATGATAAAGGGGATATCACCACCAATCACACAGAAATACAAACTACCATCAGAGATTACTACAAACACCTCTATGCAAATAAACTAGAAAATCTAGAAGAAATGGATAAATTCCTGGACACATACACTCTCCCAAGACTAAACCAGGAAGAAGTTGAATCTCTGAATAGACCAATAACAGGAGCTGAAATTGTGGCAATAATCAATAGCTTACCAACCAAAAAGAGTCCAGGACCAGATGGATTCACAGCCGAATTCTACCAGAGGTACAAGGAGGAAATGGTACCATTCCTTCTGAAACTATTCCAATCAATAGAAAAAGAGAGAATCCTCCCTAACTCATTTTATGAGGCCAGCATCATCCTGATACCAAAGCCAGGCAGAGACACAACCAAAAAAGAGAATTTTAGACCAATATCCTTGATGAACATTGATGCAAAAATCCTCAATAAAATACTGGCAAACCGAATCCAGCAGCACATGAAAAAGCTTATCCACCATGATCAAGTGGGCTTCATCCCTGTGATACAAGGCTGGTTCAATATACACAAATCAATAAGTGTAATCCACCATATAAACAGAACCAAAGACAAAAACCAGATGATTATCTCAATAGATGCAGAAAAGGCCTTTGACAAAATTCAACAACCCTTCATGCTAAAAACTCTCAATAAATTAGGTATTGATGGGACGTATCTGAAAATAATAAGAGCTATCTATGACAAACCCACAGCCAATATCATACTGAATGGGCAAAAACTGGAAGCATTCCCTTTGAAAACTGGCACAAGACAGGGATGCCCTCTCTCACCACTCCTATTCAACATAGTGTTGGAAGTTCTGGCCAGGGCAATTAGGCAGGAGAAGGAAATAAAGGCTATTCAATTAGGAAAAGAGGAAGTCAAACTGTCCCTGTTTGCAGACAACATGATTGTATATCTATAAAACCCCATTGTCTCAGCCCAAACTCTCCTTAAGCTGATAAGCAACTTCAGCAAAGTCTCAGGATACAAAATCAATGTACAAAAATCACAAGCATTCTTATACACCAACAACAGACAAACAGAGAGCGAAATCATGAGTGAACTCCCATTCACAATTGCTTCAAAGAGAATAAAATACCTAGGAATCCAAGTTACAAGGGATGTGAAGGACCTCTTCAAGGAGAACTACAAACCACTGCTCAAGGAAATAAAAGAGGATACAAACAAATGGAAGAACATTCCATGCTCATGGGTAGGAAGAATCAATATCGTGAAAATGGCCATACTGCCCAAGGTAATTTACAGATTCAATGCCATCCCAATCAAGCTACCAATGATTTTCTTCACAGAATTGGAAAAAACTACTTTAAAGTTCATATGGAACCAAAAAAGAGCCCTCATCGCCAAGTCAATCCTAAGTCAAAAGAACAAAGCTGGAGGCATCACACTACCTGACTTCAAACTATACTACAAGGCTACAGTAACCAAAACAGCATGGTACTGGTACCAAAACAGAGATATAGACCAATGGAACAGAATAGAGCACTCAGAAATAACGCTCTGTATCTACAACTATCTGATCTTTGACAAACCTGAGAAAAACAAGCAATGGGGAAAGGATTCCCTATTTTATAAATGGTGCTGGGAAAACTGGCTAGCCATATGTAGAAAGCTGAAACTGGATCCCTTCCTTACACCTTATACAAAGCATTGCCATTTTTCTGGCTGCATTATCACCTCCCCTAGAATGCAATCTCCAGGAAAGGAGAGAACATGCTTGTTACTAATTATTGTATTACCAGTCTGTATCAATGCCTGGCATATAAGTTCTCAATAAACATTTGCCTATGGGAAAAAAATACAAAACACTGGAGTAGGAGACAGAAAATCTGAATTACAGGTCACAACCAATACCTCATGTCACCAAGATGCCATTTAACCTTTTGTTTTCAATCTCCATAAATTGATGGCATTGGGTAAACTAGCTACACTATAATATTCATTTTATTTTCAGAATTCTTACAATTTTAGCAATATATAGAACAAAATCCATCAGGAGGATCCAATTCAAGTGCTCATTATTTGTAAATGAGGGAACACAAATTCTTTTTGTTGTGGGTGTGTAGCTTCCAGTGTACAGCAAACCAATGGCTATGCATAGCACTCTTAGGAATAACTCAAGAACTTTAATTTTTTCCAGCATAAAGAGAAGTATGTACTATAAGGTATATACCTGAATTCATTTATAGATGGATTTGTTGTTTCATTATTACCTAGGTCTATGATTATACTTTGAATTAAATATACAAAATTAAATAATTTTAACCTGAAACACTTCTTAAAATTAGAAGAGAAACTGATCTGTTTAATAATTATTATTACTTTTAATCTGGTATCTAAATACAGATTTTTAACTGACAAATTTTACTATGTAAAGCCCCAGAACAGGGTCATGGCCAACAATGATGGAGGGACAGGGATTACAGTTGCTAAAGGCTGAGAGACCAAAGTCAATTTCTCACAGCTTTTAAAAAGGTAAATGATAGCTGAGAGGCTGGCAATCATAGAAACCGTTGTGTCCAAGGCAAAGTTTAGTAAAAGACTTTCCTTTGCTCAAGAAGAAAAATCATGCACTGAGAGCCTATGACATTTTACCTTTGGTATGAATACCAACAAAAATATTAAAACAATTCATTTACACTATAAAATTAATGGTATTTATGTAATTCTGGAAAACTTGAGAGCAGAAGGTGAAAAGAAACCAATAAAAAATTAAGTTACTCAATATCATTTTAAAGATATATGTAAATCAAAAATATTCTGCTCCTAGAGCCCAGTTGGTACAAGTAGTGCTAGGCACATGATCAGTGATCAGCTATAGTTTGCTAAATTGAATCAAATCGAACAGCACTGACAAAATGTTTCCGATGTTATCCTACGGAGCCTATTGAAATTCCTATGTGGCTCATGGTTATTGTAGACCTAAAGTACTAGTGATGGGAAGCACCATAGAGATTATCTGGGCCAAATGGTTCATTATACGCATTAAGATATTAAGTTACTTATCCAAAATCACAACATGAGGATTAAAACTCAAGCCTCCTCAAATGTACCTCAGTATTTTTCAGTAACACCTTCTGATTTTTAGCTTATGGTGTGCATATATGTTCCTGCCCAAACATGTATGAGAACACTATAAAATCTTAAGTTTGATTTCCTGTGCCACCTGTGAGGTTAGCCACGTTACTGTAGACAATGTATTTGTATATGAGACGAACATATAGTGAGTAATGTATGTTAAAGTCAGAAATGCTAATTGGCATTCCTTCTAGGGACAGGTGAAGTGTGATTGCATTTGCCCTTCTGAGTAATGCTGGAAAGTGAAAATACAGATCATTGCACAGATGGTGTTATTTTGTTTCCTGGTTGTAACTACCTTCCCAGGCATAGAGTTGATCTTTTCCAACAGGTATAGAGTTTTCTGAGACATATTTAGCCTCTCCCACAATGCAGCATCAGAACAATTCAGAGAATGGTGAGAGTAGGGGGGAGGAGACACCAATCTTAGAGTGTTTTAATATTAAAATTTAAAAGCATTTATCTGGATTTTATAGATGAGCAAACTATTATTAATAAAATAAATTTACCTTGAGTAAACACTCATTTCTTAGATGGAATAGTTTTTAAAATCTAATAAATTCAGCTGGTGTGATGCCTTTATAAATTATTTTAGAGAAAGTCATTTTTATGCCCAAAGTTAAATTTGCATTACATATATAATTACATATGAATAAAAGCCTGACTCAAACTTTCATTCTCAAAAAGTGTGCCTTTAGTTTATATGTGAATCTGGGAACATAATAAGCAGCATCAAATAAATAAAAAATATGTGACTAAGTATTTTTCTTGGAAAATATTGCTTTCACTAAAATAATAGCACTTGACTACTTTGCATTTTTTACAAAATAAAATTATATTGAATATTTATTGAATATACCTAAAGCACTGCTTATAAGACAATTTATAGCATGAAATGTTTTTATGAGATAAGAAAAAGGTTTCAAATCAATTATGTAAGTTTTGACTTCAAGAAACTAGAAAAAGTTAAGCAAATTAACCAAAGAAAGTGGAATCAAGTAATTAGTAAAAATACAAGAATAAATCAATGAGATAGACAACAAATAACAGAAAAAACTCAAATCAGAAGCTTGTTTTTTGTGAAGTAAAATAATAATAATAATAGATAAACCCCCAGCAAGATAAACTTCTTGCTCAACAAAAGAGAAAAAAACACAAAATACCAATATCAGAAATAAAGGAGGTTGTATCAGCAGAAATTCTGTATATACACAGTATCTGCTTAACCCTGGAGAAGGCAAAATTTTCCTAAAGAGGATATAAGATGCATTGACTAAGAAAGAAACAATTTATCAACTGGGGTTTAACAAATTGAAAACCGTGATTCATGAAAAACATGACTAATAAAGTTAAACAGAAAGCCACAGATTGCAAGAGACAGTATCTACAATACATGCACCTAACGAAATACCTGTAACCAGCATATATAAAGGTCATTTATACCTCAGTAATAAGACAAACAACCCAAATAAAGAATGGGCAAAAGACTTGAAAATAAAACATTCTAACAGGTTGGGATCCTCTTTATGAGTGTCTTGTCATAGGTTGTCAAATTTATGTCTTCAATAAAAGAATAACACTTTGCTATTTTATTTTTTCATAGCATTTATATTAGTGTATTAATGTTTTTAAAACAAAGTATTGTTATGACTTATCAAATACTCAAGGCTGCTTTCCTTCACACTCCACACTTCATGAAGAAAGCCTAGCCAATATGGACATTTTTGTTTACAGAATGAAGTTTAGCTCTAAGAATTATTCCAAAGGAGTGTGGAAAAGATGGTTAAAAAGGCACCTCAAGATGTAGTAGGTCAAATAATAATGTAATTTAAAAGCAGAGGAAAAACAGCAGACATCAAATTTGTTCTAAAAATAATCTCTGGAATTTTCTCCAAAGAAAACAATTACAAAAATATACTTTGTAATATAAATACAAAACAACTGGAGTTTTGTTTAGCAGGTAGATAATATCTTATTCTTTATTCTAAAGCAACTTTTTAAAATGTACTTTTTCAACTCAAGGGTCCCATTCCTGGCTACTTGCTGTGCATAATAGAAATTAAATACTAGTTTCTTACTTACAATGGGAAATCAACTCCAGTTGGTTCTATTCATATCAGGTTAAAAACAGGTAAAAAGAATAGAGCTATCACAATATGTAGTGTTTACTTATTCTAATAACTGATTTTTTTAACTTTCACATTGTTATAGAATATTTGTAAAACAATTAAGCCTGAAAAGTTTAAGATCACATTACAGTTCTTTGTTTCCAAGCCAATCAGTCTCCTGAAGTTTGAGAAAATGACTGGCTTTACAAATTAGAAAAGAGAGAATTACTGAATTGTTGTCTGCCTAAAATTGTCCAGCTGCCTCTAATTTGGGAAAGATAAATGCAGGTTAGGAAGATCACTGGAAGCTGCCAAACAGTAGCCAGGCTCAGTGGGAGGAGAGAAACTGCACAATCCATTTACAGATAAAGCTCTTGTGAAGGTGGGGAAGTTTTTTCTGAGGAAGTGCCACAGAAAGTTTGTAATAAACTCTTGCAATTCATAGCTGCAGAGTATCAGCAGTAGCTGTTCCCACTTTATACACCTGGAAACTTCACCTTTATAAAGCAGAGGTCTGTCTCTTTTCAATAGTTTTCATATACATCAAAAGGAAACAGTAAGGATAAGGGATGATACTAAACTGGAATTAGGCTACAAGGGCTGTTGGGCAAATTTCCACAGTGTCATGTCACTGTTCTAGGGTTCATAACTACATAGGCCACTAAGAGAAATGACCGATCATTAGAAGGCAAACCTAATTCTGCCTGTTTTCATCCCACATACGGCATATAAAATAAAAGAAACAAAAAAAAAAAATCATGCTGTCTTACAAAACAATGTAAACAAGCAAACGTTGTTCATTTAAAAGACATTACACATTCCCTGTGTCCCATATGTTTTCTTTTTATTTTATTTTATTATTATTATACTTTAAGTTTTAGGGTACATGTGCACAATGTGCAGGTTAGTTACATATGTATACATGTGACATGCTGGTGTGCTGCACCCATTAACTCGTCATTTAGCATTAGGTATATCTCCTAAAGCTATCCCTCCCCCTCCCCCCACCCCACAACAGTCCCCAGAGTCTGATATTCCCCTTCCTGTGTCCATGTGATCTCATTGTTCAGTTCCCACCTATGAGTGAGAATATGCGGTGTTTGGTTTTTTGTTCTTGCGATAGTTTACTGAGAATGATGATTTCCAATTTCATCCATGTCCCTACAAAGGACAAGAACTCATCATTTTTTATGGCTGCATAGTATTCCATGGTGTATATGTGCCACATTTTCTTAATCCAGTCTATCATTGTTGGACATTTGGGTTGGTTCCAAGTCTTTGCTATTGTGAATAGTGCCGCAATAAACATACATGTGCATGTGTCTTTATAGCAGCATGATTTATAGTCCTTTGGGTATATACACTCTAATTCTTAACAATCCTGCTACTGAAATATTGCCAACCTCACTTTATAGATAGAGGAACAAAAACTGTCAGCCTGTCTACGTGGGTTCCTTAAGGGTATGGATAATATCTTACTTGACATTGTAGCCCCAAGGTGTAACAAGCAGCCCATATTAAACTCAGTAAGTATGTTTTGAAATAAGTGAGTAAATGAATGAATGAGGTACAATTGGGCTGATCTTGAAAAATGCATAAGATTGGAATAAGCAGAAGCAGGGAAGTGAACGTAGGAAAAAATAACGGGGGAGGTGGGGTGGGGAGGGGAACCCAGCATGTGGAAATGCATATTACCAAAGAGAGATAGGCTTATAAGTATAGATGATAACAATCATTTGAAAAGCTATTAGGAAGAAATAATCCAATCTCCTTCTTTCATTACTTGTGCCTGTACCTAATTCAATTCACAAATCCAATACTGACATGAAAAACCCAACTCCAGTAAATTACTTTGTCAGAGCCAGAAAAATACAGACTTCTGACTGGTGCAAAAACTTTTATACTCTGTTCAAGATCTATTTGTTTCTGCATCCCTCATAGTCATCTTCACACTAAGTGACTTGAGTCAGCAATAATTAGATATTTCTGAATTCAGTTTTGGTATGTTCTTAATTTGTTTTGACATGATATAAAAATGTCAACTCTCTAGAATCTGAGAACAATCACAGCATGCATATGTTGGAATTTATTCTGCATTGTATGTCAAAGTGAAGAGATTCAAATTCCGTTTGTTTCACAAGCATAACAACCGTTGACAAGTTGCTATGAAAAGCAGACATTGACTCTGTCATTATTGCAAATTATTCATATTTGAAAGGTTCATAGTTTAGTATACATTTTCCTTTCCTGATTATATAAATGTATAATATTTATAGAAATATTTCCTTCTGAATTATCAAGAGCAAAAATTTAGTATAAGTGTGTTTTAAAATTTAAATTCATTAATAATTTTTTGATCTGTCTTCTATGTGTATTAGAGGTATCTAATATAAGAATTGGGTTTTTTTAATCTGCCATGCATTAAATTTAATTTTGTAAAAGGATTATCAGAACTCTCTCCCAGCCAAGAGCCTCTAACATACTATTTTCCTGATTCAATTCTTTGTCAGGTCTCCCACTGAAACAGTCTCACTTTGAAATATATATTACTTTTCTATAAAATATAGTGTGTGTTAGTTTTTGGAATCCAAAATGATGTTTTATGATGCTCATTATGTAATGACATATTATTATCCCCATAGGCAGCTCTTGGATCCAGTAAAGCAATATGGTGTATCACATCTAATAGGGCACCATGGTACATTCCTGGAATATCATTTGGAGTTGCCAGGGACTATAACTGAGAAAATTGATGAGAATGAAATAATCTCATAACAAAAAAATATGAAAATGGTGTTTTCAACCAGCTATTGGTTGACGTTGTAGCTTTCAATCTATGGAAAGTAGAAATTGTAGCCTGTTCATTTAGGAAGACACACTTAAAAACTATTTGGACTCTCTAAAGAATTGCTTTGTGAGTCTCAAATTCTGATTTGGTGGAAATATTACTGTGTTCCCAGGAGAAATTCCTCCCTTGGACATTAAGACCTCCAAGTTCATTAAGTCCAAAACTGAGGGATGGGAAATGATAATTCTTTATGTAGGTTATATGGTATAACAGTGAAAGAGGTCACTCTCTGCTTTATCCTTTTGTCCCCAGTTCCACGCATTCTGAAAATAGGAGAGACAGCAGTATTTATTAGCCAGCTCTACCCATGATTTCCCAAACTATGAATTCTGGCTGTGAAGGAGACAGCACCGCACATAGCCAATTATTTTAGGCATACACTGCATCCTGTCAGAAAGCACTCTAACCTCATAGGGCATTGTCACCCAGACAGTGCCATAACTCACCATTTAGTAGGCTATTTCATTTCACTTTATCAAGGCATATATATGTAGGTGATAGAGACATGGTAAAACCAGTGAATTCTGCGAGCATGAATCCATTGTCTCACTTCCTTCTCTGTAAAATGAGTACCTTCATTGAAGACAATGTAATATGTAATACCATAGTGATGAGTAAGGCTTTCTGTACATACATAAATGATTGTGTGGACAGAAATACTGTAAACATAGAAAAAAATCCATATGTTGGCCGGGCACGGTGGCTCACACCTGTAATCCCAGCACTTTGGGAGGCCAAGGTGGGCGGATCACAAGGTCAGGAGATTGAGATCATACTGGCTAACATAGTGAAACCCCATCTCTACTAAAAATACAAAAAAAAAAAAAAAATACAAAAAATCAGCTGGGCATGGTGGCAGGTGCCCGTAGTCCCAGCTACTCAGGAGGCTAAAGCAGGAGAATGGTGTGAACCCAGGAGGCAGAGCTTGTAGTGAGCCGAGATCACACCACTGCACTCCAGCCTGGGCAACAGTGTGAGACTCCGTCTCAAAAAAAAAAAAAGAAAAGAAAAAGGAAAAGAAAAGAAAAAAAATCCATATGCCTATTAAATATCTATATTCACGAGAAAAAAACAAGTCTGCCCACTCCGTAACAGAAAGGATCCAACATAATCAACCAGTCACCAGATGGCCAGATAGATTTCCTGGGGAATAATATCGTTTTGTGGCTTTTTATTGGCCTGTGCTGTTGGTAGGTTGGACACCCAGCAGTGGTGGTAGTCAAAGCAGCCTTTGTGAAAAAAAATCTCTGTGGTTAAGCCCATGAGTAAGCTCCATCTATACTGTCACAGTCACTTTGTAGATGGACCCATTGAGTAAGCACCAGAAAGGATAGCAAAAGAAGCTGACTGACATCCACAGGAGGAATCATCTTGTCCATTTGAATACTGACAGTTTCCTCTGCAGTCAGCGCCACCTGGAGCACACTTACCTAGGGCATGCCTATCCACATGCAGCTCCCCCAGAATTCCTTATCACCATTTTTTTAGTTACTATTCTTCCCAAGTCTCTTTTCTGTTGAACAACTTTTTGGCTGCTTCCTATGGATCTTTGTAGATCTATACTAGCAGCCATCTCTCATCCCACAAACATGTACCACCTGAAATTTTTCCTTCTGATAGAATTCTCTTTATCACTGTCTCCCATGACCATCTCAAGTGGAGTTGTAATACAGTGGGCAGCATAAGGGCACACCTGTCTCTCAACCAGATCACGTTCTGACACCATACTGTACGGATCCTTCTATAAACTGGTTCATTTTTTTCTTTCATTTAAGTGGTCATAGGGAACTCTTCATGAGTCCATAGTTGTTTGTTGTTGTTGTTGTTGTTTTGAGATGGAGTCTGTCTCTGTCACCTAGGCTGGAGTGCAGTGGTATGATCTCCATTCACTGCAACCTCTGCCTCCAGGGTTCAAGCAATTCTCCTGCCTCAGCCACCCAAGTAGCTGGGACTACAGGCACCTGCCACCACACCCTGCTAATTTTTGTATTTTTAGTAGAGACAGGGTTTCACCATGTTGGCCAGGCTGGTTTCGAACTTCTGACCTCAAATGATCCACCTGCCTCGGCCTCCCAAAGTGCTGGGATTACAGGCGTGAGCCACCACACCTGGCCAGAATCCACAGTTGTTAGTTGAGGGGTAAATAGAAAAGCAGAAGGAGAACATACCAAGGGAGTTTGAACTATCTACCTCATGAAGTTTACTTGTAACTTCCAGACCTTAAAGGATATTCTCATATAATCTCTACAGGAATGATGCTGTGCATGGTCAACTCTATTATTGTGTGGATCTGATAACTCACAGTTTACTATGGGCATTTTGAGTAACACAGTCATTTAGTGAATCATGACTGGGTATTAAGTTTCCACCATGACCCAAAAGAAGATCAGAACACTTGGCGGAAAATAGCATATTTCTTATACTACAGGTATAGGGTTTGCTAAGTCACATGGCCCAAGCAGAAGAAGTGCCTTTATTTCACTTAAAACTGGCAGTTTTAAGGTTTATTCAATAAATAGTTTAAAGCCCCATATCCAAATGTGGCTTATGTTGCCCCCAGAATCTAAGAAGCCTGCTAAGCATTATGCCTCTTTCTTAACGGTGGGTAATACAAAGTACAGCAAATGGTTTCTTACTTTAGAGAGGAAATCTGAACATTCTCTCCTGTATCTGTCAAGGTCCAGTCAAGAGATTAAAAGCAACACTGTAATTTGAACTGGGAAATTTTAATATAAAGACTTATTGACTAGTAACAAGGGATTAACTACTACTGAGAGACCTCTTAAGAATACAGGAACAGCAGATGCAGGGATCTGTCCACCTTTAAGGTAGAGGCAGATCACCCAAAGAAGAAACAAGTTTGAAAGCATGCCCTACCCAAAGCTGAGAATCAGACCTTGATGGAGAAGGTGTAGATGTGACAGAGAAGTGTGTTGTAATGCCACAAGCCAGGTTTGATGAGCAGGAAACTGCTCATCAGATTGTTGGTAAGATTCACTGGGGAGCTAATCACTGGGGTGTTGACAAAACTCATGGGAGAGTGAACACCACTGCTGGGTATTCCAGCCACACACAGAAGTGCTGGCAAAACTCACTGGAGGGGGGGTGCCACTGGGTGTTCTGCCCACTGCTCACCACATGGAATAAGGATTCAAAAAAGCACGTGGGAACCAAGAAAATAAGCCCCTCACTAAATTCTCCTTACATTTCCCTCCAGTAGCAATACTTAACATGGTCCAGCTGGCAAAGGAGAAACATTTACAGGGTTCAGCTTCAGTATCGCAAGCAGGGCAAAGAAGTACATCACGGGAGCTGAGAGGCAATACAAATAAGAATTGGCACAGCTAACTCCTCTGGCTTCTTGGCTCCTATATACAACCTTCTACCCACATTTGAACTTCCTATGCCTCCACCTATCAAGAAAAGCTATCCTTCAAAGAAAAGATGACTTTCTTACCCGTTCTTCCAAATTAGGAGACTCGGTCCCAACAGTTATTCCATCACTAGTTATATGATTTCTTTCTAAAATTCAGTTACAGTCTGACTCAATTCTGTTACCTAAAGGATAAATTTTAAATGTAACCTGCAATAACTTATATATAAAATGGAAATGGGAAAAAGGAAACTGATTGGCATATACAGATAAAAACCTACAGATAATAAATAAGAGACAATACACAAAGCTACTAGAGCCCTCATTTCTGTAACTGGTCACAGGGCGTTAGTTGTTATCTATGATTTCCTTTTTCCACTGCCCTCAGACAACACCAGCTGGTCAGGATTCTTTATGGGGATGAAACCAAAATCTTTATCACTGAAGTGTCTGAGTTCTCAGTCATGTATTATTTGGTTGCTATAGTTCTCCACTGACCTTTTCTATTAAGAAAACAAGTATTAAAAAGCCCCCAGAGAATCCTTTGGATTCCAAACATAGTTCTCCTTGGCCCCCATTGTATAGCATCACCATGATTTCTCCTTAGTAATTGGGATTCATCTCCCACCCGCTGGCATGCAGATGTGTTACTAAGGCACAAAGGATGCTTGCTACTTCAGGCTTGCCAGGTCCAATTTGCAAATATCAACCATGTAATGGAGCAGCATGACATTCTGTGGAATATCAAGACAGTCAAGACCCTGCTGCATTATGAGGGAGAACAGAAACATTGACAGAGACTTGAGGTAAGATAGTGAAGACTTACTGCTGTCCCTGACTCATGAAGACTAAATACATATTATATATTTTCCTAGTGGGAGTTGAAAACATTTAATAGGTCAATAGATATATGCAAAGAGGTGGAGATACATAGACTTGCTCCAATAAAGACAAGACATCTGTAACCATAGCTGCAATTGGTATCATCCTCTGATTAACTTTATGATAATCCACAGCTTTTCAACTTGAATAAAATTTGCACCAGCCTAAAGGGTAATTAAATGGAAACATGATAATAATCATTATCTTTCCAGTATTTGATGGCATCAATTCTCTTATGGATACAGTATTGTTTTTTGTTGTTCTTTCTGGGGAAGGAAAGGATTGGAGTACAGTTTCAGGGGCTTTCATTTGACCTTTCCTACTATAAATAATCCTCACTGCATAGATCAGAAAACCTATGTATGAATACTGCCAGTTACTAAGTGTGTGTGTGTATATATATATATATATATATATATATATATATATATATATATATCTGTCTTTATATACTGGGATTGGACAAATGAACATAATGAGTCTATGGTTTGCAATGCACTTATTACTGGATAAATTTAGTCCAAGAATCAAATACCTAGTCATCAAAGACTCTCACTTTGATCAGTGGGCTCCAGTGATGTTTTGAATCTCTGGACCTGAGTCATTTCAGAGCCAGTATCTAAGAACCCTTGGAAGGTCTGGGTGTTTGCTTCTCCCCAGGTCACTGTCCCCCGAAAAATGGCCAAGGTCCCACTAGAGATGACTTAAAGAAACATTCATGGTAACCATTTGTAAGTGTGTAGAGGGGGGTCATTCCTTAAAGATAGCCTCTTTTTCCATCAAGAGGCTCTATGTCTGTGAAATGGCTCAAGTCTGAGAACTCTATAAAACACATACACACACTCCATAAAATATTCCCCATTACAGCACCTTGAGTAAAATTTTTTCTGTCCTCCAGAGTTGAAATTTCTCTGTTTATATATGTCAAACAGAACCATAGTAGGCTGCTGTAGTAGGTTGAATGGTGGCCTCTTTTTAGATATGTCCATGTCCCAATACCTGGAACCTGTGAATGTGACCTTACTTTGGACAAAGGGTATTTGCAGTTATAAAGAAATTGAGGGTCTTAAATCATCCTGTATTGTTAGCCAGTGGGCCCTAAGTCCAATGACAAGTGTTCTTAGGCAGAAGACATAGATACATGAAAAGGAGAAGGCAACGTGACCACAGAAGCAGAGATTAGAGTGATACGGTCAAGGAAGCCAATAAATGCTAGAAGGCACCAGAAGCTGAGACAAAGAAGGATTTTCCCATAAAGATTCCAGAAAAAGAGCAGTTCTGCTGACACCTTGATTTCAGACTTCTTGCCTCCAGTACTGTAAGAGAATACATTTCTGGTATTTTTTTTTTTTTTTTTTTGAGACAGTCTTGCTCTTTCACTCAGGCTGGAGTGCAGTGGTGCCATCTCCTCAGCTCACTGCAACCTCCGCCTCTCGGGTTCAAGTGATTCTCATGCCTCAGCCTCCCGAGTAGCTGCAGTTACAGGCACCTGCCACTACACCTGGCCAATTTTTGTATTTTTAGTAGAGATGGGTTTTCACCATGTTGGCCAGGCTGGTCTTGAACTCCCAACCTCAAGTGATCCACCTGCCTCGGCCTCCCAGAGTGCTGGCATTACAGGCATAAGCCACTGTGCCCAGCCACATTTCTGTTGTTTTAAGACACCCAGTTTGTGACAATTTTATGACAGTCCTAGTAAGCTACTACAACTGCCCATTTCATTCCTGTGGATATGATGATCAATTAACAGCTGCTACAAATCCCTGCAGGATCAAACCACTCTATCCATAGTGACTCGTTTCTTTTAAAATGTTATCATGGTAAGAGCATTTAGCTTGAGATCTACCCTTTTAACATATTTTTAAGTGTAAAATACAACATTGTTATCTATAGGCACAATATCGCACAGATCTCTAGAATGTATTCATCATGCATAACTGAAATATTATATCCATTGATAATAGCAACTCCTATTTCGCCCTACCCTGCTCCCAGCCCCGGACAATCACAATTCCATTCTTTGCTTCCATGAGTGTAACTATTTTAGATACTTATATGAACGGAATCACACAGTATTTGTTCTTTCTGACAGGCTGATATCACTTATTATAATATCCTTCAGGTTCATGCATGTTGTCAAATATTACAGGATTTCCTTTTTTCTTAAGGCTGAATAATATTCCATTGCATGTATTCCATTGCATGTATATTGCATATATCATTTGTTTTATCCATCCACTGACGAACATTCAGGTTTTTTCCAAATTTTGGCTATTGTGAATAGTGCTGCAGTAAGCATGGCAGTGCTGGTACCTCTTTGTGATCTTTATTTCAATTCTTTTGGATAAATACCCAGAAATAGAATTGCTGAATCATATGGTAATTCTACTTGTAATTTTTGAGGAACCTCCATAAAATTTTTTTTTTCTTTTTTTGAGATGGTGTTTCGCTCTGTCACCAGGCTGGAGTGCAGTGGTGCAATCTTGGTCACTGCAATCTCCGCCTCCCGGATTCAAGCGATCCTCCTGCCTCAGCCTCCCGAGTTGCTGGGACTACAGGTATGTGCCAACATGCCCAGGATTTTTTTTTTTTCTTTTTTTTTTTTTTTTTGTATTTTTAGTAAAGACAGGGCTTTACCATGTTGGGCAGGACGGTCTCGATCTCTTGACCTTGTGATCCTCCCACCTTGGCCTCCCCAAGCGCTGGGATCACAGGCATGAGCCACCATGCCCGGCCACACAACTGTTTTCTATAGTAGCTGCACCATTTTGCATTTTCACCAACAGTGTTCAAAGGTTCCAATTTCTCCACAACCCCAGCATCATTTGTTGTGATTTGTTATTTTGTCCATAGGGCTTCTAGGGATTTTCCTCTCCTATGGGGTATAGGTATTTATAGGAGGTGTCTGAGAAGGTGGCATATAATAAGTAGATCTATTCCAACAACCCATCGTCCTGAGTAATGTTTTCCAGGGAAATGCTGGCATTTCAAACTCATTGGTATAGGCCACTTTTGAGTCCAGGCATCAGTTAACACATCTAGCAATTCTCAGCACTTTAAGGCAACACATTAAATCCTGAATTCTAGGCAGAAACACAAATTTGGGTTGACATAATCTTTATCCTTTCAAAATCACCTAATACCCTTAGACTATGCTCTTACACATGCTCCCCTGGCTCTTTATAAAATAGTGCAAGATCCTGCAGGTCTTCCAGTGTTCAAGCTAACTCATACCAGAACACACCTTTTTCTTCCTCACTAGTATTCTTACCTTAGCAAGAGATCTAATAAGAGTTGACATTTAATTGACAATACAGCTCTGCAAAGTTTAATTAGGCTCCAGACTTAATCCTCACTCACATGTGCCCTTTAAACATATTTTTAAGTGTAAAATACAGCATTGTTAACTATAGGCACAATATTGTATAGCATATACAGGAGATATGGAATTTTGTCATAAAGACTTTCTGAATATCTATCTGGGCCTTGAGTTGGACATTTGAGACTTTCAATTTATCCCTTTCTCTATGGACCCTCTCTAGTGTAAAATACACCCATCCTATCCCACAATTTTTGTCATCAAAGGGACAAATTGCCTCAGCCGTTGGATCTCCATATGCTTTCCCCCTCAATCTGCACCCCATTCTATGCCACCATTGGTGATAATGTGAGTAATCATGATGCTACCACTTGCTGCAGATTGCCATTATTCCATTCACCTGGTAAGGAGGTTATCCATATGCTGTTCAAATGTAGGAGTAACCCAAACCTAGGATTCCAATTTAAGCTCAGTTTCCTGAGATCATTCCTGGTACCAATTACTGCTTGGGTCAGCGTCCAGCAGAAATCTGTCGGCACACTCAAACTGTTTAATTTAAGAAGTATTTAATAAAATAATTCTTTACAATGGAGAGGACTCTGACAAAATCAATAAGAAAAATAAAGCATCTTAACCTAGCTACACAAAAGGAAGCCATTTTCATGTGTAAGCCGAAAGAGGAAAAGGAAAGAATGACTCTCAAAATTCAGAGACAGTCATGGTGCAAGAGGGATTACCACTCAACCAGAGCTGTGGTTTTATGTAGAGAATTGCAGCCACTGACAACAGACCAAAAAGCAGATAGGAGAAACCAAGGGAATACATACCCTCATCTCTTTCTTTCAGACTTCAAATTTCCTGTCCTCCCCTCTCCATTTTACTCCATAAGTCTTCCATTCCAGTTGTTTCACCCCTAGGTCAACTGGGGAATTCTAAAGTCCTTTATTTCCCCCTCTCTGGCTATTTTCTTCTCACTGCCTCCCTCCCTCCCCAACCCTCCCTCCTACCTCCCCAACCCTTTCTTCTCTGAGCTATGGGATTCTCCTAAAGTGTCTTACAAAAAATCTAGCCATTTACATTCCAGTGTAAACTTTCATTTGTCTGTGTTAAATTGCTGCCAGTTTATCAGTAATCAGAATGGTCCCCAATCTAGTCCCATCTGTAATTTATTGTTTAGAGAGTTCCCAGAATTGTCTATGAGACCTTGAAAATGACTACATTATGGCAATTTCCTCCTTGATGTTTACTTCTTTTTTATTATTATTATACTTTAAGTTTTAGGGTACATGTGCACAATGTGCAGGTTAGTTACATATGTATACATGTGACATGCTGGTGTGCTGCACCCACTAACTCTTCATCTAGCATTAGGTATATCTCCCAATGCTATCCCTCCCCCCTCCCCCCACCCCACAACAGTCCCCAGAGTGTGATGTTCCCTTTCCTGTGTCCATGTGTTCTCATTGTTCAATTCCCACCTATGAGTGAGAATATGCGGTGTTTGGTTTTTTGTTCTTGCGATAGTTTACTGAGAATGATGATTTCCAATTTCATCCATGTCCTTACAAAGGACATGAACTCATCATTATTTATGGCTGCATAGTATTCCATGGTGTATATGTGCCACATTTTCTTAATCAAGTCTCTCATTGTTGGACATTTGGGTTGGTTCCAAGTCTTTGCTATTGTGAATAGTGCCGCAATAAACATATGTGTGCATGTGTCTTCATAGCAACATGATTTACAGTCCTTTGGGTATTATACCCAGTAATGGGATGGCTGGGTCAAATGGTATTTCTAGTTCTAGATACCTGAGGAATCGCCACACTGACTTCCACAATGGTTGAACTAGTTTACAGTCCCACCAACAGTGTAAAAGTGTTCCTATTTCTCCACATCCTCTCCAGCACCTGTTGTTTCCTGACTTTTTAATGATTGCCATTCTAAGTGGTGTGAGATGGTATCTCATTGTGGTTTTGATTTGCATTTCTCTGATGGCCAGTGATGGTGAGCATTTTTTCATGTGTTTTTTGGCTGCATAAATGTCTTCTTTTGAGAAGTGTGTGTTCATGTCCTTTGCCCACTTTTTGATGGGGTTGTTTGTTTTTTTCTTGTAAATTTGTTTGAGTTCATTGTAGATTCTGGATATTAGCCCTTTGTCAGATGAGTAGGTTGCAAAAATTTTCTCCCATTTTGTAGGTTGCCTGTTCACTCTGATGATGGTTTCTTTTGCTGTGCAGAAGCTCTTTAGTTTAATTAGATCCCATTTGTCAATTTTGGCTTTTGTTGCCATTGCTTTTAGTGTTTTAGACATGAAGTCCTTGCCCATGCCTATGTCCTGAATGGTAATGCCTAGGTTTTCTTCTAGGGTTTTTATGGTTTTAGGTCTAAAGTTTAAGTCTTTAATCCATCTTGAATTGATTTTTGTATAAGGTGTAAGGAAGGGATCCAATTTCAGCTGTCTACATATGGCTAGCCAGTTTTCCCAGCACCATTTATAAAATAGGGAATCCTTTCCCCATTGCTTGTTTTTCTCAGGTTTGTCAAAGATCAGATAGTTGTAGATATGCAGCGTTATTTCTGAGGGCTCTGTTCTGTTCCATTGGTCTACATCTCTGTTTTGGTACCAGTACCATGCTGTTTTGGTTACTGTAGCCTTGTAGTATAGTTTGAAGTCAGGTAGTGTGATGCCTCCAGCTTTGTTGTTTTGGCTTAGGATTGACTTGGCGATGAGGGCTCTTTTTTGGTTCCATATGAACTTTAAAGTAGTTTTTTCCAATTCTGTGAAGAAAGTCATTGGTAGCTTGATTGGGATGGCATTGAATCTGTAAATTACCTTGGGCAGTATGGCCATTTTCATGATATTGATTCTTCCTACCCATGAGCATGGAATGTTCTTCCATTTGTTTGTATCCTCTTTCATTTCCTTGAGCAGTGGTTTGTAGTTCTTCTTGAAGAGGTCCTTCACATCCCTTGTAAGTTGGATTCCTAGGTATTTTATTCTCTTTGAAGCAATTGTGAATGGGAGTTCACTCATGATTTGGCTCTCTGTTTGTCTGTTGTTTGTGTATAAGAATGCTTGTGATTTTTGTACATTGATTTTGTATCCTGAGACTTTGCTGAAGTTGCTTATCAGCTTAAGGAGATTTTGGGCTGAGACAATGGGGTTTTCTAGATATACAATCATGTCGTCTGCAAACAGGGACAATTTGACTTCCTCTTTTCCTAATTGAATAGCCTTTATTTCCTTCTCCTGCCTAATTGCCCTGGCCAGAACTTCCAACACTATGTTGAATAGGAGTGGTGAGAGAGGGCATCCCTGTCTTGTGCCAGTTTTCAAAGGGAATGCTTCCAGTTTTTGCCCATTCAGTATGATACTGGCTGTGGGTTTGTCATAGATAGCTCTTATTATTTTGAAATACGTCCCATCAATACCTAATTTATTGAGAGTTTTTAGCATGAAGTGTTGTTGAATTTTGTCAAAGGCCTTTTCTGCATCTATTGAGATAATCATGTGGTTTTTGTGTTTGGTTCTGTTTATATGCTGGATTACACTTATTGATTTGCCTTGATCACATATATTGATTACATATATTGAACCAGCCTTGCATCCCAGGGATGAAGCCCACTTGATCATGGTGAATAAGCTTTTTGATGTGCTGCTGGATTCGGTTTGCCAGTATTTTATTGAGGATTTTTGCATCAATGTTCATCAAGGATATTGGTCTAAAATTCTCTTTTTTGGTTGTGTCTCTGCCTGGCTTTGGTATCAGGATGATGCTGGCCTCATAAAATGAGTTAGGGAGGATTCCCTCTTTTTCTATTGATTGGAATAGTTTCAGAAGGAATGGTACCAGTTCCTCCTTGTACCTCTGGTAGAATTCGGCTGTGAATCCATCTGGTCCTGGACTCTTTTTGGTTGGTAAGCTATTGATTATTGCCACAATTTCAGCTCCTGTTATTGGTCTATTCAGAGATTCAACTTCTTCCTGGTTTAGTCTTGGGAGAGTGTATGTGTCCAGGAATTTATCCATTTCTTCTAGATTTTCTAGTTTATTTGCGTAGAGGTGTTTGTAGTATTCTCTGATGGTAGTTTGTATTTCTGTGTGATCGGTGGTGATATCCCCTTTATCATCATTTTTTATTGCGTCTATTTGATTCTTCTCTCTTTTTTTCTTTACTCATCTTGCTAGCGGTTTATCAATTTTGTTGATCCTTTCAAAAAACCAGCTCCTGGATTCATTACTTTTTTGAAGGGTTTTTTGTGTCTCTGTTTCCTTCAGTTCTGCTCTGATTTTAGTTATTTCTTGCCTTCTGCTAGCTTTTGAATGTGTTTGCTCTTGCTTTTCTAGTTCTTTTAATTGTGATGTTAGGGTGTCAATTTTGGATATTTCCTGCTTTCTCTTGTGGGCATTTAGTGCTATAAATTTCCCTCTACACACTGCTTTGAATGTGTCCCAGAGATTCTGGTATGTTGTGTCTTTGTTCTCGTTGGTTTCAAAGGACATCTTTATTTCTGCCTTCATTTCGTTATGTACCCAGTAGTCATTCAGGAGCAGGTTGTTCAGTTTCCATGTAGTTGAGTGGTTTTGAGTGAGATTCTTAATCCTGAGTTCTAGTTTGATTGCACTGTGGTCTGAGAGATAGTTTGTTATAATTTCTGTTCTTTTACATTTGCTGAGGAGAGCTTTACTTCCAAGTATGTGGTCAATTTTGGAATAGGGGTGGTGTGGTGCTGAAAAAAATGTATATTCTGTTGATTTGGGGTGGAGAGTTCTGTAGATGTCTATTAGGTCTGCTTGGTGCAGAGCTGAGTTCAATTCCTGGGTATCCTTGTTAACTTTCTGTCTCGTTGATCTGTCTAATCTTGACAGTGGAGTGTTAAAGTCCCCTATTATTAATGGGTGTGAGTCTAAGTCTCTTTGTAGGTCACTCAGGACTTGCTTTATGAATCTGGGTGCTCCTGTATTGGGTGCATATATATTTAGGATAGTTAGCTCTTCTTGTTGAATTGATCCCTTTACCATTATGTAATGGCCTTCTTTGTCTCTTTTGATCTTTGTTGGTTTAAAGTCTGTTTTATCAGAGACTAGGATTGCAACCCCTGCCTTTTTTTGTTTTCCATTGGCTTGGTAGATCTTCCTCCATCCTTTTATTTTGAGCCTATGTGTGTCTCTGCACGTGAGATGGGTTTCCTGAATACAGCACACTGATGGGTCTTGACTCTTTATCCAGTTTGCCAGTCTGTGTCTTTTAATTGGAGAATTTAGTCCATTTACATTTAAAGTTAATATTGCTATGTGTGAATTTGATCCTGTCATGATGATGTTAGCTGGTTATTTTGCTCGTTAGTTGATGCAGTTTCTTCCTAGTCTTGATGGTCTTTACATTTTGGTGTGATTTTGCAGCGGCTGGTACCAATTGTTCCTTTCCATGTTTAGCACTTCCTTCAGGAGCTCTTTTAGGGCAGGCCTGGTGGTGACAAAATCTCTCAGCATTTGTTTGTCTGTAAAGTATTTTATTTCTCCTTCACTTATGAAGCTTAGTTTGGCTGGATATGAAATTCTGGGTTGAAAATTCTTTTCTTTAAGAATGTTGAATATTGGCCCCCACTCTCTTCTGGCTTGTAGAGTTTCTGCTGAGAGATACGCTGTTAGTCTGATGGGCTTCCCTTTGAGGGTAACCCGACCTTTCTCTCTGGCTGCCCTTAACATTTTTTCCTTCATTTCAACTTTGGTGAATCTGACAATTATGTGTCTTGGAGTTGCTCTTCTCGAGGAGTATCTTTGTGGCGTTCTATTTCCTGAATCTGAATGTTGGCCTGCCTTGCTAGATTGGGGAAGTTCTCCTGGATAATATCCTGCAGAGTGTTTTCCAACTTGGTTCCATTCTCCCCATCACTTTCAGGTACACCAATCAGACGTAGATTTGGTCTTTTCACATAGTCCCATATTTCTTGGAGGCTTTGTTTATTCTTTTTTCTCTAAACTTCCCTTCTCACTTCATTTCATTCATTTCATCTTCTATCACTGATACCCTTTCTTCCAGTTGATCGCATCGGCTCCTGAGGCTTCTGCATTCTTCACGTAGTTCTTGAGCCTTGGTTTTCAGCTCCATCAGCTCCTTTAAGCACTTCTCTGTATTGGTTATTCTAGTTATACATTCTTCTAAATTTTTTTCAAAGTTTTCAACTTCTTTGCCTTTGGTTTGAATGTCCTCCCATAGCTCGGAGTAATTTGATCGTCTGAAGCCTTCTTCTCTCAGCTCGTCAAAGTCATTCTCCATCCAGCTTTGTTCTGTTGCTGGTGAGGAACTGCGTTCCTTTGGAGGAGGAGAGGTGCTCTGCTTTTTAGAGTTTCCAGTTTTTCTGCTCTGTTTTTTCCCCATCTTTGTGGCTTTATCTACTTTTGGTCTTTGATGATGGTGATGTACAGATGGGTTTTTGGTGTGGATGTCCTTTCTGTTTGTTAGTTTTCCTTCTAACAGACAGGACCCTCAGCTGCAGGTCTGTTGGAGTACCCGGCCGTGTGAGGTGTCAGTCTGCCCCTGCTGGGGGGTGCCTCCCAGTTAGGCTGCTCAGGAGTCAGGGGTCAGGGACCCACTTGAGGAGGCAGTCTGCCCATTCTCAGATCTCCAGCTGCGTGCTGGGAGAACCACTGCTCTCTTCAAAGCTGTCAGACAGGGACATTTAAGTCTGCAGAGGTTACTGCTGTCTTTTTGTTTGTCTGCGCCCTGCCCCCAGCCCCCAGAGGTGGAGCCTACAGAGGCAGGCAGGCCTCCTTGAGCTGTGGTGGGCTCCACCCAGTTTGAGCTTCCAGGCTGCTTTGTTTACCTAAGCAAGCCTGGGCAATGGCGGGCGCCCCTCCCCCAGCCTCGGTGCCACCTTGCAGTTTGATCTCAGTCTGCTGTGCTAGCAATCAGTGAGACTCCGTGGGCGTAGGACTCTCTGAGCCATGTGCGGGATATAATCTCCTGGTGCGCCATTTTTTAAGCCTGTCAGAAAAGCGCATATTCGGGTGGGAGTGACCCGATTTTCCAGGTGCTGTCTGTCACCCCTTTCTTTGACTAGGAAAGGGAACTCCCTGACCCCTTGTGCTTCCCGAGTGAGGCAATGCCTCGCCCTGCTTCGGCTCGTGCACGGTGCGCGCACCCACTGACCTGCACCCACTGTCTGGCACTCCCTAGTGAGATGAACCTGGTACCTCAGATGGAAATGCAGAAATCACCCATCTTCTGCGTCGCTCACGCTGGGAGCTGTAGAC
The DNA here is from genome assembly GCF_029289425.2 of Pan paniscus. NCBI lineage: Eukaryota > Metazoa > Chordata > Mammalia > Primates > Hominidae > Pan > Pan paniscus. The sequence goes on from NC_073255.2 coordinate 160,318,950, forward strand.
CGGAGCTGTTCCTATTCGGCCATCTTGGCTCCTCCCCCCGCCCTGAGGTTTACTTTCTTAACAACTGCCATGTGCTGTGCTCTGGCTAAGAAAAATTTTAGATATCCTACAAAATGTGTGGCTGAAATGTTGTCAAATATTTATATAGAACAAATATTTAAGTTCTTGATAACTAAACTTGATAACTTGATAACTAAACTTGAGAGAAGAGCCTCATTAATTGCTGATTGCAATTAGGAGAAAAATCATATGTTTTATGTATATATAACTAACTATGTTGTGTGTGATAGTGAGTAAAATATTGCTATTTGATTATAGATGTTCACTTTTAATTCTTTCTCCATTTGGATACTTTCTATTTAGCCCTCCAGATCTACTCTTCCCCTTACATACTCTGCTCTTTGCCTTGAAGCCCTAAAGATTATGTCAACTGACTCCTACCCCTTCTGCTTTCCTTTTGGGTTTGGCCAGTGGGAAACCCAAGCAGGACACTGGAGAAAGGAAGAAGTATGAAATTGTATATTTCTCTAGTTCATGAGATTCCCCTATGCCTGGCCGTTCCCTTTACAGCTGGTCATTGATCCTTTCAGTTATCTTCTTTACACTCTTCCTGGGTTCTCAGACTTTCTCCCCAAGTTCATTTGAGACTAAAGGGAGAGATAGCCTGTCTGATACTAGCCCTGGGTTCCTGCACTATTCTTTTAGTTTCCCTACACACTACCCACACCTTATAATAAGGCCCTTTGTAAATAAACTCTCCTTGGCTTAAGCTATTTCGAGTGTGCCATCCATTTCCTGTTAAGACTGACTGGCAAACCGTTGTTCATCACTGTAGGTCCCTAACTTATATGTGGTCAAGGTCACTCCTTTGGTTTATTGGAGAAGGGCGTTGTTATGGTTTATTTAACCAGTTTATTCTTCTTATAGTTTCACCATTGCCCACAGGGAGTTTTTCTTGCATATGCTAATAGCTCCATTGTTTACCCAGAATGAAGGTTTTTTGTTTATTTATAAATAGTTTCAAGTGTTGTTTTATTGGGATTATGAGAAGGATGGAAGGTGAAAGCAGACGATAAACTGCAAAGATTCAAATGCCTATACTAAAATATAAATTTTTTTATCCTACTTAAAGAAGTTTTCAAGAAAGAGCACTTTATAATGTTTCCTCCCCTCCACATACTGATTAGCTTCCTATAACTACGTTCTATCTAAAATAAATAACTTGAAAGTTGTCTAGTTTTTATTTGGCTGTTTGTTAGATTTTAACTAATATACTTGAAAAATTTTTAAAAATTTAATGTGAAAACACATTTTAAAATGTTGTCTTTACCCCAAAATATTAATTTCAGTAACAAAATTGCATTTCAATTTAGCACTAACTTCCTAACAAAGAATACTTACTTATATAGAAATGTTTTCTCTTTATATAACTCAAAATACTATGAAAAACAAAAAACAAAATCAATAAACCGATTAAATTCCATTTCCATACTCTGTGACCTCTGTATTACCCTATTAGCAGTGAACAAAATGCCGATCATCAAACAAATACTCCTGGATCACCTAATGAGGAGGCCTCTGGGATTCTATAATCTTAGGTGTTGTGTCTGAGTGATACTTCCATCTGATCTCATCAATTTCACCATCATCAAGTATAAACGAAGCCAGCACTGGAAGCTGAGAAAAATAGTTCTTAGCCAGGATATGTTTGTGTTTGATCTTGTGAATAAATGAGCGTTCATATCCCTGCAAAGAAAAAAATCAAATTCTAGTAAATATCACAGATATATTTTGCCAGGTAAAAATACTGTCATGCCTCGGTGCCTTTGCTTGTCAATTCTTTCATCCCAGACTACCTTTATTTTTCTCACGTTGTCTATCATCATTCATGACTCAGCTCCTATGACACTTTAACCTGGAAGTTTTCCCCAACTCTCCCTCTGACTTCTCTAAGTTTAAACCACTGCTAGTTATCAACTCAATATTCATTCTTTCTCCCATTTGAGCCGGAGGCCTGATTTTGTATAGGGTGTGATGTGTCTAGCTTTCTTAGCCCTTATTCTAACTGGGGGTATCTAGTTAGAATATATATATATATATAATTATATTATTAATGTTATAGATATTGAGGTGAGAAAAAACAAAAATAAAAACAAAACAAGGAAAGTCTGAGAAACTGTCACCACCAAGAAGAATCTAAGGAGATAACTAAATTTCTTCCAAGATTATTTAATTATACACAATATATATAACCTTATATAATTATATATATATATATAATTGAATAAAGCCTTTGAAAGGAACTTTTGAGAGTGGGAAGACTCACCTATCAAGCACCTCTAGCCTTTTGCCATTACTGAGAGGTACATGTAATGAAGAAGATGAACTAGCTATCCTATCACTAAGAGCCCACCAAGCATGAGAGAGAAAGCTGAAGATTAAATATGGCTGAGGAAAAAGTGAGATGGCCTGAATTTCTGAGAACAAGGTGGAGCCACCATACTAGACCCAAACTGCCAACCTTTGAACTTTCTTGTTACATAAGAAAACTAAACCCACATTTGATTAAATCATTATAAATTGCTTTTTCTGTTCTTGTAGCTGAACCTAAATGCAACTGAGACAACAAAAAGTTATATTCATTAAATTTTCTTGTTTCTCTGTAATTACTTAGTACAGTATTTGGCACATTCAAAAGTAAATTCTGGTTAAATTAATAAATATAATCTATTACCTATTAATCTTAATTGGCCCTCTTTTCAATCAAATCACAAATAGTACCTATACTTCTTCCTAAAATTTATTTTCTGAGAATAAGACATTCCCTCAATAAAGGTCTCTTCAGAGGGTCAAATCAAAGATAATTAAGTCCTGGGTGAAAGGACCAAAAGAGCAGAAAGCATTATATAGGAGTATCCTGGGCTTATTAAAATTTCCTCTTAACAGAAAAATTTACTAGGTTAAAATGTTCATCTTTTGAGCTAATCTAACTTTGTTTCTACCACTTCTTAGCCCATATTTCATTCAAGAAAAACTAACACACTTTATTATGCTATATTAACTTACACATGTACAGAACTTTATAGGTTTTCAAGGTGCCTTTACAGTACTATAAATTATTAAAGATGAGATAAATTATGATATATGTGTTCAAGGCACTAATAAGTAACTCTTAAATAACTGAATATATTTCCATATTATATTATTTATATTGTTAAGTAAAGCAAAGAAACTAAGTCTCAGAGTCATTTAATATGAAATTCCTGCTACAGTAAAAGTGTATATACTTACATACACATAGAAAACTTCCAGAAGGATTTCAATAGATTATTATATACCTAAGAAATAGTAGTTATCATTGCAACATGGAGATAGGGATGGGTGGACATCAAGAGACCTTTTTTCCCATTGAAATTAGGTCCATTCTCTTGAAATAGCCATGTGATGGTTTTAAACTATGTTCACAAATTCTTTGGGTGTACAAATAGTTCTAAGAATATTACAGAAAGGTCCCATATACCCAACACCAACATTTTCCTGAATGTTTCTCAATCTGGGTTTGTCCTATGTTTTCTTCATTATTATTAGACTGAAGGGATGGGTTTTGGGGAGGAAGACCACAGGGGTGAAGTGCCCTTCTCCTCACATCATATCAAGGGTACACACCATCAGCATGACAGCACTGCTGCTGTTAATCTTGATTACCTGGCTGAGGTAGTGCTTGTCAGGTTTCTCTACTGTAAAGGTCCTCCCCTTCCATCCATAATATAGTCTTTGGAAAGGAGTTATTATGTACAGCCCACATTTAAAGGGTAGAGAGTTATTCTCCATCTCCTTAAGAGTGGAGAGTATCTACATAAATTATTTGGAATTCTACATGGGAGATTTGTCTATTTGCCTCCCTTTATTTATTCATTCAGTCGTTTTTTAAATTTTTTAAATTGATAATAATTGTACATATTTACGGGGTACATAGTGATGGGATGATACATATATCATGATCAGAGTAATTAGCATATTCATCTCAAACATTTATCATTTCTTTGTGCTGGGAACATTCGATATGCTGCGTCTAGCTATTTGAAACCATATATTGTAATTAACTATAGACAACCTACAGTGCCACAGAACAGTACTAGAACTCACTCCTCCCATCTAGCTATAATTTTTGTATCCTTAACAAATCTCTCCCTATTCCCTCAACCTCTGAGACCTTTACTTTCTACATTACATTTTTTATTCTGTTCAGATTCTAAGCCAATAATATATTGCTTTAAAATTAAAAATAAAATGCATCAAAAATTTTTAAAGTGCTTTCATAGTTACTACCTAAGTTTATTCATGCCAAAAAAAACTATGCAGAAAGCTTTAAATAATGGTCTACTCAAAGCTTCCCTATGATGAGATACCATTATCTCTTTTTTATAGATGAGAAAGCTGGGTCATTGAGACATTCACAAATTTGTCCAATTTCTCCCAGCTCATGAATGGTAAAGCTAGAATTCAGAGCCAGAGCTGCTTTTATCCTCTTTACTGATTCCACTTATTTAGCTAATCTTTCTAAAAATTTATGAAGCAAAGAGGGCAGGTTTTAATGTAAAGTTGTCAGTGACAGAGATTTGAGTTAACTGGGTCAGGATTACTGATTTTAAGTCCATGATTGTTCCTACTTTGGCCAGTGTGCACACAAGGAGAGATCAATCTGCTCCACTTAAAGTTCACATTAACGGAAGTGTTTTTCCACGTTTCCTATACCTGTTTCATATTAACTTGCAAGTATTTTTTTAACTTCTTAAGAAAGCAAATATCTCTGAACATTAAGAAAATTCTGAAAATGCTCCATCCTTCTGCAAGATATAAACTACTCTTTAACTGGGCTGAAAGTCAATAGTTAAAAGATTGTATCAGCCCAAAACCATAAAAAAGGCAAATGTTTTTCCAGTTTGTCTGCTTGCAAATCTTGGTGCCCTTTACAGAAATTCGATAAGACTGGCATTCTAAATTAGAAATGCATGTGAATAGAACATTTAATTTGATACTGCAGTAATTTGATTAAATGCACAAAGGGAGTTGTGTGGATTAATTGAAGAAGCACTGGAATATCAGCTTTGGGAATGAACTTCAATCTCATCATGGGTCCTAGATGAAATGATATTGCTAGTATTGACTATGCTTCCTGTGATTAAATATTTATGAGGCAGCTTAGTTCACTAAATATAACATTTAATACAGCTTCAACTTATTGCTACCTTTTCTTTCAATCCCTAGAGTGAAATTTTTCTTAGCCTGGCTTCTTAAAACTAAAAAAATATTTAAAAACTAAAACTTTAGCTAGTTTCTTATCTTTATATTCATCACCCCTTGTTCCACTGAAAAAAAAACAAACAGGGAATCACACTATTTTAAATGACTACTGCATTTTGTCATTTCTTTACTTTCCTTTAGCTGACACCTTGTGTGGAATTAAAAAATGCAGAGAATCAGTATTAACTCTCGGGATCCTGGACCTAGTGTAAATGGAGCTCTCTACGAATTCTTCAGGAGTCCCTCAACTTACCCATCAAAATGTTTTACAGATTGCATCATGTAAGTTACTAAAATTACAGTAAATGGCATTTAATGTTTACAGTGCTTGCTCCACTCCCAGCAAGTTGGAAGCAAATGAAAAATGGAGCATCAGAACTACACCCCATCAGTATGATTGCCATTTAGAGCACAAAATTATGAACAAAATTTGAGAGTTGGGTGTTTTTAAGCAGACTCATGATAATTAATCAAAGAAGGACAGATTCTGGGTTCCATAATACCTATCTGGTGGTAATGCACATTTATTCATTCAACAAATACTTATAAACTCCATTCTGTGACAGGCAGTATTGTAGGTATTAGAGAAATAGATGTAAATAAGCCGAACAAAATCACTGCCTTCATGGAATTTACCGTGGAATGTGCTTAAACTTGCTATTAGGAGAGACTGGTATGATGTTTAGGACTTGTAATATGTTCAAATCTCTTATATATACCTTTTATTTAATCTGTGCCATATATGCCAACCATAAATTTTTTTGCTCTTAATCCATAAGTTCTGTTTCTTAATCTGATGGAAGTATTTAAGCATGGAATATATTAGAAGGCAGTCCAGTTATCGCTAATAATTCCAATGATTAAATTAACTTCCCAAATAAAATTCAACTTTCTTACCTCTTCAATACTTGTTAGCTTGAGATGAGCAGCCGCTTCATCTTTGGTAAGAAGAATGCAGTTCCAGGGGGACCACTCCAGGGATTTATTCCATCTGACCATGACCAGATCACTGAGATTGTCGCAGGCACTGAGGACTGACTGGGACGCCCAGATGTTCTCTGTCAGGTACTGAATGTCTTGTAGCTGCATGTCAAAGCAAGTTTTAAAAACAATGTAGTTTAAATTTGTTTAAGATTATTATATTACTTGAGCAAATAATTAAATTATAGAGTATTTTTAAGTGAATTATTATTCACTAGGTTTCAATGACACATAGCCCCTTATTTTTCACTAAACTTCTGTTCATTTTGCCTAAACTACATTATCAGTCTCACAGTTGCGTCCCCATCTCTAAACCAGAGTAAGCAGTATAAATTCATTTCAGTATGCTAATTTTACCTGAATATAATCTTAATAATGCTATAATGTTACCATAATAAACATATGGTATTGAATGATTTTTAAAATTCATTAGTAAGTACCATCTTAATTTCAGGGCCATTGTAGGGACCTTTTAAAACCTTTTACTGCCATTTTACAAATGAGGAAGCTGAGATTTTTTTTTTTTTAATATGGAACACTTCACAAGTTTGCATGTCATCCTTGTCCAAGGGCCATGCTAATCTTCTCTATATGGTTCCAATTTCAGTATATGGGCTGCTGAAGCAAACACAGGAAGTTGAGATTTAATAAAGATAAGTAATTCACTTAGTGTTAATTAAAAGACTTGGTTGTTTTAATCAAAAAGAGGGGTAATGAAATAGCTGTTTAAAACTTTTTAAAAAACGTAAATCTTATCAGCTAAAACTCTTGGAATGACTTTTTATCATGGGGCCTGCATTATAAATTTAGAATTGCCAGAGAGGGACAAACTCAACAAAGTATAAGCATGTAAAAAGAACATTTTTTTAAAAAGCTTCTGTGAAAAAGTGTGAGAGGAGAAATATTTTCTGTAAAATGAGTACACAAAACCTAAACAATCTGCCAAAGTAAAAAACAAAAAGAACCTGTCATCATCAGCTACAACAGTATTTCATAAATTGGTAATTCAATATATTAAGCTCAACTAATGCATTCTAGCTTTTACTTAATGCTAAAAAAGACAATACTCTGTACACAGCTGCTATGAAAAATAAATTTATAGACCTTTAAAATTCAATGTTTTATATATTTTACTCACATTCAAAATGCATCTTGTTTACATTTTTGTTTTTAATTTAGTTGCTCAACTGTACTAATAATTTTGAAATTGTATCATACAGAATAACGTGTTTATTTGCATGTAAATGTCAAATGTGCACATAAGTGTGGTTGACAGTCTCTAAGAGCTTTCTACCTTTCAAGTAGCCATTGTACTTGAAATTTTTGCAGTAACAGAGCAATACTATTGCCTATTATATTAGGCAGTATTTGTATGCATTACAGATAAACAAGGTGACTAGTACAACACTCAAATCTCTTGTCTAAGCAGAATGTTTACTTTTTGTATATATTAACTTTCACCTTTTCATTTTACATGGCATCATGTTCACATTTAACATATGCTAATCTTTGCTGCTGTCCACAAGATTTACTATTTATGAGAATGTTCAAACATTCAAATTATGCCTCAAATACTATTACTGAAATAAATATTAATCAAAACTACACCAATTACAAGGGGGGGAAGCTACTGGACACTCATATTTGTCTGCTAATCCTAGACATTGGAAAAGTAATATAAGAGACCAAAACCCTACACAGATACGGTATTGAAATTAAATCACATCTAATGGAGATTATCCTTATCTGAAAGGTTACAATGCTCCCCTAGAATTTTTTCATTCAATATGTGTAATGGTTGATTTTACATCAACTTGATGAGGCCACCGGATACCCAGATATTTGGTCAAACGGTATTCTGGTGTTTATGTGAGGGTAGTTTTGGATGAGATTAACATTTAAGTAAGTCAGTAGACTGAGTAAAGCAGAGTGTCTTCCATAATGTGAGTGGGCTTTATCCAATCAGTTGAAGGCCTGAATAGAACAAAAAGTTCACCCTGTCCCCAAGTAAGGAAGACTGTTCCTGCCTAATGGCCATTGAATTGAGACACTGGCTCCTCCTGGCTCTATAGCAGCCTGCTGGTCATCAGACTTGAACTGGGCCATCAGCTGTTTAGGTTTTAGACTTACCAGCCTCCACAATTATGTGAGCAAATTCCTTGTAACAAATCTCCTTATATGTATATATATATATATAACATATATGTATAACATTTTCTATTGGTTCTGTTTCTCAGGAGAAATCTGACTAATACAACATGGAATATTGAGGCAGCACTTGTTGGTGACTTACATTAAAGCCCTAGTACATCTAAGATTCTCTACAAGGAAATATACATCTGTCATGTCAATAATTCCTGAATAAAAGTAGCAAATAAGAATTTAAGCTGAAATAAACATCAAATTTATTAACAAAATATTCATTCTATTGGACAAAATATGTAATCATTTTAATTTGTGCTTTTCAAACTGTGGGTTGCTACCTCTTGGGTGATATCAAAGTTTTCCAAATGGAAATCAGAATAAGTAGACTGAGATTGAATAGAAAATATCAGAGTACATCCATAGGGGTAAAGATAAACACTATTTTGGAAACTTTTATTTCTGAGGCAGAACAGCATGTGTTTACATGTACGGATGCTGGGAATCAGACTGCCTAGTTTTCAATCCTGGTGCTGGTACTTAGTAGCGTAAACTTGGACAAGTTAGTCAACCACTCAGTGCTTCCCTTTCCTCACCTGCAGAATGGAAATAATGCCTATTTTGATAGGATTTTTGTGCTGATTAACTCAATAAAGTGTGTAAAGCCATATAGGTACTGAGTATTGAGAATTATCATGCATGCCTATATCAGGTTGTCATAAAAATACATTTTTACTATAGATTGAGATTTAGAAGTTTGAAAGCTACTGATTTAGAAGAATTTTTTAACAAAGCACATCACATTTGGTATCTTTTTCTTAATCTCTATAAAGTTTTCTATTCATAGTAGTGCCTATTTTCCTATTTGGTATTAAATACAATTTAGTTCATTTTAATTAGTAACTAATTTACAGAAAATTTGCCCTTATTTGACAGTCTGTGAACACAAATATCATTAATGAGGTCAATTGTGCTCTATAATATACTTTTATTAATAAGTGGCTAATGTTGGGTAGCCATATCAACAACAAGTAAGTCCTTCTGTTTTCTCACTTGCTTACCTAAGTCCAAACAGTGTCAGGAATTTGTTTTTATTTTGTAGAGACACAGACTATCCTCTGGCCTAAACCCAATAGAAAACATGGAATAACCAAAGAGACCGAAGTAGTGGTTAAGTTAGGAATTCAGGTCAGAATTCCTGATCTCACAGGCTCCACCCTCTCACAGAGCCAGAAGTTCTTACGAGAAGCAGATTACATAGGGTCAATGATCCAATGCAATGATTCATCCAAAAGAACTCTGGCCAGAAACTTTCCAGTTGTGTGGTATCATATCAACACTTTACATAGACAAGTATCAAAGCCTTTCCCTAAGGTTTTTTTTTTTTTTTTTTTTTACTTTCTATAAGCCTTAGCTTTCACTTTTGGTGTTATTTACCATTATGGTCACATTTGGTTTACACTAATTATTACTGTTATTCATAAACACTAGTATGTGTATATGTAACATCAGTTTCTGTAAAAGTCATTCATTCATTCAACAAATATTGAGGGCCTTAAATAAAAACTTGGTACTGTATTAGGTTATAGAGGTATAATGGTGAGCAGGAGGGAAAAAAAGCATACTCCTGCCCTCACAGAGCTTACAGTCTAGTGGAATAGAGAGTCATTAAACAATCATACACACACACAAACATACATAAGATTGCAAGATAGCCTCCTTGACAAGCTTCAGCTATAATTGGCACCCCTTATTGACCATACCTGCATCAAGAAAGCAATTTTAGAATCACCTTCATAATCAGCTTCTGTATAGTAGAGCTGTTGAAGTAAACATTTGTACTTCAAAAATGATTCTCGTTTTTGAGCCTCATTCTGAAGGTTAATGCAGTTACGACACCGGTATATGCGGCGTGAGGTGGATGATACAGAAAATTCTGTAGAAGGCAAATAAAGCTGGCAACTGTGGCAAAAGTAAATCTTCTTATAAAATTTCAATGGGTCTTGAGGGACCTAAATAGTAAAAAAAGAAGAAAAAGGTCTAAAAAGCCAGGCCAGGCCAAATATGATCCCAACCAATGGAAGCATCAAAGGCTAACTTACTTATCTTAGAATGAGATTTAAAAAAAAAAGTTGGCTAATTTCTAAAATTTTATTTTTCCCTGAACTTCTTATCCTACAGAAAATCTAAATTTCAAGCAGTATTTATTCATCCTGCCAAAATATTGAAAATCTGTTATTCATCAGTTCTTAGATATTTGTGGTAAAATCACTTATAAAATTAATTGACTGAAAAAAATAGTAGGAAGAGGCTTTTTATTAGGAAAATTTAGATTTTTTTCAGTTCTATATTACATTAGTTATTTCTATAGCTAGATTCGCATATAAGTAAAAACCCACTAACCCAATTGTTCTTCTCGTTTAATTTATCTTCAAAATAAATTTAGATTAGTTCAAATGATTAATTTTCAAAGTTTGAAATTCTATGTCTAAAGCAATAGACAGAAAGTAATTCTACCATAAAATCATCAATCCAATTATTCACTATGGGCTAAAGTACCATGAATGAATGAGTGAATTGTGAACATTTCAACACAAACTGAATCAAGACATATATATGCCAGTCTTTCCTAATTTATGGTACCTCTGGTTTCCATGAAAGTAAAGATCAAGCAGCAACAGAGTTTGCATGTGATATATAAGACTTTCAAAAAATATTTTTATAAAGAAGGAAATGGACATCAATGTTCTATAAATTTTTTCTCTTACTCAATGTGGATTTAAAATATTTACCATTATAGTCCCTTCTAATGTTTTACTTTGTTCTGAATATCTATCTGTTACCTTTCTGCACCTTCCCCTCTACTCTGCGTTACTTTTCCTAAACACTCCATCTTCGCAAAGGGTAATATTCTTTGAAAACTTCATTGTCCCTTGTCTTGTAATTTTGGGAGATAAGAAAATATGTAAATTTAAAAGGCAGTCAATTCTTCGAGAGAAAAGAAGAGTGATCTAGGTGTATGATCAAAGATCAAGAAGACAACTTATCTGGTTCCTTTTCTTATTCTGAGATTTACACATTTTGTTTATCTTCAATGATTATTTTATCTTCATGCCTCCTAGGCATTAAATTAGCAAATGTATCAGTCAACCTCATGAAAACACGTTAGCACACGTCTCCATTATAGATGGAGCATTTACTATAATGCCATGGAAAGATATTCTCCACCCATCTGAAATTGTGCAAGAAAAAAATAACTCATTCTTAATGATTATGATGACAGAGGGCTCCATTTAAGCTACAGAATTAAACTCTACGAATTCTCCAGAGTACCTACTCCCAAAAAGTGGTTGTGGGGGTAGCGGTGTTCCTTCAAATTCTTCTCCCACTATGCAAACTAAAAATGTGCAAATGAGCCCTTCCTTTTTAAAGCCAGTAACTTTTAAATCCAGCCAGTAGTTTGAAATATTAAAGAGTATATTCCCCCAAAAAAAGAAGTACAGGATAATCCATAGATGTGTCCTAGATTCAAGAACAAACTTTAAATCCTTTATCTTAATTAATATATTTATCATATACTGCAGGCAGAAATGCAACATCGTGCAGTCAGTTTGGAAAAAAATGTTTGGTTGTCTCTTTTTAAAGTAAACATGCATTTACCATGTGATTCAATATGCCACTTTCTAGGAATTTACCCCAAAACAATCAATTTACCCAAAAACTCATATCTAGTGCTTGTAATGATTTTATTCATAAAAGACCAAAACTCTCTAAACAATCCAAACGTCCTACAACTGTGAATGGATTTTTAAAGAACTCTTGTATATCCAGATATTAGAATATTTTTCAGCTATAAAAACAAACCACTGACACATTCAAAAACATGGGTGAATCCATGCAATATGCTAAGTGAAAGAAGTCAGTCTCAAAAGACTACATATAGTATGATTCCATTTATATGACCTTCTGAAATAGATAAAACTATAAAAATAAAACACATATCAGTGTTTGCCAAGGATTGGGAAGTTAGGGAAAAAGCTGACTACAAAGTGGCAGCATGAGAGAATTCTAGGGGCTGATAGGACCATTTCTTATTTTGACTGTGCTACTGGTTACATGACTATACATTTTTCAGAACTTACCAAAAAGAGTAAATTTTACCAAAGACAAATTTTAAAAATAAATAAAATGATATAACATTATGTAAAATTGTAGAAACTCTATCAATTGTATTACTCCAAATATAAACTGAATAAGTCTACAGAGAAAGAAGGTGGCTCAGACAAATGAAACACTGGTTTGAGTAAGAAATAATATAATGGGAACTTTTTCTCTTGGACTTTTGTTATATTTTAATATTCTTTTTGCAATACAATCAGGTTTTTAAAAATCAATTTAAAAATATAAAAATTAAACAATTTTTATTCTTCTAGAAGTTTTGACTAAATATGAGATTTTGTTTTTTCAAAAAAGCTAAAGATGTTTAGTCAGCTTTTTAAGTAAATTTTAACTGAATATAATCATTGAAATAAAACTATAATTCTCTGACAACATACTCTACCCCAAGAGTTTTGCTAATAGTGTTTTAAATAGCTCTGCACAGTAAGAAGGCAATGGAGCATTTGTCTTGGCTTTAGAGAGCCACAGAAGCCTAACGACGCTGGAGTTGGAGAAGATAGTGTAATTCAAATATGTTACATTTGAAGTTCTCTCAGAATATCCATATGGACCTGTTCAGTAATAATTATAACTTTGTGATAAGTGTTATAAGGAACACAAACAAGGTATAACATGGAATCTCAGAAAAAAAGAATTTAATTCCCTGTGAGGCCTCATGAAGGAGAAGAGATGAGATGAGAATTGAGTCTTAGAAAATGAACAGGAATTGGCTGGGTAAATAGTGAATAGCATTCCAGGGGAAACCAACGGTATGTACAAAGCCATGGAGGCGTGAGAAATCATAATACATTCAACGTAATGCAATATTCAGTTGGAAAGTTGGTGAAGAGATTAGGAAATAATTGAAGGTTGGAAATACACATAAGTCAAATGAGTAAGTTTAATTTACCAACATAACAAAATATCATTCAAAGGAGATACTACCAATAAGATGGTATTCCACATGGACTCCCAAGTAAAGTGTTAAAGCAAAATTTGAATATACTTCAATTTACTATACCACATCTTAGGATTTTGAAACAGGAATATAGAGAAAAATGTAGAATACCTTAAGGTATTTTGCAACTTCAGGATTAAACAGAGGTGTTTTGATATAATGAAAAAAGAGTGTCGCAATTCTTTTTCTGAGTCCTTCAAGGTTATGATGTTTGACTCCTCTCATCATAAGGTCAACCTCTCTGTCAATCAATTCTAGAATTTCCTGAGTTAGTTTACATTCATGTTCCTATATAAAACACAAAAATATATGGTATAAAATTTTACAAATCACTAAGTTCACTTTCAAATTGCCACCAAAACAAACCAAAATCTACATTCCTAAAGAAATGAAACATTGTCAATAGGAGTATAAATTGGCAAAACTAATAGTTCATTTTTTGTGGTATATATAGTTTTGTTGTATATATAGTATTGTACTATATACAACAAAAACTTAAATCTTACAAATTAATTTTAAGCAAAATACTCAAGGTACAAAATAACAGATACAGTACAATTCTGTCAAATAAAATTCAAGAATAAGCAACACTAAACCATATTATTTAAAGATTTATACAGAGGTGGTAAAACTATGAAGAAAAATCAAGAAAATGACTACCATGAAAGTCAGTATGATAGTTACTTCTAGGAGATGTCAAGTGGAATTGTAATTCGAAGGGAAAAGAGGACACCAGAAACATTGGCAACTTCCTGTTTAATATTTGTTAAACTGTACGTATATATTTTATTCACTTTTCTGTCTATTTATTATAGGTCACAATATTTTTTATGAAGTAATAGAAATGAGTGTGGTTGGATGAAAAAGCCACAAAGCCACAAGTAACAAGCGATTAATGTAGAAATATTTATAAGGTCCTCCAATTGCCCAAGGGAAAACTGGAAGATACACAGCTTGAATGAAGGAGTCAGAAGATAAAGTCATTAATTGTAAAATAATGCTCTTCTGTACTTTGTACTACATAGTTGGTAAGGCTAATACGAGAGTCTGCATCAGTGGTCCTTTGACCTGGAGGCACTTTAGAAGGACCTGAGGGAGATTTTTAAAAATTTTAATATTGTCCTCATACCTGAGGAGCTAATTTAACTGCTCTGAAGTGGGGCCTAGGTATTATACTCATTTATGCTCATATTCATTCATGCTGTCCCTCTCTCAGGCTCTCCAGGTGATTCTAATATGTACTGAGGTTTAAAATTCACTGGTCTGTATTAGTAACTATCATCAAAATAACACCTATTATTTATTGAGGCCCCCCTCTTTGTAAGGCACTATATTAAGTTTTTATGTTTATATATGTGTGTGTATATATATCTACATACATGTAGATAGATACACACATATTCTCAAAGCAACTAATTTTACAAATGACAAAACTGATTTTCATAAATATTAACTTATTTTAAGGTTGTGCAGCCATAAATGGAGTCAGAATTTGAGTTGTACTTAAAGACTTTAATCCTCTATCAAAATATTTTCAAGTAAATGTATATATGAATATTTCATACTAAACATATTAAGATATGCATAATTTGCCTTTTATGAGTCCATCCTTTGGCCTTTTTATTACTGGTCCTAATTATGTCAGGATTTATATTGTATTCCCTATGCACTCTCTTTTTCCCAATCTGGTCTTTTTACTGCCCTCTATAAGTATCATGTTTATTTCCTACCTCTGGACCTATTGCTTCTCCCTCCCTACCTATCTCTGTCTTTCAAGGTGGGTCACTACACAAACATCTTTGAAAAGGTAGTCCAGAAAAAAGGCAGTCAATGCCTCTGCTGCTATGGAGATCTGTCTCCCTGGAAGAACCATTTACCCAATTATTTAATGTGTTTTAAGAGTTTTGTGTGCCTTGGAGGACAGACACACAAACTCATCCACAGAAAGAGCATTCTTTACAGTTAGGAGTAAAGAAACCTACACAGGGTATCAAAATGTTATGCTTATGAAATTCTCAGGTTTGTAATCATGTAGCTCACTTAGATGGACCTAAATATGGCTGATAGTTTTCAGTTGTTATATATAGTGAACCACTGATTTTCATTACAATATCTATGCCTATATGTTCTGGCAATCTGGGCCATATCGATGACCAAAATAGACTGACCATGCAGTTACCTAATCCATTGCTTATGTATAAACTTTAGTTAATACCGATGATCACACAGAAACAACCTATATTTCTATGCTATACTGAACGAACATCTGCCAAGTGTCTTATTAACTTGAGAACTCACAAGCACAATTCAGAACCCAAATACTTTTTACCTGTATTGCCCACTTATTATATAAGCTTACATTAAATATTGAGCTTACATTATGGTCAGGATAAATTAAATAAAATAATATAAATTATTTAATTTATTTACACTGACCATAATGTAAGCTCAATATTTCCTTTAATTTGAGCTATAAAATGCAAGAGCTATACCAATGGTCCTAATAACAGTAGGGTTTCCCTTTTAATTAGGAATGTAGACAACATATTCATTGTAATGAATGTTTGAGTGTGCTGCCCAGATCAGCCCTACTTCAGCACTGAAGCAGACTCTCAGCGGCAGGTTGTGGTAGCTGATAGCTCTCCACTGAGCTTCTCTCTGAGAATTCCCTGTGCTGAAGAAAGCCATCTTGCCTACAGATAGACAGCTACCATCAGCTGAAAACAAACTGCCTCATCTAAGGTCATGTTTCTTCTCAGGGACATCCTGAATCAAATGACTAATTGTTGTGGCAGTATAAAGACCCAGGATCCTGTGAGAGTGTGGGGTATGTGAAAACAAAAATTAAATCAAGTCCTGGCCCAGGTCCAGCTCATAATGGATCTACTGGGCCACCCAGCATTTATTTCCCTGGTCCTTGAATATATAACTGGAATAGAATACTTTATAGTTGGCACAGCCTCATTACCCTTGATTTCTTGACCTGTGGAGTAAGAGCTATCATGATGAGGAAGACCAAGTGGAAGCCCCTGAACTGCCCTTGTCTGGGAACAGAGGAGGTGAAAGTAAAAATGGCCCCAATTACTACTTGGGAAATGTTTGCTTCCTGCCCCTGTAACTCTGGACTCTTCAAGTTTAGAGGCCCTAATTCCTGGAGGAAAAATGCTTCTAATGTAAGACATAGCGCAAGTCCTATTAAACTCTGAGCTACAACTAATGCCTAAGCTCCGCAGGCCAAGAGACCTGCGGGCAAGGCAAGTGTTTTCTTGCTTATAGAGGTAACTGACTCTGATCTTCAAAAGGCAATGGTGCAGTTATTACCCAATAGGGACAGAGAAGAATATGTTTGGCACCCAGGTAATGGGCATTTCTTGGTATATCTTTGCCTGATTTTGACAGTAAATGGAAGTCTGGTAGCCTCAGACTGAGAAAAGCATAGTGACCTGTGGTTCAGACTTCTCAAGATGCAAGTCACTCCAAAAAGTGGGTCACCTGGACCAGTCAAGATGCTAGTTTAGGGAGAAGGAAATCTAAAATAGATAGTAGAGGAAGGAAACAGTGAGTATCTCTTGTGGCCTTAAAGCCAATGACTACACTAGGGGCTGCAGTTTTTCTTAACCTTGCTTTGGGGCCTATCTAAATCCAGAGGAGCTAATCCTAAAACCTACAACATGAAGTGGATCCAGGCAGCAGCGTGTGTATTCTCCCCATCCTGGCAGATTGTTGGCTGACAACTCTCAAGCGAGGCTCTTTCTGAGAATTGCTCTCTATTAAAGAAAGTTATCTCATCCAAAGCTATGCCCTTCTGGGGCAGCCCATCCAATATGTGGTCAAAGTGAGAGTAAATTGTCCTGGTCCCTTGCCTAAATTCAGGACAACTCTGGATGGCCTTTCCAGTTTTAGAATTCCCCATGACACTGGCTGAAGTCATTGTTCAGAATCCACCACAATTTAATTTCTCTATCCTCCCGATTCTGATTTCTCTACTGCCTCACAGGAATTATCCTGATAGCACTCTCCAACAAACTTCCTGAATATAAACCCCATCTCTGAGTTTGTTTCTTGTTTCTTGGGAAAATTTGATCTGTGACATCCACTAACTTTGTTTTCATTAAAAGTAGGATTAAGAACACAGAAAATCAATAATTGATGAGAAAAAAGATAAAAATACAATGGTGCTGCTTTAAAACTGCTAAAAATCAATTTTTCACTGAAAAAATGTCAAAATATGTAGATTATAATTGCTGTTTATGTAATTATTAATCTCATGCTATACTGCATATATTTGCATTCATTGCATAAAGATATATTTACATTCATTATATTTACATTTATTATGTATTATAACATATTGTGAGAACTTTTAGGTAAATATTAATGCATAAACCACATCCTTCCCAAATTATACCAAAACAATTCTTAATGTAAAACACTTTACTTGTTTTAGTATTTCATTAATTTTTTTTTATTGACAGTGAACTCTACCCCCAAACTAAGAGAAAGTTAACATACCTTTACAGTGTGTTTAAGAGTTAACAGCACATCCAGCCTCTCATCTTGGGAGATATTTTTCAGCATAATGCACTTATAGATATTTTGCAGCTCTCTGGCTCTGATGGTGAACTGCGTATCCATCTCAATTGTTTTGCCATTAGGGGTTCTCCATATTTTTGGAGCTGAACACTTAAAAATAATATTATGTTTATAATTATCAGTTAATTAGAAACTACGTATAACAATTTTGCTCCTTCTACTAAAAGTCTACCTTAATATCATGTGCTTTATAACTAAAGTATTGCTAAAGCTTATGAAAATTAATTTAAGAATTTGCAGATCAGGCAAAAGTAAAATATTTTAGAAAAAAACAAATAAGAATGACAGTTATTCAGTCTGTAGAAGTTCATACACTTCTACAATATTCAGGATTTGCTACTAGTTTTTTATGTTGAATTGTTTGAGAGATGTATGGAATTACTCATTAACCCCATGAGGACAATTATTTGCTTGGTTCAATTATATTGAGTGTATATAAATATGTCTTGATCCTGCCTTGCCAATTGAAGATAACTTTTGTAGAGTAATTATGACAATCCTCAATATATTTAGACCTAAAGATATACCAAAAAGGGACTCTGTGAGTTATGGTTTAATGTCCTATAAAAATACTTCTATAAGAAGTTCAAAATTCTTCTCAAAGCAGATGTCCATAGTGAAAGAGCTATATTGCTATCTTAACAGTGCTGGGCTGTGGTTCCTGCCTCCCTGATGCTGGCTAAGATTCTCACTTCCTATTTCCAAATCTGGCTTGGTGCCTCCCAACCTAGCCCACCTCCTAAATGAAGGGCCAAAAATGAAGTTCACTTGCCCTGAAGCTCATCTGAGGACTCCCAGGCTAAGAATTCAGAGATTAGAGACAGGAGGTGAAATTAGTCCTCTACCGACTCAGGAAACAGGATAATCTTTAATGATGATACCTCTGTGTTTGCCACTGCTTCTGTTCCCTCTGACAGGGACATTTAGAGGAGATGCCTTCACCCAGAAATTTCACAGTGAACACTTACTGTCTATTAGCTCTTCCACTTTAGGGTACAAAGCTGCTCAGTTTCTTTCCCTAATGATAATTTTTCAGAAACAAGACTATGTTGATCATGACAATTCTTCAAAAACATGTTTTTGTAGGTTAACTGTAATTGCTCTGGTGTCCTTGTAATACAATTTACACCATACTTGCAAACATTTAAATCTTAGATGTGATCTAATGTAAGGTTTAAATGGAAGCTCTGTGTATTGGAACAGATCATCAGGAATATGGACTAACCAAATAGAGACATTATATAAAACTGTATTTAGAATGACAGTAGGCTGGGTGCAGTGGCTCATTCCTGTAATCCCAGCACTTTGGGAGGCCGAGGCGGGCAGATCACGAGGTCAGGAGATCGAGACCATCCTGGCTAACACGGTGAAACCCCGTCTCTACTAAAACTACAAAAAATTAGCCGGGCGTGGTGACGGACACCTGTAGTCCCAGCTACTCGGGAGGCTGAGGCAGGAGAATGGCATGAACCTGGGAGGCGGAGCTTGCAGTGAGCCGAGATCGCGCCACTGCACTCCAGCCTGGGCGACAGAGCAAGACTCTGTCTCAAAAAAAAAAAAAGGAAAAGAAAAAAACAATGACAGTATCAGGAGGGAATTTTAGTTGTAACATCAATTTACAACTAATTTTTTATATTTCACATTAGCTAAATCACATTGAGAACGGCAAAGCTACCTCTTAAAAACAACTATATTTGATATATTCTCAAAGTAATGGCATCATATTCAGATCAAAGCCAAAATGAATGTTATTCAGAGGTAGGAATCTTCATCAGAAACTTTAGATTCTCAGCTCCAGTTTCAATCCAGTAAATGAGAAGCTGCAGCCCTATAATTAATTTAAATTGTTACAGCATAAATTCAATATTAAATAATGTATTATTATCAGACTGATATAATTAAGATTGATTAAAAGCTTATAAGGAAAATAGCTCAATAATAAAATATTTTATCATTCAATTCTCATCACTTAGAAATAAAATAATTTTTAAATGCATATAGCCTTATTTTGGGTAGGCCTCAGAGTGTTACTGAAGTTTGATGCTTATTTTAAAGCTCTTTTTAAAAAGTTTTTAAAGGCTAGGGCTAAGTTTCATGCTGTAATATTCTAAAGTCTAACCAATGTCTTAATCTTTGCATACAATTTTCCTCAGGTTTGCTGTATTAAATGCAATTGCTTTTCTTCCAGTAATTTGGACAACACCTTTTAATCTGCATGGTGGTAAATTATTTCATTTGTAATAATTCAAATACAATGACCTTTTTATGAAACACCCACTTTACCTATCACATTGTATTTTTCAGTTGATAGACTGATTTAACTCTGTCTTCCCCCCCAAGTTTTTAGCCCTAACAAATATAGCATAATGTGGTTAGATCTTGGTTTCCAAATACATTCTTCATCTGAGTCCTTTCCACCTTTCCATTTTGAACTCAAACCCTACCTCTTCCATAAAGATTCCTCTAACTACTATAGTTTGAAACAATTATATCACTTGTATGTGAAATCCTATTGCACTTGTAAAAACACACAAGTATACAATGTCTCTATTTCAGTGACTACAGGCAATGAAATTTGGATCCAAATTACTTTATAATTGTTTTATGTTTGCTAATTCCATTTCTCCCAAAAGAGTATGAGAAATAAATTTCTCGGCCGGACACGGTGGCTCACACCTGTAATTTCAGCACTTTGAGAGGCCAAGGCAGGCAGATTACTTGAGGTCAGGAGTTCAAGACCAGCCTGGCCAACATGGTGATAACTCATCTCTACTAAAAACACAAAATTTAGCTGAGTGCGGTGGCACTCACCTATAATCCCAGCTACTTGTGAGGCTGAGGCAGGAGAATTGCTTCAACCCAGGAGGTGGAAGTTGCAGTGCACCAAGTCTGCACCACTGCACTCCAGCCTGGGCAACAGTGCAAGACCCCATCTCAAAAAAAGAAAAAAGAAAAAAGAAAAGAAAAGGAAAGAAATAAAGAAAGAAAGAGAAAGAAATTTCTCATGTAGTTCTATATATCTCACAGTGTCTACAATACTCTTTCATTCATTCAACAAATATTTACTGTGTTTACTATACATTAATCAATGTATTAGGCACTGAGTAGATAAAATACTATCCTGGTTTCAAGAACTCTCAAATCTCATGGGATGGAAGGGTAAGAAAATGAGTAATTAGAAAAAAAGATGAGTACGCTTGATGACTGTAGATAAATAGGTAACTATGGGTTGCTATGAAGCACTTAACTGGTAAAAAGAAAGTATCTAAGATGAAATCTGAAGAATAACTAGGAGTTAGCCAGATTAAAGGGAACCGAGTGATACAATCAAAGAATCCTAGATTTGAAGTTCAAGTTCCCTAGAGCTGGCACTGAAAAGATATTAAAAAATCTGTTCAGCAAAGCTGTTTTTATACTTAGATGTATTTCTGCCAACACAGATAACTTGATCTTCAAGCCTAGGCTTTTTTGATTTCAGGGCTTAAGGTGTTTTTAACTCTGACACAGGAAAAATGTCAACTTTGCTTATTTCTCTTCCCTATTTCCTTTTTTCTTTGAAAGCTTTGGCTGTGATAACAGATATACAACAATCATGTACTTAAATTGCTTCAGAAAATAGGAGCATAATAAATTCCATTTAGCTGCCAACAAAAGAGACAGCACAGACCCTGGAAGAGAGAAACAGAAGAACAGCAGGAAGACACATTTCAGGGAAAGGAAGGTGGAGAAATAACAAGAACCTTGAGAGCAGCAGGCTTCCACAAAAAAGAAGAAATGACTGCACTAGGAAAGTAGATATTTTCTTCCTCTTAAATTAATTATCAAGCCCCTAAGGACAAAAATTAAGAATAGCCCTAACTCCCCACAGAAGCTACTATATAGTGATCAACCTTTCTTTTACACAGCACAGGGGTTTTGCTCAGCCATAGCAGCACCCTTATTTCATGCAGAGTTCAGAAAGAGGCAGTGGCACTTTCCTGCCCCACTAACTGTTAGCTACCTGGGTATGGAGAAAAAGCATTTAAAAGACACAGCTAACATGGATTGCAGTTCTTTAAGCCTGCAATTGTGAATAGTGTACAAATCAACGGGCATCAAATAAATAAATGGCCTTGACTCAAGGAAAAATATCTTACAGAAATTCAAATGGTCTCTACAGAGTTTGGGTAAATAACACCCAAAGATATATTAGAAACCAGCTGATGATTTTTGATGCAAACTTCTTGACCTGAATTTCTTCACCTCTGTCAAACTTTGTGAGTTTTTTTGTTTTTTTGTTTTTTGTTTTCTGATGGAGTCTCACTCTGTTGCCCAGGCTGGAGTGCAATGGTGCAATCTCGGCTCACTGCAGCTTCCACCTCCCGGGTTCAAGTGATTCTCCTGCCTCAGCCTCCTGAGTAGCTGGGATTACAGGCACCCGCCACAATGCCCGGCTAATTTTTTTTTTTTTTTTGTATTTTTAGTAGAGACATGGTTTTACAATGTTGGTCAGGCTGGTCTCACCATGTTGGTCAGGCTGGTCTCAAACTCCTGACCTCGCGATCCACCTGCGTTGGCCTCCCAAAGTGCTGGGATTACAGGCGTGAGCCACCATGCCCAGCCACGTTTTTAATATTTGATACCCTGTGGAAGTCAATATTTGGTGACTTAAAATTACTAATTATTTAATGCTTTAAAAATCTTTAGAGTTAGCCTTTTATTAAGAATGAGGACATAGTATAGAGCCTATTATAATCTATTAGTTCAATGCTTTGACTGGACAAATTTAAGACTGTATAATTCATTATTCAGAGACATTCTATGTTCAGGAAAAAAGGATTAAAAATAAAATATTGTTTCAATAAACCACACAGTATTTGGACTCAAAAAAGTGAAACTGAAACTAAAATATAAAATTGTATTCTCCAAAGTTATTTCCAAATTAAAGGAAAGTAAATGTTTCTCTGGATGTATCTGTATATTGTGGTGTTAAATGAAGATCTTCAAATTCACATATGGCACTGGTTGTTTGTTAATTTTGACATCTGAAAAAACTCTGACCTTGTCTACTTGCAGGGATTAATTATAAGCTATCTTTTCTTAAAATCAAAAACGTTAGAATAATAAGTTACTTCATTCAAGTTTTATGAAATCAACACTGACTCCTCCTGAATATTAGAGATAATACTAGGCTTGGGGGTGGGGGAGGTTGACAAGCATAGAGAAAAACAGACATTTTATAAGTATTCACATCAAAAGACTAAAATTTATCTTAATCGTCTTCTTAGTATAGAATCATATACAAAAAGGTGATTTAAATGATTCTGAATTAGAGTAACAGTGAGTTTTTAATTCACTATAGCAGGCTAAAAGCAGGCCAGAAGTCACTGTTAGTCAACATTTTTAAACACTGGACTAATTAGGCTATGTGCACTGACTGGGAGTTATCGTCAAGTGTAGCTGATCCATATTGTGGTGTGTTCTTCCTGTCCCAATACAAGTCTTTAGTCAAAACTGAAGGAAAGTCCCATTGTATCAACTAAAATGTCAATTTCCTTTAAAATTTAGCCTGGAGATTGATGAGATTAACTGGTTTATCAGCTGGGGTAACTGTGGGTTTAGAACTCCAATTCTATAACATGTGACCCACAAAACACCTTTGCCTTGATTTCTACAAATTCTTGTGGCTAACTTCATCCTTCCCTCAATTCTCTGCCTTTCACCTTTCTGTGTTACCCTGTATCCATCTGGACATGGAGCCCAGCTTATTTATCTGGTTTCCTCTCCCTTTCCAAAAATAAAATTATGTTGCGTTTAATATTTCCTTTATTTAGTCACCTAACTAAAGAAGTCACAAAAAGTCACACTGTATACCCACTGCCTTCCAATTCTCTCCTCACTTTACCTTATCTAGTTCCCTCTAGGACAACTCTTGAAAACTTCCATTTTCCTGGAATAGAACAATTCTTTCTGTACTCAGGATCCTTCAGAGTCTCAAATTCCACCCCAACAGCTTATCAAAGTATTTACAAAAAAACAAACACAAAAAAATAGATCTTCCTTCCTCCTAGGAATTCTGGTAAACAGAATTTTTAAATTTCTCCATTTCACTTTTTTTTTTTTTTTTTTTTTTGGTGAGATTTACATGAAGACCATCTTAGAGTGCCACACCTCATGAGAAAGGGTAGTGGTCATCAACTGACTCTGGAATCACTTTCATATGTTGGGCCTTGATCCATTTATGGATACTCCATAATTTCAAGAAGTTTAGTTAAATGTTTACAGACAATGCTAGACATGGGGACTGGGGTAGGGAATGTTCTGGGCATAAAGAATAGATATTGTGTAAGTATATACAACAATAGAATTTTAAATAGTTTGCAGGAAATAGAAAACAGTATGATGGCACTAGTGGGAAAATTCTACAGAAGGCTCAGCATCAAATAAAGAAAGGTGACACCCATCTTCCCTGTCCATGGACACTCAGAAGCTTCCAGCTCCTTTGAATATTCATGTTGCCCTGGGCCCACACTCTCTTCTCTGGTGAGGTTAACAATTAAGTATCCCAGTGATGAAGCAGGATGCAAGGTAAAGCGATTTGCTAAACAAATAGGTTTATTTCAAAAGATGACTCCAGAGAAGTATGAATATTATAGCTTTCCTACAGTAAATTCATCTTTCCTAGAATTAATATATTTAAGCATTTAAAATGACAGTATCTACATTACATAATTTCTTGATGATACTTGGAATACAAAATTATACAACCACTATTTCTGTCCCTTATTCTTCCTCCCTACCTTCTTCCACAAACATTTATTGACACTGTGGTAAGAACTGTGCTAAGATATGAGGATACAGAGATAAATGACAACTCTTTCCTTTAAAGGTTCAAAATCTGGAAAGAATTCAGGCATGTAGGTACAATAAAGATTGCATACTATGTACAAAGACAGAGATGAGACAGTCTCATGAGAGCATATACTACAGGCTAGAGTAGGTGGACCAGCATTTGCTTTCTAGAAGAAGAGGCATCTGAGCTTGTTTCAGGGTCAATAGCTAGCTACTGAGGAAGGAAGGAAGGAAAGGATGTTCCATGTAAAGGCACCCAATGCAAAAGGATCGAGAGCACCTGGTCTTTCTGGGATATGCAAGTAATCAAGCATGGCTGAAGCAGTGTGGGTATAGTATTCAGGGAGAGATGGCAGTGATACAACAGTGAGATAAGTGAGGTTTGCAAACATGAAAATCCTTGTTCCCTAAGGGCAGTGAGGAAGGACAGGGTCAGAGTTGTGTTTAGTGAGGCCACTTTGGCAGTGATATAGATAATGGAGGAGAGAATTGAGACGTGAAACTGGAGGCAGCAGCTCAATTTGGAAACACAAAGAAATCCAGATGAGAAGAAAATCCAGATTCAATTATGTCAGGGTCGAGCTCATGCATACAAGATAAGGCAAGACCTGTCTCATGACATCCTCCCAGGGGAGATAGGAAGGCCTATTTGATATATGCAGAGTCATCAGGACACCAGGGCAGAGCTTTTTCCCTACAGGCAATGGTAGTGGGTTTGGAAAGGAAGAAGTAAAGAATTAAGGAGGTATTAGGAATCCAACTTACAAGGGATGTAAAGGACCTCTTCAAGGAGAACTACAAACCACTGCTCAATGAAATAAAAGAGGACACAAACAAATGGAAGAACATGCCATGCTCATGGATAGGAAGAATCAATATCATGAAAATGGCCATACTACCCAAGGTAATTTATCGATTCAATGCCATCCCCATCAAGCTACCAATGACTTTCTTCACAGAATTGGAAAAAAACTACTTTAAAGTTCATGTGGAAGCAAAAGAGAGCCCGCATTACCAAGACAATCCTAAGCAAAGAGAACAAAGCTGGAGGCATTATGCTACCTGACTTCAAACTATACTACAAGGCTACAGTAACCAAAACAGCATGGTACTGGTATCAAAACAGAGAGATAGACCAATGGAACAAAACAGAGGCCTCAGAAATAACACGACACATCCACAACTATCTGATCTTTGACAAACCTGACAAAAACAAGAAATGGGGAAAGGATTCCCTATTTAATAAATGGTGCTGGGAAAACTGGCTAGCCATATGTAGAAAGCTGAAACTGGATCCCTTCCTTACACACCTTATACAAAAATCAATTCAAGATGGATTAAAGACTTAAATGTTAGACCTAAAACCATAAAAACCCTAGGAGAAAACCTAGGCAATACCATTCAGGACATAGGCATGGGCAAGGACTTCATGTCTAAAACACCAAAAGCAATGGCAATAAAAGTCAAAATAGACAAATGGGATCTAATTAAACTAAAGAGCTACTGCACAGCAAAAGAAACTACCATCAGTGTGAACAGGCAACCTACAGAATGGGAGAAAATTTTTGCAATCTACCCATCTGACAAAGAGCTAATATCCAGAATCTACACAGAACTTAAACAAATTTACAAGAAAAAAACAAACAACCCCATCAAAAAGTGGGCATAGGATATGAAGAGACATTTCTCAAAAGAAGACATTTATGCAGCCAACAGACACATGAAAAAATGCTCATCATCACTGGTCACCAGAGAAATGCAAATCAAAACCACAATGAGATACCATCTCACACCAGTTAGAATGGCGATCATTAAAATATCAGGAAACAACAGATGCTGGAGAGGATGTGGAGAAATAGGAACGCTTTACACTGTTGGTGGGAGTGTAAGCTAGTTCAACCATTGTGGAAGACAGTGTGGCGACTCCTCAAGGATCTAGAACTAGAAGTACCATTTGACTTAGCGATCCCATTAGTGGGTATATACTCAAAGGATTATAAACCATGCTACTATAAAGACACATGCACATGTATGTTTATTGCGGCACTCTTCACAATAGCAAAAACTTGGAACCAACCCAAATGTCCATCAATTAAGAAAATGTGGCACATATACAACATGGAATACTATGCAGCCATAAAAAAGGATGAGTTCACATCCTTTGCAGGGATGAAGCTGGAAACCATTATTCTGAGCAAACTACCACAAGGACAAAAAACCAAACACCACATGTTCTCACTCATAGGTGGGAAGTGAACAATGAGAACACTTGGACACAGGGTGGGGAACATCACACATGGGGGCCTGTCATGGGGTGGGAAGCAGGGGAGGGATAGCATTAGGAGAAATACCTAATGTAGATGATGAGTTAATGGGTGCAGCAAACCAACATGGCACATATATACCTATGTAATAAACCTGCATGTTCTGCACATGTACCCTAGAACTTAAAGTGTAATAAAAAAAAGAAACAATGTATGCTAAAGCAGAGGACTTAGTAAGTGCTCAAAATCACTATTAAATAATTAACCAAGGATTTAAAAAAAGATTTGAGGAGGTATTAAACAATAGAATAAACAGGTTGGTGGCTAGATGGAGAAGTCAAAAATAATACCCAGGTTTCTGTCTGGAGCAACTGAGTAGATGATGAAATTTCATACAGATAGGTTATATGCTACAGAACAAGATCAGTTTACAGGTGAGGGGGCAAGGGATAGTAAGGTGATAGGACTTAGGGTTCATCATGTCTCCTTGAAGTGTAATCTTGGGAAATCCAAAGAGCAGTGACAGTAGGCCATTGGATATATGATGTAGAAGCTCCTTAAAGGGATCTGGCATGGAACTATAGGGAGTTCTGGGATGCAGGTAGTAGTTAAAGCCACAGATAAACTGAGATCAAATAAAGGAGTGAAGAAGATGAGAGGAGGGCATTTAGAATATCAAAAATATGGTTTTTAAGAACAAATGTCCTCAAATAATAAGAACCATAGAAATAGAAGCACTAGAGGCTAACATCTTAGAGAAATGCACCCCTTTTCTTCGTAGCTGAATTGACTTTAAATTGTTTGGAAAGACTAGGTTTATAAAAGAAAATTGGTCACTATGGAAACAGACTATTCAATATCGAACAGGCAGTTTGACCACAAAAGTGGTAATTACTTTAGTTTTTTTCCTTAATTATATGTTTTCATGGTTTTCAATAATCATATATTCTTTCGGTCAGAAATTTGAAGTCAGTTAATGATGTGGTGAGCCAAAGCAAAAATACTAGTCTATAGCTATTTCTCCCAGGTTGCTTACCATCAGAGCACCCCAGACCTAGATGTTTCCTGACTTTGATACTCTGCATTTTATCACAGTATACAACTTATCTAATTTATATAGCCAATCTAAATCTAAATGAACAGAGTCACAAGAAATGTGTCTCCATCTTTTCCTTCATGGCCAATCCCCTTAATTAAGAATGTATGGACTTCATATTACCTAACAATTTTTACTCTAGGCTGCTATTAAAATCTAAAGCTATACCAGAAAAAAATAAATCAAATTTTAAGAAATATGTCATCAAAATCCTAAACAAAATTCATGTAAGTTCCTGCAATCTAAGTCTCTTGTCTGGTACATTATTCTACATTTTTTAACTCAGAATACATTCATATTTAAATAGTAGTCACTTCACTAACCTTATCCAAAAAAGCTTGTATTGCTGCTTCCTGATTTGCCATATAAGCAATGTATCTATGTCTCCCAATGGAAGCAATTATCTGAGTCTCTTTTTCCAGAAGTTCACACAGAGCAGCTTTCCTTTCAGCTCCAGTAAAAGATTGGTTAATACGTGTAAGTTCTTCTTGCCGCCAGACTAGAGGAATAACACAATAGACTCTTGAGTTTTTAAAAATCCCATTTTGAAAGATCACATCCTGATGAGGAGTATTTTATTTTTACATCAATTTAAACAAAAGTATACACAGATAGAATCATTTCTATTGTACACCTGATGCATGAAAAAAGTGACGAAATGGAAGCAGAGAGACTTAATAAAAGTAGAGTCAAAGAAACAGAAGCCAAAGGGAAACAGTACAGATGATGTCAAATTATAACTCCAAGTGAGCATTCATACTGCCTAGCATTGACAAAAATATGACTTGCACTTTGTGGCAGCCATGAGCGTGCACTGTTCACATCTCCCTTCAAGAGAGTACTTGTCACAACGGGTAAAGGTAATTGACAGTTCCAACTACAGCATTTCAGATCTGCTGCCTTGTTGAAGCTGAGGTCACACTCTGCCTACAAAGCTCTCATCAATGACCAAGCACCATGTGGGAGTCAGAGCCTGACTATATGTGCCCAACAGTGGACTTTTTTGTAGTCAATCATATCAGAGTCAATTGTTGGGCTGGCTTAGCCTTCCTTAGAGCGAAGACTTTCCATACCCCATCTTCTTTCCTTCCCTCTCTCAACTGATGAGGTGTCAAATCTCATCTCAAACTGAAGATTTCCTTTTCCTTCCTCTGCTCCCTCTCCCCTTTATCTTTCACTTCCAATTACATCCTGGTGTCTGCTTCCCCAAGGACCCAAATTGATATAGTTTTATGTAGAATTGTTGATTTCAGTCATTTCCTTCATTCACTTAGATGCCATTTTCCATTTATTTACAAAACTCTAAATTATAGTCACAAATGTTATAAAGTAATTGCATTTACTGTTTATTCAAACTAATGCATTATGTTATAATAATATTTATGATATTTTAAAGCCCTGGTTACTATCAATAAAAAATGTGCTGCGCAAACTTAAATAAATCAAAATTTCCAAGCTCAGATAGATACATGCATTTTACCAAGTTTTCCATTTAATTTTTACATATACTAAATTTGGAAAAGAAAACTCTTTTGTATCCCACATTTCAAAAATGTCAACCTTATTTACATTAACAAAAGAATAGGGTTGGAAATAACTTGAGAAATTAAATTGTTCAACCCCACCTTTAAGAAAGTATCCTTCTCTTAGCAGCTTGAACAGGTTTAATTTGCCCGCCCTGGTTCTAATACTAGCCTGTGAGGCAACATGGCGTCAGTTTGTTTCTTGTGCCACATGGTATTCCTTTAGGTATGTGAAGGGAGCCATCACCCCCCACTTATGTTTTATCTTCTCTAGACATAAATATTTCTATTTCTTCAGTTGTGCATCATTTGACTCATTTTCTGTCCATGTAAGTCAAGCTCCTCTGATTTATCATAGTACCTCTTAAGATATGGCATACCAAATTTCTGTCAAGATAGAAGCTTCTATACAAACTGCTACCTCCCCTCTCCTATGTCACTGCTAAAACGATAAAAGAAATATGAAAGATGGGAGAAATGAGAGAGACCTGAATCAGTACTAAAAATCTGAAAGGAGTTTATCCCTATGTAAGAAACCCTGGGGAATTTCTAAAAGATATAGTGCAGATACTACCAAATAAATGAAAAACTGTCAAAAAGGCACACAAATGTTAACCAAACTTCTGCTTCTCATCTCAGAAAGTGAACATCATAGCAGAAGATGGGAAACCCCAACTTAAGCAACTTGGAACTAGAGAAAAGGGTAGCCTATCAAGCTATTTGATAGTTTACCATGCTTTAAGAAAGTCTTTGAAAAACTTTCAGAAGAATGCCTAACATTTCAAATCACTGCAGAAGATAGTAACAACTATGAGTTTATGCAAAAAAAGAAAAAATATTTTAAATAGTGCAGAAAGCAAGATGAGAAAAGCAAAACAAAGCGTAACAGTTATGTTTAAAATATGAAATGATTATACAGGTATTTTTCTGTTGAAAATAAGATAATTTTGTAGAATTCTAGTGACATGATGTTTTCAGATGGCACACTTGAAAAAAAGTGACACGAAAGGTGAAATTTAAAAGGTTAGCAGATATGAACAAAAAAGAAAGCAGAAATAGCAATATTAAAACATAAAACTGGGGGGAGAACCTCAAAACGCAGGTCTTTTAGGTACAAGGTGATTTTATGATGAAAGGTCTGACTGTCATGAATGTTTATATAGGAAATCATATACCATCAAATATGTTTTTAAAAAATTCTATCAATTATAAACACAATGTTGGAGAGTATGTTTTATATTATTTAAAAAATAGATAAAATAAAAATGCATTAATCTATGACAGAGCCAAGTAAAAAAAATTAAAAGCATATTTGAACAATGATTTTTAAAAAATTAAATTGTCATACATCAAGCTCTGAACACCAAAAGCTGAAAATGTAACCTCATTTTCCAAGTTCAATAAACCATTTATATAGACATATCATATTGTAGTAGAAACCAGAAATGTTACAAACTACATTTTTACCACAGAACAATTAAACTAGAACTAATAACAAAAGTTTATATAGAAATATTCCAATTGCTTGTTAATTGAAGAAATATCATCAAAAATAAGAATTTAATCAAAGAAAAGTAAAAAGTATAACAATATTAAGAAAAAAACACTACATGTGAAAATGCGTAGGATGCAACCAAAATTTCAGCAAGGGAAACTTGGGGAAATTTGGCATAAATAATCCTCAAATGTCAGTCATGTACCTGTCAAAAGTAGGAGGGATTTATAAAAAACTGTAATGTTTGTAATAATCAACCACAAGTCTTCTCTGAAAGAGCATGTCTTCTGGGTACTTTGCCCATTCTTCATGACTAAAGATTACTGAGAACAGTTTTGGTCATTACCCTCATACCTTGGAATATACATCTGGACTGGCAACCCAAACTCACTTAAGCCATGTTTGTGCTATGCTCTCCATAGACATGAAAGCAAAACAGGTTGAAACTGCAGCCCACTGCTCATTATTCTGAACAAATATTCCCAAAGTCACTTTACTCATCAGCATGTATCATAAGTTTCAGTTCATTCCAGGTTTTTTTTGGATTTTCTGAACTATTCCTAAAAATACTTAGTGCCACATTTTATAGTTCTCCTTATTTATTGTGCCTCTCACATGTGGTTTTCAATTCGCAGAATAAATTCTGTCCTTGCACTTCCACAAGCAGGATACTCGTGGATTCCTCCCCATAGACAGTAGGCTTCTCTTCCATCCACAGAGGTTTACATAGCTTTAGCTTTATTCAACATACTCTCCCACTTCTCACAAACCATGTCATCCTTTCATTACACACAGTCCTTTTCAGTGTGGACTTATCAGCTGGTTTACCACTGGAGGGCTACATTTACTTAATAAACCATCTAAATCTTTCAGATGGAGATTATTATTAGATTATGAGAATAATGAAGCTTTACAGTCTCATGAACTACATCCTGGCCATAGAATCAAACCAATTTTTTCTCTGAATTCTAAGAAGCGTATTTCTCTGATATGGTTATTATAATTGCCCAAACCCTATCACTTCATTCCCAATTCAAAACACTCAATAATTTTTGAGCAATTATTATGTGAAAGGACACTGGTTCTATGGTTCATAAAAAAGCAAGAATAACATAATTCCTTCTTAGAGGAACTAATATGTTTCCCTGCCTCTCCTTGGCTGGACATACTATAAAATCCTTCCACAGGAACAGAATTTCTACTTCTCTTTTCATTTATCTTCACCTAAAAGCCCAACATTTTCACTATTAGGCTTAAAGACTTCCTTTGAGTAGATCTATTCTTGGCAGATTACTTACCCTTGGTCTTCCATTATATACAATTCAATCAAGTAAAATATACTCTTGCATTGTTATATTCCAGACATGATTACTTTCTCACTAAGTTTTAGGAATAATTCATATAATTGGAAACTATATTAGCCTTCTTCTAATAAAAATTTCAGGTTTACTTTAAAATCAGTCTCTATGCATTAGAAGATAAATATCTGAGGCCATAAGTATTGTATCTGGCCACTGCCTTTCATAATATCTAGTTTTATAGTTTTATCAGAGTATTTCTTTCTCTTCTCAAATTTCAATTTCAATTTGAATTCATCTTGGTCAGGTCTAACGCTTGCCAGTCATGTTCTTTAAAAGAATCCACTCTGTCCTTTATCAGGAATACATCATTCAGAAACTGTACAGCATGGTCTGTCCAGCAAGAAGATTTATAAATTTAAAAGCTAAATTATGTTTAGCAAAAAGATTGTAAATTTAAGAGCTAAATTATGTTATGAAAGTCTAAGAAATCTATGATTGATGAGTTTGTTATTTAAGAGCTGATAACTTTACCAACCAAAAGAACTTTAAGAACTATGATAAAATCTATATACCAAAAAGCAGTTTATGAATGAAGAGAAACATTGCTGGCTTGCAGAAATAACTGAGACAATTTATCCGATACGATCATATCAGATAGTCTGATAACTGAGACTATTTATCTGATACAATTATATCAGATTATATGGATGTACTGCAAAAGTGAATAAAAATGGAATGATATTAGCAATCCTATTTTATTTCCCAGTTTTACAATAGAAACCTTTAGAATGAATAATAAATTTGGGTAGAGCACTAAGTTATTATTTTAGCTATTCTCGAAAAAAATCAAAGAATAATATACTACTGTTCTAGATAAATATTTAAGTCTTGGATGAATCTGGAGATACATAAGTGTGTATTCAAGTACACATACTCATATCCATTCAGATCCTCCATTTTCGTTAGATTATCAGTAGGGCTTTTAAAAAGGAAACAACCCAACCAAGCTGACGAGAAATGAAAATAAAAGACCTTAATTCCAGTAAAATTCTCTATTAGATGAATAACTTCCCTGTAAATCTATAGTAAGGGATGAAATATGTCAGTAAAAAGCACTATTTCCCAACTAGTAACAAAGAATAGAAAAACAGAAGACACAGGAACAGCTAAACAAAACTGATTTTATATCTAATCTGATGGTTTCCAGAACTATACAGAAGAGACACTGGGTGAGGACAAGAGAGAGTCTGACTCCTTTCCTAAAATACATGTTCTCTAAAGGATGATAATAAAAAAATTGAGATGCTATATTACTTTACTAGGGCTTCCATAACAAAGTACCATTGGTTGGGTGGTTTAAACAACAGAACTTTATTTCGTCAAAATTCTGGAGGCTAAAGGTCCAAGACTAATATGTCAACAGGCTTGGTTTCTTCTGAGGGCTTCTCAGCTTGGCTTACAGTTGGTTATCTTCTGGTATCTTCATATGATTTTCCCTCTACATATGCCTGTGTCCTAATCTCCTCTTCTTATAAGTACACCAGTTATACTGGATTAAGGCCAACCTGTATGACCTCATTTTTTCTTAATTATCTCTTTAAAAGCCCTCTCCAAGTACAGTCACATTCTGAGGTAATGAGGGTTAGGATTTCAACATATGGATTTGGGGGGAACATAAGTCAGCCCATTACAGATATCGATAACCACAAATATTTTTAAGCAAAAGATATTAAAGGAATTGGTTCATTTGAAAAAATTGATTTACTTTGTCTTCTCATCTTCCTAGACAGACCACCTGATTTCCAGGGTTTGAAGTTCAACCATAAAATGAAAGGAGAATAGGACTAGCATCTAAAGCCCATATTCATTTTAAATTTCTGAAACCTGACCTTGTAATTTCCAAGCAAGAAATAGCAGAACATACAAGATTTTGTCTACCATTGGCAGTTTTGATGCATCTGCATGTTAAAATTCTCATCGCAGACTAGAAGTCTAACTGGAGAGAACCAAGCAAGATTCCAACTAAAAGCCTCTCTTGAACAGTTAAGACAGTGGTGTGTACAGAGAAACGTAGTCAAAAAGTAGAGACTCAAGCCCAATCTGTGCTGTCAAGAGAGGTTTCTGGAAGATCATTACTCCAATGCTGAGTCTGAGATAAGAGTCATTCAGGCAATGAAAGGTAGAAGGATATTCCAGATGACAAACACAGCATGAGTGATAAAGTCAGGGAGCCACACAAACAGCTGGAAGTCAGGACTCTTGAGAGATTCAGCTGGAGAGGTATAAGGAATCCATCTCCTGGACATGATTGTGTAGGTGAAGAAACCACGAAAGGGTTTTACGTTAGATTGATATTTTTGATAAATCACTCTGGCCACAGTATGGACCACCAATTACTTGAAACTGGAAGAAAGGAAAAATTCAGATTTTTCAGTCAGATAAGTCTGACTCTTATCTCAGACTCAGCATTGGAGTAATGATCTTCCAGAAACCTCTCTTGACAGCACAGATTGGGCTTGAGTCTCTACTTTTTGACTACGTTTCTCTGTACACACCACTGTCTTAACTGTTCAAGAGAGGCTTTTAGTTGG
This sequence comes from Pan paniscus, assembly GCF_029289425.2. NCBI lineage: Eukaryota > Metazoa > Chordata > Mammalia > Primates > Hominidae > Pan > Pan paniscus. The sequence continues at coordinate 160,354,187 of NC_073255.2, forward strand.
AATCTTGCTTGGTTCTCTCCAGTTAGACTTCTAGTCTGTGATGAGAATTTTAACATGCAGATGCATCAAAACTGCCAATGGTAGACAAAATCTTGTATGTTCTGCTATTTCTTGCTTGGAAATTACAAGGTCAGGTTTCAGAAATTTAAAATGAATATGGGCTTTAGATGCTAGTCCTATTCAGACTAGCCGTGAACATACAGAAATATGTACCCAACAGTGATAATAATGCTTTCCAACACAGTGACATGCACTGAATCCCTGATCTGACAGGTTATTTTCAGAAAGACTTCTCAGCCAAATAAAAAATCCTACACACCCTTTGAAGCCTTCCCTAACAACTTCTCAACACCCTGGCACAGAAGTCATCTACCTAACTCTGCTGAGTGTTTAGCACTTTACTTATTTTTCTATTAAAGCAATTATCCCTTCTACCTTGTACAATGACCACTGTGAATGTGACTTAGCCTTGCTACCAAGTAGCTGGTTTGTAGCATAATTAATTGGTACGTAGTAATTGTCCTTAGTAAATATTTATTAAATAGGGAAAATAATGATAAAGGTAACTTCAAGTCTAAAGAGATTCGGTAAAAATAAACATGAATCCTTTTTATAATTAACACTATCATATTGAGTACTTAGGAAATATGAGACAGAATCTTGACTGTTTTACAGATTTCATTTAATTTGCCCTTTACTCTCCTAGGACTACACTATACTCTTGAGGAGGTAGAAAGTCAAGAATAATGAAGGCACATGCTCTATCAGGACTCCTGGGCTTTGGAGTAGTCCTTAGGATATTTCAAAGGACCTTAGTTGTGTGCAGGTAATAAGCTTATATATAATTTATTGTATTCAGCCTGATAAGTGTTATTAGAACATTGGTAAATTGAGAAAAAGTTCTGCAGCATCACCTTGCCCAAGGATGAGTGATACGGTTTGGCTGTGTCCTCACCCAAATCTCATGCTGAATTGTAATCCCCAAAATTGGGGGAGGGACTTCATGGGAGGTGACTGGATCATGAGGGTGAATTTCCCCCTTGCTATTCTCAAGATAGTGAGTTCTCATGAGATCTGGTTGTTTAAAAGTGTGTAGCACCTCCTTCTTCACTCTCTCTCTCTCCTCCACCATATGAAGTTGGTGTTTGATTCCCCTTCACCTTCTGCCACGAAGTTTCCTGAGGCCTCCCCAGCCATGGTTCCTGTACAGCCTGTGGAACTATGAGTCAATTTAATCTCTTTTCTTTATAAATTACCCAGTATCAGATAGTTATTTATAGCAGTGTGAGAACTGGTTAAAACAATGAGGAAAATACTATATGGTCAATTTCAAAGACTCATGGCATAAGTCCTATTTTGGTATAACAGAGAACCCTGGTAAGAACTCACACTCCTTAGAATAGGACAATTGGAACTCTGTGAAGTGATGTGCAGGTATTCATTTACAGCTAAACCCACCATTAATCAAGACATTATTAGAGTATGCCTGTGATGACATTTTGTCTTAAATCATATGTAGTAACTAATAGTTCCTGTTCTTAATAGAGGATATTATCACACCAGAGACTTTTTCAAACCTAGCAAAAGTGTAAACTATGCTTGTGTTTAATCTTTTTTAAAACACAATTTCCATGTCCTCTATTCACCAATAGAGCAAGTAAAGTAAATCATTAAGAGCAGAAATGCCAATATGGCTACAACTTACAAACTTGCCGAACTTCAGTAGAATATTAGCTAACAAGGCACTTTTGGCTGTCACATGTATACACACTTCCATATGTGTATACTGCTTTCATAGTAAAAGCTCTCACTATAGAAGTTACCCATGGGTGAGAGTATTTTAATATTTTTGTCATATAGGATTCATCCAAAGGCCTTTTTAGGTGACTTCCTTTCAGAGTAGTTTGAAATAAGTTAAAACCAATTACCAGCAGTAACTATATCATTAAACAGTAGAACATAAACTTTTATTAATAGTCTGAAAAAATTTTCTATTATTAAACACGTGGACAGCATAACAAACAATTTTCTAAAAGAAAAGCTGAGCTCAGTGGCTCATGTCTGTAATCCCAGCACTTTGGGAGGCTGAGGCGGGCGGATCACGAGGTCAGGAGATCGAGACCACGGTGAAACCCCGTCTCTACTAAAAATACAAAAAAAAAAAAAAAATTATCCAGGCGCGGTGGCCGGCGCCTGTAGTCCCAGCTACTTGGGAGGCTGAGGCAGGAGAATGGTGTGAACCCAGGAGGAGGAGCTTCCAATGAGCCAAGATCACACCACTCCACTCCAGCCTGGGTGACAGAGCAAGACTCTGTCTCAAAAAAAAGAAAAAAAAAAAAAAAAAAGAAAAGCTGAGCTCACAAGAAAGTACAGTAAACCCCTGCAGGTCAAAAAGCAAAATCAGGAAGGTAGAATCCGTGGTGGGAAGTAGGTACTGACAGCTTCAAGAGCCCTGAGCACATTTGCTAGCAGCTGCTTCCAAAGGCAAAGGGCCTAAAGGCCATGGAAGAAGTGAACAGATGAAAAGGTCTTGAAACTTAGAAACGTAAGAAAATGTGACTGAGTCCCTACTCCCATCTTCCACCCTACATACACACAGAATCAGGAAACTCAAAGAGTCTACCTTCAGTACACACAAAAAATACCCATAGGCCAAGAAAGAGCAATCAGTATGAGGCCTGTTTGGGGAAAATTGCCTTACCCCAAGCCTTGCAAGAATCCCAAACAAATAAGAAAAATATTACAGCTCATATAAGTTTGCAATGCAATGTTTAAAAATACTGAAGAGAGTTCATATATCCACCAGAAAACATATATAAGAAATATTAATCACAATTTTATTCATAAAAGTCAAAAATGTTGAAGTAACATTTAGCAACTGGAAAATGAATAAATTGTGGTTATATTTATACAATGGAATCCTATGTGGCAATTTAAAAGAACTAGCCCTATAAGCAACAAAATGGATGAATCTCAGATATAACCTTGAGGCAAAGAAGCCAGAAATAAAATATACTACAAAATGTATGAAATGAAGCTCAATAACAGGCACAATTTATCTATGGTGATAGAAGTCAGACTAGTGGTTACCTTGCAGGAGTGGAAGTGGGATGCGGACCTATGTATAACATGAGAAAACATTCTGGGGCATAAATATATCCTACCTTTTAGTAAGGGTAGTTGCTATATATATGTCTGCATATGTAAAAAGTCATAAAGCTGTACACTTAAGCCTTGGCATAAATCCTATTTTGATATAACAGAGAACCATGGTAAGAACTCATACTCCCTGGAATAGAATAATTGGAACTCTGTGAAGTGATGTGCAGGTTTTCCTTTACAGCTAAAGTCATTTACAATATGTAATATAGAGTAGGATATTACTCTCATATTTTTTAAATATGAAGAAAGATACTACATGAGTAAAAATCAGCAGGAATGTAGACTTCTCAAGAAATTCAGATAACAAAGTTATTTTATTTAAAACTATAAAATATATACTAAAATGGAAAAAATATTTAAAATATAATAAACTTCAAATGCATTTGAAAAATGCCAAATAAAACTTCCACATATTATGTTGATATTTTTTTCATTTAAAACTTAGGAAATAGGTTAAACAGGAGTTTAGAGAAGCTCTGAAAGAAAATTAGTATGCAAAAAGATACATATGAAGCAACTGTCCCAAAAGCAGCAAAAAAAAACCTAAGAGATAAAAGTATAAAATGAAAAACAGTGTTAAAGATGTCAACATATGTCTGCTAGGATTTTCAAGATGAGAAACTAGAGAGAATGGAGAAAAGTTAATATCAGAGATAGTGGCTAAGAATTATCCAGAATTTATAAAAATCACATATTCTCAAGCACATAATGCAACAAAATTCCAAGGAGGATAAAAATAAATGAAGGGAAATTTAAATTCATAATAGTAAACAGATAAATATAAAAAAGAAATAAATCTTTAAAAATAATAAGAGGAGCAAATATAAAACAAACAGTGAAAGATGACAAATTTATATCCAACCATATTAATAATCACATTAAATGTAAATAGTCTAAACATCCAAATTAAAAGGAAGAGATCATCTAATTGGATTTTTAAAATAAGATCCAGTTATATGTTGCCTACAAAAAACACATTTTGAATATAAAGACACAAAGAAGTTAAAAATTACAAAATAGAAAAAGATATACTAAACTAACAGTGATCAAAAGGAAAATGGAAAGGACATATCAATATCAGGCAAAGTAGATTTAACAGCAAAAAATATCATAAGGAATAAGGAAGGTTATTTAAATAAAGGACTCAATTCATCAACAAGACATAGTAATGCTAAATGTTTTTACATCTAATAAGAAAGTTTCACAATACATGAAGCAAAATCTGATAAAATTGAAAAGACAAATAGGAAAATTCACAATTACAGTCTGAGATTTCAATACCCCCTCACAATAATTGATATACAAATAAATGGGAAATTTATAAAAATAAAGAAAATTTAAACAACATTATCAACTAACTTGATCTAATGGCCATTTATTGATCACTACACCCAACCATAATAGAATGTAAATTTTTCCTACATGCACACAGAATATTCTCCAATGTAATTTGTATTCTAGTTGTTAAAATAAGTCTCAATAAATTTAAAAGAACTCAAATTGGCCGGGTGCATTGGCTCACGCCTGTAATCTCAGCACTTTGGAAGGCAGAGGTGGGCAGATCACCTGAGGTCAGGAGTTCATGAGCAGCCTGACCAACATGGAGAAACCCCATCTCTACTAAAAATACAAAATTAGCCTGGTGTGGTGGCAAATGCCTGTAATCCCAGCTACTCAGGAGGCTGAGGCAGGAGAATCACTTGAACCCGGGAGTCAGAGGTTGTGGTGAGCCAAGATCATGCCATTGCACTCCAGCCTGGGCAACAAGAGCAAAACACCATCTTGGAAAAAAAAAAAAAAAAAAAAAACCTCAAACCTCAAATTATACAAAATTACATTCTCCCATTACAATAAAATTAGAAATCAATAACAGAAAGATATCTGAAAAATCCCCAACTATTTAGCAATTAAATAACCAACTTCTAAGTATCCCATGGGTCAAGAAATAATCAAAAGGATAATTAGAAAGTATTTTGAACTGAAAGAAAATTTCAACTCAACATATCAAAATGTGAGGATGCAGCTGAAGCAGTACTTAAGGGAAAATTTACAGCACCAAACACCTATAATTAGGAAAGAAGAAAGGTCTCAAATCAAATGACCTCAGCTTCCACCACAGGACTAGAAGAGGAGTAAACTGAACCAAAGGTAAGCATAATGAAGGAAATAAATAACAATAGAAATTAACAAAGTGGAACAGAGAAAAAGAACTGGGAAAAATCAGGGGAAGAGTAATAAAACTGATAAATCCCTAGGCAGACTGATCAGGAAAAAAAGAAGGAAACACAAAATTACCAGTATCAGTAATTGAGGTAACATCACTATAGATCCTATAGGTATTAAAAGGATAACATGGAACATTATTAACATCTTTATGCCAATAAATCCAACAACTCAGAAAAAAATTACCAATTCCTTTAAAGACAATAACTATCAAAGCTTACTCAATGATAAATAAGTCACATGAATACCCCTATATTTATTAAAGAATTGAATTTATAGTTTAAACCTTCCCACAAAGAAAATTCCAGACCTAGTTGGTGTCACTGTTGAATTCCTAACATTTTATGAAGAGATCCTACTAATTCTACACGAACTGTTTTAGAAAATTGAAGAGCACAGAGGAGATTAGCATTATCCAAATACTAAAACCAGGCAGTAACATAACAAGGAAAAAAAGTCACAGATCAATATCCCTTAGGAATGTAGATGCAAAAATTCCAAAACAAAATTTTGGCAAATCAAGTTTGACAATATATAAAGAAAAGGCATTAACAGGGCCTTTGGGGATGTGATTAGGTAATGAGGGTGGAACCCTCATGAATGGGATTATTGCCCTTATTAAATAGACCCAAGAAAGCTCTTCATCCTTTCCGCTATGTGAGATCACAGTGAGAAGGCACCATCTATGAACCAGGAAACAAACCATCCCCAGACACTGAGTCTGCTGGTGCCCTTGGAGTTCCCGGACTTGAGAACTCTAAAAAATAAATTTCTGTTATTTATGTCTATGGCATTTTGTTATAGTAGCCTGAATGGACTACGATCTTAACAAGATACAAAGGCAATGCAATGGAGAAATGACAGTGTTTTCAACAAATGCTAAAGGAACGACTGGATGTTCAAAAGCAAAAAGTTTAAACATTCATCTCAACACATATCTCACATCTCATACAAAATTTATTTCAAACTGGATGTTATACCTAAATTCAAAATATAACACTATAAAACTTCCAGAGCACATAGGAGAAAAGCTGTGTGACCTTAAGTTTGGTGATGAGCTTTTAGATATAACACCAAAAGCATGATTCACACGAGAAGAAACTAATAGGACTTATTGAAATTAAAAACTTTTGCTCTAAGAAAGACACTGTTAAGAGAATGAAAAGACATGCCAAAGACTGAAAGAATGGAAACCTGCCTGAGCGGGGAAAGGGTAGATCCTCTGAACACACCCTCACCTCTCAGTTCCTTTCCTCACCACTAGCTGCTGTTTCTCTTCTGTACTCCTTTGGGAGATGAGTGAATGAGAAGGGGTAGTTCTTACTCACCCCACTCTCCAGGCCTCTCAGATGATTCAAACTCACCATCCTGAGGATCTTGAGCTGAACCGCAACTCCCCTGGCCCAAGACAGATGTATCTGCACTCTAGGTAGCCACTTAGGGATAATCTAGCTGTTCACTTCAAGCTTCTTTCTGACAAGATCCCTTCATTTCTATAGCTGGTCCTATTAAACAGGACCAAGAGCACCTCAAATTGCCCTGTTGCAGGCTCAATCTCTCTTGTGTTCTCTACTGTATAGTCCCCTTTTGACAGAAAACAAAGATACATCTCTGTTTTAAAAATCCTGGGAGTGCTATAAATAATGCAGCAGCACTCTCCAATATCAAAGAAGTCTGAAAGCCCTCCTCTAGTTCCCTAGGTTTCCTTGTTTGGACTCAGACCCCAGTCTACCATCCTGGTCAAGGTTCAGGCAACAATCCTCGTTGTCCCCCAAACACAGGGAACATTTCCAAGCTCACCAGGAATACTCCCTTGAAGCTCCTTTCACTAGGCATTTGGTCAGAAAATAACACAACCTACCCACCCCAACCCCAAAGCATAGCAATGGCTCTCTCCAAAAAAAACCTACCTTACTAACCTCTTCAAATCTCTCCTAGCCCTTCTTATATGTTTTATCTTGCTAAGTGACCCATGAGCCAAGAAATAGGTCCTATTTTACTTGGTTTGTAAATTCTTTATGAGGGAGAGAGAGATTGACTCTCATTGACTCTGGTATCCTGATATCTCACCTATTGGAGCCTCAGTCAAAAATAAGGCAGGGTGATAGCACCCTCCAGAAGGGCTAAAATGAAAAAGACAGAAGCGTCCAATGTTGGAGTGGATGACAGCAATTAAAACTCTGATACTCTTCCATAGGAGTTTAAAATGGTACAACCTCTAAAAAACCATCTGGCAGGATTTGCTAAAGCTGAATTACGTATATCCTATGAACCAGCAATTTCACTGCTAGGTTTACACCCTGAGAGAAATGTGTGTGTGTGTGTGTGTGTGTGTGTGTGTGTGTGTGTGCATGTGAGTATATATACATATACACAAGTAGTACTACTACAAACATCTTTTGGTGAATATATATACATATACACATATTTGCCAAAAACTAGTTGGGGGGGCAGGGAGGAGGGGTGGGAAGGACCAAATCCACAGTAAAATGGATACATAAGTTATGGCACATCCATGCAATGGCATACAAAGGGCAACTACTCACAACAGCAAGGATCGGTCTCATGACATAATATTGAATTTTGAAAAACAAACAAAAAATTATATTCTGCATAATTCTGCCTATATAAAATTTTTAAATGGACAAAACAACCCCAATTATTCTATTTAGAATATGGGATTCTTAGCACCTTTTTTTCCAAGTAATGGCCCTAGTGACAATTCAGAACGATAAAAGAGATCACCCTCAACATACTGCTATAAAAAGACATGAAAATCAAATATTATTGCCTGGAGATAGCCTCATCTTTGACATATTACCTTATACAGCTAAGTTTATTTTCTTAAATTGATATCATTTTGCTTTTATTACTGAAGAACAGACTACCTCGAGGAAAAGTTAAGTTTCATATTATGAATTATAGCTCAAAGTATACAATTATCATTACGAGCCACAAGAGGGCAGCAGCTCCAAGGAATGGAGTTATGAATATGAAATGAAGAAAATTACAGAAGAGCAATATAAATTATTGAGCTTGTAAACCACAGATTTTTTAACAGAACTTAAAAATTATTATTCCAAGGCTTTTAATCTGGAATTTTAGGACTAGAAAAACCCGAAAGATGTCTCTTTTATATAAGAAACTTCATGTATTTCATTTTCCTCCATATATAAATCATATGTGGACTTATATAAAATATATCTGTTCTACTTTAGTATGAAAATTCTGTATAAAATCATTTGCCATAGAACAATAGCTCACATATGTATAGGTCCTTGTACTTTTTAAAATACTTTCATAAATGTAATATTTTATACTTTTTACTCTATTAAGCCCTCTGAAGTAGACAGGCCAAAAATTATTAATTCCTTTTGATAGATGAAGAAATTGAGGTTTAGGAGAAGTGAGAAACTTGTCCTAATTAACACCACTAATAAGTAGAACAGGCAGAAGCTCATTCAACATATTTTCTATTTTGCACAGTTGTCTGTTAACCACACAAAGATAACAATGGTATCCTTTAGTCACATATGAATTTAGAATATTATTTTAACAGAGCTCTGCTCTAACAGAATGTTAGTTTTAAACTTGTCAATAAGACTTTTCATAGATACCTGGCTAACGATGTTCTCTATTGAAGTACTGACACTTAATAATCTTTGTTATCATCTGATAGAAAAAATGGAAGTAGAAGTGAAGTTTAAAGTAAAATAAGCAGTATTTCCAGAGGACAATGATTAGGATAAAATGGAAAACAGACACACAATTCTAGGGAGCAGGCTTAACAGTTACCTCAAATACTACCATAGTAGTTGTAAATATTTACCATAAGCTATAAATATTCCTAAAGCCACTCAATTTTTACGTTACCAGGAAAATGAATTTATTAATATTGTTTATTAGCCCTAATGTTTAATTATATTATTTTTGGTAAATAGCATATTATCTTATAGCTATAAAAACAGACTCAATATCTGATGCTTAAAAATGTATCCAATTAGAAAGGAAACTGCAACTTGAGGAACAGAACATATAACATCCACAAAAAAAATAGTATGTAATGAAACAAACGAATGGAAGAAAATTTGCTTAGTGTTATAAATAATCAGAGAGAGGTCAAAAACTTATTTCCTTGGACTAAAATATCCCATTCAACTACAAAAGCCAATTGAGGCTATTTCTAGGTTTTAAATTTTTCTGTGTCTTCATAAGGGTCTAATTTCTCCACTCTCAGATATCTGGTGTATTAAATAACTCTTCTGCTCCAGTTATTTCCACCTTACCAGGTACTGCTGGCAAAGCAGAAGCTAGAGACAGTTGCATTAGTATAACCCTGGATTTCTTCCTTTCATTCATTCATTCATTCATTTTATGAACATTTGTTGGGCATATGAGCTAAGCACAGTAAAAGGCAGCTCATCAAAAAATAAATGAATTATTCCCTCATGGCAGAAATAAATGTTAAACAAAAGATGTATTATTACTAAAGAAATAACTGAGACTGAAAAAAAGATGTAGTATTACCAACTGTGGTGATAAAAATGAAAAGTTTCAGGTGCAATGAGGACCATAAGATGACAAAAGAATATCCAACTTATGTTGTCATTCACAAAAACCTTTAAGCAGGTGACATTTAACCTGAGATCCAAAGGTGGGCAATGGAGAAACACCTCCAAGAAGGGGAATCGTGTATCTACTGCCTGGGTAAAGAGTGCCTGGCTTGTTCAAATAACTGAAACTTTTAATTTATCCATGACTAGCACACACACTGTAGAAGAAATAAGGTATAAAAGTCAAGGTGTAGAGAATATACATTTATATAGTATTATTAATAAGGGGGAATTTTTAAAATATTGCCAAGCCCCTTCTCTAAAGAGCAAAATCAGACAGGATGCTGGATTGAGGGATTAAAGAACAGCTCAACTCTGAGTTCAAAATTCCCAAACCACAAGAAAACTAGATTACACAGTACTTTCTCTCTTTATCTCACATGAATGAGGATCAAATGAAATAATACACTAAAACTGCATAATTCACAAAGCAGTATGTACATTTTAATTGTTAATATAAAAGCATTTCTAATTTCATTTCAGCCTTAATTCTTATTCCAAATATAAAGTGGTATTCATCTTTCAAAATTCTCTACTGCAAATTTCCAAGACATCTCCCTAAAATGATAACACCTTCCTTTTGTCTGCAGTAAATCTGTTTTTCCTATTAATGAAAAATTTAAAAATATTTTTTGCAAAGCCTGTGTCAAACTTACATTCTAATGCATTATAAAGAAATTCAAAATCTTCATTTGTTTTAGGATTATGCCTCCGGTGATAGTCCAATTTTATCCATTCTTCTTTTTCTCTTATCTTCTTTAGTTCTTGCTGTGTTTCCCATTCCAATCTTAAGCTTTTCTGTCTTCTTAAATTCTCTACGAAGATTTTAGCATGCCATTGCCTGTAGTAAGTCTGTATCACTATCACCTATAGTTAAATTAAAAGGAAATAGAAAGTGCCTATCATCAACTTTTTGATCAGACAATAAAGGCAATGATGATTATTTCAATTCCAATTCCACAACAAAATAACTGAGTCTAGTCTTAGCTCCAAATACATATTTTCACAAACACTAACATAAAAAACATGTATAATGCATGTGACTGCTATTTGACTTTGATATCTCGCAAATATACCTTCACAGAAGGATGTTTGTACAATCCTTAACAGAATAGACTCTGGAGTAAAACTTAGTTTGAATCTTCCTTCTGCTTCTCACTAGTTGTTTGATTGGATAAGTTACTTGCCATCTCTATGCTTTAGTACCCTCATGTGTAAAACAGTGATAATAAGAGTATACATATAAAGTGCTTAATCCAAGCCTGGTACATCATGAGTCCTCAATAAATACTATTATTGTTATAAATATTAATTATCTCCATCTTATCTTAAATGCCACTAGCTTAGGCTCATGTTTATAACAAAACTGTGTTTTCCTAAATACACATCAGGTAGGTATGTGTGGAAACCACCAAAGGCAGGTTAGATAAAATGGAGACTGAAGCAAATAAATATTTATTAACTTGTATGAAACATGAATATGTTTGAAAGTACACCATAGTACTAAACCCTCAAAAAGTTTATGATATAGCTGAGTTTATCATTTTTTCTGAGAGTTTATAATTTTATTTATTAAACTCATAAATAAAAATAAAATGTGAAGAGGCCGGATCAAGACTGATGGTAGAGCTTATGCTGATGCATCCCTTACTCTCGTCCTAATGCCTAATAATTGTAGAAAAACTATGTAAAGCAGATATCAACAAAGATACTAGATCAAACTGAAGGGGTCCCCCAAAAGAATAGAAACTTTGAAGAATCCCTTCAACAAAAGAGGCCAGTAGAATTAATTGAAGAAAGAGTCTGTAACCTAATCATGCACTGGAGAAGCAAGTCAGAAAAAACAAGGGGCTCTAGGACTGCTCTAAGCCCAAAACTGATGGATGGTCTGAGCAGAGTGGCCACTAACCAGGTGACTTTAAAAACTGCAAAAGGGATAGGTTCCTCTAAAATAATTAGGCAAGGAGCAACAGAGATATTTGTCCCTAGGCAAGAGTGGTGAGTGTCCCAGAAGGTGACACCCAGGATGAAAAAAAAAAAGCCCCCTATCCAGAAAACTAGGTTTCTCCCATAATCAAGCTTTACATTTCCCCTAAAATCATGGGGTCAGACTGGGTGAACCAATATGCTATTGGCACACTGGACATTAAGAATCTCAAACACATCAGCGGCATCTAGAAAACTATTAGCAATGCAAATTTTCAGGCCCCACCCCAGAGCTATTGATCAGAAACTCCTGGGTAAGCACAGCATTCTATATATTCATGAGCCCTCCAGATGATGCTTATAGTAAAGTTTTAGAACTACTAGAGTAAATCAAAACAAAACAAAATACAAGAGCAGACTAGATATAGTTAATATTTTCACAGAGAAAGGAAAGGCTATCAGTATAAAATAATATAATGAACCAAGAAGAAAGACTGGCAAAAATTTTATTTTTGAAATTTAAAAAATTAATAGAACATGGATTAGACTGAGTGCTACTAAACTTGTTCAACTTATTTAAAACACCAAAACACAGTTGTTTAAACAACACAGAAGTTTTTTCCCTTTCACATGACAATCCAGGGATTAGCAAAGCAGTTTAGGGCTCGTAGGAAAGCTCTGTCATATTTAACAAATGGCTTCCTACTTATATGTCCCAGATGGCTGGTCCACTTACCATCTTCCAACCAGTAAACAGAGGGAAAAGGAACAAAGAGCATTTTAAGAATGATAACTCTAAGTGGCTCACATTGTCCCTCACATCTCGCTGTCCAGATCTTAGTTATATGGCCTCACTGATACACAAGGGAGGTGATGAAATGTGGTCATCAGTGGAACAGCCACATGCTCAGATAAAGCTTTACTACAATAGGAGAAGGGAAAAAATGGGTATTGACAGAGAACTAGTAGTTTCTTGTAAGCTGATCTGCAGAATGTGTAGAACATAAGAAGTAATAAGTAGGTAAGAAAATTAGGTGAGAAAATCTTTTAGCATGCAGGACAAAGGCTCATAAAAATTTAAATGAATGAATGAAAAATAAGAGACATGAAAGATAAATCCCAGCATTCCAAAATGTTTCCTTTTTTTTTTTTTTTTTCTTTTTAGGCGAAGTCTCACTGTCACCCAGGCTAGAGTGCAGTGGTGTGATCTCAGCTCACTGCAGCCTCCGCCTCCTGGCTTCAAGTGATTCTCATGCTTCCCCTCCTGAGCAGTTGGGACCACAGGCACGTGCCACTATGCCTGGCTAATTCTTGTATTTTCAGTAGAGACAGGGTTTCACCAAGTTGCCGAGCTTGGTCTCCAACTCCTGGCCTCGAGTGATCTGCCCACTTCAGCCTCCCAAAGTACTGGGATTACAAGCATGTGCCTCAGCATCTGGCCTCATTCCAAAATATTTCTGAGATAAGTTCCAGATAAAATAAGGAAAGTTGATTACAGAAACTCATAAAAACATAATAGAGGTATATTTCCCACAGCAAGACATGGACTCTCGGAAAGGGTACATCACCAAGTCTCAAGCATATTACAATAAGATTACCAAATACCAAGGATAAAGTGAAAATCCTGACAGCTTCTAGAAAGAGGAAACAAAGAAAGGAGGGGCAGAAAATGAAGAAAAGCCTAGTAAGGTTCTTGACTTATTCATGGAAACGATATATAGGCTGATTAGATATGCACTTGGTATAAAAAAATTAGTTATGTTAAAAAATGTGTATGAGTAACTGTCAGAGGCGTGTGAACCAGAGCAACTCCATCTTGAATAGCAGCTGGGTGAAATGCGGCTGAAACTTACTGGGCTGCATTCCCAGACAGCTAGGCATTGTAAGCCACAGGATAAGATAAGAGGTCAGTACAAGATACAAGTCATAAAGACCTTGCTAATAAAACAGGTTGCAGTAAAGAAGCCAGCTAAATCCCACCAAAACCAACATGGCGACAAGAGCGACCTCTGGTCATCCTCACTGCTACACTCCCACCAGTGCCAAGACAGTTTACAAATGCCATGGCAATATCAGGAAGTTACCCTATATGGTCTAAAAAGGGGAGGCATGAATAATCCACCCCTTGTTTAGCATATCATCAAGAAATAACCATAAAAATGGGCAACCAGCACCAGGCAACCCTCAGGTCTGCTCTGTCTGTGGAGTAGCCATTCTTTTGTTCCTTTACTTTCTTAATAAACTTGCTTTTACTTTATTCTATGGACTTGCCCTGAATTAGTTCTTGTGGGAGATCCAAGAACCCTCTCTTGGGGTCTGGATCGGGACCCCTTTTCTGTAATATAACCACTAGAAAAAACAAAATACTTATTTCTGAACTATGAAAGAACAAAAAAAGAAATATTTATTCAAACCAACAAAAAAAGGCTAAAAAAAGCATAAACAAATAAGAATAATTAGTAAATAAAACAAAATGAAATAGCAAGAATGAGTCCAAAAATATCAGTAGTCACGCAAAATATCATCTTTCTTGAAACAAGAAAGATTTAAAATAGTAAGCAGTGAACTCAAAACCTATTTAAAAAATAAAATAAACATGACCCAAGTAGAAAGGAATCAAGGTTAAAAGAACTTATTAAACGGAAATGTACTCCCTATACCGGCTTTTAATAAATTCCTCTGTTAACAGGTCACACCTCACTTCCACCTCCCACAGAACCTCCAATTCACCTTTCAAGACTCTATGGGGCAAATCTATTTGGTTCTTGATGCCATCCTCGTTGGCAGCATTTAGATTTTCACTTCTTCTGCTCTACTAAGTCAAGTTAACACTTTTCCATCTGCTTTAAAACTTCAAAAAAAAAAACACAACTCACATTTACTCTTCTCATGTATTCTTTGTCCTTGTATATTTATACTTTTATTCTTTCAATATCATTTTTTGGAGTTTGGAAAATGACAGAAATTTCCATTTCCTTACTTAATATCCATTTTGCCCTACTTTCTCTTACTAAGATTGCAATCTCATTGAGGAGCAATGATATGCTACTTTAAAAATTCATTTATCACACACTTTTGCAGTAGGGATAGTCACATGACATAGTTCAAGCCAATGGGATGCAAGTAGAAGTCACTGGGTGGGGCTTTCCGGGGAAATTCTTGAAGGTGGCATTCATGGAACATGCTGCCTTGACTTTTCCCTTCTTCTCACATGGAATGCAGGCATGATGAAAGTTAGTCAACCATTTTATCTTCATACAGTAACAAGCTCATGATGAGCTTAATGGAGTAGAAAGATGAAAGGAGTTTATGATTCTGATGACATCATAGAGTCACCACCCATGCCCAGTATAGTAAGAAAGTAAAAATTAATTAAGACTGAGAAAGTAAAAAATTGTCAGGCTGGAATAACAGGCACTCATCAGGTCAGCTACAAAATTAACAAAAACAGTATTTCTCCCAAGGACACTCTACAACTATAAAATATTTCAACAATCCCCTTCTTTTAGTGACTGCTATCTTCTTACTCACTGAGAAACTTCGTTCTCTAAATTCAGAAACTATCAGAAACTTTCCTGTCTGAAATTAGATCAGTAAGAAACAAACATTCCACTCTTGCCTAGAGGTTGCACGTCACTTTGACAGAGAGAAGCAGCCTCAATTATACAACCAAGGTGCTGAACTTCAGAGAACTTCTAAGAAACATTTCCCATCTCTTTTAACTTTGTTTCCAAAGGAACGTGACCTTGGTCTACTTCACAGTCCAGACCTAATGTTGGCCCATTTATACACACCCTTGTTTTGCATTGAGACAATCAGAATACTGCTTCCCCTAAATCCCACTCAAACTTCACTCTTCCCTAAATTATATAATAACTCCATATATTCCTTTATTTGGTGAAATTTAGTTTGTACTGAAAAAGTAAAAAATTATCAGGCTGGAATAACTGGCACTGATAAAGCCTGCTATAAAGTTAACCCCATGGTTCCCCTGGTATACTGTCTCCTTCAGGGCAATTAAGTCAACAGACTTAACTTTTTTTCACTACAAGTTTGTCTCTAAAGGTCTTGGGCTGAATAGCCTAGCTCCAGATTTCTTGTCATTTGAAAAGCAAAATCTCTTAAAGTCACTGCTTTCAGGTCATTTTTACTCACAGTAAATTGATGGTAGGAGGTAGATCAAATAGGTTGAAAGTAAAAGAATGAAAAATGAGAGACCATGCAAAAAAATAAAACAGAGTTGGAGTGGCTATGTTAATATCAGAGAAAATCGACTACTGTCCTATTTGGTTTCAATTAGTCTCGAAAGTTCCCTTGGTGATTCTACTGTGACAAGATTTAAGGCCAAGGGACAGCAGTGTTGAGAAGGCTAATAATGGCCAAAGGCAATACACAAAGAAGCTGGGTTTCCCTAAGAGAAAAGGAAGGATTAGGAGCATTTAGGATGCTGGTTCTTTACATGGGGGAATACTGGAGATAAAGACTGCTTTGTTAGCAGTGAAATATGACCCATACTCATGAGCATTCTTTCTCAAGCAAATGTGGCTTGGAGAAACAGACACACTCGGAACAATTGGCTTATATATCAAATTTTTAGTATTCATCCACAATAAAAGTTATCTCACCGCCTTTAGTCTTTGAGCATGGTATTCTGCTGCTGAAAAATACTTTCCTGGTGTTACCAGTTTATCAGTCATATTTGATACATATACACCAATGTTAGTCATCTGTGTGGATGTTGTATTTGTAGTTTGTTGGAGATTTTTTTTCTGAAAAACTGTCTAAAAGAAAACATTAAAAATTTAAATCAGTATCCCCTATATATATACATAAGGGAGTTTTTCTACATATGTGAGTTAATTTTCTTTTATTAATTGCCATATAATTACTTAAGAGAAATTTGAGAGAGTCATACAGTACAATTATTGAGTCTATACCTTCAAAAACCTAAAGAGACAAATAAAAACATTACCTGTGTATCCCTACAAAATATACTGAGTCTTTCGGGAATCCTTTTAGGTACAGTTTGTGTTCCAGCATTGTGATACTCTACTCCTGTTATTTTATGTCTGAATCCACCAAGAAATGGTTTGTGAAAGTCAGATTTGACAATCTCAACAGGTACCTGCTGGTATTGATCAAGGCCTGAGAGATAACACCAAGATTCAATGAAAGCTCAACCAAGAAGGGACTCAAAAATACTTTATCTAAAAGACATCAAATAACGAACCAGTTTGGACAGTGACAGTTATGATTTGAGAGACATCAGTTAATCCATCTATTCTTCTGACTGGATACAGATCTGGATTTGTAGAAAAGATTTCCACTTGTACAATTTTCTGTGGCTTAACTCCATGTTGTACTAGAGTCTCATTATTTTTAAGAATTTTTCCTAAAAATTGAAATAAAATTTTTAAAAGTTTTATGACAAAGAAATGGCTATTCATTGATCTTATTTTTTGTTTTTGACAAATAAAAATTGTATATATTGTGTACAACATGCTTTGAACTATGTATACATTGTGAAGTAGCTTAATACAGCTATTAACATGTCCATTACCTCATATACTTATCATTTTGTGGTAAGAACACTTAATATCTATTTTCTTAGCAATTTTCAAATATGTAATATATTATTATTAACTATAGTCACCATTTCTAGAAATGGCTAATTACACATTCTCATTTTAAGGAGATGGAAAATATCAAAGGTGAACTTTGAAACTTTGAACACATATCATTTAATTATTAAATATACTATTAATATATTTACTCATAGGAACACATATCGTTTAATTATTAAATATAGTATTAATAGTTTCTACCTCTTGCTCTGATGTTAGTACAAAAAAACTCCATAATAGGAAGAGTTTTAGTGGCATTCTTGAGAAGGAATTCGGCATTATAAATAACACTACATTACTCTCAGTTCATCAGGAATATAAATACATAACAACCATGAAACTCCATAAACATTTAAAAAATAAAGACATTCTATGGTATGAGCAGAGTAATATGCTAAACATTCATTCTATTAAAAAAACGCAATGTGTTAACTGTAAGTACAGGACATACCCATATCAAGAGGAAGGATAATTATTTTAATACCCATCCTACCCCCCATATTAGTTCTTTCTCACATTGCTATAAAAAACTACCTGAGACTGCATAATTTATAAAGAAAAGACATTTAGGCCACACATGGTGGTTCATGCTTGTAATACCAGCACTTTGGGAGGCCAAAGTGGGCAGATCACTATGGCCAGGAGTTCATGACCAGCCTGTCCAACATGGGAAAACCCAGTCTCTACTAAAAATACAAAACTGAGCCAGGCCGTGGTGGCATATGCCTGTAATCCCAGCTACTCGGGAGGCTGAGGCAAGAGAATTACTTAAACCCGGGAGGAAGAGGTTGCAGTGAGCCAAGATCACACCCTGAACTCAAGCCTGAACGACAGAGCAAAACTCTGTCTCGAAAAAAATAATAAAAGACGTTTAATTGGCTCACCATTCCACAGGCTGTATGGGAGCATGGCTGGGGAGGCCTCAGGAAAATGTGGCAGAAGGTGAAGAGGAAGAAGGCACATCTTACATGGCCAGAGGAGGAGAAAGAGTGAAGGAGGAGGTGCTACACACTTTTAAACAATCAGATGTCATGAGAACTCACTCACTATCAAGAAGACAGCAAGGGGGAAATCCGCACCCACGATCCATTCACCTCCCACCAGACCTCTCCTCCAACACTGAGGATTACAATTTGACAAGAGATTTGGGAGAGGACACAAATCCAAACCATATCATTCTGCTCCTGGCTCCTGTCAAATCTCATGTCCTCACATTGCAAAATACAATCATTCCTTCTTAACAGTCCCCCAAGTATTAACTCATTTCAGCAATAACTCTAAAGTCCACAGACCAAAGTCTCATCTGAGACAAGGCAAGTCCCTTCCACCTATGAGCCTATAAAATCAAAAACAAGTTAGTTACTTCCAAGATACAATGGAGATATAGGCATTGGGTAAATATACCCATTCCAAAATGGAGAAATCAGCCAAAACAAAGGGGCTACACATCTCATGCAAGTTCAAAACCCAGCAGGGCAGTTATTGAATCTTAAAGCTTTAAATAATCTCCTTTGATTCCATGTTTCACATACAGGCCACAGTGATGCAAGGGGTGGGCCCCCAAGGCTTTGGGAAGCTCTACCCCTGTGGCTCCACAGGGCTCAGCTCGCATGGCTGCTCTCAAGAGCTGGCACTGAGTGTCTGCGGCTTTGCCAGGTGCACAGTACAAGCTGCTAATGGATCTATCATTCTGGAGTCTGGAAGACTCCACAGGTACAGCTCCACTAGGCAGTGCCACAGTGGGCACTCTGTGTGGGGGCTCCAGTCACATATTTCCCCTTTGCACCACCCTAGCAGAGGTTCTCCATGAGGGCTCTGCTCCTGCAGCCAACTTCTGCCTGGACATCCAAGCATTTCCATACATCCTCTGAAATCTAGGCAGAGGCTCCCAAGCCTCAATTCTTGCCTTCTGTGCACCCATACGCTTAATACCATATGGAAGCCACCAAGTCTTATGGCTTCCACCCTCTGGAGCAATGGCCTGAGACATATCTGGAGCCCTTTTAGCCAGAGCAGGAGCTGGAGCAGCTGGGATGCATGCAGAAGTGTCCCAAACGGCCCTGGGCCTAGCCCACAAAACCACTTTTCCCTCCTAGGCCTCCAGGCCTGTGACAAGAGGGGCTGCCATGAAGGTCTCTGAAATGACTTTGAGGCATTTTCCCCATTATCTTGGCCATTAACATTTGGCTCCTTTTTATTATATAAATTTTGCAGCCTGCTTTAATTCCTCCCTTGAAATAGGGTTTTTCTTTTCTACCAAATGATCAGGCTACACATTTTCTAAACTTTTATGCTCTGCCTCCTTTTTAAATATACGTTCCAGTTTCAGATCATCTCCTTGCTCACACATATGACCATATACTGTTAGAACCAGCTAGGCCACATCTTGAATGCTTTGCTGTTTAGAAATTTCTTCCACCAGATACCCTAAATCACCACTTTCAAGTTCAAAGTTCCACAGATCCCTAGAGCAAGGACACAGTGCTGCCGGTGTCTTTGCTAAAGCATAGCACGTGTGACCTTTACTCCAGTTCCCAATGAGTTCCTCATTTCCATCTGAGACTACTTCAGCCTTGACTCTACTGTCCATATCACTATCAGCATTTTGGTCACAACAATTTAACAAGTCTCTAGGAAGCTCCAAACTTTCCCTCATCTTCCTGTCTTCTTCAAAGGCCTCCAAACACCTGCCCATTACCCAGTTCCAAAGCTGCTTCCATATTTTCAGATAACTTTACAGCAATGCCAAACTTCTTGGTACCAACTTTCTGTATTAGTCCGTTCTCACATTGCTATAAAGAACTACTTAAGATTGGGTAATTTTTAAAGAAAAGAGATTTAATTGGCTCACAATTCCATGGGCTGTACAGGAAGCATGGTTGGGGAGGCCTCAGGAAACTTACAATCGTGGCAAAAGGTGAAGAAGGAGGCACGTTTTACATGGCTGAAGCAGGGGGAAGAGAGCAAAGGGGGAGGTGCTGAACACTTTTAAACAACCAGATCTCATGATAACTCACTATCACAAGAACAACAAGGGGGAAATCTGCCCCCATGATCCAATCACCTCCCACAAGGCCCCTCCTCCAACACTGGGGAATACAATTCAACATGAGATTTGGGTGGGGACACAAATCCAAACCACATCGCCCCCAGAACAGAGAAGCATATATGCAGAATCCCTTACTTTCTCTCTTTTCATAATCAGAAACTCATATAAATTAATTCATGCCACGGTAGAGGTAAGCCAGTTTTGTGCTAGAAAAAGTATACATTGCTTAATTTTTATGATGCTATTGTTTTAACTTCTACTCACTCCTCCCCAATCTGCCCAGCCACTGGTGTATTCAGGAAATTGACTAATTTTCTTTCTCTATTTTAAGGTATACAAAAATGTAACTATGTGACTGGCTGCTGTTTTGTGTCATGGAAACTTTATTGATGGAATCTATATTAATCTTCAAATTTATGGCCCTTCTAAATTGCAGTTAGGAATGTGAACACTGCAAAAGGTTTACTTATTCTTAGAAATCCATCAGACACCACTACATTCTCCAGCTTACAATGATAATGGCTCAACTTACAATTTTCTGACTTTATGATGATGCAAAAGCCACACACATTTAGTAGAAACCACACTTCGAGCACCCAATCATTCTGTTTTTCACTTTCAGTGCAGTATGCAATACATTACACGAGATATTCAACACTTATAATAGAGTCCTTGTATTAAATGATTTTGCCCAACTGTAGGCTAATGTAACTATTCTGAGCACACTTAAGGTAGGCTAGGCTAAGCTATGAAGTTTGGTAGGTTAGGCTTACTAAATGCATTTTTGACATATGATGTTTCCAATTTATGACAGGTTTACTGGGACATAACCCAATCATAAATTGAGGAGCATCTGTAGTCTATTTTGGCTATGTTCAAGAAAGCACATTCTAAGATCTTTGAGTTTCTACTTCACACCCTAAATTCTTCAGTTAAAAAATTAACATGAGGGCCAGGTGCAGTGGCTCAAAGCTGTAATCCCAGCACTTTGCAAGGCGGGTGGATCATGAGGTCAGGAGTTTGAGACCAGCCTGGCCAATATGGTGAAACCCTGTCTCTACTAAAAATGTAAAAATTAGCCGGGTGTGGTGGCACATCCCTGTAGTCCCAGCTGCTTGGGAGGCTAAGGCAGGAGAATCACTTGAACCTGGGAGGCGGAGGTTGCAGTGAGCGAGATCGCGACACTCACTCCAGCCTGGACAACAGAGTGAGACTCCATCTCAAAAAAAAAAAAAAAAATTAACATGAATGTCATATGGACTTTATGATAGGTTGGATAACTGCCCCAAGTATGTCTACATCCTAATCTCCCGGACCTATGAATATTACCTTATATGGCAAAAGTGGCTTTGCGGATTTGATTGAGAATTTTGAGTTGGAAAGATTTTCCTGGATTATCTGGTTGGGCCGTAAATGTAATCACAAGTCCCCTTATTAGAGGAAGGAAGAGGAAGATTTGATGACAGAGGAGAAGGCCATATGACAGAAGCAGACAGATTTGAAGATGCTACAGTTCTGGCTTTTAAAATGGAGGAAGGGCCTAATAAGCCAAGAAATACAAGGAATGCAACTCTAAAAGCTGGAAGGGCAAGGAATCAGATTCTCTTCTGGATCCTCCAGAGGGACAGCAGCCCTGTAGACACCTTGAATTTATTTCAGTGAAATTAATTTTGGATTTTTTGCCTCCAGAACTATAAGCGAAATATATGTGCTGCTTTAAGCCACTAAGTTTGTGACTGTTAGAACAGCCATAAGAAACCAATACAGGGTCCCCAGAGCCCCCTTTATTTCTCTACTTATTTCTGTAACAGGCTTAATCCCACCAAACTGGAGCTCAAGTTCTAGTACTAGCAGAAAGCACTTTAGAGGATGCCTGGCATAGAGTCAAGCTCTTTTGTAATTGCTGCTGGCATAAGCCTGTTACCCAGTGGTGATGCCTGGTACCTAAAGAAGAAAGGTCATGAGGTATAAAGAACAGAGAAATCCTTAAGTACCACTAGCTGGTTACTACAATCTCAAAGTGCTCTCTCATCCAGTTTTGAACTTCACCTTATAGTTAATGTGCAGCAGTTTCAAATTCCCTCTGGAGTCATACCTACATTTAAGTTCAGACTCTGCCACTTACAAGTTTTGTGACTTTGCACAAGTTTCTTGAGTTTTGGGTTTCCTTCTCCCCAAAAAAGAGTTACTAGTAATTCCTACATCAAAAGGCTGCTGTGTGGATTAAATTATAATGTAGGCAAAACATTTTTTGGAAGTACTAGCACACAGTATATGGTCAATAAATTAATCACCAACACCAACAATATGGTCATAATCATTATTACTAATAATTATTTAAAT
Source organism: Pan paniscus (assembly GCF_029289425.2). Taxonomy (NCBI): domain Eukaryota; kingdom Metazoa; phylum Chordata; class Mammalia; order Primates; family Hominidae; genus Pan; species Pan paniscus. The sequence continues at coordinate 160,377,127 of NC_073255.2, forward strand.
TTTAGCTTTTGTATAGCAAATCAAGTTTTAACAATCACTTATCTGAACACATGAACATCTTACTTTTGGAGTACATTTACTATAATAGATTTTTAAAAATAATTTGGAAATTAAATTGTTTTTCTCTGGAAACTTTCTGTGGCATCATTATAAGTCAATATCAAAACTGTTTGAAATATTAGGATCTGTTCAGACATATTCTATAAAAACATATATTTAGGTATGTTAGTCTGATCAACTGTAATAGTTAATAAAGACTATGTCCTCTCAGGACACAAGATTAATATAACTTCAGTGCGCTGTTCAATATCATCCACAAAATATAAATATACCTATCATCATGGAAATGTGCCTTGACCTTAATGTACAGAATACTCATAAATCATTTTCAGTCCTCTTCCTGTTCTACACATTCTCTTTCATCATCCATTTTTTCAATCTCATCTCCTCCCACTAGCCATATATAATCTACTTCCAGCCACTCAACACTTCTTACCACTTCCCGAAACTTCCACACTTTCTCACCTCTTTGTGACTTGGCACAATTATTATCACTTTTATTAAATGAAACTTTCTAGAATCTACCAAGTTCCTTCCCCTGTTCCCACAGCTTTTTGTGCATATTTCCATGGAAGCATTTACACATTACATGGTAGCTACTGCATGCATCTTCTTCCTTACTAATCTGTAAAGAATTTTAGAATAGGAATCTTATTTCACATTTCTCTGTATCTTCATTTCTTAGCAAAGTATCTAGAACAAAGTATGTCCTTACTAAATATGTATTGAATGAGTGAATGCATAACCACAATATAATGTTCAATTAGTACCAAGATATTTAGTTTTTAAAATCAAAGATCTTGATTGTTTACATGTTAAAACTAGAAAAGTCTTGATATGTTTTATTAGCCTCCAAACTTACCTGAGTATCTTATCTGCAGTACAGAACGTGGGATACCTAATAAGTGTGAAAAATGGTCCTTAAGATATTTAAGAATGGTATCAACCTTAAAAGGTATTACAATTTCCTGGCCCACTGGAATAAGTACAACTTTTACTGTAAATTAAATAGAAAAGAAAGAATTATAGTCAAATATAGCAAAGGTCAGCAAACTACAGTCCATAAACAGATACAGAATTATATGTTAATTTTTAATTACACAGAATACAAGTTGTTCTTGCTAGTGTTTCCCTGCTGTGCCCCAATGATAACAGTTACTTTTAATTTTCTATAAGGAGAAGTAGCCAATATTTAGTTGCTTTGAAAATCAACCCATAATCTCAAAAATTATCTCTAATGTTCAATACCTGGTATGTATTATTCAGATATAAGCATAGGATACATCTCAGGAAATCACGCATTTTTGCACAGTGAATTTAGGAAAGAGAGACCTGAGACAGAGAGAGTGTCCCAGAAGTTAGAAATGCACTATAACTACTTTTCACAAAGAGGGACATTATATGGCTCAATCCCCTCTAGAAAAGAGAGAATCAAGATACTTACACATTAAAAATTTTTTAAATGTTATTATAAAATGATTATCTGTTCATGAATATAGGAGGGAAATACAGTATGTAAAAAGTAATTAATATGGGTAAACTGTTTTACATCTACAGACTTCAAATTTTAATGGAGAAGATGTAAGAAGATGGAGTATAGAATAAAGACTGTGGATCAAAAAAGTTTTGTATATTTCTAGATTCCTGAAATTACAGTTTTCGTAAAGCTAAAAATAAGACATTTATCAATAACATGACAAAATTTAAGTAGGCATTGGTAATGCGAAGGTTCTTTGAGCTTGTTAAAACTTGTTTCCACAGTTCTCTATCAACAAAGAGAATACTTTCTCAGATGGCAAATATAAGAAGGTTATTTTAATTAATAAATTTTAAAACTTTCATAAGTAGTGACTTCTTAAGCTTTGGGAAGGGGAAATGTGTCAAGGGATTTGTGAAGTTCAGGAGGTAAAGGACCAAGACAACATTCTTTTAAAAATCACTATGTGTTTAAGTTATAATATCAGGGAATGACAGAAATACCCAAAAATGAAACCCAAATTTACGTTAAATACTAAAATTGAGAGATACCTGCTTCAGTCAGGTATAACTGGGCTTACGTAGTTTTCTCTCCTTCTTTTCATTCTTTACTTATATGGACACATCACACAAGGGTAAACTACACCACCAGATTCAAAAGCTACATTTTACCAGCCAAACTAAGCTGCTGTTATTATTGTTGTTAAATCATGGCTCATGTTCTCCACTCTGTAGGCAGAAACTCTCTCAAAACTCATTCACAAGACGGAAAAGGAGCAGTCAGTTAACCACGCAACTAGAATGGTTCTCTGTGTAACCACCTTATTGCTGCTGCCACTCTGCTGTTATTAAGAATATAATAATAACTACTGTATGCTATCAACATTATTTTGTGTCTTTAAAATTAACCTACAATGAAAAACAATGATTTTTCTGAAGGAAAATATAAGTTAACACTAAACAGACTACAGAAATATGTAAAAGCAACATGATATGTAGAATAAGCGAGCACTGGATACGAAACTAGAAAAATCTATTGTCTAGTTCCCATGCACCTCTTGCTATTTAGGTACAACAATTAATTCCAAATTGGCATGTAAAATAATTCCCATTTTAGTCAATAATTTCTCCATCATTTTCCAAGGTGGTAAACATTTTTAAAACCTACTTTCTTTGAAAAAATGTATAAATATCAATTTTTAAATTTAATGATGCTCATTCATTGACGAAAAATAGATACTGCAGAATAGAGAAGCTTTCACAAATAGTTAAGAGATTCAAGCTATGTAACTCTGGAAGTTTGGTGGATAAGGGAAAGGGAAAGGAATATCAAATATAAAACAAATCTTTAAGCAAAAATAAGCCAACAAGAAAACGCACTCATTCTTCAAAATGAGAAAATGAAATAGCCTATCTTCCTTAGGTAGTACCTGTTGCTAGAGAATCTTCCATTGATTCTTGCAAAGACTCCTTTACAGACTTTATTTTATCCAGAAATGCCAAACTATCGTCATTTGGCCTCTGCATTGCATATTGCTTTTCATGATGTTGCGGAGTATATGAAACTTGTCTTGGTGATATAACCTCTTCCATGAGTTGTTCATTGTCTGGTTCCAGGCTTGAAAAGCTTTGGTCACTCTGCTCCTCAACATGTATTGCATGGCTCTCACTGAATTGTTCTATTCCAGATTCATGCTCTTCAGTTTGATCTGACTCTTGAGGCTCTTCTGAGGGAACTGGAATAGTGACAGTATCAAAAGCATCATCACTCTCTTCTGTTGAATTGGCTATATTCTGAGCTTCATACTTCTCCTGTTGATTAGACATTTTCCTGAATTAAGAAAAATAAACACATTTACTACATAGATGAAGTTTCTACACAAAAAATCAAATTCATTGCTAGTATAGAGTAACATTCATAATATTCAACTAAAATGTTGCTCAATTTAAAAAAATGTTTATCTTAGTAATAGCATCAGGTTAAAAAAAAGAACCTCAAAACAATAAATTTGACAATACTCTGCAAAGAATATATGGAAAAACATTTTTTAATATCTTGTCATTTCTTATTTCTTCCTTATTTTAGTCTCATATTTTTTGAAACTTCCTTATTTAATGAAGAATGCCTCATGAAAAGACTTTTTGAATTTCTTTTTTCTGAATACGAAACTGATGGATGCTTCTAGCATTACAAATGATTAGAAGCTCCAAGGAACCAGCCAGCTCTATAGCAAGTGTACCCTGAACAGAATACACTTTTTGTAGTAGCTCTGCTCTTACAAATTGTAGCAGAGGTCTACAGTGACCTCTGCTCCCCCCAAATAAACCTATTATAACAAATATGGATTGAGCTTGGAGCTGACTAGACCCACAGCTATAGCAACCACGAGCTTGGGTCTGGAAGACAAGATGACAGCATCTAAAAGCTTGGGCCAGGATAGTTCAAGGCATGCCAGAGCCGGGCTGCAGATGCAGGAGTTAAATCAGAGAAACAAATGTCCAATATAGCAGGGAGCCCACCTATAGAAGTCAGGAAGGGAAAATAGGGAAGGTAGCCCCCAGACCAGATTTCTATGGCAAAGGCAAGGGGAATATGAAACCTTGAAACAGTAGTGAGGTGGAAAAGCTCTCTCTGGGGCTTCTACTTTGAGCACAAATCTTTATGGAGAAAATAAATTCACCCATAGCCAGTGGAATTCTCTGGCTACTAAGTTATAAATTTTTAAAAATGGAAATATCTGCAATAAAAATATATAATTGTTTATCTCAGTGAATAAGCTATACAAGATTAGAGACAGTTGAAGAGAGAATTAGTAAACTGGAAGATAAATAAAATGATTTTATATAGAATGATGCAAACAGATAAGATACAAAAAATATGAGACTAAAAGCCATGGAAAAGAAAGCCTAGCATGTTTTTGCTAAGCATATATTTTGTTGTGAGCTAAGAATGATTTTGTATTGTGAAACCAAAAAACAACAAAGATGCATTGGAGACTATGTGCGGTCTTTGCAGTCTAAAAAAAACCTGTGAAGTCCTTTTCATAAAATGTTTGCCAGCTTCTGAACTAACATATGTCAAAATGGAGTCCCAGAAGGAAAAATAGAAAGATAGAGGAGAAAAAATATTTTTATGTATTATTTATTCTTTTTGAGACAGAGTATTGCTCTGTCGCCCAGGCTGGAGTGCAGTGGTCCAATCTCGGCTCACTGCAAACTCCACCTCCCAGTTTCAAGTGATTCTCCTGCCTTAGCCTCCTGAGTCACTGGGTCTACAGGTATGTGCTACCACACTCAGCTTATTTTTGAATTTTTAGTAGAGATGGGTTTTGCCATGTTGGCCAGGCTGGTCTCGAACTCCTGGCCTCAAGTGATTCATCTGCCTCGGCCTCCCAAAGTGCTGGGATTACAGGCATGAGCCATGATACCCAGCCAGGAAAAATATTTTAAAAGGTAATAGCTGAGAACTCTTCAAAACTGATAAAAGAATACGGATCCTCAGATCCAGGAAGCATAACATAAATATATACCAAACAGGTTAAATAAAAATAATTAATAGTCATATACATTGTAATGAAATTACAGACTATCGAAGACAAAGAGAAGGTCCTGAAAGTACAATGATAAAGAATATAACATCTGCTGTTTTGAATCATATTAATTTGCTGACATTAATACAAAGAAAAGTAAAATCACTGCAGACTTATCAGAAAAATAGGAGCCAATGCAACAATAGGCTAACTGAAAGAAGAAAACTATCAACCTAGAATTGTGCACCCAGCAAAATTACCTCTCAAGAAAGAAAACAGAAGCATTTACAAGTTAGTTACTAAGTTACCACCAAGATATTTGCTCTAAAGGAACTTCCAAAGAATATACTCAAAGGAGGAAAATGATTTCAAGGGATGTCTGAAGTGCAACTCGGAAAGGTAAATGTGAAAAATCATAAACATATGAGTAAATCCAAACAAATACTGTTAATACAAAATGATAGTAAATTGAAATATTAGACAATAATGTATAATTGAGAAGGGAAAAAAACAGACCAAACTCTCTCAAATCCTTACAATCTGTTTATTTGTATAGACTTAGGGAGTGCAAGTACAGTGCAGTTTTGTTACATTAATATATTGTGTAGTGGTGAAGTCTGGGCTTTTATTGAGGCTATCACCCTAATAGTATACACAGTACCCACTGAATAATTTCTCATCCCTCACACCCTTCCCATGCTCCCTTTCTTTCAAGTCTCCAATGTCAATTATTCCACTCTCTATGTTCAGGTATAGATGTTATTTCACTCCTACTTATAAGTGAGAACATGTGGTATTTGACTTTCTGTTTCTGAGGTATTTCACTTAAAATAATGGCCTCCCATTCCAAGGGGGACATATTCTTAACCTTAGACTTTGTTACTTAAATATGCATAGTTAAATCTCACTACAAGCAATAAAAAACAGAAACATAGTTTTTAAATTTCAAAACAATCAAGAGGGAAAGAAGTGGAATGAGAAAAACCTGAACAAAGCTCAATTTTAAAAAAGATCAAGAAACTTCTTCAGGCTCTCACCACAAAAAACAAAAAACAAACAAACAAACAAAAAACAAACACACACACAAAAACACCATTTTGATTATTTTCTCCTGTAACAGAGCTTAATGGCCTAATTAGAAAGAGAATATCATAACAAAGCCCTACCTCCTAGCAACATATTAGCCAACACCCCAAACTAGCCAAGATGGTATCTTCTAAAAACAGCAATAACAACAAAATCAAGAACTTCTGCTCTTCAGAAAACACAACTGGGAGAATAAAAAGACAAATCATAGACTGGAAGATACTTTTCACAAAATGCATATCTGATAAAGGACTTATATCCAGACTATATAGAGAATAATAAGAAAAAATAATATTTAAAAAGGGTAAAAGATTTAAACAGACACTTCACCAAAGAATACATATAGAAGGCAATTAAGCAGGGCCAGGCCTAGGTTGAGGCAAGTGAAGTGCCTAACTGCTCTACACTTGTACTCATGTCTGAAAATGAATGCCTCCTAAAATTTTGGGCCTAGGTACATCATTTGCATCACCCTAGTCTCAGCCCTGAGAACAAACACATAAAAAGAAGCTCAATATCATTACTCATTATAAAAATGGAATTTCAAATCACAATGAGATAGCACTACATACCTATTAGAATAATTAAAATAATATTTTTTAAAGCTCTCTAATAGCAAGTGCTAGTGAGTGCATATAAAGACAAGTGGTACACACAACAACATGGATGAAACTCAAATTATGCTCAGTGAAGAAGCCAGCTTTACTAAGGCTGTATACTATTAACTCAATTTATATGACAAATCCTAGGGTTAGAAAATATACCAAAGCCTAAGGGTAAAGATAAGAGTTGATTACAGAAGGATGTGGGGATTTTTTACGTGATGGAAACACTCAAAATCTCAATTGTGGTAGTGGTTATGCAAACTATATGCGTTTGTTAAAATGTATAGCACTGCAGACTAAAGAGGGCAAATTTTAATGTGTCTAGATTATCCCTTACTAGAAAGATGACAAAAAGTAAAAGCAATTAATGCTCCTTTCAGTAGGGGGAAAAAAGTGTGCTATTAAGACTAAGACTCAAGGAATTTCAATAACAATAACAATTTTTGAAAATCTACGAGGCAGGGAAAAAGAACTGATCCCAGATGTAAGGTCAGTAGTATAGGAAATGATAAATAGCAAAGAAAGTGAAAATATATGGGTAAATATAAATGCACTTTGGCTGTATAAAAATAATGTCATAAAGTCATACACACACAGAAATACAAAACAATCATTTGTCATATCTGTTGTGGGGGTGAAAATGATAAAAAGGGCATTTATCTTATCATAATTCATTAATCTGTAAATGTGTTTTATGTGGCTTTCTGATTTTGTGCTATACTTAATAAAGAAGCCAAATCAAAAAGAAGAAAGAGGAAGAGGAGGATGAAGTACTCTATATGTTGACAGAAGTCACACTCCAAGATTTATTAAGTGAGAAAAAGAAAGAAGGTGAAATAAGAATATATATTCGTGTTTGTTTCTATTTGGATAAAGAAACACTCAGAAAAGTATGAAAGAAACTAAGAAAACTAGTTATCTGATGGGGGGCAAGGTGAGTAGGAAGTAGCCAGAACAAGGGTGAGCTCCAGAATTCTCAATGTATTATTTTTAATATTTTTAAACAACATAAATGTATTACCTGTTTAAAAAATTAGATAAGACATCATAGGCTAGTAGAGTAGGGAAAACACAAGGTGGCTGGGAGAGTATGTGATCAAGAGTGCTAAAGCCTCTTTAGGAATAGGAACTAAAAATTATGACAGGTCTGAGATTTCATCCTACCTACAAGCTAACAATTTAGCCTGCCATAGTTTCATGAATACTGTCAGAATAGATAAGACTCCTGGGCCAGAGAAAAAGGACTTTATTACTCATGGCACAGCAGATAGCATGAGCTTTATATTCACATAGGATCCCTGTGCCCCCAAATCCCAGAGGAACAATGTGGAATGCCCAATTAGATGCCATACACACAGTGGGTTTGCATCACAGCTAAGAAACCCCAAGCTTAGAAACTCCAATCCTTTATAATGGACTGCAAGCAAATATGCCTAACCTTTGCCTTGGGGGAATATATCATTGTTATTATATTAGACAGATAAATCTGACCTCTGCTTTAGAAAGAGACCCTATATCGGCAGGGCGCTGTGGCTCATGCCTGTAATCCCAGCACTTTGCAAGGCCGAGGCGGGTGGATCACGAGGTCAGGAGATCGAGACCATCCTGGCTAACACGGTGAAACCCCGTCTCTACTAAAAACACAAAAAAATTAGCCGGGCGTTGTGGCAGGCGCCTGTAGTCCCAGCTACTCGGGAGGCTGAGGCAAGAGAATGGCGTGAACCCAGGAGGCAGAGCTTGCAGTGAGCCGAGATCGCGCCACTGCACTCCAGCCTGGGTGACAGAGCGAGACTCCATCTCAAAAAAAAAAAAAAAAGAAAGAGACCCTATATCTTTTAAGACTGTTCAGTATACAAATACCCTTGAAAACAAAATTCAAAACAAAGCTGTCAGTGTCTCTTAAGCAGAAATTCTAGAGAACCACAGGGAACTGTCTTCCATGAGGAATCAGAACCATCCATGGACCAACACCAAAAAAGCTTCTGAGAGTCAGTATCTAGTGATTATTTTCATAGCTATGTAGTAAGAATAACCATTTCACAACAGCAATTACATTGTCTTTCCTACAGCCAGCAAGAACAATGCTTGCTCACCTATGCCCTGAAACTTTGTTAGGTTCCATCTGACACTACCCAATGTGAACAAGGCCCCATTTAACAGACACAACACTTAAAAGCAGTCCAAAGGTATAGATACCTAAAGGGCAAGCCATGCCTATATCTGTCTAATAAGGTTGAAAAGGATTAAACCAGCTTGAATGCCCACCAGGGCATGAGAGTTGATCCAATAGGCCTAAGATAATAAATTTCATAACTGTAACATGAGTAAATTATATCTAACAGTATAATAAAACAATAATATAACACAACCAAGGAAGGTCTACTTTTAGAGTCATCCTTTTATTTTTTTTTTCTTTCGCTCACCCATTATCCAGCCACTCAAAAAGCACTGTCAATACTGACCTGAAAATCTAGTCTCAGTCTACTTTTTTCTGCCATCCTATCATATTTTGACAGTACTACTGCAACAGTCTCTTAGCTGGTTATCTTAATTTCATTCTTGAAACTCCTACCCCACCAACCCCCGCCAAAAAAATCTATTATTCTCACAGCAGCCAGAAAAATATTTTTTAAAGAAAATCATGCCATGCCCCTCTCATACTTGCTTAAATACCTCTAAAATAAAATGCTTTCCAGAATAAAATCCAAACTACTCACCATGGCCTTCAAGGTCCTAAATGATCTAGCCCCTGCCTCTCTGACCTCATCTTCTAAACAACCCCACCTTTTACCATATCTAGGGCTGATCTCCCTCTTGGGGCTTTTGCATTTTATGTTTCCTCTGTCAGAAATGTGTTACTACAAACAGTTTTTGAGGTAGTCTGGCTCTGTCACCCAGGCTACAGTACAGTGGTGCGATCTCAGCTCACTGCAACCTCTGCCTCCTGGTTCAAGCAATTCTCCTGCCTCAGCCTCCCAAATAGCTGGGATTACAGGCGCCCACCACCATGCCTGGCTAATTTTTGTATGTTTAGTAGATACACAGTTTCACTATGTTGGCCAGGCTGGTCTCAAACTCCTGACCTCAGGTGATCTGCCCACCTCAGCCTCCCAAAGTGCTGGGATTACAGGCATGAGCCACTGCACCTGGCCTGTTACTACAAATCTTTATGACTAATTCCTCATCTTCCATGTCTCAGTTTCCAGGGAGGCCTCCCTAATCATACCTCAACTACCCCCAATTTATTTTTTTCATCAATATAATCACTACATTTCTCAAAAGAAGACGTAAAAATAGCCAACAGGTATATGAAAAAATACTCAACATCAATAATAATCAGAGAAATGCAAATCAAAACCACAATAAGACATCATCTCACCCCAGTTAAAATGGCTATTGTCAAAAAGAAAATAAAAGATGCTGGCAAGGATGCAAAGAAAGGGGAATGGTAGTACACTGTTAGTGGGAAATGTAAATTACTACAGCCATTGTAGAAAACAGCAGGAAGTTTCCTCAAAAAACTAAAAATAGTTCTACCATATAATCCAGCAATTCCACTGCTGGGTATATAACCAAAAGAAAGGAAATCAGCATATTGAAGAGATATCTGCACTCCCATGTTTACTGCAGCACTATCCACAATAGCCAATCAACCTAAGTGTCTACCACCAAATAAAGAAAGAAAATGTGGCATGTATACACACAATGAAATATTATTAAGCCATAAAAAAGAATGACATTATGTCATTTGCAACAACATGGGTGAAACTGGGGGACATTATGTTAAGTAAAATAAGCAAGGCACAGAAAGACAAATATCACATGTTCTCATTCAAAAGTAGGAGCTTAAAAAGTTGATCTCACAAGGATAGAGAGTAGAATGATGGTTACCAGAAGCTGAGAAGGGCAGGAGGGAGGAAGGATGAAGTAAGGTTGGTTAAGGGGTTCAAAAATACATTTACATAGAAGGAGTAAGTTCTATGTTTGATAGCACCGTACGGTGACTATAGTTAACAATATTTTATATTTCAAAATAGCTAGAAGAAAAGTTTTGGAATATTCCCAGAACAAAGAAATGACAAGGTAACAGATATCCTAATTACCTTAATTTGATTATTACAAATTGTATGCATGTATCAAATATCACAGTTGCTCAATAAATATGTACAATTATGTATAAGCAAAAATTTTTAAATTTTTGAAAAGCATTGGCCATGGCTGAATTCATTCATGCTTTCAACAAATTTTTATTGGGTACCTACTCATTACCAGTCCCCCTTTTAGCTGTGTGTAGAGACACTTCTATGTTTCTACACACAGCCATGGACAAGGCTTTTCAAAAATTTTTAAATTTTTGTTGATACACAATTATTGCACATATTTATTGGACACACGTGATATTTGATACATATCTTTATCTGACCCAGTATATATTTTACTAATTTAGTTGTTACTTGCCCATTTTCCTCACTAGAATATAAGCTTTTTTTACTGCAGGGATTTTGATCTGGTTGGTAGTTTGCAGTTTTTACTGCAGAGATTTTGATCTGCAGTTTAAAAAAAGCTTATATTCTAGTGAGGAAAATGGACAAGTAATAACTAAATTAGTAAAATATACATTGGATCAGATAAAGAGCTAGCAAAATAATAAAGCAAAGAAGGTGGCTAGGAAGTATGAGACTATCAGGAAAGAGTATGGCAGAGCAGAGTGGCAAGTTTTGCTAAGTATATGTGTGGGGAAGGAATGCCTCTCTGGTTGAAATGACATCTGAGCAGGAGGCTGAACTGAGAAAATAAGCAAGGCATGAGGACAAATGGAGAAATGAGAAGCATCACATATCTGAGGAATAACTAGCTAGTCAACTTATGTGGCTAGAGAGCAGTGAGTTAAGAAAAGAGCAATAGAAGATGAAGCTAGAGACGAGGTTGTGGGGAGAGGGCATTAGATTGTGGAAGGTAGGGGAGTGGGAAGCTGGTAGGACATTAGGAGTCTACTGGAATCTATTGTAGTAACCTTGACATGAGGTGAAATGGACCTGGGTGACAGTAGAGGAGATGATGAGAAGTGCTGACTGGATTCTGGATATATTTTTAAAATACAGCTGAAAGGATTTAGTGATGAACTAAATGTGGGCTATGAGATAGAGAGGAATCAAGGATACTGCTAACATTTTTAGCCCAAGTAACCAGAAGGATAGAGCTACATTTACAGAAATAAGGAAAACTTCAAATAAAGGAGGCCTGAGGTATGCATGGAAATTAGATCAGTCTGATTTGGGGTATGCTGAGTTTGAGATGCCCATTGCACACTGGGTTAGCAGTTTGAAGTTCTGAGAAGATGTTGGCCTGGAAATTGGAGAGTCAGAAGTCTATGGTATTTAAAGCCATGAGACATGTGAAATCAATGCAGTCAGAAACGGAAGCCACATATTATAAAGTTCCTTTCATAGGTACTGGATAAATCCTTACCCCTCCATCTTCCTCCTCAATGTGTCTGCCTCCATTTCCTAGTTGCTATGGTTTCTAATGCTTATATTTATTTCACCCTAATTTTAGTATGTTAGGTGTCCTAGATTGCTCCCCTCCAAGCAATCTATCTCCTTACAAACAAAATGAGGGCTGGGTGCAGTAACTCACGCCTGTAATCCCAGCACTTTGGGAGGCCGAGGTGGTCAGATCTCTTGAGCCTAGGAATTCAATACCAGCCTGGGCAACATAGTAAGACCCTGTCTCTACAAAAAATACAAACTTAGCCAGGCATTGTATTGTGGCACGCACCTGCAATTCTAATTACTCAGGAGGCTGAGGTGGGAAGATCGCTTCAGCCAGGGCGGTGGAGATTGTAGTGAGCCAAGATCTCACCACTGCCCTCCAGCCAGAGTGATGGAGTGAGACCCTGTCTAAATAAACACACACACACACACACACACACACACACACACACAGAGATCACAGTTCTCTGTAACCTGTAGATTGTATGTATAGTAGTGCCTAAGGTTCATAGGTCCTTAATTAATGATATGAATGACCCAAATAACTACATGTTTTCAAGACATTAGTTGTTTATAAAAAGGGTGATTAGCAACTGTGTTTATGATGGTTAGCAGTGATAAGCATTTATTCAACCTAAAAATAAGAAATGTCAAGGTTTCTAAGTCATGACTTCATTGCCATGCAGTACAGTGATTCTCAGCTTTGGTTTCCTAAAGTGGAACTTCAGAAGGGCTGACTGGAGCCAGCCCACCTGAGTTTGAATCTAGACTTAACAACTTCTTGTTGAAAGAAGCAATCGGCCATGGGTCTTGAGTGTCCCTACATGTTCCTGTGGGTGTGACAAAAATGCAAGGCCACGACCACTGTTTACCCAGACCATTTCTCAGGGTTCTGTTTGCACCGAGAAACTGCAACAGCTGAGATAAACTCTTTCCCCAAAACAAAGAGCAGGCTTTCTTTGGTTTACTGTAAAAGCAGTAAATTCCCCATGTGCAAGCAACCATGTAGACTCACTTGTGTTTCCCCTGTTGGACTGGGTGGGGCTTGGGAAATTGGCACAAACTTGAAGCACTGGCTACTTCTTTTGCATGTGTCCTTTGACCCAGCATCCAAGAAACAGTGACTAATTTATTAGTTTGTACATAGGGTAAAACACCAGACCCCTCACAGTTCCTGATACTTACTAGCTATATGACTTTGAGATACAGAGGTTTCTTAACCTAAGTCTCATTTTCCACACTTGTGAAATGGGATATTAGTAGTTTCAACATCAAAGTTTCTTCCAAGAATTAAATAAAGTAGTGTATATAAAGTACTTAGCAAACAGTGCCTGGCACACAATAAGCATATAATAAATGTTAGCTAATTAGTAATGAACTATTTCTAAAATTTCCAAATGGCTAATGATAATTATACATTAATAATGACTCCTAGGCATTACATAATTACTCGTTTTATAAAGTAGGAGAAAAAAATACTTTTTTTTATTATTATACTTTAAGTTTTAGGGTACATGTGCACAACGTGCAGGTTACTTACATATGTATACATGTGACATGCTGGTGTGATGCACCCACTAACTCGTCATCTAGCATTAGGTATATCTCCCAATGCTATCCCTCCCCCCTCCCCCCACCCCACAACAGTCCCCAGAGTGTGATGTTCCCCTTCCTGTGTCCATGTGTTCTCACTGTTCAATTCCCACCTATGAGTGAGAATATGCGGTGTTTGGTTTTTTGTTCTTGCGATAGTTTACTGAGAATGATGATTTCCAATTTCATCCATGTCCCTACAAAGGACATGAACTCATCATTTTTTATGGCTGCATAGTATTCCATGGTGTATATGTGCCACATTTGCTTAATCCAGTCTATCATTGTTGGACATTTGGGTTGGTTCCAGGTCTTTGCTATTGTGAATAATGCCGCAATAAACATACATGTGCATGTATCTTTATAGCAGCATGATTTATAGTCCTTTGGATATATACCCAGTAATGGGATGGCTGGGTCAAATGGTATTTCTAGTTCTAGATCCCTGAGGAATTTCCACACTGACTTCCACAATGGGTGAACTAGTTTATAGTCCCACCAACAGTGTAAAAGTGTTCCTATTTCTCCACATCCTCTCCAGCACCTGTTGTTTCCTGACTTTTTAATGATTGCCATTCTAACTGGTGTGAGATGATATCTCATTGTGGTTTTGATTTGCATTTCTCTGATGGCCAGTGATAGTGAGCATTTTTTCATGTGTTTTTTGGCTGCATAGATGTCTTCTTTTGAGAAGTGTCTGTTCATCTCCTTTGCCCACTTTTTGATGGGGTAGTTTGTTTTTTTCTTGTAAATTTGTTTGAGTTCATTGTAGATTCTGGATATTAGCCCTTTGTCAGATGAGTAGGTTGCGAAAATTTTCTCCCATTTTGTAGGTTGCCTGTTCACACTGATGGTAGTTTCTTTTGCTGTGCAGAAGCTCTTTAGTTTAATTAGATCCCATTTATCAATTTTGACTTTTGTTGCCATTGCTTTTGGTGTTTTAGACATGAAGTCCTTGCACATGCCTATGTCCTGAATGGTAATGCCTAGGTTTTCTCCTAGGGTTTTTATGGTTTTAGGTCTAACGTTTAAGTCTTTAATCCATCTTGAATTGATTTTTGTATAACGTGTAAGGAAGGGATCCAGTTTCAGCTTTCTCCATATGGCTAGCCAGTTTTCCCAGCACCATTTATTAAATAGGGAATCCTTTCCCCATTGCTCGTTTTTCTCAGGTTTGTCAAAGATCAGATAGTTGTAGATATGCGGCATTATTTCTGAGGGCTCTGTTCTGTTCCATTGATCTATATCTCTGTTTTGGTACCAGTACCATGCTGTTTTGGTTACTGTAGCCTTGTAGTATAGTTTGAAGTCAGGTAGTGTGATGCCTCCAGCTTTGTTCTTTTGGCTTAGGATTGACTTGGCGATGTGGGCTCTTTTTTGGTTCCATATGAACTTTAAAGTAGTTTTTTCCAATTCTGTGAAGAAAGTCATTGGTAGCTTGATGGGGATGGCATTGAATCTGTAAATTACCTTGGGCAGTATGGCCATTTTCACGATATTGATGCTTCCTACCCATGAGCATGGAATGTTCTTCCATTTGTTTGTATCCTCTTTTATTTCCTTGAGCAGTGGTTTGTAGTTCTCCTTGAAGAGGTCCTTCACATCCCCTGTAAGGTGGATTCCTAGGTATTTTTTTCTCTTTGAAGCAATTGTGAATGGGAGTTCACTCATGATTTGGCTCTCTGTCTGTTGTTGGTGTATAAGAATGCTTGTGATTTTTGTACATTGATTTTGTATCCTGAGACTTTGCTGAAGTTGCTTATCAGCTTAAGGAGAGTTTGGGCTGAGACAATGGGGTTTTCTAGATATATAATCATGTCGTCTGCAAACAGGGACAATTTGACTTCCTCTTTTCCTAATTGAATAGCCTTTATTTCCTTCTCCTGCCTAATTGCCCTGGCCAGAACTTCCAACACTATGTTGAATAGGAGTGGTGACAGAGGGCATCCCTGTCTTGTGCCAGTTTTCAAAGGGAATGCTTCCAGTTTTTGCCCATTCAGTATGATATTGGCTGTGGGTTTGTCATAGATAGCTCTTATTATTTTCAGATACGTCCTATCAATACCTAATTTATTGAGAGTTTTTAGCATGAAGCATTGTTGAATTTTGTCAAACGCCTTTGCTGCATCTATTGAGATAATCATGTGGTTTTTCTCTTTGGTTCTGTTTATATGCTGGATTACATTTATTGATTTGCGTATATTGAACCAGCCTTGTATCCCAGGGATGAAGCCCACTTGATCATGTTGGATAAGCTTTTTCATGTGCTGCTGGATTCGGTTTGCCAGTATTTTATTGAAGATTTTTGCATCAATGTTCATCAAGGATATTGGTCTAAAATTCTCTTTTTTAGTTGTGTCTCTGCCCGGCTTTGGTATCAGGATGATGCTGGCCTCATAAAATGAGTTAGGGAGGATTCCCTCTTTTTCTATTGATTGGAATAGTTTCAGAAGGAATGGTACCAGTTCCTCCTTGTACCTCTGGTAGAATTCGGCTGTGAATCCATCTGGTCCTGGACTCTTTTTGGTTGGTAAGCTATTGATTATTGCCACAATTTCAGCTCCTGTTATTGGTCTATTCAGAGATTCAACTTCTTCCTGGTTTAGTCTTGGGAGAGTGTATGTGTCCAGGAATTTATCCATTTCTTCTAGATTTTCTAGTTTATTTGCGTAGAGGTGTTTGTAGTATTCTCTGATGGTAGTTTGTATTTCTGTAGGATCGGTGGTGATATCCCCTTTATCATTTTTTATTGCGTCTATTTGATTCTTCTCTCTTTTTTTCTTTATTCGTCTTGCTAGCGGTCTATCAATTTTGTTGATCCTTTCAAAAAACCAGCTCCTGGATTCGTTAGTTTTTTGAAGGGTTTTTTGTGTCTCTGTTTCCTTCAGTTCTGCTCTGATTTTAGTTATTGCTTGCCTTCTGCTAGCTTTTGAATGTGTTTGCTCTTGCTTTTCTACTTCTTTTAATTGTGATGTTAGGATGTCAATTTTGGATCTTTCCTGCTTTCTCTTGTGGGCATTTAGTGCTATAAATTTCCCTCTACACACTGCTTTGAATGCGTCCCAGAGATGCTGGTATGTTGTGTCTTTGTTCTCGGTGGTTTCAAAGAACATCTTTATTTCTGCCTTCATTTCGTTATGTACCCAGTAGTCATTCAGGAGCAGGTTGTTCAGTTTCCATGTAGTTAAGCGGTTTTGAGTGAGATTCTTAATCCTGAGTTCTAGTTTGATTGCACTATGGTCTTAGAGATAGTTTGTTATAATTTGTGTTCTTTTACATTTGCTGAGGAGAGCTTTACTTCCAAGTATGTGGTCAATTTTGGAATAGGTGTGGTGTGGTGCTGAAAAAAATGTATATTCTGTTGATTTGGGGTGTAGAGTTCTGTAGATGTCTATTAAGTCCACTTGGTGCAGAGCTGAGTTCAATTCCTGGGTATCTTTGTTGACTTTCTGTCTCGTTGATCTGTCTAATGTTGACAATGGAGTGTTAAAGTCTCCCATTATTAATGTGTGGGAGTCTAAGTCTCTTTGTAGGTCACTCAGGACTTGCTTTATGAATCTGGGTGCTCCTGTATTGGGTGCATATATATTTAGGTTAGCTCTTCTTGTTGAATTGATCCCTTTACCATTAAGTAATGGCCTTCTTTGTCTCTTTTGATCTTTGTTGGTTTAAAGTCTGTTTTATCAGAGACTAGGATTGCAACCCCTGCCTTTTTTTGTTTTCCATTTGCTTGGTAGATCTTCCTCCATCCTTTTATTTTGAGCCTATGTGTGTCTCTGCATGTGAGATGGGTTTCCTGAATACAGCACACTGATGGGTCTTGACTCTTATCCAATTTGCCAGTCTGTGTCTTTTAATTGGAGCATTTAGTCCATTTACATTTAAAGTTAGTATTGTTATGTGTGAATTTGATCCTGTCATTATGATGTTAGCTGGTTATTTTGCTCATTAGTTGATGCAGTTTCTTCCTAGTCTCAATGGTCTTTACATTTTGGCATGATTTTGCAGCGGCTGGTACCGGTTGTTCCTTTCCATGTTTAGCACTTCTTCAGGCGCTCTTTTAGGGCAGGCCTGGTGGTGACAAAATCTCTCAGCATTTGCTTGTCTGTAAAGTATTTTATTTCTCCTTCACTTATGAAGCTTAGTTTGGCTGGATATGAAATTCTGGGTTGAAAATTCTTTTCTTTAAGAATGTTGAATATTGGCCTCCACTTTCTTCTGGCTTGTAGCCTTCATTTCATTCATTTCATCTTCCATCGCTGATACCCTTTCTTCCAGTTGATCGCATCAGCTCCTGAGGCTTCTGCATTCTTCACGTAGTTCTCGAGCCTTGGTTTTCAGCTCCATCAGCTCCTTTAAGCACTTTTCTTTATTGGTTATTGTAGTTATACATTCTTCTAAATTTTTTTCAGTTTTCAACTTCTTTGCCTTTGGTTTGAATTTCCTCCTGTAGCTCGGAGTAATTTGATCGTCTGAAGCCTTCTTCTCTCAGCTCGTCAAAGTCATTCTCCATCCAGCTTTGTTCTGTTGCTGGTGAGGAACTGCGTTCCTTTGGAGGAGGAGAGGCGCTCTGCTTTTTAGAGTTTCCAGTTTTTCTGCTCTGTTTTTTCCCCATCTTTGTGGTTTTATCTACTTTTGGTCTTTGATGATGGTGATGTACAGATGGGTTTTTGGTGTGGATGTCCTTTCTGTTTGTTAGTTTTCCTTCGAACAGACAGGACCCTCGGCTGCAGGTCTGTTGGAGCACCAGGCCGTGTGAGGTGTCAGTCTGCCCCTGCTGCGGGGTGCCTCCCAGTTAGGCTGCTCGGGAGTCAGGGGTCAGGGACCCACTTGAGGAGGCAGTCTGCCCGTTCTCAGATCTCCAGCTGCGTGCTGGGAGAACCACTGCTCTCTTCAAAGCTGTCAGACAGGGACATTTAAGTCTGCAGAGGTTACTGCTGTCTTTTTGTTTGTCTGTGCCCTGCCCCCAGAGGTGGAGCCTACAGAGGCAGGCAGGCCTCCTTGAGCTGTGGTGGGCTCCACCCAGTTTGAGCTTCCAGGCTGCTTTGTTTACCTAAGCAAGCCTGAGCAATGGCGGGCGCCCCTCCCCCAGCCTCGCTGCCGCCTTGCAGTTTGATCTCAGACTGCTGTGCTAGCAATTAGCGAGACTCCGTGGGCGTAGGACCCTCCGAGCCGGGTGGGGGATATAATCTCCTGGTCCGCCATTTTTTAAGCCTGTCGGAAAAGCGCAGTATTCGGGTGGGAGTGACCCGATTTTCCAGGTGCCGTCTGTCACCACTTTCTTTGACTAGGAAAGGGAACTCCCTGACCCCTTGCGCTTCCCAAGTGAGGCAATGCCTCGCCCTGCTTCGGCTCACGCACAGTGCGCGCACCCACTGACCTGCGCCCACTGTCTGGCACTCCCTAGTGAGATGAACCCTGTACCTCAGATGGAAATGCAGAAATCACCCGTCTTCTGCGTCGCTCACGCTGGGAGCTGTAGACCAGAGCTATTCCTATTTGGCCATCTTGGCTCCTCCCCGATAAAAATACTTTTAAAATAAAGCATAATATTAGCAAATACTTATACCAAATTATTTAATTCTCACAGATGATATCATTATGCCCATTTTACAGATAAAGAAATTAGCACAGAGAGGTTAAGCAATATTTTCAAGAACCCAGAGCTAGTAGGCAGTATATCTGGGATCCAAATCCAGGCAGTCTGGATCCAGAACCCATGCCCTTAACCACTTAACTGTGCTGTATCTCAGTGTAGGAGTCCATGGGGGATTGGGAGGAGAACAGAAAAGGGGTCCTGGTGATGAAGAAAAAGTCTAGAAACTGATCTCCCTGCAGATGAAAAAGCTAAGACCCAGGAATGCCTCATGGTAGGTTAGTGGTAGTCAGATCCAGAATTTAACTAACAATTTTGCCATCAGATATATTATCAGAGAATGTCTTTTATTCTTAAGTGACAAACATGACTATGATTTAAAAGAGAGTAGAAAATATTCAGCAGATTTTTTTTCACCCATCTAGAACAAGGAGCTAATTTTATTGGTTCCTAATACCCCCTCATATGTATATATTAATATGCTCTACTTGCATACATATGTGTAAACTCTCACTGCAGCAAATATTAAATGTAAATAACAAAGTACACATATTAAAAGTGTGAAATGTAAAATGTGATCTTCCAACCCAGTTTGGAAAGCTACAGTTGGAAAAGACTTTTCAAAATCATTTTTTCATTATTGTTATCATTCATTTTGTTGTTGTTTTTAAGAGAGTAATATGTGCTTACTAGAAAAAAAACTAACAGAATAGAAGGGGATAAAATAAGAAGTAAAAGTATTTCAGACATGCTAATTTTATTTCTCATTGTTAGGCAGTTTATCTTTCCAGGAATTGTCTATAAAGCTACGATTATATAATATATATACATTTAAATTTGTTTATGATCATATCAATGTCTTTCATAAATTATATTTCTGTTTATTTTTAAACTTTAATACTATTTTATGACTTTTTATAATACGTGCTTAACATTTATTTTTATGTAAAATAGGATTCTGCCGCATTCTTTTCAACAACTTCACAGTAACTTCTTTGCAAGGCTAAGCCACATTGTAGTCAACTGTTGTTCATTGATGGACATTTAAGCTGTCTCTAGTTTTTTTTTTTTTTTTAATAGGATAATTTATTTTTTAAGAATCAGTTTTTAAAGTTATGTTAAAGATCGAACTTTTAAATGCATGCAATTATATATAAACAATAATCTATATTAATTTTTAAATTTTCTGCTGGATGCAGTGGCTCATGCCTGTAATCCCAGCGCTTTGGGAGTCTACAGTGGGCGGATCTTGAGGTCAGGAGTTGGGAGGCCAGCCTGGCCACATAGTGAAACCCTGTCTCTATTTAAAAAAAAAAAAAAAAAAAAAACAGGCTAGGTGCGGTGGCTCATGCCTGTAATCCCAGCACTTTGGGAGGCTGAGCAGACGGATCACAAGGTCAGGAGATCGAGACCATCCTGGCCAACATGATAAAACCCTGTGTCTACCAAAAATACAAAAATTAGCTGGGCGTGGTGGCGTGTGCCTGTAATCCCAGCTACTCGGGAGGCTGAGGCAGGAGAATTGCTTGAACCAGGGAGTTGGAGGTTGCAGTGAGCCAAGATTGCACCACTGCACTCCAGCCTGGCGACAGAGCCAGACTCCATCTCAAAAAGAAAACAAAACAAAATACAAAAATCAGCTGGGAGTGGTGGCAGGAGCCTGTAATCGCAGCTATTGGGGAGGCTGAAACACGGATCACTTGAACCTGGAAGGCAGAGGTTGCAGTGAGATGAGATCATGCCACTGCATTCCAGCCTGGGCAACAGAGCAAGACTCCATCTCAACCGGTACAGTGGCTCACGCCTGATCGAGACCATCCCGGCCAACATGGTGAAACCCCGTCTCTACTAAAATACAAAAAATTAGCAGGGCATGGTGGCAGGCACCTGTAGTCCCAGCTACTCGGGAAGCTGAGGCAGGAGAATCGCTTCAACCTGGAAGGCGGAGGTTGCAGTGAGCTGAGATAGCGCCACTGCACTCCAGCCTGGCGACAGAGGGAGACTCTGAAAAAAAAACAAAAAACCAAAAACAAAACAACAACAAACAACAACACCACCACCAAAAAACCCTCCAACTCAAAAAATAAAAAAATTTTAAAAAGCACTTTTTAATTTTCAGGGAAAAAAAATCTAAGGCTGGTGTTCACAATGTCAATTTTATTTATGGTTTGTTCTCACTATAAGCTTCCCTGTAATCCATTTCTACCCATTTTTTACTCTGCACAAACAAACTTTTTACCTTTTTGCTCTTTGATTTTTTTTTTTTTTTTTTTTGAGATGGAGTTTCACTCTTTTTGCCCAGGCTGGAGTGAAGTGGCGCAATCTTGGCTTACTGCAAACTCCACCTCCCAGGTTCAAGCAATTCTCCTGCCTCAGCCTCCCCAGTAGCTCGGATTATAGGCAACCCCCACCATGCCTGGCCAATTTTTGTATTTTTAGCAGAGACGGGGTTTCACCATGTTGGCCAGGCTGGTCTCAAACTCCTGACCTCAGGTGCTCTGCCCGCCTCGGCCACCCAAAATGCTGGGATTAGGCTGCTCTTTGAAAGCTTTACAAATTTATTTAATCCTTACAATGACTCTGAGGTAGATCTTCTTGTCTCTGTTTGTAGATAAGAAAACTGGAACTGTCAAGAAACTTGCTTAAGATCACAGAGTGCATTAGGTTCGGATCCATAATCAAATTGGAAAAAAAGAAAAATACAAAGAACAATTAAGACTCCAAAGCCCTAATGCATAGTCTTTGTATCCCATCACACTGTGGCATTATATATATAAAACAAAAAACTTTATAATAAAGAGAAATGTATTTTCCAAACTGTGGTTCTCCAGATAACAATGTGTCTCCGTGAGGACCATATAGTAAATACATCCCATAAAAAATGATTACCAACCAAAAGCTTGCAATTAATGTTCCAACTAAAGAAAAAGACTCAAAGTAAAAGCATCAGCTATCCTAGGTACTGCTTGGAGGCAACACCAAACACGACACATAAATCATTGTTGAAAAAAACCGTAAAACATAATGCTGGGTATTTAGTTATGTTGAATGCTAAAACTAATCTTTCCTTAACTAAAGGTCTCCGTCAAATGAAAAATGTATTTTAGTCAAGTCAGGATTTCTGTTTTGCAAACTGAAAGTCTTATATTATTAAGCATATATTCAGGTTATTTATTTTCATGATCATAATTTTCAAATCAAATTAAGATCAAACTCCACTGACTGTCAGGTACTGTATATTCTCATTTTGATAAATTTCAAATTAATGATAAAAATGTATTAACCTGCTGGTCAATTATACATTTTATAAATATATTTTAACCAATGACATATTATCAGTAAGTACAGATTCAACGGCAAGATTTCATTAAGAAAGTGTTTCAAGCTTCAGATGCCCAAGACTTATTTAATGTGTAAATCCTCACCACTACAATAACCACATGGTTAAACGATCACCACTTCCATTAGCAAGCTCAAGCCTAATAAGTGATCTCCTGGGACTTCAGCACAGAGGTTTTCTAATTTTATTCCTCCACTCAATGTGGCTATTCTCCCTTATCTATTCACGCTGGCAAAGCTTCTAGTTAAACTGGAATTAGTAACTATTTGATGATAATAATTAACATACTGAGTGCTTCCGATGGCGCAGTTAATTCTTACAGTTGATAAAAGTGTGGCACAAAAAGGTTAATCAAGTAGCAGAGGCAGGATTTGAACCCAGGAATTCTGGTTCCAGGGCCCGGATTCGGAGTTACAAAGGTGAGTAAACTGAAAAGAGTCCTACTTTTATTGTCATTGCTTTCTAATAAAAATTATTTTTTTCTTCCAATTGTTTAAATCTCTTCTCATTCTCTATTTAAATATTAGGCGTTCATTTAAATATTAGGCGTCTACCTTACAGTAGGACATCTTTAAACAACGTAAAAAAGGAAAGCTTTGTCTTCACCTGCACACATACCGGTCTGCCCATAAATTTTGCAATCCAGTTCTGCCTGATTCTAAACTGCTTGTCTCTTGAAGCGAATGCCTTAAAAAGTGACACTGGGATCAGGATAGTTATCTCCATCCATCCTCCCTCAGAAAAACAACTATATTCGAGTAATTCTTGGGACCATTGAGAACAATACACAGACCTTTGGGTAACTTCAAGACAAAAAAGGCAAAAAGTCGGGGAGAAGGTGTGGGAGGATGATTTTCCCCTTCTAAACGTAAGGTATAAAAGGGCTCAGAAAGCGGAAAAAGAACCCTAAAAAGCAAGGTGCGGGACGGCGTGAGGGACCACACATTGGGCGCTCCGCCCAAGGGGTCCGGCTCCTTCTCCGCGGCGATGGCGCGTCCTTGGGCTCAGCAACCCTCCTGAAGACACCTAACCTCCTCCTTCTCCAGCCTGCCCCTCTGGGGCCTGCGAGCCCCGTCCCGGGCCGCGGGTCGGAAGCCGTGCCCTGTAGGACCCGGAAAAGGCCCCCAAGCTTGGCGCGGAAGGCGCCGCCAGTGACCGGCTGCGGCTGGGGGCGGAGACCGGCAGTTGCTCGGAGCTCCGGCGGGTCAGGAGGTGACGGGAGGAGGAGGAGGCAGGAGGAAGAAAAGGGGTTGGGAGGTAGCGTCCGGTAGGTCTGCGCAGACAGCGCTGCCAGACCTCTGACTCCCCGAGTCCTGCCGCCGCCGATAGCCCCACAAGGCGACATGGGAAGTCCGCCGGAGCAGAGGGGAGAAAATTCAAAACGAGTCTACTCAACCTCGTCTTGGCTCCGAGGCCCCGCCATGCAGACCCCTCTAGTTTTTTACTATTAAAAATAGTGCTGCAACAAACATTTTATACATCTATCTCTGTATATATGTGTAAGTATACTGAAAATGAGTTCCCAGAATTAGAATGGACAAGTCAAAGGGCATACAGATCTTAATTTTGTTAAATTCCATCAAACTGTTTTCTATTATAGCCCCAAGAAGTTCCCCTTGACTGTTTCCTTACATCCTCATATTGTTTTATGAGTCCTAATAATTAAATATCCCTTTGTGTGTTGCCCTTATATTTCCCATTGTATGTTTGATGTTGTTTTTCTCTTACTATATAAAAGTTTTAGATTGTTAGGTAGTGACATTTATCAATCTTTTTGCTTATGAGAGTTTCCAAATTTCCTGACATGCTTCGAAACACCTTCTCACAATGAAACATAAATACATAAATTCATCCATAAATGCATAAATGAGACAGATCTGTAAATATTGATAGAAAACAACTGGACACACAGTCTTAAGTGTAAAAGCCAATCACAGCAGAGTATGCACAATGTTACAGGTGTAACTACATATTTGCGTATGTCTAAAACACCTGTGGAAGGTGGCCTGGAGATGGGGAGAAATGGGTAGATGGAGGATTTTCACTCTTCATTCTTTTTACTATTCGAACTATTTTTTTATGTATTATCTATTCAAATGAAAATGTTTAAATCTTATTGTTTAAAAAGCAACCTCTATCATGTTTGCATACAAAAAAGTCTCCCTTTTCACCTACATTTCATTCCCTACCATTTAAAGCTTAATACATTTAGAATGTAGTATAATTAGTAAGGCAGGGATCCAGTATTGCCTTCTACCAAATAGATCTGCTGAATTTTTAGGTTTGTTAAGAGGCAAAGACCAAGGGTGGAGAGGAAGGAGTGAGAGTGCCAGGTGAGGAAAGTCTAAAATCTCTCGACTTAATATGAGAATGGTGGCCACGGAAGGCTAAGAGTCTCTAGTGCCAGGTGTGGGTTATACACACATCTTCTAT
Organism: Pan paniscus; assembly: GCF_029289425.2. Classification (NCBI taxonomy): domain Eukaryota; kingdom Metazoa; phylum Chordata; class Mammalia; order Primates; family Hominidae; genus Pan; species Pan paniscus. Next base: position 160,402,338 of record NC_073255.2, read on the forward strand.
GCAATTACCGTGATAAGCACCCGGGGTGTGAGGTGAGGTGTACCTCCTAGCTTGATGCTGCTGGTTCAAGTCCCAAATCAGAGAGGTGAAGCCAAAAAAGGAGCCGAGAAAGATGGGATGCTTCGCACGGTTTTTAAAGTAAAGTCGGAACATTCCTGACCGACCAGGCAGCCCCAGGCGCTCAGGCGGGAATCACTGCCCAGCACACAGAACCCAGAGTCCAGCGCGGCTGTCACCGGCTCTAGGCTGGATCTAAGCGTCGGACCAGGAGGCCGCAGTCAAAACCTGTTCTCCTACCTGTGTACGAAACCAAACTATTCTCGTCGAAGCGCTTTCCCAGGCTCCTAAGAAGCAGCTTCCATACTCGCCGCGTTCTCAGCTGTTGGTCGTATCCTAGCAACGGCCCTGGCACCACCTCTTCCTGCCGGAGCACGGCAGGGGTGGGAAGGGGAGGAGCCAGAGGCGGGTGGGGGGGAGGAGCCAGAGGCGGGTAGGGGGGAGGAGCCAGAAGAGGGCCGCGGGGAGGGGCCGGGAAGGAGGAGCGCGGCAGGGTAGGGGGAGGAGCCAAAGACTGGGGGCGGGGCCGGGAAGGAGGAGGGCGGCAGAACAGAAGGGGAGGAGCCAGAGGCGGAGAGGTGGGGCCGGGAAGGAGGAGTGCGGCAGGAGAGAAGAGGAGTAGCCAGAGGCGGAGGGGCGGTGTCGGGAAGGAGGAGCGCGGCAGGAAATAAGGGAAGGAGCTAGAGGCAGGCTGGGGGCCGGGGTCTGGAAGGAGGATCGCGGTAGGGAAGAAGAGGAGCCAGAGGAGGGGGATGGGGGCTGCAAAGGAGGAACGCGATAGGGAAAAGGGGGAGGAGCCAGAGGCGAGGGGGCGGGGAGAAGAAACATGGCAGGAGAAAGGGGAGGAGCCAGAGGCGAAGAGACAGGAAGAGGGACGCGTCAGGGAGAAGGGGAGGAGTCAGAGGCGAGGGGGCGTGGAGGAGGGAAGCGGCAGGGAGAAGGGGCGGGGCCAGAGGCGAGGGGGCGGGGAGGAGGGACGCGGCAGGGAGAAGGGGAGGAGCCAGAGGCGGAGGCTGTTACCAATTGGCTACCTAGATCCAAGTGAATCAGGACAGTAACTTCTCTCCAAGATCTTTTACACTTGTGAAACGGCACAGCTCTCTAAACCAAACACTGACAGCAGTTTAATTTTACAGATATAAAAAAAATCCGAGTCAGAGAAATCATCACGATGAAGTCAGAGGCGAGAAACTGTCAGGTGCCTACTTGCTTTTGTTAAACTAACAACTTGGCTCTCAGCTTCCTGGCAGCCAAAGAGAAAAGGGAGATAGTAGCTATCAAATAATTCTGCTTATAAGAGAAGAACTTTTGTTAATCACTAAATTAGTTAATAAACTAAATTTTGTCTAACAACAAATTCTTTTTCTTTTCTTTTTTTTTTTTTTCTAGTGTATACAGAGTCTTGCTCTGTCGCCCAGGTTGAAGTGCAGTGGTTCGATCTCGGCTCAATGTAACCTCTACCTCCCTGGCTCCCGCGATTCTCCTGCCTCAGCCTCCTGAGTAGCTGAGATTACAGGCGCCCGCCACCACGCCCGGCTAATTTTGGTATTTTTAGTAGAGATGGGGTTTCACCATGTTGGCCAGGCTGATCTGGAACTCCTAGCCTCAAGCAATCCGCCTTCAAAAGTGTTGGGGATTACAGGAGTGAGCCACCGCGCTCGGCCTATCAATGAATAAGAAAACTTTTAAAGAACCGCAGGATAGTATTGGAGGTCAAGTCAAGTATGTTCCTCTTGGAAATTTAGTAACAAACTACATGTTGCTATCTCATAATAGCAGCTAACACTTATGAAGTATTCATTGTCATGAGGCACCGTACATAGATTTCTAATTTAATCCTTACAACGATTTTATTAGGGAGAAACTGCTATTAGACCCATTTTGTAAATGAGAAAACTAAGGCACACAAAGTTTAATGAGGGAACCAGGATTAAACCTAAGCAATCTAACTCCAGGTCCCAGATTTTTTAACCACTATTACAGTACTGTTTAATTTGATTTGATATGTTAAAAGGATTAATAAAATTAGTACAGGTCCGTTCCCTTATTCATAAATGTTCATTGTCTTCATTTATTTCTTTATACTGTTCTGCTGAAATTGCACTCTCATCTCCCCAATAACTTTGTAATATCCAATGCCATTTTTTTCAGTCATCCCATTTTAAAATATATTTTTACTAGAATAGTGAAATATATATTCAGATAAAATTGGCTTTGTTTTAATAATGATCAGTAAAAGTAAATTCATTTTAATCATTTCCACACATTCATGAAAAGTAAAGGGGAAAAATGGGCATAGAGGTAACCACTAGAATTAGGCTTTCTTGGATGGGTAGACCAGGTGTGGAGGTGTGCAGATAAGATTTTACAAACACTCATACACTCCCATCTCCAAAATCATAATTTATCTTACATTCTGCTACTAATAAACATTCCACTGGTTTTAAACATTCACTTTGCTGGGTCTCCTCTTTAAAATTTGTCATTCACTGTTCTCAATGTTAGAGACGGTATGCAAACAGTAGGTTTAGGAATAGAGTCAGGAGATGGGGGAAGAAAAACTGGTAGGAGAGAACTTAAGTGTCTCACAGTGTTAAATGTGACTTGATAGCCACTATTCATTTTTTTTTTTTTTTTTTTGTAGTTTGCTGTGAGGATGACTTTATACAATTTAATCTTAAATAGGAACCTAACTTAGGCTTCCTTGGGTAGTCTGTGGAGCATGGAAAAGTTATTAGCATGTCAAAATCCTGTCCACGCACACATACACGCACATACACACAAATGTAGTTTGGTTACATAATAAATTTATATTCAACCTTAATGAAAACAACCAATAGGAAAAAGCTTCTCAATTCCAAAAGTGAAAGAGTAATTTTACAATACCATTTTCCATTTTCCTTTTCATGATAAATCTATGCATTTTCTCAGGATTTATTCCACCAAACGACTTCGTGTTTCTCATGAAACATCTACCTTTATTCATCTCAGCATTTATTTATGTAATAAACATTTCTTTTGATGTGCTTTTATTTTTACAAAGATGCCACCTAGTGGCTTGATAAAATCAAGCATTTCAAAGTACCTCCCGTTGTTACTACAGGTTAAAATGAATAATGAATATTTTTAATATTAAAATAATTTAGAAAAATAAGGACCTGAAAATTTTTGTTTTGGAAATTATTTAGATTAAATTTGGATCATAATACCACTTTGTGAACTTGTTAAGAGAATGGAAATATAGGTCTATTGTCCCTTTTCTGAAACCTTTTAAGACAGATGTGTTTGATATTCACAATTTTTCAGATTTTTGAAAGGAAATATGGGCATATACTTTACATTATGTAACACATTAAGAGGGTCTGAGGAAGCAGTTTAGAATAAAATATATTGATACATCTGTGGCAAAATATATTCATATTCACATTGAAGTGCGATAAATACCACAAATAGCCTCATGTAATTCAGGTGGGGTTTGTTGCCAAATGAGTTATGAAAAAACTTTGTTTTCAGAGATTTTTGAAATTAGGAATTTAGATAAGGGACTTTGGACCTGTTTTACTCTGGTGAAAAATAATTCACCCTCCAGTTATAGAGAGATTAAAATGCCAATATTTTGTAAAAAAAAAAAAAAATAGTTATCTTTAGAAAAGCTAATAGATTCACCTAAAAAAAAATTGAGGATCATGAGAAATACCAAAATAGAAATCTTTGCAATGCTTTTCATTTAATTATATACAGATGCCAATCATAAATTACATTTAAGTGTACCACAAAAAATTAGCTGCTAATGTAAACCTAAAGACCAATTTGAAAATTATTAGTGATGCATGGCAAGTTCAATTCATAAATTTTGTGGCACAGTCAAAAAAAAATTTAACCTTGGTTGTTTCTTTTTTTTTATTCCTATGTGTAATTTACCATGTTCCAATTCCCCACCACCACTATGGTCATGGAAATATATGTTGATGGTGCCACACGCAGCCTGGATTCCTTGTGTGTCTATGAGCACTCCTTGCCAACCCTCCTTAGACATGCAGTATGAATAAAAAATACACTTAAGACACTGGGATTTAAGGATAACCCATGCTAAGTCACTACATGACTCACTATTTTACTTCACGATCTAGAATACTGATTCATCTCTAGTCTCTCAAATGAATTCTTCCTGTCCCCATCAATCATTCAAACCCCTTATCACATTCCCACTGTGATTTCCTGTGAATTTTGTCTAAAATAAAACGTCGACCTCCTCTAAACCCAACTGGTAGCCTCTCATTTACTTTTCTCTAAAACAATTAGCATTACTATTGTTGTAGCATAGGCTACAATCTCACTGAACACTTAGTTTTTGTTTTTGTTTTTAGTAGAGACGGGGTTTCACCATATTGGCCAGGCTGGCCTCGAACTTTTGACCTCAAGTGATCCACCCACCTCGGCCTCCCAAAGTAGTGGGATTATAGGTGTGAGCCACCACGCCTCCCCACTGAACACTTAGTTTTAATGGGAAGACTGCACTCAGCAAATCCAAAATACTAGTGATATGTTCAGCAATTTGGTACTTAATCCTATACCCCACAATACACTTGTGTAGGGTGTTAGACTTCTATATGTTTACATAATCATAGAGGATGGGAGGAAAAAGAAAAAGCTGCTATTAGCCTACATGTGGGAATTTTCCTATATATTGTCATCTCCCTTTTAAAAAAGATACATTCATAAACATTGTTATTGGCTTAATTAGCTTCGCTCCTCTGAATGGGATTAGAAAATTGACAATAAAATATAAGCTCTCTTTTCTTCCATCCCCCAATTCTGAGGGAAAAGGAGGGGGAGGGGAGAATGAGGGAGAGTGAAAGGATACAATAAAACTTGAGGCCTGATTGCACATGATGACTACTACTGCTGGCATCAATTCATTCTATTCCAATGACAGACTAGTTGATCCTACTGGTGTGGGAAAGATGGCAACCTTGAGACCTGAGCCTTACTCCAGTAGGGTGCCCCCCTATATCTTGTTTGCCCAGGACAGTCATGGTGTACATCTGTTATCCTTATGTAATTATTTTCACTCAAAATCATTCCAAGTGGAATGATAAATTATCCTATAGTTATCCTAAATATAAGCCATTTTCATCCCAAAGGAAAGAATGCCAAGAAATTGGAATCGTCTGCACTAAGTCCCAGTGTGGGAGAAAGGGGGCATCAACTTTGTTGCCATTTCTTCTTTCTTAGCAAAGCTCAAATTGATCAGCTTCTCTTTCTTTTGAAGTATCTGCAGTATGATGATTAACTAGAATGAAACCCATGGGAGAACTGAAATAGGCCATTCTGAAAATTATTAAAATTAGTTTAGTAGCCACTCAAAACACTGAAGATCTCTGAATAAAAGAATCATTTGCAAAGTGATCAGGAGACTTAACCTGGATGTTTGTAGGAAGCAACTGGGAAAAGACTGAAGGAGTAAAAACGATCAGGTGTAAAGTTCTGTGAGCAATTGAGACAGGAGAAAGAACCAATGACCAAATTGCAATACCTTTTAGATACCTATCCCATTAACATAATCTGCCTATAACGTATATGCAGCTCTTTACAGAAAATGAAATCGTTTACTACTTCTGCTCATATTTGTTCTTTACAGATAATTTTGACAGAAAAGGTAAAGAGAGCAGGATCTAGTTTCATTTGGTACAGCCCATACAGCACAGGAAGAAGTCACAACATCCCAAGCATATTCATAAATAATAATATAACAGGAGCATCAGTTCTAGAACCAGACTGCCTGGGTTCAAACTTCAGCTTCACATCTTACTAGCTATGTGACCTTGGATTTGTTATTAAATCATCTCTTGGTTTCAGTGTCCCCAAGGCCCCAAGTTGCATAATTGCAGGGGAAAACTACTCACGTAGGGTTCTGGTTTCTTATCTGGAAAATGAAGATAATTTGTAGTATCACTCTTAGGGTTGTAGTGCAGGTTTAATGAGTGAAATTAGTCAGGTACTTATGATAGTGCCTGACATTCATATTAAAGTCTCAACAAACATTAGCTATTATTGTTATAATATTATTTTTACAATGACTATTATTCTGCAACTAGCATTTCTAATGCAAACACCAGTAAGGTCCCCTTTTAGCAAAAAAGTTCAGTAACACTGTTGGTGAAACATAAAAGATGCCCAAGAATCATGGCAGATACGGGACTGAAAATATGACAAAAACACAGCAAGCCATCTTTGTTTCTGTGTTGTCCAAAGGACCTGAAAAATAATGGTTGGCTAGAAAATTACCTTGAAAGTACCCATGCAAACACACTTCAGCATCATGTTTTAATAAATATATTATATATTCAAGAAATGTTTAGAACTGAAAATGTTGTTATAAATCATATTCTATTTCTTTTGCAGCATTAGAAATAGGCCATTCTGAGAAACAGGCCAAACTTGCCTCAATGTAGTCATTGAGTTAACAACACTAGAACCATGAGAATGAGAAACCCTGGGCTTCTAACTCCCCCTCTAACACTTCCCCACCAGAAGGAGCCTTCTTGCACTCTAACCTCTAAGAATCCACCTTATTTAATATTTATTTAGTATTCATGTTACAGCTCTATGAGGGGAGAAATATACTGGAAAGAAGGAAAAATACCATTTTTTTCTCATTCTGAGCAAATGTGCGCATGCGCGCGCACGCACACACACACGCACGCACACGCGCACACACACACACACACACACACACACGTATACACAAAACCCCACAAGAGTATAGTACTATCTATGAAGGAAAGAGATACCACGTTAAATTTAACCAAGTATTTAGAAATGACAGGGAGCTAGGAAGGCGAAAACACATGTAATTTTATTTTTGTTTAACCTTAAGCTTGCCAACTTCTTTCCCTGAACAGCATTTGTCTTGTTTTGATACCCACCTACACTTATATTAGAAACGTACTGCAAACTATTTAGTGACTCCACTTTTAATTTATGGTCGTATGACTAAGATGTTTTGAATATAAGCCTATCCGTATGCCAGATATAAATTTCAGGAACTCTTAATGTCTCTTCTTTTACAGAAACTCTACCTCTATCCTGATGTAATTAGGTTGATTAAGAAAATTAAAGGCCACGGGCCAGAAAACTAACTTCCACAAATGCAACAAAAGGAAAATTTCTCCAATAACCTGTATGCAATGGGAAATCTTTCTTTTAAGTACCAAGTCAATTTCTTTAACTGTACAATGTATTCTAATTTGAAGGTTTTCAAATATAATACAGTAACAACAAAATATAATAAAATTAAGACTATAACAAAACAGAGTAAATGGTATAATTCAATAATGACTAAAATAAAATGACACTATGGATTTTGTAATCAACCTATAATTATCTATTTAAATTTCACTTTACATACATAAGATCACAGCTGAGGTTAACCATAATTTCAAATTTTATCACCAGCCACTTGTGCTATTTTATCACATTTGAAAATATTCACTCGTATTATTTACTTCAAACAGTAATCTATAAATTTGTTTAGACTATAATAATTAAGGACCTTTTCTTCTTCAGGATAACTTAAAAAATTAAATGATGTATTGAACATACTACTAAAGAAAGTTTACTTTTTGATTATGGTCTCTGCATTGAAGATCTGTAGGAATTTTTCTTTAATAATTTTCAAATCTTCCCATGGCCTCTCTGTTCACAGAAATATCATCTTTGAAACAACTTGTGTGAGTACTTTATAAATCAAAAATGGATTCACATGACCATATTACCATAATCACCAATTTTAAGTCTCCTACATATTTTCTATATCACTTTTCTTGATTACAAAATGTCAGTAATGAGAACACGCTCTTAATATAACAGAATATTTAATTACATCAGTTTCCCATGAACACACCAAAGTCACTTAATAATTATATTGGCCATTTCCACTGATCGGCAGGAGGCTCTTCCACTAATGGCTCCCATAGTTTCCATTCCCTCATTTTTCTTGCCAGATTTAGTTCATGTTCAGCCTGTTAATACAAATTTTTTAAAAGATCATTGGATTTTACTCTTCAACAGATATTTATCAGAACAACTGAAATTTAACTATTAGTTACTACTTTCATTTAATATCTCATAATCTATTCCACCATCAAATGTTGAATATTAAGTAATTAAATTACCTTAATTCTCACATCTACATAATCAGGAGTAAGAAAGGATATCTTTTGTTATCTTCTATTTGATTGAAATAGGCTATAGTGTTTAAAAGTTTAGCTGGTGAGGTTTTTTATCTTAATAATATTTCACAAGTTTTTTGAGAATCAGAAGTATGTCTTTTCATCTATGTCAGTGGCTTTCAAACTTTATTTTACCATGGCCTACAGTAAGAAAATATGTTTTATTTTGAGTTCCACAATACAAACATATAACTAAAACTTTTTAAATTATTATCTTTACTGGCAGTGATATATTCTTTTTTCTATTGTGTTTTTTTAAGCTAATCACTATCCAACTAACTGATTCCATGACCCACAGTCACTTGAGACCCAGAGTTTATAAAACAGTGATCTATGGAATGTAGAACACAATACATGTATAATTAATATTTACTAACTGAATAAATTCCTTAATCAAATTATGTTTCATTTAATTTTTCCTTTCAAACACAACTTATATTTAACACACACATTTTAGGTAGCTTTTTATTTCATATTTTTTCTACAACAAACAATATTTATGACAACTCTAGCCAACTTATAAGATGAATACTATTAAACACCTGTCAGGATGTTAGAAAAGAAATTCAAACACAGAATAAGCGCTCAGATTATATTAAAGGTAATTATTATTACACAGTTAAAAGATAATACCCCATCTATGACAGCGGTCCCAAAAGTCAATCTATGTTTACAAGCAACTATAAAAAACAATGAGTTAAAGAGCAGATGAATGGAAATCAGGGGTAGAGGTATTACTAATGCCAAAAGGATAAAATAATTTAAATACTGATAAAATATTTCCTAAGGTTGCCCTGGGTCTCATGAACATCCAATGCTTTCTCAATCTCCCCCAGCCATTATAGGGCATGAGGAGGTCACCTAGGCCTCATTCATCCTTGAGAATCAGCCCTATCTCAGGAACCTGGACCCAGCTGCACCTGGCCCCTGATGCCTATTTCCTCCTTTCTGACACACCATCATACCATCCATCTAGAAATGGGACTGTCTAATATGTTAGCCACTACCCATACATGGCTACTGGGGACTTGAAATGCAGCTAGTCCAAATTCAGATGTGCTGCAAAGTGTAAAATACATACCAGATTTTGATGACTTCATATAAAAAAGAACGTAAAATATCTCAATATTTTTATGATTATATTTAAATAATATACTACATATACTGAGTTTAAAAAATACTAAAATTAATTTACCCTTAATACTGACCATGAAAACATGGGGAACTGCACAGCTGACTTAAAAATACTTAATATGCCTTAAAACTTAATTCCATGAAAAATTAATGTATCAACTAAATAAAGTCATGATCAAAGTGAAATCAGGTGGTACAGAAAAGAGAAATAGGTATAGGACAACAGTATAAGGTTTGCGGCAAGTTCCCATAACACTGTATCTAGTACCACAGCCAACCTGACGAATATAAAGGCCAGGTAAACAGGCCTTTGAATAACTGAAACAGTCTACATTCATAGAAAGCTGTCTGAATGCTATATTCCTCTTTTTCCAGAGCCATCTAACAATTCTTTTGATTTGGTATATCATGTCTGTTGGTGATATACCTCCCTAATCTCCAATATTATCCAATACTTCCTTTTATCTGTCCTTCAATCAACAGTAAGAAAACATTAGAAAGGGTTATATTTGAAAAAAGATGCAACAAAATAAAAATTAAATGAAACAATTGAATATTTATCAGACACTTATAAGATGAAGACATTCTAAACCTATAATATGAGGGTTGTAGGGGTGTGGAACAACAAAATTTCACCAAATAAAAAAAATTTGAGCTGGGCAGGGTGGCTCACGCCTGTAATCCCAGCACTTTGGGAGGCCGAGGCAGGCAGATCACCTGAGGTCAGGAGTTCAAGACCAGCCTGACCAAAATGGAGAAACCCTGTCTCTACTAAAAATACAAAATTAGCTGGATGTGGTGGCACATGCCTGTAATCCTAGCTACTCAGGAGGCTGAGGCAGGAGAATTGCTTGAACCCGGGAGCTGGAGGTTGTGGTGAGCCGAGATCATGCCACTGCACTCCAGCCTGGGCAACAAGAGCAAAACTCCATCTCAAAAAAAAAAAAAAAAAAGAAAACCTCTACATATGGGGGAAAAACCCCATTTGAGAGGCAAAAGCAGGCTAGAAAAAGTATGTGCAGACAATGTCAGAAAAGTTTAAGGTTAATATCTTTTATTATAAAAAGACACTCATATGTATAAATAACACAGACTAAATGACACAGTAAAAATATTAATGACATAATTTATAAAATATAATAACATATTTTTAAAGTTTAACCTTACTAGCAATTGGAGAAAAAAGATGCAAATCTTAAAAAAAAAAAAAAAAAGAGGTATCATTATTTTCCCATAGATGCTTTAAAAAACCAACTACGGAATACTCAAAATAGTATATTTCCAGCCTATTTACATCAGTAACCTATCTATTTCTATAACCTAACTATGACCAAAGGAAAAGAATTAAAATTCAGATTAAATAAAACTAAACTGTGGTGTTTGTTCTCTTGTATAAGCAGCAGGTATAGTGAGAGGAGAAGAAAATTTCCCAATAGAATAATTTAAGATTTAAATATTCTAAATGTAATTAATAATGTTAATAATTTTTCTAATCTCAGTCTCTTCATAATCATGCTTACATTTTACTACTCAATATTATTTGTCAGGGTTAGTATTTGGGAAATAATGTAGAATTAAGCTCTCAAATATACTATGCAATTGTTTTTTAACTTGCTCAAATGCTCAAGAACCAAAAATAAAAATAAAAGTACATTTTAATTTTATAATTCAAAATGTCTGTATTTTTCCCTAATAAAAATGTGCCACACTCTTAAAATAAGATACAACTATTAAAACAACAGTAATATTGTGCTACCAATTTAAACTAAGGTTAGGCCAAGGAGAACATGCTAATTAAATTAAAAGAGTGTCAAACTCCAGGCTTCTAACAGAAGTCTCATAAATTCATGCTATAATCAACAATAAATACTATAATCAACATACACATGAGAAGCACCACATTTTCTGTATGTGATTAGTCTTACATATTTGACGAGTTGACATAAACAAGGAAATTTAGTTTTCCTTTCATTCTAGAACGTCAGTTGTGTGTCTCTATGAAACCAAACACCTAAATAGTCAACTTTTTCTTTACCTGAAGAATCACCTCTTCTAATTGACCGCCTTGAAGTTGGTCTTCTAATTTTTTAACATCTGGTTCCTATAATTTCAGGGAGAAAAAAAATTAAAGAAGCATACTAACTGAATGTTTCAATATCCTATATTTTAAAATTCCTATATAAAAACACTTAAAAATACAACTTTTCTTTCATCATACTCTTTTTACTAAATATTTGGTGAAAATTCATTTCACCTCTGCTATTTCATTGCTTTTCTGTCTTAATATTGAAAAGTGCTAAATGTTTATTGACATGCTGATCAAGGGACAGAAATACAATGTCAAATTCAGTCTTCCTAAAACAGATTTTAAAATATGACTTTGCTTTCTTAATATTTCCTGTATTTCCTCTGAGAGCATTAGAATTAGAAATAAACGCTACTCTATGACCCAGAAATTACACTTCTAGGCATAATGCCAAACAGAAATGCATAATATATTTTTTAAAAAACATGTTTGAGAATATTCACAGCAGCACAAATTATAGCCCCAAACTAGAAATAACCCAAATGATCATCTGTAATAGAATGGATCAATTAATTATAATATTTGGATATAATACTTCACAGCAATGAAAATGAATAAACTGTATGCAACAATATAGGTGATTCTCTTATCCACAGTATTAAGCACAAGCCAGAGTACAGTATGTATAAGACAGTACATACTAATGATTTCATTTATATAAAATTCAAAAACAGGCAAAAAGAAGTCCAAATAGAGATTAACTTTACAAGTAGTAAATTGAAGGGGAAGAGGCAAGGGTTTTGTTGTTCTGGAAAAGTCCTTTTTTTCTACACATTTGTAATGTATATAATTATTTAATAGAAGTTTTTAAGAACAAAATGTTAATAAATATAGTACCTAGAACATTCAATGACATTTAGTTATTTTCTAGTAAACTGAGCTTTTTGAGCCAGAAATCGTGCTCTGTAAATATACCCACATATGTAAATAAGGCTTTGTCTTTTCAGGGTGTTTTTCTGGCCAATAAATGGAATAAAGAGGGAGAAAATAATACATTTTGCTTTTCAACACAAGACGTGATATGTTACTGCCTCAGGGTATCTTGCTGGATGGCCCAGGGTATCTGCATCACTTGTTTCTTCACCACCTTTCAAATCTTTGCTCAAATAACACCTTCTTATTGATTAACTACTGATAATTTGCATTATGATAGGCTGAAAAATACCACAAAAGATATACATGTATTAATTTCTAGAAACTGTGAGTGTTACTTTATACAGCAAAGACTTCACATATATGATCAAGTTAAGGATGCTGACATGGGGAGATTTTCCTGAATTATCCATATAGTCCCTAACTGCAATTATAAGTGTCCCTATAAGAGAGAGGCAGAGGGATATTACACACAGAAAAGGAAAAGGTAATGTAACCACAAAGGCAGAAATTGCAGTGATGAGACCACAAGCCAATAAATGCCAAAAGCCACCAGAAGCTGAAAGAGACAAGAACAGATTCTACCCAATATCCTCCAAAGGAAGCACAGCCCTGACAACACCACCTTGATTTGGGTCCCTGATGTTGATTTCCAACTTCTGGCCTCCAGAAATCTAATAAAATAAACTTACATTGTTTTAAGCCACCAAGTTTGTGGGAATATTACAGCAGCCATACGAAATTAATACATAGTGTAACATCCCCTATCCCCACCATGGCACACATTTTCCTTGTTTTATTTTCCTTCACTGCACTTACTATTTTCTAACACACTATGTACTTCTTTACTCAGTTTTTACTTTTTTTTTTTCTTTTGGTCTCCCATCACTAACATGTAATCTCCAAGAAGGAAAGGATTTTTATCTGTTTTGTGCCAACTAGGCACAAGTTTCCATGCTTAGAACCATACATGGCATTCAATAAATGTTTCTTGGTTAAAGAAGTGAATACATAAAAAACAGCTGAAAGGGGGAGAAAAGGGGAAAAAGTAATAAGCATGTTTAAGACAGATTATTTAACAGGGAATTAACTCATATGAGAGACCAAAAATCAAAAACAAAACAGGGAAGCTGGTCACTGTTATAAGAGACTCAGGAGAGTGAAGGTAAAGAAGGCAAGGAAAGTTCAACGACACTTTCATTTCAGAAAAAGCCTGTGTTAGGTGAACAGTTCAAAATTTGTCTTACCGATAGTGAATAATGTGATTTTTAGTCACCAATGGCATAATGCCATTAAACTTGATAAGGTACCATGTACTGAATGCTCACTATATACTTGGGACTATGTTAAGCTTTTACATGCATTACCTCATTCGGTTCTAACAAAAAGTGTTCGAGGTGGGTATTATTATACCCACGTTATAGATGATGAAATTGAGACAGAGAAAACTAGCAATATGCCAAGTCACTCCACAAATAAGTATTAGAACTAAGATGAAAATCTTGGACAGGGACACAAACAACGCTTTTCACCAAAATAGTACTATCTCCCTAGTAATAATCTGAAAAAAAAAGTTACTTTTATTTCCACCTTAGGCTTAGTAAATAGATATTTTATAATAATGGCAATATTCACTAAAGATTTTGTGTGTAGCTGTATGCAGGGTTAAAAATCTGTGATAATTTTACCAAAAACAGGAATCAGAGATACAACTGTTAAGTGTTTGGGGTTATATCTAGCCTTTGGGATAAAGACACATTTCTAAGGAACCTTATGTTCCAGGTACCATGCTAGAGTCTAAGGATACAAAGTTGAATCCAATATCATTAACAAGTAGCTTATGGCTGGTGGAGACATAATACAGCATGAAGGTACAATGGAAAGGAGGTAACAAAGTTGTCAAACTCTACTTAAGAAAGTAAGAAAAGGTTTCACAGAAGAAGCGATGATTTATGAAGAAAAAGTAAGAACTACCAAACAACGTAAAGGCATTCCAGGAAATGAGAAAATACAAATGAACACAAAAATAAAAATGCAAGGAATCCACAGAACTGCCAGCAGTTTGGTACTGCTTAAGTATAGAGTATAAAACAGGAAGCAACAGGATCAGATTGAGAAAATAACCAAGAGCCAGAACTTAGAAGGCCTTCTATACCATGTTTTTACCCTGTTAGGCCAGTGGTTCCCAAACATGGCCACACATCAAAATCATGCAGATAAAGGTAGCTAAGTAAGCTTCATACAACCAGCTCAACATAAATCCTTAAACTCAGCCTTTGAGAAACACTGAACAGAAAACCACAGTAAGATTTTAAGCAAGACAGTACAGTTGGCCCTCAGGATCTGCATCTGTGGATTCAACTAAGAATGGATTCAACCAACCACAGATGGAAAATATTCAAAAAACACAATAAAAATAACAATACAGCAATTTTTAAAATGCAGTATAACTACTTACACAGCATTACATTGTAGTATTATAAGTAACCTAGAGATGATTTAAAGTATACAAGAGGATGTGCATAGGTTATATGCAAATACTATGCCATTTTATATAAGGGACTTGAGCATCCTTGTATTTTGGCATCCATGGGAATCCTGGAACCAATCCCTCATGGATACCAAGGGACAACTGTACCATCACAAGATTTACATATTGAAAAAAAAATCAGTCTATTATTGGCTGTATGGTGGAGCATGTAATGAAGTATAATGGAAATACAAACAGATCAATTAGTTATAAGGCAGTTTAAATAGCAGAGAAAAGGATTTTGGAACCAGTAAGTAAAGAAGTATGAGAGTAAACTCTTCTTTGGTTGAAACTGGCTATGGGAGAAAACAAAAATAGGACAATAAGTAAAGGAAAATACAAGCATACAGTTTTTTTTATTTTTAAGATAGGAACAAGCTAAAAACATTTGAGGCTATTTGAAAGATGATGATAAAATAGGTGAGGCACCGGGTGCAGGTAGCTCATGCCTGTGATCCCAGCACTTTGGAAGGCTAAGGCAGGAAGGTCACTTGAAGCCAGGAGCTTGAGATCAGCTAGGGCAACACAGTGAAACTCTGCCTCTACAAAAAATTTTAAAAATTAGCTGGGCATGATGGTGAGTGCCTGTGGTCCCAGCTACTTGGGAGGCTGAGGTAGAAGGATTGCTTGAGACTGGCAGGTCAAGGCTGCAGTGAGCTGTGATTGTGCCACTGCACTCTAGACTGGGTAACAGAGTGAGACCCATCATATAATACAATACAAAATACGATATAATACAAACTGCATTGTTTTGTTGCATACCTAACGAAAGATAGGAATTCTCTTTGAACTATATAGTCTGGTAATCTAATAAAAAGAAATATATGTGACTAGGATCACTTATGCATGTATATAAATTACCTTCAGAGTTTCTAAGCACTATTTTAGATAATTACATAAAGTCCATTTAATGATTGCTAGTGTGAAAATTTAACAATAGTGCAATATAGTTTGGTATGAATCAGCAGTCTAGACTTTTATTAACTGCTACTTAATAACAGTCTAGTCTTTTTGACAGGTTTCTTTGAAAAAAAATGCCCTTTTTTGTTTTGCTTTTATTGTTCTCTAAGATTAGAAAAAGGAGATCAAGATTGATATATCCAAGATAAAAAGCAAAAGATCAATAAAGGACTAAATAGTGAAGAGAGGTAAAAGGAACAGCTACAATGTTACTTCAAGGAAGGATCTGATCCTAGTCTCAAACTCCAGTATGTAACAGAGGCCTGCATATAGAAAACACTCAATAAACAAGAGTTTGCTGAATAAAAGGGAGGAATGATGGGAAAAGAGCATTCAAGGAAGGAGAATAGAAGAAAAGTGTGTCGAATATATAAAAAATAAGGAACTAAACGTTTTTGGTTAAATGTTACACTGGATACCACAAATCCAAGACAACAAAACTGACTTAGCTACTTACCGCTTTAACCATAGCCAGCTTCTCATTTGTAATCTGTTCTGTATACTTTCTATATGCTGCATTTTTAGGGATTTCCTCAAGAACATCAAGAATCTTTGTGTACAATATTCTTAGCCTCTGAAAAGACAAACCATACAAATTTCCATAGGTTAAAATATTACCAAAGACTTAATGGAACACTCGTCTCAAAGACAAAACAAACAAAACTCACATCTGTTTTTTTTTTTTTTTTGCTTTTTTTTTTTAATTTAACTCTTCTTTGCTCTGACTTCTTTATGTCTGTGCCCTATCTACACCCTTTATAACTTAGGAAAAACCTGTATATAAACATGGGAACATTCTGTATTTTCTGTGTATAACAAGTTCTAGATAAGTCAAAGGTACGATAACAAGTAGAAACAAAATTAACTTATTGCTAAGGACCTTTTGGGAAATCGAATCATTTACCAAACCAGTATTTTTCTTTCTTCCTTTCTTTTGAGACGAAGTTTCACTTGTTGCCCAGGCTGGAGTACAATGGCATGATCTTGGCTCATTGCAACCTCCACCTCCCAGGTTCAAGCGATTCTCCTGCCTCTGCCTCCACAGTAGCTAGGATTACAGGTGGCCGCCACCACGCCTGGCTAATTTTTGGTAGAGACGGGGTTTTGCCATGTTGGCCAGGCTGGTCAGAAACAAAACAACTTATTGCTAATGACCTTTTTGGAAATCAAGTCATTTACTAAATCAGTATTTTTCTTTCTTTCTTTTTTTTTTTTTTGAAACGGAGTTTCGCTCTTATAGCCCAGGCTGGAGTACAATGGCGTGATCTTGGCTCACTACAACCTCCACCTCCTGGGGTCAAGTGATTCTCCTGCCTCAGCCTCCCAAGTAGCTGGGATTACAGGTACCCACCACCACACCTGGCTATTTTTTCTATTTTTAGTAGAGACAGGGTTTTGCCATGTTGGCCAGGATGGTCTCAAACTCCTGACTTCAGGTGATCCACCCACCTCGGCCTCCCAAAGTGCTGGGATTACAGGCGTGAGCCCACCCAGCCTGAATCAGTATTTTTCAAAGTGAGGTCCGAAGCACTGCAAATTTTTTTTTTTAATTTTTCTTATTTGAATTTCTGTAGAAATAAACACATATAATCATTACATCTGTATGATCAAATTTAACTAAATACGGTCATAATACTTCAGTGTTCTTGCTTCTGATTATGAATGAGTTACGACATAAAGTCTGCATAAAAGGCTCAACCGAAAAAGTAGCAAGAGAATTGAGTCAATGCATAGCATGTACTGAAGCACACTGAACTTAAACTTCAGTATAGACATCAGTAAGAAGTTGATCCTCTCCAATTTAAATATATAATGCATATTAGTTTTTAATATAGCATTTTAATTAAGTTTTAATCTGATCTAAAATTCACGTTTTAAATTTTCATCTTTCCTGACAAAAATGTATCAGTGTCTAGAGAAATACAGATGAGAACAGGGGACTATTAATATAGAATAAAAGAAAAAATGTTATCAATAGGGTGGACACTTAGTTTATCATCCAAACTTGGACACTTGTAACAGTGAAAAGATACCTATTAATCATTATGCCAAAACACAGGTATGAACCAGAACAGTTGAAACAAACAAGACATGATCACTCCAGGAGTAAGTCTCAATAATTACAAGTATACAAACCCTTCTCCTAAAGAGCAACCTTTTTTTTCAATTAAAAAAAAAATGTGTGCAGTCCTCACTATTCATAATAGCAAAGACTTGGAACCAACCCAAATGCCCAGTGATAGACTGGATAAAGAAAATACGACACATATACAACATGGAATACTATGCAGCCATAAAAAAGGATGAGCTCATATCCTTTGCAGGGAAATGGATGAAGCTGGAAACCATCATTCTCAGCAAACTAACACAAGAACAGAAAACCAAACATCACATGTTCTCACTCATAAGTGAGAGTTGAACAATGAGAACACATGGACACAGGGAGGGGAACATCACACACTGGGGCCTGTCAGTGGGTGGGGGGCCAGGGGAGGGATAGCATTAGGAGAAATACCTAATGTAGATGACGGGTTGATGGGTGCGGCAAACCACCATGGCACATGTATACCTATGTACAAACCTGCACGTTCTGCACATGTACCCCAGAACTTAAAGTATAACTAAAAAAAAAAAAATTGTGTGCAGTCCTAATAAGGGAACAGGGTAAAGCAAAAATAAAAAAGCAGATAAGCTAGAAGTCCACCTTTCTTCATGGTCCAGGACACATAGTCCTCCTGCCCAAATAACTCACAGTCTTCCTGTGCCCAGCTATCATCAGACCCTCGCCTGATAGCTCATTGCAACCTAGGTGTTATCAGTACTGCACAAAGCTCTCTTCAGCCCACAACACAAGCACCATCCTTTAAGATCCCCAGCAAGCCTTTGCTACTTGCATTCAGCTCCTCTTTTGCTGACTTGCCAATAGCTTTCTTGCAATGTATTTTCATACTTTCTCTAATAAATCTGCCTTTCTTTACCTCAAATGTCTTGGTAAATTATTTTTACCACCACGCAACACCAGCCCCAGACAGTCGCTACCCGCGACAAAATATACTCAGTACTTCCATGTACAATACCACACTGTTTGCGTATAAAGACAGACTGGACATGGATCACACTCCAATATGTTTAAGGTACTATCGAGTGTACTTATCCGTTCTCATGCTGCTAATAGAGACATACCTGAGACTGGGTGATTTATAAAGGAAAAGAAGTTTAATGAACTTACAGTTCCACATGGCTGGAGAGGCCTCACAATCATGGCAGAAGGTGAAAGAGGGGCAAAGGCTTGTCTTACATGGCAGGAAGCAAGAGAGCATGTGCAGGGGACCTGCCCTTTATAAAACCATCAGATCTCACAAGACTTCTTCACTATCATAAGAACAGCATGGGAAAAACCCACCCCATGATTCAATTACCTCCCACCAGGTTCCTCTCCCACGACACATGGGGATTATGGGAGCTACAATTCAAGATGAGATTTGGATGGGGACAGAGCTAAACCATATCACAGGGTAAGATACAGAAGAGGAAAAATAATAAAAATGATAAAAAGAAAAAATAAGTGTGTGTTTGGCAGGGATGGGGAAATACATAGAGCAAAGAGATATTATAATACTTAGCAACGGTTAAGGGTGTGCTAACCAGAACGTAACTGCTTGAGTTTACACTGGCTCCACTCCTTAGGTGCACTGGACAAGTTATTTCCATCTCTGTGCCTTCATCCCTCATCTGTAAGATGGGAATAATACTGCCTCATAGGGTATATACAACTTAGAACAGTACCTGGTACACATTAAGTTTCACTAAGTATTAGCATTATTTTTCTATAGCAGAAGAAGAATTCACTTCAGCTGAGACCAGAGAAGCATTCATATTTCAAAAAGGTGGCATCTAAGATAGACCCAGAGGGATGGTAGATCATAGAAACTTAAAGATATTGGAAAAGGCAATTACATACAGAATACATAGAACTGAATGGCAGAAAATACAGCAAACATAAGGAAGTGGTATATAGTTCTATTTTCTTGAACTGTGCTGTCTAAAACAGTAGATGCTAGCTCAATATGACTACTGAGCACTTGATATGTGGCTAGTCCAAACTGAGATGTGTTATAAGTATAAATACATACCAGAGTTGGAAAATTTAGTATGAAGAAAAACACTATAAAATACCATTAATTTTTTTATTATATACTGAAATGGCAATATTTTAGATGTGTTAGGGTAAATAAAATAATTAAATTTTACCTTTTTCTTCATTAAAAAATTAGTCCTAGAAAATTTTAAATTACATACAAATATGGCTTACATTTAAGGCTCACATTATGTTTTTAATGGACAGCACTTGGTTAGAATACAGTAGCTCCCCTTTACCCATCCGTGGTTTCATTTTCCAAGGTTTCAGTTACTAATAGTCAACCTCAGTCAGAAAATATTAAATGAAAAATTCCAGAAATAAACAATTTATAAGTTTTAAACTATGTGCCATTCAAAGTAGTGTGGTGAAATCTCACACTATCCCACTCTATCCTTTCTTCATCACAAGAGGGTGGTACAGTACAGTAAGATATTTTGAGACAAAGAGACCACATTCACATAACTTTTATTACAGTATATTGTTATAATTGTTCTATTTTATTAGTTGTTATCTCTTTTTTTTTTTTTTTCTTTTTTGAGACAGGGTCTCACTCCATCACCCAGGCTAGAGTGCAATGGCATCATCACAGCTCACTGCAGCCTCAACCTCTGGGGCTCAAGCAATCCTCCTGCCTCTGCCTCCCGAGTAGCTGGGACTAGGTGCACACCACCACACCTGACTAATTTCCACATTTTTTGTAGAGACGGGGTTTTGCCATGTTGGCCAGGCTGGTCTTAAACTCCTGGGCTAAAGCAATCCACCCACCTCAGCCTCCCAAAGTGCTGGGATTACAGGCGTGAGCCAGCACGTCCAGCCTGCTTCTCTCTTATTGTGCCTAATTCATAAATTAAACTTTATTATAGGTATGTATGAAACAAAACATAGCATATATACAGTTTGGTACTATATGTGGTTTTTAGACATCCACTGGGGATTTTGGAATATACTGCTGTACAAGACACATAAGGAAATGCATAGGAGATAAAGTTGGAGAAAATGTCACATTATAAGTGGTTCTGCATTCCAAGTTAAAGCATTCGGGCTTTATTCTGTGGACAATTAAAAGATTTAGGAAAATCATATGATTACATTAGGAAAATTAGCTTCATTGTAGTGAGTTAAAAGGACTGAAGGAGAAACAAGGCAGAAAGGCCAGTAAGGAGGTGGTTGCAATTCTCTAAACAAGAACAAGGACCTGAACTATGGTAGTAACAATAGAAATAGTAAACAGAAGTCAGACTGGAGAGCTGTTATAGAAAAGGATCAGCAAAAAAAATAAAAATAAAAATCACCATTGGAATGAATATGAGAGTACAAGTATAAGAGAAATACCAACTATGATGTCCAAATTCCCAGCCTAGGGAGTAGAAAGATCTGAAACTATCAAGAAAAATACAGCCCACAGAGGAAGAAATATATTTAGAAGGGAAAAACCATGAGTTCAGTTCTTTACATCAATGACAATAAAGTTATTATGAAATCATAGGAAGTGCAAGACACTCATTCAACTAACACTATTTACTGAGCACATACTATGTGACAGAGTTCTAGCAGTGAAACAATTACAAATCCCTGCCTTCATGAAACCTACATTCTAGTAGAGACATAACAAAATAAATCAGTAGAATAGTGAACCAGAGGGTCACAGTAAGAAACTTGTCTTTATTTAGAGTGAAATGGAAAGCCATTAGTTTTAAGGAAAGGAGAGATCTGACCTACCTCATATTTTAACAGACTAACTCTAGTAGCCTGGCTGGAAAAAAAGACCAAATGGAGGCTGTGACAAGCATTGAGAGGCAGTTAAGAAGTGAATGCAATTATCCACATCAGTGATGATGGTGACTGAGGAAGAGGGTAGTAGCAGAGGAGGTAGTGAGATGTTGTCAAAATCAAGATATATTTTGAAGGTGGAACCTAGAGGGTTTACCGAAATAACAAATGTGGAGTGTAAGAGAAAGGAAGAAATCAAAGATGATTTCAAGTTTCTGACCTGAGTCAAAATAATTGAGCTGCCATTAATTGAGATGAGCAAGCCTGAGAGAAGAGCAGGTTTTAGGCAGAAGATCAGGAACCCCATTTTGGACATGTTAAGTTTGGGTTGCCTGTCTGACACATTCAAGTAGAGATGCCCACTAAGCAATTAAATATTCAGGACTTTTATAAAGGAAGAGGTCAGTGCTTTACATGGAAATCTGTTGTCAGTGTATAGGTGGTATTTAAAACCGTTCTCTATTTGGATTTGCTCTCTCTTGGTGACAGAGTACAGGTCCAAAAGAAAAGGTCCAAGAACTAAATCCTGACTAACTCAAATTTTAAAAGTGGGCATAAGAGAAATAACCAGAAAAAGAGAAAGTCAAAGAGTAGGGGGAAAAAATCAGGAGACTGGGGGAGCCCTGAAGCCCAGTAAAGAAAGCGCATGATGGAAAAAGTGTCAAATGTGTCAAAAAAAAAAAAAAAAAAAAACGCTGCTATTAGGTCAATGAAGGTGAGAAACATAAGCTGACCATTGGATTTGGCAGCATGGAGATAACTGGTGAACTTGAAAAGAGCGTGATGGAAAAAGTGTCAAATGTGTCAAAAAACGCTGCTATTAGGTCAATGAAGGTGAGAAATATGAGCTGACCATTGGATTTGGCAGCATGGAGATAATTGCTGAACTTGAAAAACGCCAAGGGTGACTGAGTGCATTCAAGGGTGAATAAGAAAGAAATTGGAGAAAATAGAGATAACTCTTTTGAGTTATCTGTAAAGTGAAGCAAAGAAATGGTGTGATTATAGAAGAGACAAGAAGGATAAAAAAATTTTGTGGGTTTTTTTGATGAAAACATTCGTGAATACAGATGGAAAAGACCTAATAGAAGGAAAAGGGGGCAGTACCTTTAGTAAGCCTAAATATATGTAATCCAACGCACCTAAGCAGAAACGGTAAGGCAAGGAGAAAAGATGGAAAACGGAGATATAAATTTGAGATGGCGCTGACAGAAGCAAGCACAAGTGAAGCCATGAAAATGTCAAGGAAACAGTCAACAAGAAAACTGGCTTAATAAAGAGGTCATGGCAAAAATAAATAAAAATGTGACATCGGATCAACGAAGTAGGTGGACAGCGCCCGTGTCTCAAGAGCTCACGCGGGTTGTAATTAAGGGCTTGAAACATCTGTATCCCGTTAACCCTGCAATAAGCAAAGTGACAGGAATTTAGTCTTCCTTGGGAATTCAAGAACGAAGAAAGAACAAAGGTACATACCTCGTGAGGAGTATTGCACACAGCCAATCCCACAAGGCCAGTGGTCTGTTCAAAAACAAAACACGATTCATGCTGTTTACTACGGTTTCCATACGTCCAGCACGCTAAGGAAATACAAAACCACGAATCCCCCGGCTAAAACTGGTCTAAAGCCAGCTACTGGTCTCTCAGTCTCGCTTGTTTGGAGCTTTTTTCCTGACTCTCGGAGCGGAACCACTAACCTGCCCTACCCGGTAAGGCATGCAGAACGAGTCCCCGAAAAGCACCGCCGAGCCCGCGACAGTAGGGGTCAACACCCGCGGGAAGTAGGGCTATCGGACTGAGTCTACCCCCACAGTCTAAATTCCAACAGTGACCTCCATTCGTCTCACCTTCTTCAGCACACCCGCCATGACAGCGCCGACGACTCGGTGACGCACAACCCTTTGGGAACAATTCTCAGACCTGCTCAATCGACCACCGAGGTCGCCACTCTGTCACCCTGGAAACAGCTTAGCTCCACCCCTTCAGGATCGCCAAAGGAGCAAAGACTCTGCCCCGCCCATCTTAAAAGAGAAAAATTGACGCATGCGCGATGGGCATACAAGCCTAAAGCTAAGCTAGAAGACGATTGGGGAAAGAAAGGGTTTCTCAGCTGTCTGTTCCTGTTCCTGCCACTGCTGACGGCTTGCCCAAAGATTGAGGGAAACACTCCCAACTACCAAAAAACTCCAGTCGCTGTAGGAACCTGCACTGTGCTTAACCGTTGATGCATTCCTCAACCTTCCTTTCTCAGTTTAGTAAAATGAAGGTGATAACGGAGCTTGAGCATCCTCTGAATTGATCTCTCAACAGCAAGTTAGTTCTTCGCACAAGGATATCAGTATTCTCTGTGTCTTACGAACCAAAGCCCTATGGAGTGGGAGGTCATTTTCCATCGCTCTTTTCGATTTCACTGGCTGAAATACATCATCTTTTTTCCAGATGAAATGATATCAGACCATACCACTTTTTCCTACCTCCACAAACACTGACCACTCACTATGTGTCAGTTACTGGGACATAATTTCTAAAATGGGATTTCACATCCTGGAATTCAAAGAATAATGAAGAAGGCGTGTATTAATAAATAATTTGGTAACTGTTCTAAAAGAAGTTGATGCAAAGTGTGATGGTACCAGCGAAAAGGAAATAACTAAAAAGCGTGGGTGACTTTCTAAAAAGTCAGTAGGAGAAAAGAACAAATTGAGAAAACACAAGTACAAAGGAAAAGAGGTTAAAAATGTATATATAAATTCCAGGTGATTTTATGTGATTGGAAAGGTGGGTTTGATTGTTAAGGTAAACTGGTTAAGATTATGAAAGGTGTTGTTTGCCATTATACAAAATTTGAATTTTACTTTTTAAGGAACGGGAACAATGAGAAGACTTTTAAGCTTCTAAGTGACACCATCAAATTTATGTTTCAGATATACAAACAACTTAGGCAACAGTTGAAGAGAATGAGTTGGAAGAGATGAGGCCTTTCATTAGAGGCATGAGACTAGAAAAAATGAAAGCTAAACCAAAAGCAAACAGAAGAAAGGAAATATTAAAGATTAGAAAAGAAGGAGACAGAATATCAATAAAGAAAATCAATGAAACCAGGAATTGGTTCCCTAAAAGGATCAACAAAATTGGCAAACCTTTAGTGAAACTAAGAAAAAAAAGAGAGAAGATTTAATACAAGCAAGAATAAAAGAACCATCACTAATAGCCTTGCTGAAATAAACAGGAATAAGAAGGAATACTATGAACAACTATGCTTAAAAAAGATAAAGTAGATAAAATGGCCAGATTCCTAGAAAAACACAAACTACCTAAATCAACTCAAGAAGGCATAAAGAAAAATCTGACTAGATCTAACATAATTAAAGAAATTGAATTAGCAAGAAAAAAAAAACCTATCCAGAAGGAAAAGCACAGGTCCAGATGGCTTCGCTGGTAAATTCCACTGAACAATTAAAGAATAACACTTAAGAAACTATTCCAAAATATAGAAGAGGAGGAAACAATTAACAACTAATTCTATAAGGCAAGTGTTACTCTGATTCCAACCAGACAAAGAAATCAACAAGAAACAAAAACTTCAGCCGGGTGTGGACTCTGATTCCAACCAGACAAAGAAATCAACAAGAAAAGAAAACTTCGGCTGGGCCTGGTGGCTCATGCCTGTAATCCCAGCACTTTGCGAAGCTGAGGCGGGAGGATCACCTGAGGTCAAGGGTTTGAGACAGCCTGGCCAACATGACAAAACCTTCTCTCTACTAAAAATACAAAAATTAGCCAGGCCTTGTGGTGCGTGCCTGTAACCTCAGCTACTCTGGAGGCTGAGACAGGAGAATCACTCAAACTCAGGAGGCAGAGGTTGCAGTGAGCCAAGATTGGGCCATTGCACTCTAGCCTGGGTGACAGAGCAAGATTCCGTCTCACAAAAAAAAAAAAAAAAAAAAAAAAGGAAAGAAAAAAGAAAAGAAAACTTCAGGCCAATATCCCTTATTAATAAACACAAAATACTCAGAAAAGTACTAGCAAACCAAATTCAGTAGCATATGAAAAAAAATTATACACCACAAATAAATGATATTTATTTCAAAAATACAAAGTTGGTTTAACATCCCCAAATCAATTAATCTAATGTACCATTGAATACAGGACAAAAACTATATGATAATTTTAATAGATGCAGAAAAAGCATTGGACAAATTTCAACATGCTTTCATGATAAAAGCACACAACAAGCTGGGAAAAGAAGAGAAATTTTTCAACCTGATAAAGATGCTTAGAAAAACCCCACAACATCATACTTAAGAGTGAAAGGCAATTCTTTTCTGCTAAGATCATTCACAAGACAAATATTTTTCCACTCTCACCACTTCTATCCAACAATATATTGGAAATATTAGCTAAGGGAATTAGGCAAGAAAATAAAATGAATAAAAGTCATCCAGAAGAGACAGGAAAAAGTAAAATTATCTCTATTCACAGTTGCATAATCTTTTATATAGGATTATTAAGGAATACACACATACATACAATTAAAACAAATAACTTCAGCAAGGTTACATTATACATGATCTATCAGGGTCAGCTCAGGCTGCCATAACAAAATACTATGGATGAGGTGGCTTAAACAACAGAAATGTATTTCTCACAGTTCTGAAGGCTGATAAGTTTAAGACCAAAGCCAGCAAGACAGATTTCATTCTGAGGCTTTTTCTTTTGGCTTATACTGGTTACCCTCTCATGGTATGCTCATATTTACCTCTTTTCGTGTGTGCTTGGGGTTGGGTCAGGGTGGAGAGCAAGATCTCTGGTGTCCCTTTTTATAAGGCCACTGTTACCATCATGACCTCATCTAAACCTAATTATCTCCCAAAGATTCCATCTCCAAATACCATTTTATTGAGGTTTAGAGCTGTAATATAGGAAATCTGGGGGACATAGTCCATAGCAATCAATATACAAAAATATGTTCTAGTCTATTATAGCAATGAATAATCTGAAAATAAATTAAGAAAACAATTCTATTTACCATAGCATCAAAAAGAAATAAATCTAACAAAATAAGTGTAACACTTGTACACTGAAAAGTATTAAATATTGTTGGAAATACTAAAGATCTAAATAAATAGACATTTCTTATTTAATGATTTGAAGTCAATATTGGTCAGATGGCAATACTCAAGTTGATATAGCGTTTCATCACAATTCCTATCAAAATCCCAGCTTCCTTTTTGCAGAAATTTTTCACAAAAGATTTGTCAGTAGCAGAAGGCACTGTTTGATAACACTTGTCTCACAGAAGAACTCTCAAAATTGGAATCAGTCCTCTCAATTCTGCTGCTGCTTTATCAACCAAATTTATAAAATATTATAAAGACTTTGTTGTCATTTAAACAATATTCACAGTATCTTCACCAGGAGTAGATTCCATCTCAAGAAACCACTTTCTTTGCTCATTCAAGAAGCAACTCATCATCTGATCAAGTTTTATCATGAGATTGCAGCAGTTCAGTCACATCTTCAAGCTCTACTTCTAATTCTGGTTCTCTTGCTGTTTTCCTCACATTTGCAATGGCTTTTTCCACTGATCTTCAACCCCTCAAAGTCATCCATGTGAGTTGGAATCAACTTCTGCTAAACTCCTGTTAATATTGATATTTTGACCTCCTTGCATGAATCACCAATTTTTTTTTGAGACAGAGTCTCTGTTGCCCAGGCTGGAGTGCAGTGGCATGATCTTGGCTCACTGCAACCTCTGCTGCCCCAGTTCAAGCAATTCTCCTGCCTCAGCCTCCCGAGTAGCTGGAATTACAGGCATCTGCCACCGCACCCGGCTAATTTTTGTATTTTTAGTAGAGACGGGGTTTCACCGTCTTGGCCGGGCTGGTCTTGAACTCCTGACCTCATGATCCACCCACCTCAGCCTTCCAAAGTGCTAGGATTACAAGCGTGGCCACCGCACCTGGCCCATGAATCACCAAATCTTTTTAATAGCATCTAGTGTGGTCAGTTCTTTCAAGAAGGTTTTCAATTTATGTTACCCAGATCTGTCAGAGGAATCGCTATTTATGGTAACTATAGCCTTATAAAATGTATTTTTTTAAATAAGACTTGAAAGTGGACATTACTCCTTGACTCATGGACTGCAGAATGATGACTGCAGCATGTTGTGCGTGAAAACAATGTTAATCTCTTTGTACATCTTCATCCTCAGGGCTCTTGAGTGACCAGGTACATTTTCAACACTTCACTCCTGTACTATGCAACAGCCTTCTAAGCATCTGTTTAGCCCAGGACAATCTTTTAAGACAGTGGCTCTCAAATTTTAGTATATGTCGGAATCACCTGAGGACTTGTTAAAACACAGATTGCTGGCTCCAGCTAAAGCCTCCCTGATCCTATCCCCAGGCCCCCAGTTTGTGATACAGTAAGTCAGGGATAGGACCTGAATATGAATTTCTAACAAGTTCTCAGGTGATGATAATGATAGTGGGCTGTGAACCACACTTTAAGAACCGCTAGTTAAAAACACTGTTTACATGTTAGCACTCCAGTACTCAATATCCTTCAGCCATTTCCTATTGCCAGTAGCATCATATCTACATTCCCAAGTTTGAGGCCCTCTAACGTTGAACCTCATTCTACTTGCCAATTCCATTTCTCCATCTCTGTGGCAGTCTTACAGCTAATTCCTTAGCCCACTGTACTTTGTTCAAAAGATCTTACATCAAGCAATATTTTTTTTCTTGAAGAGTGGATTATTTTCTTATCTAGTAACAGGCAGCTTACACATCTTTAAGTAGTTCCATGATTGTTTTCCTCCAAAGTACTCTTTTTATTTTTTCTATTTCAGTCTTGAAGACTTTACTGGATCTACATCATACTTGTTTAACTCTCAGCTCCCTTGGGCTGTATTTAAGACACATAGGGGAGAAAAATATGGAGACAGATGTAAGACTCCACCATGAATAAGTTACATTGATCCTTTTCCCTAAGCAATGAGTTAGGCTTACTTGCATTTAATATGA
Source organism: Pan paniscus (assembly GCF_029289425.2). Taxonomy (NCBI): domain Eukaryota; kingdom Metazoa; phylum Chordata; class Mammalia; order Primates; family Hominidae; genus Pan; species Pan paniscus. The sequence continues at coordinate 160,431,151 of NC_073255.2, forward strand.
CAGGTATGTTTCCTTTTTTTTTTTTTCTGGTAGTTTTTAAAAATATCTTTGCCTAGGCAGGCTGTTTCAATTTTTGGATAATTTTTCAGATATTTAAGAAGGTTTGTATTTTTAATTTAAGGATTAACATTATATTTATATTACATAACTCTTGGTTTTCCATTTTTTCTAGACAACACCTATTAGTTCCCTACTAGGAAAAAACAATGAAACTATCATGTTCCTTCTTTCTCTCTCATCCTTTGCATATCCTCTTCCATTGATTCTAGTAAAACACCGCCTTTCTTAGTGCTTGCTTTCATATGTTAAATATGTTCATACCTCTATTATTTTGGTATGTCAGATACAATATATCTCCTTTCAATCTCAGATATTCCACATGAGGCAATCATACACAATTAAATCATACACAATTAAAGAAAACAACTTTAATTGTATCACTTCTGTATTGTGAGGGCATATAACATCAACATTCTGCTCAGTAATCTTAATTCCCTACATTTCTTTTATTATTATTTCTACAGTGAAATATTTTCAATGTTCCCTACTACTCCATTTGTCATAGTTACCCAAGCCATTATTGTTTTGTTGTAACAATATGTTTGTAACCTTTATCTTTGAAGGACAGCTTGACTAGATATAAAATTGTTTGCTTATATTTTCTTTACTTAATTATCTTGTAAGTGATGCTTTGGAGAAATATTTTGTTAGATTGTTTTTCCCTTTATGAATTATTTGATTTTTTTAACCTGGCAGCATGAAGTTTTCTTTTTTTTTTTTTGAAATCCACTGACACTCCTAGACTATGTCTCCATATCAAATTTTTGGTTACTTTTCCCTGGCATGCATAGTGTGTCCTGTAAGTATTTAGATTTAAACCTTCTTTTATTTCAGGAAAATTTTCTTGATTTATGACTTTCAATTCTTGTTGGCTTCTATTTTCTTCAGCTTCATTCCTTAGGGTCTCCAACTATAAATTTGTTGGATTTTACTTGACTGTTTTATATGTAAATATAAATATATAGATATATAGGAATATGCTTTATTATCCTTAAGACTTTCTTTATTTCAATTTTATTTTATTTTATTTTATTTTCTTATTTTCATCTTCTATATTTTTTATGGTCCTGTAATCCTTCAAATTTGATTTTCACTTTTGTGACTAGTTTATTTTCTTCTTTTCTGAGTTTGCAGCTTTAATTTGATCTTCCTCTATTTTATTTGCATCTCTTTATTGAGTTTTTGCATTTGTACTTTTTACTCTTTTTTAATATATGAAGTTGTGTTTTTTGTTGTTGTTGTTTTAATTAACGGTAAAATATATGATCATAATTTTCATCTGTTCAATGGTAACATTTTCCATGTGTGTGTGATTCATACGTTGGAAAGTTTTGCTTTTTTCTGTATTTTTCATAGTGTTTTTATATTTGTGCCATAGGAATTTCATGTTTATTTCTCACTTTAAAGTAAGTTGGATTTTCCTGGCCAACTATGTCTAAGTGATAACAAAGGGACTGCTTCCCATAGCTGTCACTCATCTATGGGATTCTCTGTGTAGCTCCACATCCTCGGCTTCTCTGAGCCAAATTAGATCCAAGAAGACTTGTACCACCACCTTGCTCTCTTTAGTTCCTGCACGGAATGCTGCAGTAAAAGAAAACAGCTTTTACTACACACTTCACTGTGAAGATGAGTTCTTCACCTTTAGAAAGTATATTTTTGTGGCATGTCTAAGATCTGCTGCCACTAGGTTTTCTCACCACTCTGTACTTTTACTAGTCCTTGCATTTCTTGCAGGGTCTGCTGGTTACATTATTCCAGTTTTGTGAAAATGGAATTTATGTTTTCTATTACTTTATTCTTCTTGTCATTCTCCGTGTTGCTTATGCACAAATTTTCAGGAGGAAAAAGAGAAAGATGTCAACTTTTGCAGCAGTGGTCAAACAAGAAGACTTCCTGTTATCTATTTTAATATGGAAATTATTCTTATTGATATCATGTAAGACAACATTTGTAGTTATAAAAATAGCTTTTACATAACCACCTCCTACTTAATAAACTGAAGTCTCTGTCTTTTTCATATTATTTATATACCTACATGACTGATGTTTTGAACTTAGATGTAAAGGTTTACTATATCATTGATATCTTCCATTGTTGAGTTTTTCCCATTATTGCAGGATATGGCCATGATTTTGCATTTTATTACAAAAATAATAATTTTGCTATGTGTTATTTTGGTGAATGTTATTCATTCTTATTCGATACTGAGAAGAACTGTCACTTGTCTTGAACAAGCACTATGTTTTACATAAAATGCTTCTGTAACTGGCCCGGTTTCCCTTCCTTTAACAGCTGTTAGAATATAACAATCACATTTTTCATTCACTTAAGATAACTGAACACATCACAATGACATTTGCTTTTATTATAGCTTCAGTTTTTATTCAGATCGACTTTAATTAATTTCATTTTGTCATACCTTATTTAACATTGTAAGTCAAATTAAATTCTTTCTGCCAGAATTCTCTTTTTCTCAGGTTTTGAAAACTCCAAAATGTGGTCCTCTTAGAAATTGATCAAAAATGGTAATAAACATAGCAAACATGTTGAACAATACAGAGTCAAACTGACATCAATCCGTCATTAGATTTTCTTTGGATATGGTTATGCAAACAGTTTTAAATCCACTAACTGTTCTCCATCCAGCTCATGTTTCTTCATCTTATCCCCAGGGTTGCAAGGACAGTTTCTATCAAAGACATTCTAGACATCATGTTCTTTGTTTATGAGTGTTCCTTTTGAAAAAATATCAAGCATAGTCTTTGCATGTAGAAATTACTTTTTAAAAAATTATACTTTAAGTTCCGGGATACGTGTGCAGAATGTGCAGTTTTGTTACATAGTTATACACGTGCCATGGTGATTTGCTGCACCCATCAACCCATCACCTACGTTAAGTATTTCTCCTAATGTTATCCCTCCCCTAGCCCCCCACCCCATGACAGGCTCCGGTGTGTGAAGTTCCCCTCCCTGTGTCCATGTGTTCTCATTGTTCAACTTAAATGTTGAATGAATAAAAGGACAAATGAATAGTAAAATAAATTTCAAATTATAAAAGTTATTCGTAACCCATACTAGATCATCTATTACTGTTTTCACTATTCACAAACTACCTGCTGATATTTTGTATCAGTTGGAAAAAAAATGACAAAATTTATCTAAAGCCTCTTGGTCCCTCTTTCATTCTCTATGTTGCTCAAAAATTACCAGCAGTATTCCTGTGATTAGAACTCTGTTTTTTAGCCTCTAGGAAGTAATTTGCCTTGGCCTAAACATCTGTCATTTTAATGTTTGCCATTTGTCTAGACTGTGAACATACCCCTCTTTCCTCCTTCTACTTATTTTTCTGGACCTTTGTTTCCTCTATACTTTTAGTACTTGCTTTTTTATTCATTCACTTATTTATTTGTGCAAGCTCAGTTAATTTCAGGCATTTGCTTTTCTAACTATTATCACCAGACTGATATTTTTCCTTATTATGGAGACCTTTGCCAATTTTTGTATATACTCTTTTAATATCTGAGCTAATGAGAGAGATTGCTGTTTACCACAGCAATTTCATTCAATAGCTTAGTCTTTTCTTTCTCAGGGAGACATTGAATGCATGGTTAGAATTTTATGTGCTAAAGTCTACCTTCCTCTTATAGATTCAGGCTACTGAATCATTGCTATCTTTAAACTATTTTATAAAGTCTTATTTCCCCTATTTTTGTCAATCTGTTTGAAATAACTAGTTCTGTTTGTCTTCATTAACATAAACCTATGACAATGTAATTTACATGCAAGGTATTTTATTTTATTTTATTTTAGATTCAGGTGGTACATATGCAGGTTTGTTACATGGATATTGTATAATGCTGGGGTTTGGGCTTCTATTGAACCCATCAGCCAAATAGTGATTGTAGTACTAATAGGTGGTTTTTCAACCTTTGCCCCTCTCGCTCCCTCCTTCCTCCCTTTTGGTGTCCTCAGTGTCTATTGTATCCATCTTTCTGTCCACGTATATCACTGTTTAACTCCTACAAATATGCAGTATTTGATTTTATGTTTCTGTATTAATTCACTTAGGATAATGGCCTCCAGCTGTATCCATGTTGCTGAAAAGGACATGATTTCATTCTTTTTATGGCTGTGTAGTATTCCATGGTGTAGATATACTACATTTTCTTTATAAGTGTAATTGGGAAAATTTTAGATAAAAATACTTTCTTAGTTATAGTTAAAAATAAGGATCTTAGATTTACATTTTCAGTGAATAACTATTGTTAAATTTGTTTTGCTATGTACTCACTGTAGAGGTTACAATAGTTATATGTTTGTTCTATGAAATCTTTTGTATTACCAGTTCACTTCCATGCAAAGTAAACTCTCTATAAATAGTCTCAAAAATACCATGAAGAGTTGTTCTGATTTCTTTTCTCTCTATTATCTGCCCCACTGTAGCCTGAGGGTTTAATAGATAATTGCAGTCAAAATGAAAGTTAAAACTTAATTTAGAACAAGTTTGCAACATGCCTGGTACCTTGGGATTTGCAAATCTATAACTCCTTCTGCTCCTGGGAGTTGAGTTAATTTGGCAAATCACACTAATTCAATTTTCACTAGGTCTTTATTAGAAACAAATCTATTATGCTATAGAATGCATTGTGGATTTGGCTTAAGACTCCCAGCTTGTCATTATTCAATATTATGAAATTCCTATTTAGACATTTAGTTTAAGTGAGAACATAAAGCATATAATAAAACAGCAGGTTTCTCTTGCCATTGTTTAGGTCCCTAGGTTTTCAATTTAATTCTCATTTATTGAATGGCCACATTGTCCAAAGCCTGTTACACCTCCTGTCCTTAAAAAAGTTACAATAAATCCTGATGTAACAAAGGTACATAAATAATTACTATGTAAGGCAAACAAAATAAATATGATAGGGAAATAAAGGAGGAAAAGAGATTGGCGGGATTAGAAAAATTCATGGAGATGGAGAAGGATGGTCTAAATTGGGTCTTAAAGGAGCAGAAGGATTTCTACTGAAGGAAATGGGGGAGTGGCAAGAAAGGGCATTTGAAAAGACAAGATGAACAAGAACCCAGCGAAAGGATGCGTTTTGCCTGTTCAGAGAGCAAACAGGAGTTATGCTAAGGTGGCAGATGAAGTCCTCAGGTGCATGGCAGGCCGTTCTCTGTTGCACTGCTTTTTAAATTTTTGGCTTTGCTTGTTAAGTTTTTGGTTTGAGTTGCTTGAGTCAGTGAGTGAAGCAGTCATCACAATCAAACTTGCTAGGCACAGGAGAGGCTTTGAGCTTGCCTCTGCTGTGAGCCACTTGACCAAAAACTGCTCAGCGTAGTTATGTGGCCTTAGGCAATTTTACTTAACCCCCTAAGGCTTACTTCTTCCTTGAAAAATGGTCACAATAATATGACACCTACTTTGCAAGAATGCCATGAGGTTAAATGAGATAATGCATATGAAAAACCAGAACTGCATCATATGGCACCTTTGTGCAGTTTGGAAAATTTTGATCATCTCTCCAAGTGAATGCAACCCTTCTCTAGGGCACCCATGTGGGTGAGTGGAGATTAAGATGGATTCCAGTCTCCCCATAACCTCACCCAAGCAACCTTGTGCAGTATACAACCCGCACAACCGTACCTGGAAGCCCTGAGATAAGGGCTTAGAGAAATGCTTAGGTATAACAAAATCTAAATAAACATAGCCATCATTATAATTATTATACCGCAAACCACTAAAAAAACGCAGTGTTGAAGCTTGGTCAGAGACCATTCGGTTAAGTCTATTATGAAAAGAGACCAATATTAACAATGCACACCTAAGTCTCAGCAAAGAGTTCAAAATACAGAACAGGAAACCAAACCAACAGGCGTCCATTCCTGTGTGACTCTCCTTCCACTAGATGGTGCTGGCTTTCTTCAGCTTGTTGCAGTGGAACTGTCTTCCACTTAAAAATGGCTTGTATTTACCGATAATTCAGGTGGTATCTGTGTCCCACCAACCTCCTTCAGCCCTTTGCGGAGGAGGAGGTGTTTCTCTGAGAGCATGAATGTTGCTCAGGGTATGAACACCGTTCAGAGGACATGATACTTACTAGATAGTAGAAGGGTATGGGAGATCTGTAAGCCACTAAGGAGAAACTCCATTAAATTCCTAACACTTTGAATTCAAAATGAGTCTATCATCAATAATTAATTTATCAAATAACAGCATCATTTTACTATTTGCCCTTCTTGGGCATTGTTAGAGTGTGGGAGTGAAAACAAAACATGATCATTCAAGTGAGCACTTAAAAAAAAAAAAAAAAAGGTACTCTCCAGATACCTAGACTCCATGCCAGAGAAAGGGGATCCCATCCAACTTAAGTCCTAAGGGCACATTTTTGTTATTTCTACCTTCATCTTTTTTGATGTGTCATGTTCTAAAGACCTTGTGAGCTTTGCTACATATTAGGTTTCTGAAAAGTCTTTCGGTTAAACTGATATACATCAAATTGTGAGGAGAATTTGCTACTTAAGAAATGATTTGCTCAGAGTGAGAACACCACTCAGAGGAAATGATTCCTACTAGATAGTAGGATTGTAAAATTCTACTGGAAGTAGGTTGTAACATGAAAATTTTCTTTTATCATTGTTTAAGTCCAGCTATGAATATATCACATATGTTTGTATATTTTCTCCCTTTTTGTCACTCCCAAGACTGTCAAGTTTTGAGGAAAAGACATGAAACTTCAAGAGTACTTTTCAAACGACTTCTGCAAACCATTTAAAACTATATAAATGAACTTTTTAGGTAAAGCAAATGGATTGACTAGCAATCTGTAAAGAGCTTTTTACCTGCACCAGCCATGAATTCTGGGGCAGAAATTGTGTACTGTTGCTCCATTTCCATTTGTGAATAGAGAACATCTTTTATTAATAGATGAAAATCTCCATCTATGTTGTAATGGTAAAATATCTGCAAAACAAGGAAAGGGAGGAGAAATTGCTCAAACTGATCATGATCTTTTCCTACCTAAAATGCTCCTGTGGCTTCTTCTTGTCTCCTGCAGTGGTTCTCAGGCCCAGACCACTTTGAGGGACAGGTTCAACCCACAGTATGTGAAGGTAACGTCCCTGTGGAAGGAAGGATGTGTGACAATGGGAGATGGGGAGGGAGGGTTGCATTACAATATCCAAAGGGAGTGAGTGCTTCAGAATGTTAAGACTCCACAGATGGCCTTTAGAGATTCTGACGAATAACACCACTACCCTAGTGCACCCCAAAGAGAAAGCCTTTTCTCATTGCCACCGTCCTGGAGGAAGAAATAAAATAAAGCCCCAAATTCTTTACTCCAGTATATAGTTCAGTATATACATATATCCTACATATTCTAACTCTTACCTAAAGCTCCTGCTCATTGTCTGTAGATTCCTCAATGCGTTCTGTGACCAGCAAGAGTAAATGATCAGCATTCCCCCCAGATATGCCATTTTCCCTCAGATCTATGTGTATTTTCTCTGCCTGGAATGCCTCTCCCCTTATACATTATCTCGAAAACTCCTTCTTATCCTTCAAGTCTCAGCTCAAGACTTTATATCGTCTAAGGCATACTCTTGGTCCCCTCCTAGAAGCTAAGCATCACCTTCTTTTGATCATCTATTCATCCCCTCCACTGACTGAGAGTAAGAACTGCCTTCTTTAACATTTTCATTTTACCAGGCACATAGTAGCTAATAAATACATACTTGGCAAATAAATGAATGCAGTATTATTCAAAGAGGAATATACCTCATTTAGAACACTCAGAAATGATAACTTAGTACCATGAAAGAAACTAGTGTAAATCTTGTTTTAAAAATTAATCTACTAGCCTCTATTTTAAAATTTAATTTTTATAGCAGGCAAAGAGATGGCAAGCATCACAAGCAAATATTGTAGTGGAATTTGGATCTTTAAAATTATAGACTGTTCAGATGAGAGAACATAAAATGATAACATTGTAGACCTAGGTGCAGTGGCTCACTCCTGTAATACAAGCTACTTGGGAGCTGAGGCAAGAGGATTGCTTGAAGCCAGGAGTTCAAGATCAGCTGGGGCAATTATAACAACACTGTCTCTAAAAAAGATAAATAAGTAAATAGATAAATAAATAAAAGACAGCATTGTAGATTCTAAAATTGAACAGTAAATCAGAGCTATTTTCGGGCCTAATTTCAACATATATCATATGAGGAGATATCATGGGAAGTGGGAACTAAGGGGAAACTGGAATTGATAACCATGAAGTGTAGCAAATGTCTAAACTCCTCCAAAAGTCTTCTCTGACAGTGGGTAATACACTCTTTACCTCAACACTTGCTCATCTAGTGTTTGATGATTCTCTAAGAAAATGCAATAAAATGAGTTTTAAATTCTACTTCAATTTGTTATATGACATTCTCTTTATTCTAAAGTAGTTACTAGTATAAACTTTTAAAAAGCTGATTTTGATAAATCAACAACCCTTAGTCATAAACTAAGTCAAACAAAATGAGTGAAGAAAGATTTTTTCGGAGAGAAGGCACAGGAAAGAGGAGTAACATTCCTAGACTTAGGAAATTGTATATGGGTCTTCTGATCCTTAAGCATAAGAACACTGTCTCTTTTCCTCATAACATCTTCATAATATACTGAGAAGCAAAATAGACGGGGGACAAGATGGAAAACCAGGAAAGGAAGTCTAGCCAGTTAGTGAGATGATTCCACAATAAAAAACCAAACCTAAAGTTTGCCAAATCCAATGGTCAGTTCTCTGTCCTCATCTTACTTGACTTAGCAGCAGAATTTGATACAGTCGATCACTCCTTTAGGCTGTAAATATTTTTCTTCCCTTGGCTTGTATTCTGTCTCATAGCTCTGGTTAGCCCCGGAGTTCATTCCTTAAACATCTCTATTTTTATATCTGCATGTACTGCTTTGGTGAGCTCTTCAAGCCACACGGTTTTACGTATCACTAATTTATTTCTTCAGCTCAGACTTTTCTTCTAAACTTGGACCATATTAACCTGCCTACTTAACCTTTCTTGTTAGACTTTGATAGGTATCTCAAATTTTACATGATCCAAATTGAGTTCCAGGAGGATCACTGTAGCCCAGGTAATCAAGGCTGCAGTGAGCTCTGATCGTGCCACTGCACTCAGCCTGTGTGAGACAGAAAGGCCTTGTCAAAAAAAAAAAAAAAAAAAGTGAGAGAAAAAGAAAGAAGTTTTAATGTCCTGATGCATAGAAATCAGAGTATCTGAGGGAGGCGGCTAGGCATCAGTGGTTTCTAAAGCTCCGCAGGTGATTCCAATGCAAGTCAAACCTAAGAACAACTGCTCTATGGAAGTCACACTTAGAGTTTACATACTGACCTCTTGTTCTAAATGTTTCTTAGTAGAATCTATCTTTTCCCCCCGTAACAGATTAGTATAATATTTCTTATAAGGTTTTCAACCACTCAACATGACAGCATTTTGTACAGAAAGCAAGAAAATCAACCTAAAATCATTAGAACAAATAGGAATTCTAAAAGACAGCTGAATAAAAATAAATATACAAAGACTGTTAGCTTTCGATGTGCCAGAATAACCAGGGGAAGCAATTCTATTCACAAAGAAATAAAAATCACAAACTATTGAGGAATAAGTATGTCAGGAATATTCAAGACTTCAGTAAAACTATGAAACTTTACATTAGTTCAAAAGAAAACTTTGAATAAATTAAGACATATTTTCATGGGTGAGAGTCAATATTTTAATATGTAAAAATATTGAACATATTTGTCAAAATATGTTCATTCTTCCCAAAGGTATCTTTTCTTAGTGCACTTACAGTCACAATTCCATTTTGACTAGATGATTCTAAGAGTCACCTGAAAGAAACAATGAATGAAATCAAAATATTTTTAAAAGGAAAATTACGAGGAAAGATCTTCCCTCCCAAATAAAAATAATGTGAAACCAGTAAAGGAAAAGACCAATATATGTATTTGTTAGCATTTCCCTGACTCTGTTATTTAGTTGTAAAATATAATTATCTGAACAAAGAAATCAAATAATCTTGCATTTGAATTTTGTACCAATCCCCCTCTTAGAAATTTATTTTTAAATTTCTGAAAATTGAAAAATTTGTTGTTTCTTAAAAATAAACTGTTTAACTGTTAAATTGTTACAGAAACAAGCAAATTTATCCAAGCAGAAGAGAAAACTTCCTCCCCTTATTCCCTAAACCTCAATTTAGGGCACACTAGGAGAAAGTCCTCAAACTGACACATTACACGTAGGAATACATATGCAATATTGCTGGATTAACATCAGCACCCTCTGACCTGGATTTCTTACTTACTTTTATGCTTTACATTTTTCCAGCTTTATTGAGGTTTAATTAATAGATAAATAAAACGTGTATATACATAATACTGCAATGTGATTGTTTGACATATTTACACATTGTGAAATGATTACCACAACCAAGCTAATTAACATATCCATCACCTTACATAGTTACTATTTGTGTGTGTGTGTGTGTATGTGTGTGTGTGTGTGTATGTGTGTGGTGAGAACAATTAAGCAAACTCTCTTAGCAAACTTTAAGTACACTATAAATTATCGTTAACTATAGTTACCATGCTGTACGTCAGATCTCTAAAACTTATAACTGAAACTCTGTTTCTATGAATTCAACGTTTTTAGATTCCACATATAAGAGATATCATACAGTATTTGTCTTTCTGTTACCAGCTTATTTCACCTACTATAAGGTCCTCCAGTTTCATTCATGTTGTCACGAATACCAGAATTTCTTTTTTCTTAAGGTTGAGTAATCTTCCATGATAAATATATATTACATTTTCTTTATCCATTCATCCACTTATGGACACCTAGGTTAATTCCATCTCTTGCCTATTCTGAATAATGCTGCAATGAATATGGAAGTGCAAATATGTCTTTGAGATACTGATTTCAATTCCTTTAGATATATACTAACAGGTGGGGTTGCTAGATCATATAGTAGATTTATTTTAAATTTTTTGAGGAATCATCAAACTGTTTTCCGTAATGGCTGTACCAATTTACTTTCCTACCAAGAGTGTACAAGACTTTTTATTTCTCCACTTCATCATCCACACTTGTTATCTTTTGACTTTTTGACAACAGCCTTCCTAACAGGTGTGAAGTGATGTCTCTTTGTGGTTTTCATCTGCATTTCCCTAAGGATTAATGATGTTGATGACCTTTTCACTCCTGTTGGACACTTGTATATCTTCTTTAGAAAAATGTCTATTCAGATCTTTTGCCTGTTTTTTAAATAGGTTATTTGTTTTTTCTGTATTGAGTTGTATACATTCCTTATATATTTTGGATATATGTTTTGTAAATATTTTCTCCCTTGGTTGCATTTTCTTTCGTTGATTGTTTCCTTTGCTGTGCAGAAACTTTTTAAATTTGATTTGGTTGTACTTGTTTATTTTTGCTTTTATTGCCTGTCCTTTTGGTGTCATATCCAAAAAATTATTGCTAAGTCCATTGTCAAGTACGTCTCCCCCAGCCAACCCCATTTTTCTTCTAGTAGTTTTACAGTTTCGAGTCTTAAATTTGTCTTTATTTTCAGTTAATTTTTGTATATGGTGTAAGATAAGGGTTAATTTCATTCTTTTATATGTGGATATCCAGTTTTCCCAACATGATTTATTGAAAAGACTATCATTTCCTCATTGTGTATTTTTTGTGCCTTTGTCAAAAATCAGTTGATTATACCTTTATGGGTTTATTTCTAGGCTCTGTGCTCTCTTTTGATGTGTCTGCTTTTATGCAAGTACTGTATTGTTTAGTTTACTATATCTTTGTCTTTGTATTATAATTTGAAATAATTGTATTATAATTTGAATTGTATTATACTTTGATGCTTTCAGCTTTGGTCTTTCTCAACATTGATTTAGCCATTTAAGGTCTTTTTTGGTTCCATACAAATTTCAAGATTTTCCCCCCATTTCTGTGAAAAACATCGTTGGAATTTTGGTAAGACTTGGATTGAATCTGTAGATCACTTTGTAGTGTGAACATTTTAACAATGTTAATTTTTCCAAATTCCATTTATTTGTGTCTTCTTTCAATGTCTTTCATCATTGTTTTATGTTTTTCAGGGTACTCACCTTTCACCTCCTTGGTTAAATTTACTCCCAGGTATTTTATTTTTGTAGCTATTGTATATGGGATTTTATTAAAATTTATTTTTCTGATACTTTATTGTTAGTGTATAGAAATACTACTAATTTTTGTAGGTTAATTTTGTATCCTGCAACTTTACTGTATTTGTTTATTAGTTCTAATAGTTCTTTGGTGAAGTCTTTGAGGTTTTTTTTGTACATGGTATTATGTCATCTGCAGAGACAATTTAACTTCTTCCTTTTCTATTTGGATGCCTTTTATTTCTTTGTCTTTCCTAATTGCTCTGGCGAGAACCTCCAGTACTATATTGAATAGAAGAGGCAAGAGAAGGCTTCCTTGTCTTGTTCCAGTTCTTAAAGAAAAGCTTTCAGCTTTTCACCTGTATGTTCACTGTAAGCTTGCCAAATATGACCTTTATTGTGTTGAGGTACATTCTTTCTATACCTAATTAGCTGAGAGTTTTTAATATCAAAAAAGATGTTGATATTTGTCAAATACTTTTTCTGCATCAGTTGAGATGATCATGATTTTTATCTTCTATTCTGTTAATGTGGCGTATCATATTTATTGGTTTACTTATGTTAAATTATCCTTGCATCCCAGAGATAAATGCCGCTTGAGCATGGTACATAATCCTTTTAATGCACTGCTGAATTTGGTTTACTAGTATTTTGTTGAAGTTTTTGCATCTATGTTCATCAGGGATATTGCCATGTAATTTTCTTTCTTGTGGTGTCCTTGTCTGGCTTTGGTATCAGGATAATGTTGGCCTTATGAAATGAGTTTGGGAGTATTCCCTCCTCTTCAACTTTTTGCAAGAGTTTGAGCAGAATTGGAATTAATGCTTTAAGTGTTTGAAAAAATTCAAAAGTGAAGGCACTAGGTTTGGGTTTCTCTTTGAAGGGAGATTTTTGATTACTGATTTAATTTCCTTTCTCATTTTGGTCTATTCAGATTTTCTGTTTCTTCATAGTTCAGTCTTGGTAGGTTGTAGGTTTCTAGCATTTGTCTATTCCTTCTAGGTTATACAGTTTATTAGTGCTTAATTGTTCATTGTAGTTTCTTATAATCTTTTGTATTTCTGTATTTTTATATATGTGATTTTATTGATTTCATTTGAATCTTCTCTCTTTTTTTCTTAGTTAGGCCAGCTAAAGTTTCGTTAATTTTATCTTTTCAAAAAGCCAACTTTTGATCTTTTCTCTTGTTTGTCTTCTCTCTATTTCATTTATTTTTGCTCTGATTTTCCTTTCTTTCTTTCTTTCCTTCTTTTTCTTTCTTTCCTTCTTCCTTCCTTCCTTCTTCCCTTCCTTCCTTCCTTTCTGTCTTTTTTCTACTAACTTTGGGGTTATTTTGTTTTTCTTTTTCTAGTTGTTTGAGGTATAAAGTTAGGCTATTTATTTGGGTTTTTTTTTTTTCTTAACATAGATGTTTACTGCTATGCTCTTCCCTTTTAGAATTGCTTTTGCTACATCTTGCGAGTTTGGGTATGTTCTATGTCCATTTTTGTTTGTCTCAAGAGTTTTTAAATTTCCCTTTTGATTTCTTTTTTGACCCACTGGTTTTTCATGAGTGTGTTTAATCTTCACATATTTTTTAATTTTCCCATTTTTTTTCTATTATTGGTTTCTTGTTCCATACCATTGTGGTTGGAAAAGATAATTGATATGAATTCAATCTAGTTAAATTTCTTAAGATTTCTTTAGGGCCTAACATGATCTATCCTGGAGAATGTTCTATGTCCATTGATAATGTGTATTCTTCTATGTAATGTTCTGCATATGTCTGTTAGGTTCATTTAGTCTAAAGTTCAATATTTCCTTGCTGGTTTTCCTGTCTAAATAATCTTTTCATTGTTGAAAGTAGAGTATTGAAGTCCCCTACTATTATTGTCTATTTCTCCCTTCAGAACTCTTAATATTTGCTTACTATGTTTAGGTGCTCTGATGTTGGGTGCACATATAATTACAATTGTTATTTTCTCTTGATAAATTTAACCACTTCATCATTATATAATGACCTTCATCTCTTTATTATTATTATTATTATTATTATAATACTTTAAGTTCGAGGGTACATATGCACAATGTGGAGGTTTGTTACATAGGTATACATGTGCCATGGTGGTGTGCTGCACCCATCAACTCATCATTTACATTAGGTTTTTCTCCTAACACTATCCCTCCTCCAGCCCCCCACCTCTCAACAGCCCCTGGTGTGTGATGTTCCCTTCTCTCTGTCCCTGTGTTCTCATTATTCAACTCTCACTTATGAGTGAGAACATGCTGTGCTTGGTTTTATGTCCTTGTGATATTTTGCTGAGAATGGTGGTTTCCAGCTTTATCCATGTCCCTGGAAAGGATATGAACTCATCCTTTTTTATGGCTGCATAGTATTGCATGGTGTATATGTGCCACATTTTCTTTATCCAGTCTAATATTGATGGACATTTGGGTTGATTCCAAGTCTTGCTATTGTGAAGAGGGCCACAATAAACATATGTGTGCATGTGTCTTTATAGTAGCATGATATATAATCATTTAGGTATATACCCAGTAATGGGATCGCTAAGTCAAATGGTATTTCCAGTTCCAGATCCTTGAGGAATCGCCACGCTGTCTTCCACAATTATTGAACTAATTTACACTCCCACCAACAGTGTAAAAGCATTCCTATTTCTCCACATCCTCTCCAGCATCTGTTGTTTCCTGAATTTTTAATGATTGTCATTCTAACTGGCATGAGATGGTATCTCATTGTGGTTTTGATTTGCATTTCTCTGATGATCAGTGATGGTGAGCATTTTTTCATGTGTTTTTTGGCTGCATAAATGTCTTCTTTTGAGAAGTGTCTGTTCATGTCCTTCGCCCACTTGTTGATGGGGTTGTTTGTTTTTTTTCCTGTAAATTTGTTTAAGTTCTGTGTAGATTCTGGTTATTCACCCTTTGTCAGATGGATAGGTTGCAAAAATTTTATCCCATTCTGTAGGTTGCCCGTTCACTCTGATGATAGTTTATTTTGCTGTGCAGAAGCTCTTTAGTTTAATTAGATCCCATTTGTCTATTTTGGCTTTTGTTGCCATTGCTTTTCGTGTTTTAGTCATGAAGTCTTTGCTCACGCCTATGTGCTGAATGGTATTGCCTAGGTTTTCTTCTAGGGCTTTTATAGTTTTAGGTCTTACATTTAAGTCTTTAATCCATCTTGAGTTAATGTTTTGTAGGGTGTAAGGAAGGGATCCAGTTTCAGCTTTCTACATATGGCTAGCCAGTTTTCCCAGCACCATTTATTAAATAGGGAATCCTTTCCCCATTTCTTGTTTTTGTCAGGTTTGTCAAAGATCAGATGGTTATAGATGTGTGGTGTTATTTCTGAGGCCTCTGTTCTGTTCCATTGGTCTATATCTCTGTTTTGGTACCAGTACCATGCTGTTTTGGTTACTGTAGCCTCATAGTATAGTTTGATGTCAGGTAGCGTGATGCCTCCAACTTTGTTCTTTTCGCTTAGGATTGTCTTGGCTATGCGGGCTCCTTTTTGGTTCCATATGAACTTTAAAGTAGTTTTTTCCAATTCTGTGAACAAAGTCAGTGGTAGCTTGATGGGGAGGGCATTGAATCTATAAATTACCTTGGGCAGTATGGCCATTTTCACGATACTGATTCTTCCTATCCATGAGCATGGAATGTTCTTCCATTTGTTTGTGTCTTCTTTTATTTTGTTGAGCAGTGGTTTGTAGTTCTCCTTGAAGAGGTCCTTCACGTCCCCTGTAAGGTGGATTCCTAGGTATTTTATTCTCTTTGTAGTAATTGTAAATGGGAGTTCACTCATGATTTGGCTCTCTGTTTGTCTGTTCTTGGTGTATAGGAATGCTTGTGATTTTTGCAAATTGATTTTGTATCCTGAGACTTTGCTGAAGTTGCTTATCAGCTTAAGGAGATTTTGGGCTGAGACAATGGGATTTTCTAAATATAAAATCTTGTCATCTGCAAATACAGACAATTTGACTTCCTCTTTTCCTGATTGAATACCCTATATTTCTTTCTCTTGCCTGATTGCCCTGGCCAGAACTTCCAATACTATGTTGAATAGGAGTGGTGAGAGAGGTCATCCTTGTCTTGTGCCAGTTTTCAAAAGGAATGCTTCCAGTTTTTGCCCACTTAGTAACATATTGGCTGTGGGTTTGTCATAAATAGCTCTTATCATTTTGAAACACATTCCATCAACATCTAGTTTATTGAGAGTTTTAACATGAAAGGCTGTTGAAGTTTGTCGAAGGCCTTTTCTGCACATATTGAGATAATCATGTGGTTTTTGTTGTTGGTTCTGTTTATGTGATGGATTACATTTATTGATTTGCGTATAATGAACCAGACTTGCATCCCAGGGATGAAGCCAACTTGATCGTGGTGGATATGCTTTTTGACGTGCTGCTGGATTCGGTTTGCCAGTGTTTTACTGAGGATTTTCACATCGATGTTCATCAGGGATATTGGCCTAAAATTATCTTTTTATATAGTGTCTCTGCCAGGCTTTGGTATCAGGATGATGCTGACCTCATAAAATGAGTTAGGGAAGATTACCTCTTTTTCTGTTGATTGAACTAGTTTCAGAAGGAATGGTACCAGCTTTTCTTTGTACCTCTGGTAGAATTTGGCTGTGAATCCTTCTGGCCCCAGACTTTTTTTTGTTGGTAGGCTATTAATTAATGCCTCAATTTCAGGACCTGTTATTGGTCTATTCAGAGATTCAACTTTTTCCTGGTTTAGTCTTGGGAGGGTGTATGTGTCCAGGAATTTATCCATTTCTTCTAGATATTTTAGTTTATTTCTGTAGAGGTGTTTATAGTATTCTGATAGTAGTTTGTATTTCTGTGGGATCAGTGGTGATATCCCCTTTATCATTTTTTATTGCATCTATTTGATTCTTCTCTCTTTTCTTCTTTATTAGTCTTGCTAGCTGTCTATTTTGTTGATCTTTTCAAAAAACCACCTCTTGGATTCATTGATTTTTTGTGTCTCTGTCTCATTCAGTTCTGCTCTGATCTTAGTTATTTCTTGTCTTCTGCTAGCTTTTGAATTTGTTTCTCTTGCTTCTCTAGTTCTTTTAATTGTGACGTTAGGGTGACGATTTTAGATCTTTCCTGCTTTCTCTTGTGGGCATTTAGTGCTATAAATTTCCCTCTACACACTGCTGTAAATGTATCCCAGAGATTCTGGTACGTTGTGTCTTTGTTCTCATTGATTTCAAAGAACATCTTCATTTCTGCCTTCATTTTGTTATTTACCCAGTAGTCACTCAGGAGCAGGTTGTTCAGTTTCCATGCAGTTTTGCAGTTTGGAGTGAGTTTCTTAATCCTTATTTCTAATTTGATTGCACTGTGGTCTGAGAGACAGTTTGTTGTGATTTCTGTTCTTTTACATTTGCTGAGGAGTGTTTTACTTCCAATTTTTTGGTCAATTTTGGAATAAGTACGATGTGGTGCTGAGAAGAATGTATATTCTGTTGATTTGGGGTGGAGAGTTCTGTAGATGTGCATTACGTCTGAATTCAAGTCCTGGATATCCTTGTTAATTTTCTGTCTCATTGATCTGTCCAATATTGACAGTGTGGTATTAAAGTCTTCCATTATTATTGTGTGGGAGTCTAAGCCTCTTTGTAGTTCTCTAAGGACTTATTTTATGAATCTCGGTGCTCCTGTATTGGGCGCATATATATTTAGGATAGTTAGCTCTTCCTGTTGAATTGATCCCTTTACCATTATGTAATGGTTTTCTTTGTCTCTTTTGATCTTTGTTGGTTTAAAGTTTGTTTTATCAGAGACCAGGATTGCAGCCCCTGCTTTTTTTTTACTTTCCATTTGTTTGGTAGATCTTACTCCATCCCTTTATTTTGAGCCTATGTGTGTCTTTGCATGTGAGATGGGTCTCCTGAATATAGCACACAGATGGGTCTTGACTTTTTATCCAATTTGCCAGTCTGTGTCTTGTAATTGGGGCATTTAGCCTGTTTACATTTAAGGTTAATATTGTTATGTGTGAGTTTGATCCTGCCATTATAATGTTAGCTGGTTATTTTGCCCGTTAATTGATGCAGTTTCTTCACAGCCTCGATGGTCTTTATAATTTGGCATGTTTTTGCAGTGGCTGGTACCCGTTGTTCCTTTCCATGTTTAGTGCTTCCTTCAGGAGCTCTTGTAAGGCAGGCCTGGTGTGACAAAATCTCTCAGCATTTGCTTGTCTATAAAGGATTTTATTTCTCCTTCACTTACGAAGCTTAGTTTGGCTGGATATGAAATTCTGGGTTGAAAATTCTTTTCTTTAAGAATGTTGAATACTGGCCCCCACTCTCTTCTGGCTTGTAGGGTTTCTGCCAAGAGATCCACTGTTAAGTCTGATGGGCTTCTCTTTGTGGGTAACCTGACCTTTCTCTCTGGCTGCCCTTAACATTTATTCCTTCATTTCAACCTTGGTGAATCTGAACACTTATGTGTCTTGGGGTTGCTCTTCTCAAGGAATAGCTTTGCGGCGTTCTCTGTATTTCCTGAATTTGAAAGTTGGCCTGCCTTGCTAGGTTGGGGAAGTTCTCCTGGATAATAGCCTGAAGAGTGTTTTCTAACTTGGTTCAATTCTCCCCATCACTTTCAGGTACACCAATCAAACATAGATTTGGTCTTTTCACATAGTCCCATATTTCTTGGAGGCTTTGTTCATTTCTTTTCACTCTTTTTTCTCTAATCTTGTCTTCTCGCTTTATTTCACTAATCTGATCATCAATCACGATATCCCTTCTTCTGCTTGATCGAATTGGCTACTGAAGCTTGTGTATGCTTCATGCAGTTCTCGTACTGTGGTTTTCAGCTCCATCAGGTCATTTAAGCTCTTCTCTACACTGCTTATTCTAGTTTGCCATTCCTCTAACCTTTTTTCAAGGTTTTTAGCTTCCTTGCAATGGGTTAGAACATGCTTCTTTAGCTCAGAGAAGTTTGTTATTACCGACTTCTGAGGCCTACTTCTGTCAACTTGTCAAACTCATTCTCTGTCCAGTTTTGTTCCCTTGCTGGCAAGGAGTTGTGTTCCTTTGGAGGAGAAGAGGCATTCTGCTTTTTGGAATTTTCAGCCTTTCTGCTCTGGTTTCTCCCCATCTTTGTGGTTTTATTTGCCTTTGATCTTTGTTGTTGGTGACCTACGTACGGGGTTTTGGTGTGGATGTCCTTTTTGTTGATGTTGATGCTATTCCTTTCTGTTTGTTAGTTTTCCTTCTAACAGGTCCCTCAGCTGCAAGTCTGTTGGAGTTTGCTGGAGGTCCACTCCAGACCCTGTTTGCCTAGGTATCACCAGCAGAAGCTGCAGAACAGCAAATATTGCTGCCTGATCCATCCTCTGGAAGCTTCGTCCCAGAGGGTCACCTGCCTGTATGAGGTGTCTGTCGGCCCCTACTGGGAGGAGTCTCCCTGTCAGGCTACACGGGGGTCAGGGACCCACTTGAGGAGGCAGTCTGTCCATTATTGGATCTCAAATGCCATGCTGGGAGAACCACTGCTCTCTTCAGAGCTGTCAGGCAGGGACGTTTAAGCCTGCAGAAGCTGTCTGCTGCCTTTTGTTCAGATAGGCCCTGCCCCCAGAGGTGGAATCAAGAGAGGCAGTAGGCTTTGCTGAGCAGCCGTGTGCTCCACCCAGTTCGAGCTTCCCTGCTGCTTTGTTTACACTGTGAGCATAGAACCGCCTACTCAAGCCTCAGCAATGGCAGATGCCCCTCCACCCGCCAAGCTCCAGCATCCCAGGTCGATCTCAGACTGCTGCACTAGCAGCAAGCAAGGCTCCGTGGATGTGGAACTCGCTGAGCCAGGCATGGGAGGCCTAAATGACACTTATCCTAAATGACACTTGCCCTAAATGACACTGATCACTGTTTAAAAATAAGCCAGATTATTAGTCCCTAACTTAAAGCCATTCAATTCATGTGTTTGTAATAAAACCCAAGCTTTTATCCATGGCCCACCTCCCATCCCTACCATCCCTTGATGATCTTCACTTTCATTTGTTCTCTGGTTGATCCCTTCAACATGGCACATCCTTTTTGCCTCATGACAAAAAGTAAAATTAAACTTACATTCCATCTTCCTAAAAGTTTGTCCTCTATACCTTTCTGTGTCGGGTTATTCTTTGTGAAAGTTCTCAGCACAGATGTGTTCCCTCTCAGACTATCCTTTCTGAAGGAAGCCTCCCCACTTCAATGACCAACTATCGTCATGCTTATTTTCTTCACAGAGTTTACCACAATTCATTTTCTTACTTATGTAACATTCACCTCACCTACTTAAATACAAACTTTTCAATGACAGGAACTTGATATAGCTCATTGGCATACCTAGTGCACAGCATAATACCTGGCATTGCAGATGGTCAATATTTGTTAAATACTGCACTGGTGAGAATCCCACATTCATCTACTTCTCTGGGTCCTACCATTCTTGACTTTGTAAATGCTGTTTAGCTAGTGAGCCAATTCACTATCATTTCCCACCCAAAGCCCCCTTGAAAGTATTTGTCTACACTGTGGGTGAATGGGCCATATCTTCAAGACTGGAAAATTACCCAGACATTCCAAGCTGCATAAAAACAGCTTAACCAAACCTCAAAACTCAATCTGATTTAATACTTTTTATATTAATGTATACATAAAGGAAATGTAAAATTTTGCTTTATTTGAATGGTAATTACATTTTAAATCTTGAAATCAAGCCATAACTAAGCCAAATATGTAGTAAATACTTTGGGAATATTCAGAATATTTTTTCTCAGTACTTATACTGTTCTACTAAAGATAAATCTAAAACTAGCATAAATCATCACACTTTTTCTAGTTTGCCAAAGGAATTACTAAATTTACCTTTTATATTGAAAAAAAATTGGGGGGAGGCAAATCATGAGACCATTAAAAATTGTTTTAACATACACAAAGTGGTGGCTCCAATTTGAAATATAAAGACCTGAATCCACAAGAGCAAGAGTGACATATTTTAATGGTAGAAAGGATGGATTTACATTGAAATATTTAGGCCAGGTGCAGTGGCTCATACCTGTGATCCCAACACTTTGAAGGGTGGGTAGATTGCTTGAACTCAGGAGTTTGAAACCAGCCTGGACAACAAGGTCAAACCCCATCTCTACAAAAGAAATACAAAAAAAAATTAGCCAGATGTTGTGGTGCATGCCTGTGGTCCCAGCTGCTCAGGAGGCTGATGCGAGATGATTACTTGAGCCTGGGAGGCGGAGGTTGCTGTGAACCAAGATCGTACCAGTGCACTCCAGGCTAAGTGACAGAGGGAGACCCTGTCTCAAAATAATAATAATAATAATAAGGAAAAAATAAAGAAAGAGAAAAAGAAAAATTTGAATTTATTGTGGTAAGTTTTCTTCGTTAAATTTATATAATTTCTTCTATAGTATGTACTGTTAAAATGCTTTTTACAATCAAATATTAATTAAATGTCATTATGCATTAGCAACTTCAATTAGAAATTGAAACAAAACACAAATGCACATGAAAAGATCAATTATTTTCAGAGAGAATAGAGTACAATACTGAATTTTCAATAATTCAAAATGTACTTTGGTTGCCAATATAGAGCTTTATTTTAAGTCCTGATTATAATTAGGCTTGGTTTATATTAAATAAGGTACTAAGAATAGTGACAATCTCTTTGCCTTAGCACTATTGAGATATGTAAGAAGTCAGAATTATAAGAGACTGGAAGAAAAAGGAAGGTTCTTAAACGATAATCCCTCTTACACACGGTTTTGCTTGTTACCCTAGTCAAAAAATATTAAATGAAAAATCCTAGCAATAAACAATTCATAAGTTTAAATTGCATGCCCTTCTGAGTAGTGTGATGAAATTTTGGGTCACCCTGCTCTGTTCTACTTAGAACATTAATCACCCCTTTGTTCAGCATATTCACTCTGCATATGTCACCAGCCTATCTGAACATTTAGTGGTTTTCCTGATTGTCAGATCAATCATGATGGTATCACAGTGTTTGTGTTCAAGGAACCTTTATTTTATTTAATGATGGCTGCAAGAATATTGATGCTGGTATGTTGTTATAATTGTTCTTCATTATTAGTATTGTTGTTAATTGCTTACTGTGCTTTATTTATAAATTAAATGTTATCATAAGTATCTATGTATAGGAAAAAAACCAGCATACATAGAGTTCTGTATTATTTGTGTTTCCAGGCACTCAGCACTGTGAGTCTTAAAGCATATCCTCCCCTGGCCAGACGTGGTGGCTCACGCCTGTAATCCCAGCACTTTGGGAGGCCAAGGTGGGCAGATCACTTGAGGTCAGGAGTTCGAGACCAGCTTGGCCAACATGGTGAAACCCCGTATCTACTAAAAATACAAAAATTAGAAGACGTGGTGGCACACACCTGTAATCCTAGCTACGCGGGAGGCTGAGGCAAGAGAATTGCTTGTACACAGGAGGCAGAGGTTACAGTGAGCTGAGATCGCACCACTGCACTCCAGCCTGGCCAACAGAGCAAGACTTCATCTGAAAAAAAAAAAAATCCTTCACAGATATGGCGAAACTACTCTAGGTTGATGATCCATTAATGTAAAACCATTTTCTCTTTTCAAAGTTCGTGTGTGTGTGTGTGTGTGTGTGTGTGTCTTTGTTCTCTGACCTTCTCCTCCACAGCCTTCTTAGGTCTCATCTCTCTACTTGTTTGTCTCTACACAATGGTAAGATTTTGGGACTAGAATCACATGTCCCACCCATCTTGACACTCCCAGAAGTGCCTAGCCTCACATTATGCCTATACTAAAATGTGTGTCTGTATATATAGAATAGAAAACCAAATGCGATGGTTTCCCTCATGTCCATTTTATGTCCCTGGAAGTATAATACACTTTTATATCTAGACTATAAGTCCTGTATCTGTATAGGGATTATTAGTTTTTCAAAGAACTTTCATAATTATGCTCTTATTTTCATAACAATGATATGAAATAATCAAGAGCAGTGTTATTACACAGTAGGAAACTGAAGTATAAACCTTTAGATATCTCTAGATGATTTGTCTTAATTCACAAAAACTGGCAGTACTTAGACTAAAATACATATTCTCTCCTTTTAATCCAAGTTTGTTTCTCTTAGATACACTTGAAATGCCTTTCACAATAGTGAAAATTAAGTACTTTGTTCGCAAAAGGAAAAACGAGAAAAAAAAGATCAACCAGCTTTTAAAAAATTTATTATGACTCAACCTTAATTGACTTAAACTTTGGTTAAACAGAAATAACTGCGAACCCATTTGAACAAGTCATCAGTGTTCAACAAAATATTCAACACATATTTGATGAGTGCCAAAAACTTTACTAGACTGAGTGATAAATATAACTGAAACCCCATACAGGATCTTCCTCACTGTTGGTTTGTCATTAATTTAGTATAACTACTTATAGTGCTACCTTACTAAAAAATACTATGACCAGAGTAATGTCAACAATGTGGATTCTTCCAGAGGCCTGTGACATCAGTGCTGTTGGAGGAGTTCAGTGCTAATAGATTTGGCTCATGTTTTCAGTTGTTTGATTTTCAGTCTGGAAAAACAGTGTACAGCATAGCAAAAATAAACAATTACCAAGGTTCTGGGAAGCATACTAGAAATAAAGGATTTATTTTATGTTTTTATATTTTTTTCTACTGCTTTATGCCTAACCAAAATAAAATGTGCATTTCTTAAATCACTGACCCCAAGGCCAAAATAATGGTCAAGTACAAAAAAGGAAGAAGGAGAAAAAGGAGAAAGCCTGAAATATACCAAAGTGAAAATGAAGCCAAGAGAGATATACATGGGTATTGCTTACTAAACAACAAAATAATAGGATAACTTAAAAACAACAACAAAAAAGAAGAGAATACAAAAAAAAAACACACAAAACAAACAAAAAGTAATTGGATAACTTAAAGTAGGACTCCCTAAGGTGTTTGAACAACACCATTTTTTGTAGAAGGCAAAGATAAAGCTTCAGTTCTGATAAAGCCTCATAAAGAACGGGCTGGATCAGAAAGGACTTGATAAGTGGCTTTGTAGAGGGTAGATGGGATTGTATGACTAATCATAGCAAGAGCTGTTTTTTAAAATCCAGGCCTGCAAGTGCCACACTCTTTTTCAGGAAGACAGAATACCTGTGGGCAAAGTGAGGCTGTAGCAGTGGCAGGTGCCTAAAATATGAAAGCCAAGCTGCCACATTGCTCCCTGGAAATTCACAAACAATGCTACCTAAATTTCTTATTCCCAAAATAGAAATAGGTGGGTCCAAGGACAGTTCTTCTAACACCGTGCTTCAACTGTTTTAACCTAAGACTCTTCATATCAGTTGCTATAATTATCATTTTGAAACAGGACATGCATTTCTTGCTATATATAGATAGAAGGAATGCGTATTTGGATGTCAGTGTCATTTTGTGTACCTTCCTTGGAACAACAGTAGTATTCAACTAGTCCTTCACTGTTAAATCTGACCCCTCCCCGAAACTCATTCTCACCGGACAAAACTAGAGGCACTGTTTGAAAAGCTAGGACTCATTTTGTTTCCCCTTTGAGAAAACCCACAGGAAAAGCCAGCTTTCATAGAGGCAAATGTGGAGGCGATTACTAGCGTTATGAACAGATCATTCTTTCAAATATATGAGTTACTCAAAGTATGTCTTATTGTGTGTGCATAGATGACTAACTACTTGAGGAATAGGCCTCATTAAAATGGTGGTGCCATGGTCATTGTATCATCATCATCATCATCACTCCCATACTACAGATAAATAATCTCAAAAATGTAAATAATGCATCTACAGAAACAGTAAGTGGTAAAGCAAGACATGTTCACAGGACTATGTCTTCAGTAACAGGCTCTCATTTATTTTACCACATGATCTTATTTTGGCTTTTCTATCATTATATGCATTATTTTAAATGTTGTATGGTATAGGTAGATCTATAACAACTATTATATAAATGGATAAAACAGGCATACCGTCATTAGTTTAAGAGCAGAAAAGTCACTGCAATGTGTCAAGCCACACTTTAAAGTGTTAGGTGCACGTTTTCCCACACATTTGCATTATACTCTAAAGCTTTGTATGAATTTCTAATATTGTAAGTAAAAAAAAGTTGTATAAAATTAAAGTGTTTCACAATGCTGATTGCTTTTCACAAGAATTCTTCATTGAAAAATTCCAAATTAGATTAATAATGATAAAATGTGGACAATGTATGCAATGATCTAACCTTTACCCTTGACTACTGCAATACACAGTTAATAGTGGTTTAAACATAAAATACTTCTCAGTTTGCTTTGAAGATGACTGAAACGCACCTTCTTTTATCACAGTTAAAGCGGAGTTAGGACCTCTCATTTCACATTTACGGTTTCTCAATTTTTGAAATAAAACTGGCAAATTCACTAAAATCCACGTATTTATATTCATTAACACTGAGTACAAAGAAAATGTCAGAGATGAGAAGAAAAACAAAAGCGTGTAGTGCTCCCAGTAGCTTAAGAAGTAGAGAGGTTCAGGAAAAAGGAAAGAATCACTGGCAGCAAATCCAATGAGGGTTTGTAAAATAAGAAATGAATATAAAATATGAAATGAGTTTCTAATATAAGTCAGAAAGAGGTCATTGAGAGCTGCAAAACGAGTTGTTTTAGTGGGGGGGTGTAGGGGATAGAGGCCAGATGGCTTTGTGAGTGCCAATGGTGGCCTGAGTTAGTCCAAGGATAGCTATGTCAAAACAAATTTAAGGCAGACTATTTTCATTGGAAAATCAGTAAGACAATAAACTTAATTGGTTTTTTAAAAGAAAACAAACAACCTTCCTCAATTAAAAATCCCAATTTTTTTGCTTGTTTTATTAATACATTTGCTACTCATTTTTTTAGACTATATATGCTCAATAACTTGACCTAAAAATTCTTGATCAGATTAGATGTCACTGACTGCCCTATCTCCGTCTGTATATCAGACTAGCAATTATTAAACAAAAATCAAAGACAGCAAATTAGTATGACAAGAAGATTGTATTTAATGAAATTTGACCTGAATCTGAAAGATGGAGAAAGAAAAATAGTGTGTATTAAAATATGTCAAAAGTGGATTAGGGTCTGACAACGCAAAGACTTACAGATTTGTCTCTCGAACAAATACCTTTAAATTGTGCGTTAATTCCAAGTGGTTTGGTTTTGTTCCATCAGTAGCAACACTCCCTGCAGCTGAATTGGCAGGTCCTTTGTTTTCATAAGAGTTCTTTGAACCAATCAGGACACAGATAATCTTATTATACCTCTGTAGGCTTGCGTTTCTTTTGATGAGAGTCTAGAGAAGTCATGGGTAATACTTTACCGTGTGCCAGAGACCGCTTATGTTTCAGTTGTACAAGGTCAGGTCTTAATTTAACCACCAACTGGATACTTAATTTTAGATACACAGAAGCACACATTGGCTCCAGGGCACTTCCTCTGATTTAGGAAGGCAAGTCCCTGGATAAGAATGACAAGATGATCATTCCAAAAGGTGAGATTATGAAATATTTGATCTGTACCTCACCAACTAGCTTATTGAATAGTTCATTATTGGTAATATTTTAAACAGATGGAAATACAAATTATAGTAGCTACTCATTACTTTCTTTCCGCTTGATCACCTACGGGCTTACCTGTTTAGAGCCTTTTTAATTAGAGAATAAAGCTAGAATTTGTTTGCTTATAGAATATCAACTCAATTGCATAATTACTAAGCATAAAAAATTGTATCATGAGAAAAACAGATTAAGAATGAGTATCCTTATAGAACATGTCAATATTTTTACTATAGAATCCCAGAAGGGTCTCAGCTCACCTCTTGGTTTCTAATAAAAAAAAATTAAATAATTTTTGTGAATAAATAAAATAAATCTCTTTTAAGGCTTTTTCATCACTTGTTGAAAAAGATGAATGCTTTCTGCCCAGATTGAAACATTTCTTTAAATTAGTTAGATTTTTTTAAAAATAAACTGAATAGAATTGGAAATTTACTCCTGCAAATTATATCACAAAATCTAAAGGTTGGAAAGTCCTTAAAATTTGTCTGATATCATCACTCATATTGTTCTTAAATGCACAGTTAACTTCTAAGGAGCTTTCTATATCTAAAATGATTTGACTTCCATGAAGTAAAGCAGTGATGTGGACAAGAAAAATCTTATCACTCCTTTGTGCTGAGATTATTAAGTTATTGTGATAAAAATTATAATTTTACACCAGTTATTTTATGAGAATATTTTATTTTCAAATAGAAATTTGCCTACAAGTTTTATATTTCCTCTGGAGTTGTTGGATGAATTTGTTAGGTAGTTGCTTAAACTTTTTGAGAAAACTTTTTCTCAGGTTTATGAATTTTTAGGTTACAAAATAAGACCCTCTTTTCATTAATTCCTTCAAAGTAGCTGAGTCATAGTTAGAGTATACTGGTTAAGCGTGTGTGGCCTCCATTGTCAGATGACTGGGCTATAGCCCACTCTCCACTGCCCACTAGATATGTGGGCTTAGGTAAGTTACCTAATGACTCTGTGCTTCAGTTTTCTCATCTGTAAAGTGGGGGAGAATTATGTCATAGACATTAAGTGACATCCATTTAATGCACTTAGTGTAATCCCTATCACAGGTAAACACTCAATAGATATTAGTTATAATAATTATTAAACTCAATATAAAAATACTTATTAAAGACTTGCTATGCTATGTGCTTGACTTTGTGCTAAACCTTAAAGAGAAATTGGTATTATTTCTGGAGAAAAATCTAAAATACATTATTTAAAGGCAGAAAACTCCCTGAGGGCATGGATCCTGTATATATGTGTCTAGCCCTGTGCGTGGAACACAACAGACATTGAATGTATATTTTTGCATGGACAAATAGGATAGTCTGAACATCCTTAGGAAAAAAATAATGACTAAGAATTGGTGGGTTAATTCTTTTCCTTTGTCTTTTTGATTAGCAGAGCAAAGGAATGTAGTATCATAGATAACTGTGCATTTGTATTACAACAAGGTATTTGACAATATTCCTTGATGATGGTCTTATTATCAAAAAGGAGACATTAATACTAGGTGGTGGTGTCTTTAAGAGGATTTGTAGCTGGATAAACACCTTTTCTGAGAGGGTGCAAAATAATGGATCAATGTCAACATAAAGGCCTCTGTCCTGTGCCAATTTCTTTTCAACATTTATCTTTATCAGTGGAGCTTAAGGACATATAGAAGGCATGCTTATTAAGTCAGCAAATAAAACAATACTTGGAGAGATAGAAAATGCATTCAATTTTAGCAGAAGGAAATAAAGGCCAAATTGAAAAAATATAAAATGTAATAGGAATAAATAGAGTCCAATAGGGTCCTGCATACAATTGCACAGAAAACAATGTGGGGAAAACATACGACTTGTAGATCTTTGGGATACTGGGGTCTAAATCAAGTCTGTAACATAATAGCCTAAATATTTATCTGAACTTGGACTAAATTAACAGATGTATAGTGTTTGAGAAAAGGGAAGTGGTCACACCCACTTAAACTTGTGTTGGTCTGACTGTAGCTGTTGTGTTGCCTTCAGAGCCTGTGGTACAGTGTCACTTTTAGAAAGAAATGGATAAACAGATGTGTTTACAGGAAAGCAGTCAAGACAGTGCAGGAGGTGAGACCATCTTATAGGAAGAGCAGTTGTCCAGCCTCTGGAAGAAAAAGCTCAGTGGAGATCTGACAGCCTTCCTGGGGGATATTAACAGGGCTCCTGTGTTGCAGAGGAACAATACTTTCTCAGCGTAGCTCTGAGAAAGAGAACCAGAAAAAGGTAAGAGAAGTAGAAACATTATCTTCAGATAATGTTTTGAAGAGTGGATTCAAGTTCACTGGTTTTCCTAATTGTGAAATCTGGCTAGGCCGGGTGCCATAGCTCATGCCTATAATCCCAGCATTTTGGGAGGCCGATGGGGGAGAATCACCTGAGGTCAGGAGTTCAAGACCAGCCTGACCAACGTGGTGAAACCCTGTCTCTAATAAAAATACAAAAATTAGCCCAGCATAGTGGTGGGCTCCTGTAATCCCAGCTACTCGGGAGGCTGGGGCAGGAGAATCACTTGAACCTGGGAGGTGGATGTTGCAGTGAGCCGAGATCATGCCATTGGACTCCAGCTTGGTTGACAGAAGGAGACTCTGTCTAAAAAAAAAAAAAAATGCTGGCTAAAGAAGAAGCGCCGTGTGAGGAGATAGCAAACTCCCTGACACTTTGATGTTCAAACTGAGGCTACCAATTACTTATTGGGCATGTTGTAAATAAAATTTACAGGTGGGGCTACCTGACAGTCTTTAACTCTGAAAATTGGTGATTCTAGGGAAAAGGAGGGAGAAGAAAATAAAATGGGGGTGTCAGGGTCAATATTCAAGGGTAAGGAATAGAACTAAAACTTTCAAAAAGTACTAGAATCCTACTTTCCCATTCCACAGGAGTTCAATCACAGAATAATAACAGGTAATGTTTACTGACTACTTGTGACACGTCAGACACAGTTAACCAGGCAGCTAATGCAGGCAGGTCAGCATTTGAACAAAGGTTCAACCATTATATTCAACTGCCTCCAACAGAAAGAAATCAATGGCCTGTACATGATTTCAAAACAAGATATGAAAAAATGCAGTGACTCATTATTATTTGAATCAATTTTGAAGGGAAAAAAATTTGACTTGAGCACCAGACAGGATTGTTTGTCATGTTGAACAAAATATATTATGCCAGGAATGAATATTTTTGGAGAGAATATATGCATATATATTTGTATATGAATATTTATGTGTATATGCATAAGAATAATACTTTTTAAAATGCTCAACATCCCTAATCATTAGAGAAATGCAAATCAAAACCATAATGAGATACCATCTCACACACCAGTCAGAATGGCTACTACTAAAAAGTCAAAAAATAACAGATGCTGGCGAGGTTATGGAGAAAAGGGAATGCTTATACAATGCTGGTGGGAATGTAACTTAGTTTGGCCACTGTGGAAAACAGTTTGGTGATTTCTCAAAGAACTTAAAGCAGAATTACCATTCAATCCAGTAATCGCATTTTTGGATATACACCCAAAGGAATATAAATCACCGTACCATAAAGATACATGCACACGTACGTTCACTGCAGTATTGTTCACAACAGCAAAAACATGGAATCAACCTAAATGCACAATGACAGTAGACTGGATAAAGATAATGTTGTACGTATACACCATAGAATACTAGCCAGCCATAAAAAAGAATGAGATTGTGTCCTTTGCAGCAACATGGATGGAGCTGTAGGGTCATTATCCTAAGCAAATTAACACCGGAACAGAAAACCAAATACCCCATGTTCTCACTTGCAAGTAGGAACTAAACTGTGAGTACATACGGACACAAAGAAGGGAACAACAGACGCCAAGACCTACCTGAGGGTCGAAAGTGGGAGGAGGGCAAGGATAGAAAAACTACCTATGAGATACTATGCCTATTACCTGCATGATAAAATACTCTGTACACCAAACCCTTGCAATATACAATTTACCTATATAACAAACGTTAAGATAAAACTTAAAATGAAAGTTAAAAAAATAATACGTTTTAAAAGTCTGGAGATATTATTTTTATTGTTACTATAGGTAATCAATGTAGTCAAAACATTTTTTACTCACTCTACAACTCAATTGCACAAACCAAAAGTAGATTTTTTATTGTCTGTAACTGGCCTCACCTTTCTCAGGAGCCACCACTCACTAATTAATGGAAAATAAACTATTGATTTCATGCAGACAGACACAATAACTTAGGTAATGAAGCCACTGCTTGGACGATTCAGATAAATGAATTGCTCTTTCAAATTTCTGCTCCTTCCCACACCAAGAAACTCTCTTCACCAAGTTCTACCTGCTTTCCTGTACAATCTTCTCTCTTCTCGAGGTCACCAAGGTTCCTGGCCTGCTCAGTCCTAAGAGGTAGATGCTAAGCTAATTTTCCTGAGAGGGCTTTGTAAGCTTTGCCTCTGTAAAGTCCATCTTAGTTCACTTTTCTTGTTGTTACTGGTGGTGAAAACTCTTAAAATCTACACCCTTAGCAAATTTCAAGTATACAATACAATATTGTTAACTACAGTTACATTGTTGTACATTAGATTTCCAGAATTTATTCATCCTGCTTAACTGAAATTTGTACCCCTTGGCCAGCACCTCCTAGCCCCAGGCAACCAACATTCTACTCTTTTTTCTATGACTTCAACTTTTTAGATTCCACAGATAAATATCACAATATTTCTCTCTGTACCTGGCTTGTTTCATTTAGCATAATGTCCTCTAGGTTGATCTATGTTGTCACAAATGGCAAGATTCTCTTCTTTTTTAAGGTTAATAGTCCATTGTAAATACACAGCACATTTTCTTCATTTATTCATCTGTCAATGGACATTTAGGTTGTTTCTATATCTTGGCTGCTATAAATACTGCTGCAACTAACATGGAAGGGCAGATATCTCTCTGAGATAGTGATTTCAATTCCTTTGGATATATACACACAGAAGTGAGATTGCTGGATCATAAGGTAGTTCTATTTTTAAATTTTTGAGAAACCTTTGTACTGTTTTTTAAAATAGCTATACCCCCAAAAAAGATAAACTATGTGCCAGAATGGACAATTTACTTAGCTTGATAGTGGTGAATATTTCACAATGTATACATATGTCAAATTATCAAGTTGTACACGGTAAATACATATAATTTTAAATTGTCAACTATACTTCAATAAAGTTGGGGGAAAAATCCATCATAGTTCCTTAAAAGTGGTTACTCATATCTGGTTAAATAAACATCATACTTAAACTGACACTTTACATATAATGTTAAATATTCTTCAAGTATATGAATTTTAATAACTGTGTAGTATTCCATTTGTATGTGTACAATGATGTCTTATACAAATTTCCTATTTTGGGACATTTATGTTGTTTCTAATGTTTTGGCAATTTAAACACAGCTGAGATAAACATTCTCACATGCACATCTTTTTTTACATCTCTGATTATTTCTTTTATTTATTTATTTATTTAGTTTTTGAGACAGAGTCTTGTTTTATCACCCAAACTGGAGTGGAGTGGCATGAACGTGGCTCACTGCAGCCTCAACCTTCTAGGCTCAAGCAATCCTCCCACCTCAGCCCCCCCAAGTAGCTGATACTACAGGTGCCTACCACCATATCCAATTAATTTTTGTATTTTTTGTAGAGATGAGGTTTCACCATGTTGCCCAGGCTGGTCTCAAACTCCTGAGCTCAGGCAATCCACCTTTCTCAGCCTCCCAAAGTCCTCGGATTACAGGCATGAGCCACCAGGCCCGGCCTTCTTCCTAGACGTAGAATTACAGAAGAAGGATAGGGCTTTTAAAAATCATTATATCACATTAGCTTGTGATCAGGGCACGTCTACTAATAAGTTGTCTTTTCATGGGCTTATCTTCCTTTAACTCTTTGCTATTCTGTAAGTTTATATTCCCCTAGAAACCTGTGAGTTTGTGAGTCTAAAGCTCCTTCCTAAACTGTTATGAGTGTAGTCCTCAAAAGCTAACATGCGTCTTCCCACATTTCTGTTATAATTAAATTTGACTTGGAAATCAATAGTAAAGAGTAAAACTTTCTTTTTTCTCTATTTTTTCTTGTTCTTATTTTATTTTTTTATCTAGTCCTCATACTAATTTCATTAAAATTTTTTACTTTTGTAATATGAAACTAGAGATAAACAAAACTACTAAACAGGTTCTATCATTAGTATATTTGCATAGAAATTAAGCATCAATCAGTGAAGCCCCAAAATTTGAAGAGAATTCAGCAAAAATATATCTGTGACCTATAAAGGAAACACAAGGCTAATTTTAAGAGTTGTGTGTATTTAATTATACAATTATTCATTCATTTAGTAAATACTGAGTTTTTATCCCGTGCCAGATATCATGTTTAGTTTCTACAGATCATTTTGCCTTTTATATCTTTTTCTAAAATGTTGAGTTGTGTTTCTTTGAAGTAACATAAAAGTAGCATTTGTTTTTTGGACTAAGATTGTTTGTGTGTGTGCATGTTTTCAAGATATCAGAAGAACATACTTTGCTGTTAAGAAAGATGCTATTTAAACTGATTTAGTTCTCCCCATCATGCTTAGGATTTCTCTTCAGTAGAAAAGGCAAATACCATAAAGAAGGAATTGCTGTAACTTATTGCTTGTAAGTAAAAGTTACCTGTGACTGTGGGGTAAAACCCAATTCTGACAGTTACACTTCTATCTGAAATTTTTGGGGAACTAGTTGATTCTGTTGTTTAAATCATCCTAACGCATCCATTCATGTGATTTGCTACTTTGTGCTATGCAATTCTTTAAAAATAAGCATTCAGCCACCAAATAAAAAGCAAAGTTATAACAGGATTGTATTTATATTGATTTCTCCACATCTTTAAAAGTATGCATACAAATGATCAAAGTGCATAAAAATGAGAATTAGTATTGTTTGGTATATAACAACTGTATTTTTTTTACCGTACCAAAAAAAAAAAAAAAAAAAAAAAGAAGAAAATGTCTTTTAACTCTTGCCCTTCCTCTGATAGAATAAATCCTGATGATTCTTTCAGGGACCTCTAGTAGATGAGCTCAACACTCGAGAATCATTGCAGCTTCAAGGTAAAAGAAAAATTCCCAGGGAATCAGTGTCCCCCAATCCACACAGCCGAAACCTGCATCTCCCTCAGAACCCCAGGGTTTCTATTTGGGCTGGCCTTGGATAAAATTGTAAAGAAAACCAAATTGTATTCTATTGACTCTTTTGTTGTCCCTTCGTATCACTTCCCACTAGATCCTAGCCTTAAACTTTCTGCCATCTTCCCAGCCTCATGGTACTCCAGTAACTATCCCAAGACATCTTGGTTCTAAACTAGGGGCCAGTATGTTGCTATCTAAATTTTAAAAGGGACACTGGAAGATGGAACAATAAGCCCTAAAGGACAGAATCTCTTGCTGATGCAATAGAATGACACTGATGTGACAGGTGCTGGGGGCAGTGTGTTATTTATAGACACAGAGCCCTTCCTTGCACCATGGAAGCAACTGTCCACTCTGCTTACTCTCAAGGCCAGCCTTGTTTAGGACTCATAGAGATGGTTTCGGTTTGGTATGCCCAAGACAGAGTGTGAGGGTAGGTGGAGAAAACAGATCTGCATGTAAGCAGGAGTAAACCAGCTAAACAATACATGAGGAAGAAAGTTGTATTCGTCCTTTTTCAGGGAAAGGGAGAACCTTGGTTCTGTGCTGTGGGAGCTATTGTATTTCAAAGGAAGCTCTGACAGGTGTCAAAAATTTATCAGCTGCCTTTACAGGAAGGCATTAGCTCAGATCATGGTTTGGAGGCAGTTTAGCAAAACTGATGCAAAAAGGTGTCATATACTCATGTTCACTCCTGCATCATATCTTGCAACATTACCAACCTCCTCACCATTTCAGTCAGGCACCAACTGGTATGTTGATCCTGTTGTTTGGACCATGATGTTTAGACTCCAAGGCAAAAAGTACAGAATGAAGGCAAGCTTAGGAACCTCAGACCACCCTAAGTAACATAAAGCCTTATTGCATGAAGCCAAAGAAAAAGATTTATGTGTCCCTGGAAGCTATTTTT
Source organism: Pan paniscus (assembly GCF_029289425.2). NCBI lineage: Eukaryota > Metazoa > Chordata > Mammalia > Primates > Hominidae > Pan > Pan paniscus. The sequence continues at coordinate 160,466,154 of NC_073255.2, forward strand.
TATTTTTGGAAGTGATTGTCATCAAAAGCTGGCTGTTAAAAGCAAGATCACAGTGTTTTCTTTTAAAGGCAACAGACTGTGAGACATTTTCCTCTAACTTCTGAAAGACCTTAAAAGTGAAGGTATTTCCTGCTCGGTCCAGACTCTACTTATTAGCTCTGGGACATTTGGTGGGTCATTTAACCTCTTGAATCTATAATACCTACAGTATAGAATTGGAATGAGAATTTAAAACAAGCTAATGTATGCAAAATGCTTTGCACAGTGCTTGAAACAAAGCAAGCACTTGATAATTTATGGTTATTATTACTATTGCCAAATGTATCAAAAAATTTACATGATCACCAAAGTTCCCTTTTCTCACTATCTGAATTAAGGATTTAACATAGCCTATCTGTAAAATAAACTAAAACTTATTGATATCTGAGGAATATATTTGGCATTTAGCATTTAGGAATCCTTAATTCAGTGGTTTTTTACCAGGAGAACATGAAAAAACCTCTGAGATTCCATAAGTTCCCTAAAATTGCATGCAAAATTTTGAGTGGACATGTGTCCCTCTGGAGGGAGAATCCATAGCTTTCATCAAATGTTTTCACAACCCTAAGCAAGGTTAACCAGTGCTTTAAATGAAGAGGCTGATTGTACAATATGATTGCATCAGTTACTTTGTAAATCAGCTACTTATGGAGAACAAATGATTTATCTTGTGGTCTTCTCTAGAACAAGATTGAATGTTAAATGGCAAATTATTATTAAGAGTCAGTTTCTCTAGGCCAGGCATGGTGGCTCATGCCTGTAATCCTAGCACATTGGGGGGGCCCATCTCTACTAAAAATACAAAAATTAGCCAGGCATGGTGGCCGGTGCCTATAATCCCAGCTACTTGGGAGGCTAAGGCAGGACAATCACTTGAACCCGGCAGGGGGGAGGTTGCAGTGAGCCAAGATTGTGCCGTTTCACTCCAGCCTGGGCAAAAGAGCAAAACTCCATCTCAAAAAAAAAAAAAAAAAAAAAAGAAAAGTCAATTTTCTCTAGACTGAGAAGTGGGATACCCATACATATACCTTAAAGATGTCAAAATATTGTCTGGCCTTTCCTCATGCTTCTGAGTAGTGCTTTATAGAAATAATTTCCCATAGACTGTCGCTGGCCCTCAGGTGGGATTGAGTCCTCGCCACTCAAGGAGGTTTAGATAAATAATTATTATTATTATTTTTTTTTGAGATGGAGTCTCGCTCTGTCGCCCAGGCTGGGGTGCAGTGGCGCGATCTCGGCTCACTGCAAGCTCCGCCTCCCGGGTTCACGCCATTCTCCTGCCTCAGTCTCCCGAGTAGCTGGGTCTACAGGCGCCCGCCACCATGCCTGACTAATTTTTTTTGTATTTTTTTTTAGTAGAGACGGGGTTTCACCGTGTTAGCCAGGATGGTCTCGATCTCCTGACCTCGTGACCCACCCGCCTTGGCCTCCCAAAGTACTGGGATTATAGGCGTGAGCCACCGTGCCCGGCCAGTTACTCTTATTTATGAGATAGCACAGGCTCCATAGAGAACTGAACTGGTCTTAGATAAATAAGTTACTCTTATTTATCTAAAGGATAAATTTATGTGAGGTTTAGATAAATAAGGTACTCTCCTCTTGCCTTTATCATTGTGTCTTGACGTCTTTAAGTCCATTCCAGTAATGCTCCTTTGACTGACTGTCTGGCACCTTAGTACACCTGCATGCAGATCTTCACTTCATCTCAAGCTTTCAGGAAAAGGCTGGAGACACCTGTGCTAGATTGGCGTTGTTCTGCATAGAAAGTGTTCCGATCATTTTCACCCTACTGTCATTAGAGATACCAAACAGGAAGCTAGGGAACTTCCTTTGTGATAGTAGGAAAAAAAAAAAAAACGTTAAAATAAAATACTTTCCACAGGCCAGCTCAGTTCTTTATGGAGCCTGTGCTCTCTCATACACTGAAAGCCCAAATTTCAAACAGGGTTAGATTTAAGCTGGTGATTTAAATAGGTGAAAGGCTCTGTATCCTATTACTAATCCCAGAGCCATACAATCCCCCCTATCACCCCAGTAATATCACTGAGAAAGTCACCAGGCAAGGCCACAGGTTGAACTTTGTCATCTACTGGTGCTGGCTGACAGATTCAGTACTTGTCTGCTAGTAATGAGTCAACAACTTTTATTCCAGGGACCACTGACAGCAGCTGTTTGCAATAGTTGACAAGGAGAAGGAATAGAGAGAAAAGATAGAGAAAAGAAGAGATTTTGTTTCCTCTCAGAAAACCAATGGTCCAAGTGAAAACACAAACACAAGTATGTAAATAACTTGTAAAGCAAATACAGAATGAATGAGTATAAACCCAGACATTGGAAAAATATTACATAAGAGGAGATATTCACAGATTAAGATGGCTGGAGAGGAACTGAAGAATTATACCGAGAGTTTATATAGGAGGAATGTCTTGTGCCAGCCTTGACACAGTGCCAGCCATGGATGGGGATCAGCTGGAGGGCCTCGTGAATAAAGAGAAATATTATGTAAAAGAACAGAAGAGAGACAAATGAAGCTAAGCACAGAGTGAACAATCAAATTTGTTTAGTTGGAAAAAAAAGAAACTCCATATCCAAAGGAAATGGTCAGTTCTAAGAACAAAGAAGAGCCTGAATTATATTTCAATGCTCACTTATTAATTCATTAATTCATTTATTCAACACATATTTAGAGAGCACAAACCAGGAGATGACGCTTCTCTTGGCACTGAGATCACAGACTAATTCCCTGCTTTTACTGAGTTACATTCTAAGGAGAGGAGACACACAATGAGCCAATAAACAATAAATTAAAAAGCAAAATACCATTTACATCTACGTGGTGAATAAGATCTCTAGGGCGCCTTTTGAGGAGACTGAGATACCACAGTGTCAGGGAACATGCTTGGTGGAGCATGGTGACTATCTCGTGTGTGGTCTCTGAACATTAGCACTATTCTATACCTTTTGTTCTGAGGTGATATTAAGGCCACTGATATAGAACAATGAACAATTAATCATAATATTGCCATTGAGTTCATGCACAGTCTGTCCACAGGTTAGAGACCTTGGATGTTAGCAGGTATAGAGTTTGAAATTATCCAACCTTGAGGAAGAATGAGAAGAGGTAAAGCATGTGTCAACTGTGTTTTGGAAATTGCCTGCAGAGCACTCTTTTGTTTTTCTCTCATTCAGAAGACATACTATAAAGTAAAATTTCATATAGAGACTATAAAAGGCTTGAAAAGTACCATCAATCAAAGATAATTTCATATTAGCCAGTCAACTCAGCTATAGAAATTTTATTTCTATATTTACTAAATGTCCTCTCTAAATAAAATAAAGCAATTGACTCAATAGTAAAGAGTAAAATAGTAAATTCATTCTCCTAATTTGATATTTGGGATAAATAAGCAAATGAAGACTAATCTACATTTTTCTGTATTATCTTCAGGGAGGTGGGCCAGTCAAGAGCAGTGGCTTGTAATAGAACTGTGTAAGGGAGTGAATGGGGACTCTATAGTAGGGCTGGTTTCCGGTCTATGGATGAAGTTAAAATGGTCCTTATCACAATGTTCAAATGATGCTCTGAGACCAGTCAGACTTTGAAGCTGACCATTGCTGGTTTGTGAAGAATGTAAAAGGGACCAGGCATGGTGGCTCACACCTGTAAACCCCAGCACTTTGGGAGGGGTTTACAGATCCCCTCCCAAAGGTGGGGATCACAAGGTCAGGAGTTTGAGACCAGCCTGGCCAACATGGTGAAACTCTGTCTCTACTAAAAAAATATGAAAATTAGCCAGACATGGTGGTGTGCACCTGTAATCCAAGCTACTCGGGAGGCTGAGGAGGGAGAATTGCTTGAATCCAGGAGGCAGAGGTTGCAGTAAGCCGAGATCACGCCACTGCACTCCAGCCCAAGCGACAGAGCAAGACTCCATCTCCAAAAAAAAAAGGAATGTAACAGGATGACTGTTCTCCATTACAGCCATTATCCATCTTATCCTCATTGGATCAATTTTTAAGCTTTTAATAGGTTATGTACACACTCTCCAAGAAAACTGATGGACCAAAATTGACATCAATCAGAAGCTCAGGAAAAAGTGAATTCTTATAAGCCCAACTGCAGTCATTACTGAAAAAAAAAAGTCAAAAGTTAGAAAGTGCAAATTCTCAAAGGGCGGGTCATTAAAGGTTTCAACAGTTAGACCATTTAAGTTAATAAAATGGACCTCACATGTAATGTGGATTAAAATGTTACCCACATTTGTATTTGTTAACTAGGGAAAGGAAAATGCATTTTAGTTTTTCACTATGCATTTTCCATGTTTACTCTATGTACTGTTTTGGGCCATTTGTTGATAATAAGAACTTGTCTCCTTCAAAATTATATGCAGGAATGGATACTAATGATGACCCTGATGAAGACCATCTTACAAGTTATGATATTCAGCTAAGTATTCAAGAATCCATTGAAGCCAGCAAGACTGCACTTTGTCCTGAAAGGTAGTATTCAAACCAACTATCCTTGGCAAAATTTCTTTATGGCATTCATTTTGTTGTAAGATAAAATGAATACCGTTTCCTAATTCCTCCTCTAGGAAAATTGACCTTTCCTTTCTGATAGGGAATCTAACAGCTTTCCAAGGGCCACTGTTCATAAGTTTTAGCAATCTGATCTTCCACAAATCCTCACCTCATGTGGAAAACAGGAAAAACCCTATGTGGAAAATTCCTAGATGAATTTGGTTGTATAGAATTGCCTATTTTCTAAATTAATATAGATTAACAAAGGGCAATGAGTAATTTGAACATATTTGCAAGTACAGTTTATAGAACAAATACACAGACAGGTTGGTATACAGAGGTCTGTACACTCTAGAGCTCATTCTGCTACTGATACAGCTAACCCTTTATAGGTAACATATTCCATTGTTGTATGTTTAAAATATGAAGAATAATGCTAAGCCATGTAGCCCATTAGTTAATGAATGAGAGAAGAGTTGTGGACTTTTATTCTATATGGCAAAGTAATATACAAACTACCACCTATTTGATTATCTACTACCCAAATGACAAGAATTAATAAATTAAAATATACCTAAAAGTGATGTATTATGTAGGTAGGATTTATCGAGTCTAAAACTGCAAAAGTAAATTTCTTTCTAAAAAAACACATTATACGTCTGACAGAAATAAACTAGCTTACCTTTACTTTTTGTTATAGTGTTTAAAATCTTGTATTCTGGAATTTAGTAGTACTTTTGAAGAGATCCAGTGTTTAAAAATTGTTGCTTTTGAGCTTTGAAAAAGTAGACGTAGTACACTGAAATTTCTGGTCTGGAATTTCTCCCTTATCTCCAACAAGCTTTAGAACTTCAGAGCTTCCTGGAAGGCATTCGCAACCCTGGTATGCTAGCAGATGTTTCTGCTTAACAGAGTTAAGTAAATTTGTTATGGAATTCCTTCTTTCCACTTAACAAACACACACACCAGAAAACCTCCATGAGGGTTTAAATCATGACCTGCTGGGCCAGTGATTGGGAGTTTGTTTAGTAAATGCCCTGCCTATTTTCACTTGTGGAACAGTTGATTTAAAACTCGCATATGTAGTTTAGATCATAAGCTCCCAAGTAAGTATCTTATTAGCAATTATTAAGTTCAAAGCAAAAAACATTTTTTGAGCATAGAGTGTTTAAAATTAGAAAAACCTAGAGATCTTTCTATTAATTCCATCATTTTGCAGATGAAGAACCCACATCCAGAAAGGCTAATTGGCTTCCCCAGAATCACAAAATAAGGCTAGGAATTGAACCTAGCTCCTCTGAATCTGACTCCAATTGTTTACTCCTTTTTTATTGCTTTGAGATATCTCAGAGATAGCATTGTAATCTTCTATTTTGCCATCTTCACTAATATTCTTAGATCAATGTATCATAAATATGCTCTGTGTCTGACTCCCATACATTTACTTTTTAAGGAGATAAAATCAATTGTATGCATCTCCTTTGGATCTTGATTATCAAAATTAATTTTTAAAATGCAATATAAATTAAAATGTTTGGTTCCTTGAACTATACCACTAGTATCTAGTATAAATACGATTTTTCTTTATCTCATAGATTTGTACCCCTAAGTGCTCAAAACAGAAAACTTGTGGAGGCCATAAAACAAGGTAAATGGGTGTACTATCTACAGTGGGATGGACTGGAGATTCCGCCTTGAAAAAACAGAGATTAGTCATCTGTCCATGTGTTTAATTTAGGTCACATTCTTGAGCTCCAGGAGTATGTAAAATATAAATATGCAATGGATGAAGCTGATGAAAAAGGATGGTTTCCATTGCATGAAGCTGTTGTTCAACCCATTCAACAAATACTTGAGATTGTTCTGGATGGTAAGAGAACATAAAACATGTTTGACCAAGCCAGAGCAAGAATGTTGATATGTTGATGTTATAAGTGTTTTCAGTGAACATAACTAGCAGAAGGAAAAGGCAGATTAAAATATTATTTGGAATTTGAAAAAGGCAGCACCCATGTTTTAAACTCAGAGTACAAAAATTAGGCATTTTTTTGACATTGGGGGTTTACCTTTTGCATCCTTTTACCTATGAATGAGACACAGGTTGGTGGAAAGGTGTGGTTATCACATAAAAGTGATAAAAGTTTCTATATATCATGAATTAATTGAGTCATATATAACACTCTTTTCTTTTGGAAATCAATTTTAAATTTTTCATTTTGAACTATCTCTTGAGTTAACAGTTTCCAAAAGATTCTTATATAGTACAACAGGGAGTACTGACAATACTGGTCTTTACATTACATTGATTTTTTTCATAATGTAAGCATTAAAAAATATTATGGCAAATCAAGCCACTGTTAAATATTAACAGTAACTTTTATGTTCTAATACAGTGTTTTCACATCTCAGCATCTTACAGAACACTTTTGAGAGTGCCCTATCGTTCAGCTTCCACTGTTGCATGACAGCTCTGTGTTCTGGGAGATACATACTTGATTATAAGCCAGCCATCTAGAAAACTAGACAGCCAGACAGACAGATACAGATGATGTTAAGGATCATTTTGACACAGTGATACCTACATTCAAGTACATTCTCCATTCCCACATTCACAGATTTCATTTCACAAAAAACAATTTCAGTTACAATATAAATTATAATACAAAGGATTGAAACATTGTTTTGTAATGTATCAAGAAATGAGACTTAGCACGTCATTTTCAAAAAAGCAGCTAGAAACAGATTTTGGTTTTCTAGCTGTCAATTTGATTAGCAAGTCCATGTGCATCTACTTTATCCTCACCGTCATTTGGTAAACTTTTGTCAAAGTCCTTTCGTTTTCATCAATTGACTTTGTTCAATCCGATGTATATAATATTGGATGGCTCTGATTTGTGTAATATCCTATAAGTGAGTATTTTCAACTTTTCAACATAATGCTTTCATGTCACAGCATCCTATAAGACACTCTGGGAATTCAAGACCTGTGATGGAGAAACACCCTTGACTTTGGCAGTCAAAGCTGGTCTGGTGGAAAATGTAAGAACTTTATTAGAAAAGGGAGTGTGGCCCAACACAAAAAATGACAAAGGAGAGACCCCCCTTCTGATTGGTAAATGACCTTTTTTTCTAGAACTTTTATAGTTTGAAACAAATAATAAGTATTTATTGGAAACCACTGTATAATGGCTAAAATTGTGATCTCAGTTCCTTCCGTTCCCTGAGCTACTTGCCTAACCCCCATGTCTTCTGTCCTGTGATTTTGTTTTCCTATCCCACAAGGATGTCAAATATGAAAGATGGCTACATCCTTCAGTATCCAGTAGTAGAGACTGCAACTAACCAGGAGGGATCTGAATTCGTTTTTTGAAGCCAGAGATAGCAATTTTAAAGGAATATTCTCTAGGTAGGATCCAGTTGTAAGGAGGGTTGCATGTGCCATATGTAGCCAGAAGCAAGAGGTGGAAAGGGATTCCAAAGGGAGACATCAAGTTCACATCAGACTGATCAGGCGAACCTGGAAGGAAGGGAGGCCAGCAGATTCTGAGATCACAGATGCAGAGCATGGCACCTATGAGGGGTACACTGTGACACAAGGGAAGAATGGGAAATCTGAAGGTGACATTTACCAGCTCTGTCTTGTATATCCTGCTATTTGCTGAACAATAAGAATTGGCAAGTCTGTTTGTGAAAGCAGAGAGTGATAAGATTAACTCCAAATGACCCAGAGATAACATTTCCTTTCTCTTAGGGACACAGGGTGGTGGAGTAAGAATTTGGTGTTGGCACGTGAGATCACTGGGTTTAAATCTTAGCTGTGAATTGCAATCATGGGCCTCAGTTTTCTCAAGTATAAAATGGAAATACGGCACCTACCATGCAGAATTGTGAGGAAAATTAGAGAAAAAATATATAAAAGCTCTCACATTAATAGATGCTCAAGAGGGAAGAGCCATTATGAAGTTGTCTGTGTGGCAGGAGGAGGAGAGGGAAGAGGAGCAGGAGCAGGAGGAGAGGGAGGAAAGGACGTAAGATTATTTACCAGCAATCACAGAGGAAGACGTTAAAGGTCATAGCTAGTTAAGAACCATCACAGCTCCTGTTCACAGAGGAATCACTTAAAAAAAATTTTAAACAACCTGAATATTAAGAAAACCTGAATATTGTTAAGCAAACTTGGATAAATCATGAACATCAGTAAAATATTTGTATTTGATGGCATTGATTCAACAATATCAATGCAAAAAACATGTATTAAGAAGTCACATTGGCCAGGCGCGGTGGCTCATGCCTGTAATCCCAGCACTTTGGGAGGCCAAGGTGGGCGAATCACAAGGTCAGGAGTTCAAGACCAGCCTGGCCAGCATGGTGAAACCCCGTCTCTACTAAAAATACAAAAACAAAAATTAGCTGGGCTTCGTGGCAGGCACCTGTAATCCCAGCTACTCAGGAGGCTGAGGCAGGAGAATCGCTTGAACCTGGGAGGTGGAGGTTGCAGTGAGCCGAGATCGCACCACTGTACTCCAGCCCGGACGACAGAGAGAGACGCCGTCTCAAAAAAAAAAAAAAAAAAAAAAAAAAAGAAGTCACATTAAGCCAGACGCTGTCCTGGGTAGTGTGGATTTAAAGATGAATGGACTAATCTTCCTCCTTTCAGAGTCTAGGAGGAGAATTAGATGTGATTTAAATGGAAAATTAGTGTTATAAGTGCTATAATAAAGTATATATTTAAATTAAATTAGGAGAATAAAAAAGCAGTAAATCTGTAAAGACTTCAAAGAGCCTTGCTCTTGGAGATTGCCTTGAGGGTTGTATAGGGGAACGGCAGGTGTTCTGCCCCGATACAGTTTGCTCAGTGAAGAGGGTCTCCACGGCACGGTGTCATTTTGGCCTGGTTCCTTCTTGCCTACTCTTTTTTTTTGAGGCAGAGTCTCGCTCTGTTGCCCAGGCTGGAGTGCAGTGGCGCAATCTAGGCTTACTGCAAGCTCTGCCTCCCGGGTTCAAGCCATTCTGCTGCCTCAGCCTCCCGAGTAGCTGGGACTACAGGCGCCCACCACCACGCCCAGCTAATGTTTTGTATTTTAGTAAAGATGGGGTTTCACTGTGTTAGCCAGGATGGTCTCGATCTCCTGACCTCGTGATCAGCCCACCTCAGCCTCCCAAAGTGCTGGGATTACAGGCGTGAGCCACCGCTCCTGGCCCTTTCTTGCCTGCTCTTGCCCCATGTCAGAACTTTCAGCCTTCACAAATTCAGATAAGATGGGAAAAACAATCTAATCCATATAGTTAGAATACAGACAAACTTCTGTAACAAAAAACAAAAATGCATCCACAAAGCAAACAAATAAACAAGAATGACTTAAAGAGAAAGAAGTCATTTCTCTCTCACACATTGCAGAATGGCCCAGGGTTGTGAGGGTGGCTGTATCAACATTACAGTGTGTTTCCAAAGTTGCTCCCAATGTCACCATTTTCCAGGCAGCAGGAAGGACTAAAGAGGAAGCCCTAGGCAAGCATCTTCAATTTAAAAAGATGACCGGGACAGTGCACATGGCCCTTCCACTCATGTCCCATTAGTTCAGATTTTGTCACAATGCCACCACACCTTGGGGCAACAGAGGCCAGGACATTTATTGTCTACCTGGATGGTCTGTGGCCAGCTAAATACTTGGGGCTTCTGTGGCTAGAAGGAAAAGGGGAAGCATAAATACTGAGAAACCAATCATAGTCTCTGCATACATTTTAATCTGCCTTTAAATCACAGTCACGTGACTTTTCATAAATAAACCAGAACTCTTTTCCTGAGCAGGCTCTACAGACATTAAACAGAATATGTATCTGTGGGTGTTGATTCACCACTAGTAATGTGACACATATACATACATATATATATATATATATTTTTTTTTTTTTTTTGAGACAGAGTCTCGCTCTGTCGCCCAGGCTGGAGTGCAGTGGCGCGATCTCAAAACTCTGCCTCCCAGGTTCACACCATTCTCCTGCCTCAGCCTCCCGAGTAGCTGGGACTACAGGCGCCCACCACCATGCCTGGCTAATTTTTTGTATTTTTAGTAGAGACAGGGTTTCACCATGTTAGCTAGGATGGTATCGATCTCCTGACCTCGTGATCCGCCCTCCTTGGCCTCCCAAAATGCTGGGATTACAGGCGTGAGCCACTGTGCCTGGCCTGCGACCTATATTATTTTTTAAAGGCCAGAATATGCCGCAGGAGTGTTTGCAACAACACCTGTGTTGTTTCTATAGATCACCTTGAATTTCTGCACAAAAAGGACACACTTCCAGAATGGTATACTGCTTCACTTTGCAAATACAGAATTATTCTCCACTTGCTAGTATCAATCCACTTATTTCTTAAAGGACAACTAAGCCATGATTATCACTCCTTGTTTTCTTTTGGCCTCATTTAAAATTTTCTTTAATGCTTAAGGCCTACAACAGAGCAGTAAACATTTACATGCATTTCAAAGTTCCATGTTGGTTTCATTCTCTATGCTAGCAATATCTAAAGTGTAGGAAAGGAACTCTATCACTGAGTTATCAGAGTTGAAACAGAATTAATATTAGGAAGTAATATATTTTAAAAACTAAGTGGTAAGGTCGAGAGAGGACTAAAGTCTCCATGAAGTTAATATCCTGGAGGTGCTCATGTACATCCTCATCAGCCACACATCTGGGGAAGAAGGACTTTTCCTGGGTCACCTTAATCAGCACCTTTTTTGTGGAACCCATGCCAAGTCTTCTTAGGTTTTATAGGAAAATGGATTATTCATGGCACTTCCTCAGTTTGTTCTTGAATCTATGGTCTTCTTTGAGATTTGCTATTCAGAATCCCTTAACTTGTAGAGGAGAGATAAGAGGGAAAAAAGTATTTCTTCTTTTTGTCTGTACAATGCCATGTTAATTTTTCTTATCCTAATGGCATCATCCTTATCTCTATTTATGAGATATCCTTAGAGGGCCAAGAAAAAAAATCACTTTTGGTCCCTCTGGGACCCTTATTCCCTATCAGCCATCTGGCCCTTCCTTATTTAAGGTACTTTGATGTATTATAGTCATAGAGTTTCTTGCTGAGTGGTAGATATCTGATTTGTGATGATCTGACACTTACTAAAGGTTTTTGCACTTGGACTCCTTCTCTGCCCACTCCCCTGGAGTTGGTGTCACCTTTCCCTAGTTGGATAGGCACAAGCTGATCCTGGCCAGTGGAGCCCAGAGTAAGGAGGACGCTCAGGGACCGTCTGGCATGACGCTTCAGTCCCACTGCCCTCCATTCCTGATGGCCTTACCCCATTCACAGATCAGTTCATTTTGCTTCAGACATTTTCTTTCTCACAAATCAATACACATCTTCTTCACTCCATTTCTGCTTTTAATCCAGCAGTCCTTGTCAAGATAATCAAGATAACCCTTGCCTATCATCTATGCAAAATTCTTAATCTAATTCCCTAAACTCTTCAACTTAAAGTCAGTTTTAAGCATTACTATTGAAGCTATACATTTTAAAAATTAATAAATAATTTGAACATTTCTGAAAAAATTCTAAAGAATTCTAAATTTTAGAATTTTAAGTTCTAGAGAAAAAAATTTATATATAATATGTAAACATATATATAATCCACATGTAAAACAAGACATTTTAAAATTATTTTACTTAATCATTTATGTTACACCAATACTGTGCTTTATGAGTTTTCATTATTTCAGTCATTTATTGGTTAAGAATGTCTTCATGAGTTAGCTTGGAAGGGATTTCCTACCATTTGCATTATTATTTCTATGGGAAATACATTCTTGATTTCAAAAAATTAAATTGGAAGTGAAGTTTTGATTTTTAAAAAACTATCTTAAGTTGAAGATGGCCCATTTATGCAGTTATTTTCATGAAGAGAAACTATTTTAATCAATATGTTTTCTGAGTCAGACAAAAGGTAAAACGATTATGAGGGAAGAGGCTCATTATTTTAATACATTTTTTCTCTAATTATAAAAACTGCCATCAGAGCAAGAAGATCCATGAGGACACATTTCTCATAGTTTGTTTAGCTTACTTGATGTTTGCTCTGCAATAACACCAGCTAGCATGAGGTAATTCACTGCAATTAGAGCTGCCGGTGACAGTTGGGCAATTCAGAGAGGCATTTGTCAACAGGTTCTACTTTAGACAAGGAGAGGGAGAAAAACGGGCATCTCCTGCAGGGATGGCTTGCCTGCTCCCAAATGAAGTAGGCAAAGTTCGTCTTCATCCTCCCATTACCACACTGGGAGCCGCTTTCCTTGCCTTGGCTTTAGATCCTTTCTGCGTTCTGCCTCCTGGTTACCCCAGAACGTTCCATGTGGCCTCACATCTTCTTCTACGTTTCCCAGTACAGGCCCAGACTTTGAGTCTCTCTTTAAATAGAAGGCAGCATAGGCTTCTTCTCTAGGCCGTCAACTCTACGAGTGAGATCCAAATCTGTCTCTTCTTCCTGTTGTCCACAGTGCATAACACAGAGCCTTTAGTAGAGCTAGCCGTATTAACTGAATAGGAAATGAGTGAGTGAATGAATGAATGAGTGAATGTAACTGTGTACATCTCCATTTGTAGGGGCAGCACTCATCCTAATCTGTATTTTAATAAGATTTTACTTAAAAGGAAAAAAAAGTTACATTTTTAGAAGTGTATACATCTAAATGGGGACAATCTCTTAATAATCCAAAAGGGGAAAAACCTTGTAACAGTATAATTTCAGCCATTAGAGACGAGCAGAGAGGGAGAGGGACAACTGATTTGGTGAACCTCCTTAATTGTACTACATTAACGGTCACTTACTTCACTCACTGGGAACAGCTGGCCTATGTAGATTCTAAACAATCTTATTGATAATCACCCATTAAAAATGTAAGAAAGAGGGCCGGGCGTGGTAGCTCACACCTGTAATCCCAGCACTTTAGGAGGCCAAGGTGGGCAGATCACGAGGTCAGGAGTTTGAGACCAGCCTGACCAACATGGTGAAACCCTGTCTCTACTAAAAATACAAAAATTAGCCAGACTTGGTGGTATGCGCCTGTAATTCCAGCTACTCAGGAGGCTGAGGCAGGAGAATTGCTTGAACCCAGGAGGTGGAGGTTGCAGTGAGCTGAGATTGTGCCATTGCACTCCAGCCTGAGCGATGGAGCGAGACTCTGTCTCAAAAAAAAAAAAAAAAGAAAAGAAAAGAAGAAAGAAAGAATGGAAGGAAGGAAGGAAGGAAGGAAGGAAGGAAGGAAGAAAGAAAGAAAGAAAGAAAGAAAGAAAGAAAGAAAGAAAGAAAGAAAGAAAGAAAGAGACAGAAAGAACGAAAGAAAGAAAAGAAAGAAGGAAGGAAAGAAAATACATATATAAGAAAGAGAAGTTCATTCAATACTTACTGCTATCTTTTGTGGCAAGGGAAAAAAACCCTGTTTCTATAGGGGAAACCTGATGAACATGATTTACATATGAGGTTCCTGGGTCCTAGGAGTGATATAATAATAATAGTCAGTTACTGAGCTCCTGTTATATACTAGGTACTACACTGAGAATTTTACATACATTATTTAATTTGTACAACCCAACAACAAATGTTATTTCCATTTTGTTGGTGAAGAAATTAAAATTTAGAAAGAGGGCACACAGCATCCTATCCTAGTGATACGTGTTATTTTCTGCGAAACTCTTACCCCTCCTCCAGGTCTTAAAGAAAAGGTAGTGTCATCTTGTAAACTTATATTTCACAAATATAAACTAGGGTATGAGAAACAGAAGGGATATGAGAAATACATTATTTTCCTTGTAGAAAAAAAGTTACTAGCTAGTATCTATTTCAATATTAAATTCAGTAATTAGTTTAATACCACCTAAGGTATTTGTGTTGATATACTTACTGTTGTTTTTAACAATCATTTTCAAGCTGTAAAAAAGGGCTCCTATGACATGGTGTCGACTCTGATCAAACACAACACTAGCCTAGACCAGCCCTGTGTCAAGCGATGGTCAGCAATGCATGAAGCAGCCAAGCAAGGCCGAAAAGATATCGTAGCTCTGCTGCTGAAACATGGAGGCAATGTCCACCTGAGAGATGGATTTGGAGTCACACCACTAGGCGTCGCTGCCGAGTATGGTCACTGTGACGTGTTAGAACATCTAATCCACAAAGGTATGTGAAAAGGAGTTACACTTCCTGACTTTTGTCCTCCTTTTCTCCATTCATCACTCTTCCTCACCTGAATGTAACTAGGGGAGCTCCTCTTCCTCTGCTGAATGGAACTTGGCATCAGGTTTTCCCACCTGGTCCCTCAGTAGACCCTTATTCTACAACTCAGCTAAGCCCTGTACATTGTGACCTACGAATTTACAAGCCCAGTCCTGATTGCTCTCGAGAGAGAGTTCAATCTGCACATAGATGGCCCATCAGGGCCTCATGCTCATCTTCTCCTTAACTGAATTCCTCCTGTTTTTCTACTCTTCTGATGTAATAATTTCTCTCAACAGGATTGAAAGATTGTGTTTATCTCTAATTCCTCCATCACCTGCTTTCCTAAATCCAATCAGTTGCAAATTCTTGCAGCGTTTCTCTTGTCCTCTCGTTGCAATCCATCTGCCATCCTGATCAGGTCCCTCAATCCTCCCTGGACCAGTGCAAATAGTTTCTAACCATTTTCTGGGTTTCTAGTCTCCCATCAGAGAATCACAGTACATACTGCAACTTGGCTTCTCTCCCTATAGGGCAGCTACAATAGTGTCAACTATCCAAAAAACAATCCCTATTGCATCATCTGAAATTGTTTTACCACGTTTATCCCTCACTGTTCCCATCTTGTATCCTACACTCCAGTCAAAATATGCTAGCAGTATTCCCAAACATACCTTGCCTTCCCTCCCTCTGGGTTTGGGTCAGGTCCTTGCCTTTATCTCTTCAGCACAATTCAAAGTCAATCTCTTGAGACACCTCCTCCCTAAATCCTTTCCTAATTCTTCCCAACAGATTGTGACACTGCCCTTTCTTAAACCCTCCAGGTGTTTTATACAACTACAGAACCATGAGTTAAGGAGACCTGACTCCTAAACTGGTTGAGCCACTGCTCACTGTGAGACCCTAGCCTTCTTCCTTAAATATCTGGTCCTCAGCGTCCTCATCTGCAAATGAACTCTAGCACCGCATGATCCCCAGTGATTCCCTGTGGGAAAAAGACTAACATTTTTGAGGTGTCCCAATACAACCACGTTTAATTTTCAAATAAGCCCTGTGAAGTAAGCTGTATTAATCATTCACAGATGTGGAGATGGAGGTGCACGGAAGTAAACGGCTTGCCCCCAGCTCTCACCATAAGCAGCAGAGCCACAGTCCCCTACATCATGTCTCCTTGTCTTAATGTCAATGTCACTGGAATATCATACAGTTTGTGCTGTCTGATATTTTGTTTCATTTCCCCTCTAAGCTCCTTAGAGTAGTCACACTTATTCTTCTTAGGGTCACATACACTGATTGCACATAGAGGGCAATAAAGTATTTGTTAATATTTTATTAACTGTAAGTATTTGTTAAGTTAAAATAGAGGGGGCTGGGCACCATGGCTCATGCCTGTAATCCCAGCATTTTGGAAGGCCAAGGTGGGTAGATTACTTAAGGCCTAGAGTTCAAGACCAGCCTGGCCAACATGGCGAAACCCTGTGGTGGCACATGCCTGCAATCCCAGCTACTCAGGAGACTGAGGCAGAAGAACTGCTTAAACCCAGGAGGCGGAGGCTGCAGTGAGCTGAGATCACACCACCGCACTCCAGCCTGGTCGACAGAGTGAGATTCCGTCAAAAATAAATAAATAAATAAATAAATAAATAAATAAATAAATAAAATAAAAAACTACTGTCTTTAAATTAAAAAGTCTAACGAGCCTTTTTCAGAAGAATTTGCCTATCATGAAAATTGACTTAGTTTCTCTCATGATTTTTGGCCCAAAGATTTTCTAATAAAACAAACCATACTGCATGCATAACTGTTTATTGAAAATATAGAAAACATGGAGGCCCTTAATTCTATACTTTTTAAGTACTAACCAGAAAGGAACACAACAGGTTTTGTGGGGGTTTTTTGTTTGTTTGTTTCTTTGTTTTTGAGATGGAGTCTCACTCTGTTGCCCATTCTGGAGTGCGGTGGAGTGATCTCGGCTCATCACAACCTCCACCTTCCAGGTTCAAATGATTCTCCTGCTTCAGCCTCCTGGGTAGCTGGGACTACAGGTGCACGCCACCATGCCCAGCTAATTTTTGTATTTTTAGTATAGAGACAGGGTTTCACCATGTTGGCCAGGCTGATCTCGAACTCCTGACCTCATGATCCGCCTGCCTCAGCCTCCAGTGCTGGGATTACAGGTGTGAGCCACCGTGCCCAGCCCCACAACAGGCTGTTTTTAAGGGGATTGTTTAAACAATACCATCCAGTTATCATTATGCCACATGTTTTCTACTGCCAGGTAGTGATGTGCTTGCTTTGGCGGATGATGGGGCGTCAGTGCTGTTTGAGGCAGCAGGAGGTGGCAATCCCGACTGCATTTCCCTCCTGCTGGAATATGGAGGAAGCGGAAATGTACCTAACCGAGCAGGACATCTTCCTATACACCGAGCTGCCTATGAGGGGCATTATCTGTGAGTGATAAATTATAGGGTAATTATTTGAGTTAAAAATGCTAATTTTTATATACAGTATAATCATAAGTCTATATGTAATACCTTTCAAAATCCAAGGAGAAATAGGCATAATCTTCAGGTTTTGATGCTCCAAATTTAGATATTTAGAACTTATTTAATTTTCCTCCTTTTGATATTCTTGTACTTCCAAAAAAGAATTTATAGTACTTTTATAATGAAAAGAAATTTTCTTTTAGAAGGAATTAAGGCATAAGTGAGAATTCTGCACAAGCCACTCAAGAGTGCCTGTTTACAAATGTATTTAACAAAAGGCTACAGAGTTTCTAAAAATTTTGCCCTTGACAAAGGATTAAAATTTGTAGCAATACTATCAGTGTTATTCCAGTTATTTCCTAACATCTCCAGGATATTATAGTATAATGTCAAATGTATTCTTGAATAGAAAACTTTCATTATAAGTTTATAATTTTTTATTCCATACGAATGGTTGAATAGATTCTTAAATCACAAAATGTACATAATTAACACATTGGTAGAAGTCTAGATCCCTATATTAAACCACCCACCACGAGAAGATGGTTTTAGGCAATTAAATATATTTCATAAGCTCAAAAACTTTGAAGTAATTGGGCTTTATAGTTTTCAGTGGGCCATTGGCTAAGTGGCCAGTGACGCATAATTGATGCTAAGTGACATGTTGTTAGAGTTTACCTGGATTTACTCCCAGTGTTCATAAATTCACAACAGTAGACGCAAGAGATCAGGTTCTCCTTGCCTGTGACTCTCATACATGTCTAGCTGGTTAGTCAAGTGTGAAACTCACAACTATATCACATGTACTTAGAAACATAAACTGTGGCTGGTTATCTCAATTGGACTGATGCAAGGTTGATGGAATACTAAAGACTCTTCTTTTGGCTAATAATTCAATTGCAAGTTATATGGAAGCAGACAGAGTGTTCATGGTCAATATTAAAAACTAGATTGCGTAGGAATCAGTGAAAGAGGAATAATTCATGAGAATTGGAAAAGGCCCAAATTCTCGTCCTGCTCTGCGTCTAACTGTGTGACCTTGGACAATCTTTTTGCCTCTCTAGACTTCAGATTGTTCTTCTGTTAAATGAAGCAGTTGGACTGAATGACATCCAGGGTCACTTCCTATGACCCCATGATCCTAATGGTCAAGATTATGAAGCATTCCTCTATGGCATTAGAAAGGCTTACTTTTCTCCTATATTTTTTAAAATAGTATTGGTTGCCTGTAAATATTATATTGTTCAGAGGAGAATTGGAAGATGGGGAGTGTTCTTGAGGAACCACAATTCTAGGAAAAAACGTATAAGATGCAGTTTCCCAGGAATATTTAGAACAAAAAGCTAAATCAAAACTGAGCTACATTAAACTAAATAGTTGTACCTCGGCAGACAAAGGTTAAATGTTTCAGTATAAAGTTATCTAGAGAAAATAAGGGAAACTATACAACTTGCATTCACTTATCTAGTGAGAACAGTAGTTCATTTAATTTCTTGTTTTGTTTATGGCAAGTAGATATTTGACTTTTTTCTTTTAGTGCACTGAAATATCTTATCCCAGTAACATCTAAAAATGCAATTCGGAAAAGTGGGCTAACACCAATTCACTCAGCAGCAGATGGACAAAATGCACAGTGTCTAGAACTGCTCATTGAAAATGGTTTTGATGTCAACACTCTACTTGCTGACCACATTTCCCAGAGCTATGACGATGAGAGGAAGACTGCGCTGTATTTTGCCGTTTCTAATAATGATGTTCATTGCACAGAAGTCCTTCTGGCTGCAGGTGCAGACCCAAACTTAGATCCCCTCAACTGTCTACTTGTGGCAGTGAGGGCCAATAATTATGAAATTGTCAGGCTGCTTCTCTCCCATGGAGCTAATGTCAATTGTTATTTTATGCATGTGAATGACACTCGTTTCCCCAGTGTCATTCAATATGCCCTAAACGACGAGGTAATGCTGAGGCTATTGCTGAATAATGGCTATCAAGTGGAGATGTGCTTTGACTGCATGCATGGTGACATCTTTGGAAATTCATTTGTGTGGTCAGAGATACAGGAAGAGGTGCTGCCAGGATGGACATCTTGTGTAATAAAAGATAACCCGGTGAGTTATGCCTTTTCTGCTTTATATTGAGTCATCATCCTAATTTAATACATGTTCATTCAATCAGGGATGTTACAAGAAAAGAAAAATAAACTAATTTTTCTATTTTTCTTGTTTTTTCAATTTTTGTTTGCAATGATACAGGGATATAAGCATAAATCTAGCCCCCCAACCTCTCCCCCAAAAATATGTTGTTTGTTTTTTCTTGACTTGAAAATTGAATGTAGAAGAATGTGAAAATGTATGTAATTAGTCACTTCTGCCTGTTTGGTGGAATATTGGGGCCAGATGGAAAGAAGCATGACTTCTCCATGCTTTGCTGACTACAATCACATCAGAGCCAGGCAAGTCTTCAGGGCTGATGGTTTCACAGAGAGAAGCAAACAATTTATTTTTAATTTTTGTTCATTACAAGGAGAGATCTTTTATTTTCTGTAGTAAAACAGAGTAATTTTTCCATAACACAATTGAGTGTTTATGTATATGGCATATTAAAAATACTACTAAATTAAATTTTATCAATTCTCTCAGTTCTGTGAGTTTATTACAGTTCCTTGGATGAAGCACTTGGTAGGCAGAGTTACTCGTGTACTAATAGATTACATGGATTATGTTCCTCTGTGTGCTAAACTGAAGTCTGCACTAGAAGTACAGAGAGAATGGCCAGAAATCCGCCAAATACTAGGTAAAAACCAAAAGTTTTGCCTACAATTTTTAAATTAAGAACTTATATGGGGGAAATTTCTTAATGTCTTCTTTGATACTTTTCCTATGCTACTCTACTGTATTTCCAGAATTATCTGGGTTTTAAAATCATCCTTAACACTTCCTCTGTTGTAAGATACATATTTTCATTTTTCTTTATATTTTCCAGCTTTGTAATTGTATAATGAGTAATACTACAGCTATATTAACGTTCTGATTAAATTCATTTTAAAAATTAACTTCTATAATATCATACAATACGTAGACTGCAAGCTCCATGTGGGCAGAGATCTACTTTGTTTCTTGTTATATTTGCAAGGCTTAGCATAGTGCCTAGTAAGTAGTACATTTCAATAAATATGGAGTAAATGAATGAACAGCAGGGATTAGAATTACTCTTTTTGACATGCTTTCTCTGGGGTCTTTATTGACAAAGTCCTACCATCAAAGGTTAGTATTTGTAGACAGGCCATTTTGTCTTTTCTAGGTGAAAGTTTACCATGAAGATGAATAATACAAGTTTCAATGAATGTACATTTTTAAATAATGCAAATACAAATAAAAACCAGAAAAATATCATAGATATGAGATGCTTTCACTTTCAAAATATAAGTTTGGAAAAATAAACTTTCAAAACCTAGTTGGACATCAATTTCATGAAGCCTAAAGAAGCATTATAGAATTTTATATGACATTTAAATAATTTGACATTTTTAATGTACCTGAATCAGCCTTCCCCTGGAATTAGTTCTATAATAGAAGAGACTTTGCAGCAACTAAAACAGGAGTCTTGGAGAATCTGATGAGTAATATAGTATTGTTAGCCCAGAAATTGAGCTCTGGGGTCAGATAGACCTAGAATGAAATGAAATTCTGGCCTTGCCTAGGAGTAGGATTGCTAGATTATAAAATGCATATGTAATTCAGGACTGATGTTTTCATGATAAAAAGCAACAATTTATTGTTACCATTTTTGCTTCTCTAAGTGGAGGAGGATTTTTTATTTCCTATAAAAAGACCAAGATAGCCATCCTAGTTGTGTGACTTTGAGCAAATTACTTATTCTTCTTATGCCTAGGTTTTCCCATTGCAAAGTAGATGTAAGATAGTATTAACCTCATAAAGTTGTTGTGGGAATCTAAAGAAATAATGCATATAAGGTGGTAGTGTCTAGAATACTTAAATTACTTAATAAATTTATTTAGTTTTAAAACTAAAGTATTAACATTTTTATGTTTTCACTACATGGTAAGTTTATGTGAGGTATCTGAAATGTATATGTACAGTGTGCTATGAAATATTGTAGAGTTAAGTATTATCACGCTTATTTTTTACAAATAAAAAGCTAAGCCTAAGGGAAATTACAAAACAGTCTAGACCCTATGCATTCTTGAAAACCACTTCTCTAAGTTCCCTTCCTGGACTTAAGCCCGCATTGAGAGTAAAATCAAAAATCGAGCAGGACAGAAACAAGAAAGGACCCACAAAAAAGTTGGGGTGGCAAACAGAGCCAGGAAACCTCAGAGATCTAACCACCATATTTTGGGTCATTGCAAGAAAATAATAGAATAAGAAGCTCTGCAAAGTTAGAAGAGCTATCTGGAATCAAGCATCCTTCTAAAAATTCAAGAAAACTAAATGCAAATAAAAATGAGCAACAGAGAGGGTGCGGTGGCTCACACCTGTAATCTCAGCACTTTGGGAGGCCGAGGCGAGCGGATCACGAGGTCAGGAGATCGAGACCATCCTGGCTAACAAGGTGAAACCCCGTCTCTACTAAAAATACAAAAAATTAGCCGGGCGTGTTGGCGGGCGCCTGTAATCCCAGCTACTCAGGAGGCTGAGGCAGGAGAATGGCATGAACCCGGGAGGCGGAGCTTGCAGTGAGCCGAGATCGCCCTACTGCACTCCAGCCTGGGGGACAGAGCGAGACTCCATCTCAAAAAAAAAAAATAATAATAATAATAGAAAGAAGAACAGAATAATATCCCCACGGGCAATGAATACATAACTTAAAAAATGCAATCTCAGAACAATCAAAATTCAAACCTTCTATTTCAAAAATGAGCTAAAAAGCATGAGGAAAATAATATCAGATATGAAAGAACAACATGAGTCAAAATTTGAAAAATTCAGAAATCAGGTAACAACTGAGGAAAGATTTAGGAATAAAAATTAGAAAAAATTAATGTCAAATGTGAAGACTGAACTAGAATGAAAACAAGAACTAGCAACACAGTTGACAATACATTGAGAGATATAAAAGAGGATATGGAAGAAAAATTTTAAATCAAATATAAACGAAGAAATAGATAAAAGAATTTTAAAATATATATATATTTGTTTATTTCAACAGGTTTTGGGGGAACGGGTCGTGTTGGTTATATGGATAAGTTGTTTGGCGGTGATTTCTGAGATTTTGGTGCACCCATCACCTAAGCAGTGTACACTGTACCCAATGTGTACTCTTTTATCCCTGACCCACCCTTCCCCCTGAGTCCTCAAAGTCCATTGTATCATTCTTATGCCTTTGCATCCTTGTAGCTTAGATAAAAGGATTTGAAAGACAGCTAAAAACATTGATGACAGACAATGAATACTCAATATATGGATAATAGGATTCCTTGAAAAGGAAAACCAAATCAAGGGAACATAAGAAATACAAAAAACTACGTTTCAAGAAAAACTTGTAATAAAAAAGAAAGATTTGAAACTATAATACATAAAATACTATATCCTTTGGGCACATAGGCAAAAAGAACAAGTGACTTATAAGAGAAAAAAAGATTATTATTAAACTTTTCATCAACAATACTTTATGCCAAAAGACAATGGAGTAACATATTTAAGACTCTCCTTGGAAGGAAAAT
Source organism: Pan paniscus (assembly GCF_029289425.2). NCBI lineage: Eukaryota > Metazoa > Chordata > Mammalia > Primates > Hominidae > Pan > Pan paniscus. Next base: position 160,489,094 of record NC_073255.2, read on the forward strand.
GTGAGGCAAGGATGCTTACACAGCAAAATTGACTTCCAATGATCAATGTAGGCAAACTGTTGTCAGCATGCAAGAACTCAGGAAATATTGTTCCTCTTGCTGACGTCCGAAGGATCCACTAAGAAATGGCCTTTAGACAACCCAAAATGATTAGCGAGATATCACCATGAGGACTAGTATTAAACAAGGCTAACACTAAACAGAATGCCAAGACTAAGTGAGAGTTAAAAGGGAGAAGATGTAATACGTAATGGTTATATGCTCTGATAAAATAGATACGGCACAATTATTTATTTTTGAATATTAGTAAATAGATAAAATAAATAATATTTAATAATTAAAATACATATTTTTAAATATCTTAAAATATTGATGGTGATATAATATTAATATTGTTATGCTGAGGATGAGAGATATATTCAGTAAATGAGTAATTAAGGAATATTCCAATTCCATTACTCTTTGTATCCTTGAAACCAAGGATTGTCAGTGTGGCAGAAAGAAAATACAGATGTAATAGAGAAGAGATTAAAGAAAAATCCTGTAGTCCTGAATTTGAATTAGAAATAACAATATAAACTCATAAGCTATTTTATCTTGAAAGCATCTGTGTGCATGTGGATTATGCTGAGTGTGTGTGTGCGTGCACGCGCGCGCACGTGCGTCTGTCTGTTTACAGATAAGTCTTAGAAATAATGATAAACCCAGTAGCAATGAGCATTCCTATGACCCAGATTTTGGCCTGGAAATGCCATTTCCTAACAAAAGAAACCAGGGTTTTTGCTGGAGGTTGTTTTGTTTTGTTTTTGAGAAATGGATGATTGTATCTGGGGAAGGAAATGAATAAGATGAACCTGGAACATCTGGTCATACCAGAAAGCAAAGAAACTCTGAAAGACTACATGATTCATGACAAAAGAATTGAGGGGCTAACTTGAAGAGGCTCCAACTGGCCAAAGATGGGACAATTTAAGTTTCAAAAAGGGTAATGATTTCAATGAATTGAAACCAATCTATTTAAATATACGATTGGTGGGTTTTTTTCTTTTTTTTTCCTTCAACTTGTATTTTAAGTTTAAGTGCACATGTGCAGAATGTGCAGGTTTGTTACACAGGTAAACATTTATCATGGTGGTTTGCTGCACAGATCATCCCATCACCTAGGTATTAAGTCCAGCATCCATTAGCTATTCTTTCTGATGCTCAGACTCCCCCAGCCACCCCGCCGACAGGCCCCACCCAGTATGTGTTGTTCCCCTCCATGTGTCCGTGTGTTCTCATCATTCAGCTCCCACATATAAGTGAGAACATGCAGTGTTTGGTTTTCTGTTCCTGCATTAGTTTGCTGAGGATAATGGTTTCCAACTCCATCCATGTCCCTGCAAAGGACATGATCTCATTCCTTTTTATAGCTGCACAGTATTCCATGGTGCACATGTATCAAACTTTCTTTATCCAGTCTATCCTTGATGGGCATTTAGGTTGATTCCATGTCTTTGCTATTGCAAATAGGGCTGCAATGAATATACATGTGCATGTATCTTTACAATAGGATGATTTATTAAATATACAATTTTTAAAAATACTGGTCAGCTCCAGAATATGATAGAAAATCAACTCATTATCTTAAAAACTGATAAAAGAAAGACTTAAGCATTTATTCTGCTTTACATATATATATATATATATATAAACTGTGCCATTAGTAACTAAAGAGTAGATAAGTAAAAGCATTCCTTTATAAAAGTATTCTAAATAATTTAAAAAGATATAATTAGTTATCACCATTATATAGCCTCCAATAAATTAATGGATGTAGTCAATGAGCATCAACAGCTGCTAATATGTAGCCCCCAAAGAATGAACACAGAACCTGATATAGTTTTGCCCCAGAGATCAAACCCGAGCCTGATCAAGTCTCTGTATCCAGTTATCAATTTGCAAGAAATAGAGGAGACAGTGGGACATGGAACTGCACCACGGAAATGCAATCAGCAAAGTTCAGGCTGTGGGAAACTAAAGGGCATTTGGGTTCTTCAAAGATTAGTTGAAAAGACAAAAAGGGGATGGAGAGAATAACATGCAGATTAGAAAAGACTTAAAGGACATAGCAAAAATTTTAAAAATATACTGTCAATACTATAGTGCAGGGATAGTGCACTTAGATGATGAAACTCTAAAGAAAGTGATTACCATTCAGAATAGTAGTTATTTATGGTAGGAGAAAGAAATAAAGAAGGATGGATTGTAGAAGAATTTCTTTGGTCTCTGGCAAAGTTCTATTTCCTATAGACCTAGGAGGTGATTATAGATGTTCAACTAATAATTACTTACATAACTTATGAAACTATACATGTGTACTTTCTTTCTCTATTTTATTTTGCAATAAAAAGCTTAAAACCGTCTCTTTTTTAGCTTGGAGATTGCAAGACAGAGAAAAATGGTGCGGCTTAGATAAGTTAATTTCTCAAGGTAATAGACATAGAAAATAACAAAGTGAAGATTTGAACCCTTGTTTGTCTTACTTGAAAACACAGACTCTACAATACCATTATACTTCCTGTCATAGAAAGAACAGACTTTGCTTTTAAATGGAAATTAATTGCTCACTTTTTTTTTTTTTTTTTTTTTTTTTTGCAAAATACTTACTAATTCTGATGACTTTAGAAAGACAATCCAAGTAAGAATAAGGCCAGGAAGTTTTTTTTATTGTTTCCATCATACTTTACTGCAACTAGAGTCGAAGCCAGTTGATTGCTATGAGTGTGATTAACCACTGGATGTCAGGAGTCCTCCAGCTATCTGTAAGGCAGCGTATTGGTTAGGGGAAAAAAAAAAAAAATTGTATATTTTTTTAGATTTTTGTTTTGCTTATTTTGGTAATGTTGCATCAATAATTTTTGAGAATATTGCTTTTAATTTTAAACGATAAATTGTTTATATCATCAAATGTAATAGAGATGTGATCATGTTTATTATTGCACTGAATGACAGTTAATATTTATCGAATGGTTACAATGTACCAAGCACTTTTCTAATACTTTACATGATTTGTTTAATCTTCAAACGACCCTATGAGATAAGTACTGTTGTTATCCTTATTTCACAGATGAGAATACCAAACTCACAGACATTAAGCGATTTGCCCAAGGTCACACAAATATTAAGGGGCAGAGCTAGGAGTTTAATCCAAGCTGACCAGGTCCAGAGCGCACATCTAAGCCTGAATGCTATGCTGCTCCTTCATTCGTTCATATTGCTGCTATAAAATCTCAATCTTGCAATTATAATATAGATAAAGTAAGAATTGAAAATATCAGATACTTAAATAATGTTAGTATATTTTTTGAGAATATACAAGGTTTAAGTATTAGACACTGGAAACAAAAAGATTGGATTATTCATGATCTATGGAATCATGTGTGTCGATGTTTCATGGATAATTATTTATCAGACAGATTGGTAGGAGAAAGAAAGTAAAGAAATATATCTCTATAATACTTAGCTCTAAAAAATAAAGAAGAGATGTGAGCATTTGCTTTCTTAAGTCCATTTATTCATTCCACAAATTCTAGTTGAACACCTACCATGAGCCAGACTCTCTTCCTGGCACAGAGACAGACTAAATTTCTGCCCTCATGGAGCTTACATTCTAGAGGAGTAGACTAGAATGCTCAATTACAATTTGAATTTCACTTAAAATCACCAGTTGCTAAAGTGTGCATACATGTTTTTGAGAATACACTACTCATGTTATTCTGAAACAGTCATATCTTAGGGGTCAATCCACTATTTAAAAAATTTTTTTGCTTATTTTCCTGATTTCTTTTAGAGAATCCTTGTTCATTGAAGCATTTGTGTCGGTTAAAAATTCGAAGGCTTATGGGTCTCCCAAAACTCTGCCAGCCAGCCTCAGTGGAGAAGCTTCCTCTACCACCAGCTATTCAAAGATACATATTATTTAAAGAGTATGATCTCTATGGACAAGAGCTAAAATTGACATAACTTAATATTTTAAAATGTGATTTAAAAAAATGTTGAAATGTGATTCCCTCAGATAATTTCTTGTAACCATTTTACATCCTTAATTGTAAAGTGTATTTAAATTCATTGACAGTTTTATAGGTTATCATGTGTTCTTATGGGAACACCATGATTTATGTCTTTAAAGACATTTGCATTTTTTAAAGATAGTATTTTGAACTTAGATTTGTATATTTGTTTGCTACAAGTCATCAAACTCTCCCTATCAAGTGGCTCCTACAATATCCACAATCAAGTCTCTATGTTTAAAAAACAGATAACCACTTTCTCAAACCCACATCTGCCAGTTGCTGGCCAGATTCTCCTGTCTTTCACGGTCTTGCTGTGTAAAAGAGCTCCTCCTGCCTGTAAGTTCACAGACTGTGATCTGGCATCTGACCCTCCACTGCTTTTCTCAAGGTCCCTGACAATCTCTTTGTTGCTAAATTCAGTGAACATTCTTCAGTCCCTCTTCCAATCGATTCCTACAGCATCTAACATTGTTGCCTGTTCCTTGCTTGAAATGATATCTCTTTCCTTGTTTCTCGCAAAACCTGTTCTCTTGGGTGTCCTCCCACCTCCCTGGACACTCTGTCTCTGGCTTCTTTCTGCCTAGCTCATCTCTAGCCAATCTTACAGTTATATATCTTAAGCCCTCTTCTCTTTGTTCTTTAAGTTATATATCCTAAGCCCTCTTTGCTTTGTTCTCTGGGATATTTTATCCACATCCATGGTCTTAATCATTTTGCTAGAGACTACAAAATTTCCATCCGAAGCTCAGCTCTTTCTCTCATGTTCTCCTGACCTATGTAGACAATTGGCCTCATGAACATTTGAACACAAAGACACCTCAAATTCAACATGTCCCCAGATGAACTAAAAAAAAAAAAAAAAAAAAACTCTTTCTCGAGCTCAGTAGTTAGCACAATGCTCGATTCAGTTTCCAAAGAAAAAAGCCTGGACATTAGGTTTGACCATCCCATTTTCCTCACCCAATAAGACAAATCACCAAATCCTATTAAGTTTATCTCCTGAAGTCATCTTCCACTCAGCGCCCCCCCCTCAACCCACCCCGCATTTGGCCCTAAGTCTATTATCTTCTTTTTCCTGGGATAATACAATGCTGCTTATCTGGCTCCCCTGCCTCTGTCTTACCCTGTCCCAAACACTTTCTACATACAGCATCTCAGAAGAGTCTTTTACAAATATAATATTCACTTCTCTGCTTAAGATCATTCCCATTGCTCTTAAATTCCAAAGTTCTTACTTGAACTTTCATGATCTAACTCCTGCCTTCTTCTTTAGCCTCATCTCTGGATGTCTACCTTTCCTCCTTTCCCTTGAACCTTCTAGAATTTTATTTTTTAAACAGTGATTCCCAGACTTTAAGGTGTCATATACTAATAGGTTTTATTGTGTTGATTTTTCAAAAAGAGTCATTAAAAAATACCATCTACTATCACCATCATTTCATAAAAGAGGGGTCATTTTAATGCCAGAAAATAAGATGGTTATAAATTCAGTCATTCAAGTTGAATGACTTTTACCTTGAAAAGACCTCACACTGCTCTCATTTCCCCATTGACGAGTGAGAATTTCACTGTGGGCCATCAAATATCTGAGGACCTTTGTATGGGGAACCTCTGCTGTAGAATAGACCATGCTCTCTTTTAACCTCAGGGTCTTCGCATTTCCTTCTCTCATCTGGAACTCTCTTTCCACTTTTTTTGCACCCTTTCACCTGATCAACTCCCACTTACCCTATAGGTCTCAGCTGAGATGTTGCTTCCTCTAGGATGGGAAGCCTCAGCACAGAACTTGTCATGCCATATTATAGATGCCTGTGTTCCCTGCTGTCTTCCCACTAGACTATAAGGTCTATGAGAGTAGGTTCTATGTTTGTTTTGTTTTCCAGTGCTTTCTCAGGGCCAAACACATTCCCTAGAGCATGGAGTTCAATAATTGTTTGTTGAAATATATTGAATAAGTGACAAAAATAATCAGTGACATCATGGTGAAATAATAGTTTTAAATTTCTGAGTGAGTTATGTAATCTTGTAATTATTTAATGCTATTATTCTTAGATTTTAATAGTGTATTTTTCTTATATTTATTTTTACCTTGTTACTGTATTCTTTAAACAGTAATATCTCACTGGTCTGTAAAGTTTTCAAGTTGTATTTAGCTTTAGTTACCTTTGAAAGATAAATAACTATGAAAAAAATCATACAATTAGGGCTATAATTTTAACTTCTTGTATTCCCTAGAGGATATATTTTATATGTAAGTTAAACTGTAATGTATTTATATTTAATTGCAACATCTTGTATACAAGATTTTATTATTATTGTGTTGCACTCTTAGACGTGGTTAAATGTATTGTTACCTAAAAATATTACTCTAATGAATAAAAAATCATATTGAGGTTATAAGTCTGCTTTATGATACTTCATACATTAAACTTTTGCTCACTAAAGCTTTGACATTTTCTTTGATATATATTTGTGTAGATAATATTCAAGAAATACTTGGATATAAAGATATGAATTAACTGCACATGCTATGGGTTTTTTAAAGTGGCTTTTTGGCATTTATGAAGCAAGAGAAAAATGTGTCTTATGAAAAAGAAGCAATTGCTGTATCTAAATCAGATTTGATCTTTTGCTCACCATATTTTGGGTTTTTCTAGCAGTGTGTTTGTTTTTTAGATGGCTGGATGGAAAAAGGAATTAATTTCCATCTTATTAGGGCTCTGTTTCTTCTAGAGTATGTCACTTTATCCAGGAAAGGGTAACAGCTGCTCCTCCCTAGTCAGCATTAGGAGAAGCCAAACATTCTACAGTGGAGCCTGTCTAACCACTGTGGAATCAACATGGCAGAGTTTGGATGCCATCTTCCCCCATGCTGCCAAGATGTCTGTGGCTGTTTTAGTCACTCTGGATTTTGTTTTGTATCACACAGAGTGTCCGGGTGGAAAAAAGCAGATCTGAACTCTCATTAAGCATGTCTTATCTTTCCATAGGCCATCATTAAATAGGATCTCCATTTCTGGCTAAAGATAATTTTAAGAAGGACACTGAAACCAAGTGCCTCCTGAAGAATATGGTTTAATCATTTTAATTAGTCACAGAACATGTTTTCTGTTAATAGGATGTCAATGCAGAAGATGTGAAAACGATTGTATCAATGTGCAGCAAATATTCATAGTTAACACCACCTTTAATGCAGGCTTTTGAACAACCAGAACCTATGGGTCAGACAGTATGGAAACTCTAACAAGATGGAGTATCTTATGACACAGAGAACATAGGTAAGCCTTTCTCTTGTCACTGACCTTTTACCAGAAATTCCTATGCAAATTTTGGTTTCAAGTTTTATACTCTTATGTATATAGCCACCTTCCAATCAGAAATTACTTAGGAATATAAAAATTGTAAGCTGCTTCAGCAACATGAATGCAGCTGGAGGTCATAATCCTGCAAGGATTAATGCAGGAACAGAAACCAAGTACATGTTCTCACCTATAAGTGGGAGCTAAACATTGAGTACCCATGGACATAAAGATTGGAACAATAGATATTGTGGACTACTAGACGGAGAAGAGGGGAGGAGAGGAGAGGAGGGGGAGGGGGAGGGGAGCGGGGAGGGGAGCGGGGAGGGGGAGGGGAGCGGGGAGGGGGAGGGGAGCCGGGAGGGGAAGGGGGAGGGGAGGGGGAAGGGGGAAGGCAAAAGGGGGCAGGGGTTGAAAAACTACCTAATGGGTACTATGCTCACTACTTGAGTAAAGGGATCCATTCCCCAAACCTCAGCGTCATGCAATATGCTTAAAAAATACAAAAAGATACCAAAAAAGATATCAATTACCTTTATAGTGTCTTAAGTTTATGCAGGTAAATAGTATCATTAAAATATAAAAATAAAAACAGTCTATGAGCCATTTTGAGCCAGGCTCTGCAAATTATTAGCTGCTTTGTTTTGGACAAGACATGAACTAAGTGTCTAAACTACTATATCCAATATAGAGTAAGTGCATATGAAACCTGAGCTCTCATCATTATTACTACATAGTGGAAGTGCCAACATCAGAGCTGCAAAAGTCAAGAACCTTGGTCGTATGGTACATGACTGTAGATTGTCATTACATCTGAAAATACAAAAAAAAAAAATCTTAGGAATGCATATGGCATCTCACTGTCATTTCTAAATACTTTGACAACATTCACGGAATAAAAACTTGCAGAGAATTGTCTCTAGGCAATAAACCCCCACATATTCTTTTCCTTAGTAAAGCCTTAATTATCCGTCGTTGACAAGGGAAGAAAGGGCTTCTCAAGGGAGAAGATGAGTAGAAGGAATAGACTTATTTGACCTCAGTGCCCCGTGTTGTGTAACCTCAGGGAGTGCTGGAGATGTCGGGGGATTTGCTGTTTTGGGAAAGAGACAGTCTAGTAATTTGAATCTGGGCACTGGGAGCGCCTGAATTCTAATGCTGGATTAGCCAATGATTCTATCACAAGCACTTGACAGGCACTCACATTCTGTGCTTCAGACTCCGGGAAACTGGTAACAGCCATTGCTGTTGCTCTGGAAATCTTCCATTCTGGAATCTCTCAATGAGATTTAAGATAAAACTTCTTGGAAGCATCCTATATGGTTGGATCAGGTAGAAGATGTGGAGGGCACTAAATGTGATACTTACCTTGGGATTGAGTATGTGTGAGACACAGTAGCCAGTTCTTTCTGTTTGAAGCAAAGTCCACACTGTTTTCCCATGGAAGCTATTTTCTAGGTTTTGTGGAAGTTAAATATCCAGGCATGACATGCAGTGGTCAGCAATTGCATGTTCTGTGCAATTGCTGTGTTCCTGAGTGTCTGAATACCCGTAAATATATGGTTACCCACATTGGTTTAATATCATTTCAATGAAGCAACAGTTTTAATCACCTTTGACTGGAGGCTGCCAACATTTGCTTAGGCTTTCCTTTGACTCACTGGAACCTCTCAACTTGCGTTTGACTCTGCACCCGGTCCTCTCATTGGGGGCCTGCCCTTCATAATCACCTGAAGTACACAAGAAGCTAAATTGAGTCTGTGGGTTGGAGGGTGCTCTGATTAAATCAGAACTTCAACTATAGTGATTTGCATACTTCCTACAATGATTCTAGAGTATCTGAAGACCCTCTCTTCAACAGAAAACCTTATCTGACAATCAAAACTAAGGTTTAAAATACAAGTACATTTAAGAGAGGTAGAATGATATCTGAACTTTTTTTTTAAATAATGGACTTTGATAAGGGAAAAGGGATGAGAACCCCAAGTCCGCAGAAGAAAAGTATAGGTATTTTCTATAGCCAAAGGCTTCATAATTTGTTCTATGAATATGGAAAATATCTTGAGGACCATCTAGACCATTTGAATACATCTGGAAAGACTACTCCAATAATGTCTCTCATTTATCCTGGGTTTTACAGTTCATAAAGAATTTCACATACATCACCTCACTTGATTCTTACAGCTACTCTAGGAACAGGGGAGGGAAGGGGTTAATTATCTCCACTCTATAGAAAAGAAAATAAATCTTCTAGTTAACTAAAGTAGTAAATGTCAGAGCTAGGACTTGACTCCAAATCCCTAGGACCTGACTCCAAATCCCAAGCTCCTTCCATATCATCATTTTTAGCTCAACAATAATAGGAAGGGATCATTCACAATAGCCAAAAATCAGAAACAATTCAAATGTCCATCATTTGGTGAATGGATGGACACAATGTGGCGTATCCAGACAAAGGGATCCTGTTTGTTAACATGCTACAACATGTGTGAACCTCAAACACATTAGGTTAAGTGAACCTCAAACACATTAGGTTAAGTGAAAGATGCCAAACACAAAAGATCACAAATCGTATAATTCCATTTATATAGAATATCCAGACAAAGTGAATATTGAGAGACTGAAAACAGATTAGAGGTTGCTTGGGGCTAGAGCATTGGGACAAAGGTTGACTACAAATGGGCACAAGGGATCTTTTTGAGATCATGGAAATGTTCTAAAATTGGTTTGTGGTGATAGTTGCACAACTCAGTAAATTTACTAGAAGAAAAAAAATCATTGAACGTTACACTTAAGGTAGGTGAGTTTTATGATATGTAAATTTCACCTCAATATGTCTCCTTAAAAAAAAATAATAACAGGAGGAGCATGTGTCTTACTGGCAGAGAATGCCATGTTTACAACCTCACAGAGAGGCCCAGCACAACAATGGAATCATCTGGCTCGGAGGAAAGCACTTGGTTTTTGTGCTGGCAGCACATGATTTATTGGTTTTGCCCTGCTGATAAGGCCATTAAAAGCAGATGATGACACATTCTTCAAGGGCAACACAAAGCCTGCTGCCTTCACCAGTCTTACTGGATCTCAACCCGAACACGTGTAGCTTGTTCTGCCAGCCTCTGACATTTTCATTTTGTTTGTAATATAACTTTTCCACGTTAAAAAAATATATATTTTAGAAAACAAATGCAATAAAACATGTAGATTGGAGAGCTAAAAGTGAAAGTTTCCAGTCCTGTTAAGGGCAGGAATTGGCAAGGGATCATGTTACCAGTGGGACGGGTCTTTTGTAACTTCTCTGAAAACCAGCTCTGATTCACTGAGGATGCCTTAGAAAGGAGAACAAAGAGAAATGGGACTCCCGGCGGTGGGGAATCAGAGAAGGCAAATATTCAACAGGCCCTAGATCTCAAGAACACAGGGCGCTGTGGAAGTAAAGGTCAGTTAGGAGCTGTGAGTCTGTGTGAAAAGAGAGTGCCTTTGATATTCGTGATAAAATTTCAAAAAAAAAATCTCAGTAACCAGATACCAGCTTTCAAGCACTAACTGTCCCATTGTCAGGTCACACTGAGTCCTCATATTCCTGTACTTTGAAACTGACTTTACCTCTCTGCCCTCATTCACAGCAAGATCTCAACTTTTCTGCCCTTTAATGTAGCATTTACCTGCAGGACCTGGAGTCTTCTAAAGTGACAGTTGTCATGACCCTGAGGAGGGAACCATACCAAGGAGATCGCTGCCTTGGGTGCTCACCTTCCACATCATTCTTCTTAATACTACAGCGAACAACTCTGTCCAAACTTGTTCAGACCAACACTCGGGGCTTCAGGAGAGGTAATTGCTGAAATGAATGGAAGACCTTCTACTCCACCTCTAGGAAAATTTCCTTTATGAAAATTTTAGGTGAGCTTTATTAGAACCTTCTAGTCCACCTCAAGTAAAATTTCTTTTTATTAGAACTTAAATCTGTTTCCTGTTTCATAAGTGGAATTCCATATTCACCATCTGCTGTGTAAGAAGAAAGACTTGGTTGATAAATTCAGCTATTTCTCATTTTTTTTTCTGAAAATCTTTTTCTTTGGTCTTTACAGTTTTAACATTATCAGTTTATCTTTCTATTTGCTTGTGTGGGACTCATTATTACATGTTTGAATCAGATTAACAAACAATAAGTAGACCTACTATACACAGGTGAAGCATTAGATGCTCTATTACTAATCTTTGTCTTTCATCCCATCCTTCTTTCATTTTGATACATTTTGAAATGCTTAACTAGTAGATCTCAATGTGAGAAGCAGTTTGGACTCATTAGAACATAATTATACCCATCACTTACTAGCTGGGCATACTTACAGGGATTTTTTTAACCTCCCAGAACCTCAGAACCCACTTTTATCCTTTGTAAAATGGAACTAATTCAGTAGTATTTACTTCAGCAAGTGTTGTCTCAAACAAGTTAAGTGTTAATATACGCAATTATTAAATGGAGATCACATTAGCATGTCGTACTGCCTGGCACATTGACTTTAGATAAAAGTATTTTATAAACTATAAATATTATACAATTGCAAGATATTATAAATAGCTCCAATAATTTTAAATTTGACTCATGCTCACTACCACAAGCTGGCACAGCTGGGAGATTTGCTTGGCTGCCAAACCTAAGAGTGAAGACTTGATAAGGGTATTGCCAGTTCTCATCTGATCCCTTTGGCCTGCTTGGTTGTTGTCTGTACAGAGCCTGACCTCTGCCTGACATTCTCCCCTGGGAGCCTCTTTCCAGCTATCTGAGAAGCTCCCAGCAAACTGACTGAGCAATGTCAGAAGCTTAACTTCCTTAGGAGCCATTACATTAGTTCAGCAGCCTAATTACAAATCATCCGTAGGAAATGTTGAAAACCCAAACCCTTCCGTGTAACTGGGAAACATGTTAGATCTATTTCAGGCAGCAACCTTGCACCTGTACAGTGAGAGAAATTAGATTAAGACTTTTTTTTTAAAAGGCAGGTGCAGAGGGAGGGTGAAAATTAGGAATAGCTTGTTAACAGTAGACTTAACATTTGTGAGAATAAAAGAATTTCCAGTTTCCCAAATTTGCAAATGATAACGTAACATATTGTTGATGAAAAAGCTAAACTCTGTAAATATTTAAACAGGTTTATTCTGAGCCAATATGAGTGACCATGGCCCAATGTACAGTCTCAAGAGATCCTGAGAAAGAGTCCCCAAGGCAGTTGGGTTATAGCACTTGGTTTTATACATTTCAGGGAGATAGGAGTTTTAATTAAAGACATAAATCATACATGGAAGATGTACATTAGTTCAGCCTAAAGAGGCAGGATAGGCCGGGCGCGGTGGTGCATGCCTGTAATCCCAGCCCTTTGGGAGGCCAAGGCAGGCTGATCACGAGGTCAGGAGTTCAGGACCAGCCTGGCCAATATGGTGAAATAATTTTAAACTGGACTCATGCTTACCCTGTTTCTACTAAAAATACAAAAATTAGCCAGGTGTGGTGGCACACGCCTGTAGTCCCAGCTACTCAGGAGGCTGAGGCAAGAGAATTGCTTGAACCCAGGAGGTGGAGGTTGCAGTGAGCTGAGAACGCGCCACTGCACTCCAGCCTGGGCGACAGAGTGAGACTCCGTCTCAAAAAAAAAAAAAAAAAAAAAGACAGGATAGCTTCAAGTAGGGGCCATCTTACAAGTGAATTTAAACATTTTCTGACTGGCAATTAGTTGAAAAAGTTAAACTTTGTCTAAAAACGTAGGAAGTCAGTAGAAAGAAATGTTTGAGCTAAGACAAGGAGGTTGTAGAAGCCAAGGCCCTTGTTAAGTAAACGAAGTTTCATAGGTGGCAACCCTCAGAGAATATGTGATGCTATACCAGAGTCATGCTGGAATTTGGAATCTTATTGCCACAAGAGAAGTTCTGTCAGTCTTACTATAACCTCCCAAGAGATTCGCCTTGCCCACTGCCTAGAGAGAGCGATTCTTCAAGACAGGGGAAATGCAATAGAGAAAGAGTAATTCACGCAGAGCCGGCTGCGTGGGAGACTGGAGTTTTATTATTCAAATCAGCCTCCCTGAGCATTTAGGGAGCAGAGTTTTTAAGGACAACTTGGTAGGTGAGGGGAAGCCAGTGAGCCGGGAGTGCTGACTGGTCACAGGTCAGAGATGAAATCACAGGGAGTCAAAGCTGTCTTCTTGCGCTGAGTCAGTTTCTGCGTGGGGGCCACAAGATCAGATGAACCAGTTTATCAATCTGGGAGATGCTATCAAGTGCAGAGTCTGCAAAATATCTCAAGCACTGATCTTAGGAGCAGTTTAGGGAGGGTCAGAATCTTGTAGCCTCCAGCTGCATGACTCGTAAACCATGATTCCTAATCTTGTGGTTAATATTAGTCCTACAAAGGCAATCTAGTCTCCTGGAAAGAAGCAAGTCTACTTTGGGAAAGGGCTGTTATCATCTTTGTTTTAAACTATAAACTAAGTTTCTCCCAAAATTAGTTCATGCTACACCCAAGAATGAACAAGGACAGCTTGGAGGTTAGAAGAAAGATGGAGTCAGTTAAGTTAGATCTCTTTCACTGCCTCAATCATAATTTTGCAAAGGCGGTTTCATTATGATCTCTGATGTTAATGCTGGCCAGTTGTGCCTAAACTCCAAAACGGAGAGGGATGAATGAGGTGTGTCTGACCACCTTCCCATCAGGGCCAAAATTCAGTTTTTCAGGTTTCTCTGAGGTCCCCTTGGCCCAAAGGGCTGTCTGTTCAATAGAATGGAGCGGGGGGGAGGTGCTTAGGATCTTATTTTTGGTTTACAATATGATTTCAATGTTTCCTCACCAGCAAACTGAGGACAACTTAAATAAGAAAGGCATCCATGAAACGGACAAAAATGCCACTACGAGATATGAGCACTTAGTGGCCAGTTGGGCTCACTCATTAGACTGGGGGACATACTCAAAGGCAGACTGACCATGAAGAGTGAGTTTCAGGTCCTTGTGAGTGCTGGGGTTTCCAGGATTAGTAGAGAGCTCTTGGTGGGGAGGAAAGCCAGGTTACAATGAAGTGGCATTACTCTGAAAGCATTTCTAATAAACTCCTTAAAGGCATCAAAGAAGAAAGAAGTCTAAATCACCTAAGACCCAGTACTTTATCATGATTTCTATTATTGTTTTAAATACATTTTCACTTTTATAACTAATTTTGTATTTATAATTTTATATTATTAAAGAGGTTCCCAACATTGTATAATTCTTGGGCTCTATAACACTGGATTTACCCTTGCCTACTCTCCAACTCATCTGTTTTGTATTGTTTTGTTTTGCTTTCTGTGTGTGTGTGTGTGTGTGTGTGTGTGTGTGTATGTTTAATTACTTCCTGAACACTTAATAATTATGCTAGCCCCTGAGGAGGGCAAATGGGGCAGACATGGTTTCTTCCTCGGAGAAAAGGCCTTTCCAGCGAAGACCTATTTGAAACAGGTAATCCCAACTGGGATATTGCCATGAAATAGTCTTGTGGGGACTGGGAAAACTAAGCTGGCTTCAGACATCAGGAAAGACCTTCCTGAGGAAGTGTTACTTAAGACTTGAGTAAAGTAGAAGAAGCAAAGGCTTTCCAGGCAACGAAAGGAGCAGTGCAATGGCTTGGGGATGAAGGGTGTGTGGACAATTCAGCCCAAAGTGGCTCAAGTGTGAGAGTTGGAAGAAGTGGCCCAAGTTGAAGCTGGAGAGGTGAGTAGGGCTTGATGCTGGAAGGGCCAGAGCCTGCAGTTGAAGGTTCTGCCTGAAGGACAATGGAAACCATTTGGGGGTTTTAGCCAGGGAATTAGTTGATAAGATTTGTGTTTTAAAAGGTTAACTCTGGCTGCATTATGGTAAAGGGGAAAGAATCATGCAGCAATGTACCAGGGAGACTGCTAGTCCATCATGACCATCATCCAAGAAAATGAGGACAGCAGCTTAGATTCAAGCAGGTGGAACAGCAAGAAATGAAGTAAGATTCAAGAGCTGTTTAAAATATAAGAGCTCAGGCCTTCCAAAGGAATATAATGATGTTGGTGACGGCAGGAGACAAAGGTAGAACATAGACTGCAGCACATGGTGGATGAGGATACTGTTTTCGGAAATGTGGAAGCTGATTACCTGAGCAACAAAATTATCTGTACACCAAACCCCTGCAACATGCAATTTACCCATGCAGCAAACCTGCATATGTACCCCTTGAACCTAAAATAAAAGTTGGAAAGAAAAAAAAAGTGACAACAGAAATGAAATAAGGAAAAAAGAAAAGAAACATAGAAGGCTGGAAGAGTGGGTGAGGAAAGTATAAAGGGAAATTAAAACACTGGTTTGGGGCAGGTTGTTTTAGCTACCAGTGATATACTCAGATGGAGATTCCCTCCCTCCTTCCCTCCCTCCCTTCGTTCCTTCCTTCCTTCCTTTCCTTCCTTCCTTCCTTCCTTCCTTCCTTCCTTCCTTCCTTCCTTCCTTCCTTCCTTCCTTCCTCCTATCACTGAAATACACATATTAAATCTGTGAGTGATAGAATTCTATAGTAGGCCAGGTGTGGTGGCTCACATCTATAATCCCAACACTTTGGGAGGCTGAGGTGAGTGGATCACTAGAGGCCAGGAGTTCGAGACCAGTCAACATGGCAAAACCCTGTCTCTACTAAAAATACAAAAATTAGTCAGTGTGGTGATGGGCGCCTGTAATCCCAGCTACTTGGGAGTCTGAGGCAGGAGAATCAGTTGAACCTGGGAGGCAGAGGCTGCGGTGAGCTGAGATAGTGCCACTGCATTCCAACTTGGGCTACAGAGCGAGATTCTGTCTCAAAAAATAAAATAAAATAAAAATACAAGCCTATAGTAGAATAAAGCAGAGGATCAGTGGAAATGAGGATTTTAATTAAATATGAAATATATATTACATATGATATATAAATATTATATATAATTAATAATTAAATATATTTGTATAATATATTCACTTAACTCTTTGGTGGATATAAATAGTAATGCCTAAACAAATATTTTAAAATAGGAATAGTTTCTGAAATTACCAAATTCTTCTCAAAATTTGGGGATTAATAAAGTATGAAAACAAACAATTGGTAGGGCCTTGCAACGCTTCTAAACAATAGCTGCCACAAAAACATAAGCCACAAGCAAAGTGACTCATCTATAGGAAGTGGGAGTCTCCTTCCATAGAGACTGTTAGGCTGAAGTAGGAATTAGATACATGTATATTTAGGAGCTCTCTCTGATCACCCTATGAATACTAATTGTGGAAACACCAGATCTACTGGCAGGTCTGGTATTGATGATTTTTGGAGGAACTGGTGAGTTTTTGCCACTCTCTTGTTGAGTCTTTATTAAATCAGGACACTTGCTAAGGTGAACAGTGTCCTTGTTAGGCAACTATGGCTATGGATGATGCTACGGGATAATGTTATGTCTACCTAACACTAGATGGTAATAAAGTCCAAAACTCTTTGACATGGCCTAGAAAGCCCTTCAAATAAAGAAATATTCAACATGTATAAGCACCTACCATGTGAAGGGCATGATACTGGTGGCTATTAGGAGTGGGGAGGGGTAGATACCAAAGCCATTTTTAAAAAGTAGTACCTGAATCAGGGCCAGTTTCTGCCTCATCTCCACCTACTCCACCTAGCCAAACAGTCTGGTTTTTGTTTTTGTTTTCATACTCCTGTGCATTTGCCCAGAGGCTGCTCTTTCAGCCTGGAAAGCTCTATCTGATTCTGCACTTTCTCTGACTCCACTCACATAGGCTATATTGCTTCTTTATCTGTGCCCCATGGTTCTTCCCTCCCTGGCGCCTGGCTAGAGGCATCACTGCACTGTGTTATTGTCAGCTGTCTGCCTCTCTCCCAGGAGTGTGAACTCCTTGAGGGCAGAGACTAGATCAATTTCCATTTTCTGTTTATAATCCCAGCTTCCAGCACAGACTTGTTGCACAGAACATAGTTGGTAAATGTGCGTTGAATAAACAAACCAACAAACAGATGATAGTATTTTCAGGAGGAAAACAAAAGGAAAAAAAGTTGAAAGGGGAAGCTCTGTTTTCACTAAAAAGGGAATTGCCAATATATTGGGAGATAGTATGTATCTGAGTGTATCTGAATATATCTCATTGGGAAGCCAGAACTACGAAAAAATTCTATCCCAAGGCAGATTTTTCTAAACAAAAAATGTTAATCGTCAAAAGGCTTGGAGTATTATTGACTGTAAAAACAATTATATCCAAAAAGATAATGCAACCAAGTAAAAATCTCAAAATACAAAATGGTGATGCTTGGAACATATAGTGACTGGATTTTTTCAATGTAGACAAAGTTCCAAAGAAAACTAAATTATTCACCATATTTAATTCTAGTCAGGGTCAGGCGGGTAGTGTTTGATCACTCAGCAGAATTGTATCCAGGAGATTTAAAGTTTGTGAAGGATACTTACAGGGGGAACCAAGAAGTATCCAACCTATTTGAACCAACTCATAAGATCATTCGTGAGTTGTGATTATTATCATAATCGGAGTGATTTGTAACAAATATACTAGGATATCTAAATGACTATTGTTTTTAAGGCAGTGTCTTTGAGAGGCCATAATGGCTTTTTCCAGTGATGCTGCCACACAGCAAAAACACACACAAAAACGAACAAACAAAAGGCATTAAGCCTTCCCTTTTGGAGCCATTTTCAGAGTCACTCATGGGACACATAAGATTTGGCAAAAGAAATCCATGTGAGATGATATTTATTCTGGGTTGTTCCAATGAGAAAATTTAAAATATGTGGATTTTTCAAGAGACTAGTTTCAAAGCAATAAAAAGAATTTTCTGAAGATTTGAGTCATCCAACAATGAAATAAGCTTTTGAAAATGTGCTATTTTCACTAAAGATGTTCAAGCAAACACTAGATGATCACAAATAGAAGTGATACAAAATTCATGTATTTCAAAGTCCTTTTGAAATCTGAGAATCTGTGATTCTAAAATATCTGAATACTAAATGTATATTATAGTTTGCATGTATCGAGCCCAGGTCTGTGTTCAAATGTTACCTTACTACAGAGATCTTCCTAGATGAAATATTACCCCCAAAATCTTCCTTCCATTTTACCCTGCTCTATTTTTCTCCATAGAACTTCTGTCTAATATGTTCTATATTTACATGTTTGTCTAGATATTGTCTGTCTCTCCCATCTAGAATGTAAGCTCTGTGGAGGAAGGAACTTTGTTGATTTTGTTCACTTCTCTAAGCCAAGCAACTAAATTAGAATCTGGCATGTAATATGTGTTTAGTCAATTGTCCAATAAAACTTAGCAAAAAAAGGATGTTACTGAACAATTACAAACATGAGAGAGATAGGGTAAAACACAATTCCAGTGTTTCTTCGCACATATTTATATACCCTAAAACTTGCACAGTAGTCAACATATCACATGTGGCCAATATGTATTGTTGAAAGAATGAACTCATGCTATCATTTATATGTCTTTTCTTCTTTTTTTCCCAAAAGCACATAGATTTTTACATGGCTGTAATCCTTATTCATCTTTTTACCTAAAATGTGGTATTAGAGCTGAATGACTCATCTCATGCATCAGATTTGGCTATCATGACTTGACGTCATTGCCAAAAATCAAACCCATTCAAATAAAAAAGATGGGCCCTCGCTGAGCTGAGGTTACACAAAAGCATATGCTACAGGCTGTAAAAAAAAAAAAACAAAAAACAAAAAAAACCCACAAATGAACTCATTATTTCTAATTCAATCATCATCTCTCTCATTAGCATCACTGAAAAGTGTCAGTTATTTTTGGAGTAGAATACCACAACGAGTTGAGATCAAAATAGCTAGCCAAAACATTCTCACAAGAGAGCAAAGTCAGATAGACTTATACACATTCTGATTTCAAAACTTATTATAAAGCTACAATAATTAAGACCATGTGATATTGCATAAGGATAGATATATAGATTTATAGAACAGACTTGACTGTCTAGAAATAAACCCTTGTATTTACGGTCAGTTAATTTTCCACAAAGGTGCCAAGGTAATTCAATAGAGGAAAGTATATTTTTTTTCAGCAAATGGTGCTAGGACAATTGAATATCTGTGTGCAAAAAGATAAATTTGGGCCGAGTGTTGTCACTGACGCCTGCAGTCCCAGCACTTTGGGAGGCCACGGTGGGGGCAGCATTTGAGTCCATGAGTTTGAAACCAGCCACCTGGGCAACATGGCAAAACACTGTCCCTACAAAAAATAAATAAAAAAAAAGATTAACTGGGCGTGGTTGCTTGCCATCTCTAGTCCCAGCTATTCCGAAGGCCGAGGTGGGAGGATCACCCGAGCCCAAAAGATAGAGGCTACAGTGAGCTATGATGGTGCCATTACACTCCAGCCTGGGCAACAGAGTCAGACTCTGCCTAAAAAAAAAATAAAAATAAAAAAGATGAATATATAACTTTACCTTACATATACACATAAATAAGTCAAAATGGGTAGGAAACCTAAATAAAACTAAAACTATACAACTTTCACAATAAAATATGAGTAAATCTCTGTGGCCTTGGGTTGGAAAAAAATTTTCTTCTTCTTTTTTTTTTTTTTTAATGAGACAGAGTCTCGCTGTCACCCAGGCTGGAGGGCAGTGGTGCCATCTTGGCTCACTGCAGCCTCGGCTTCCTGGGTTCAAACCATTATCCCACCTCAGCCTCCTAAGTAGCTGGGTTTATAGGCGTCTGTCACCATGCTCGGCTAATTTTTGTATGTTTAGTAGAGACAGGGTTTTGCCATGTTGGCCAGGCTGGTCTCAAACTCCTGGGCTCAAGTGATCTGCCCACCTCAGCCTTCCAAAGTGTTGGAATTACAGGCGTGAGCCACCGTGCATGGCCAGAAAAAGATTTCTTAACTATAACACCAAGCAATACAACAAAAAAATTGATAAATTGGTCTTGGACTTCACCAAAATTTAAAAAGTTTGCTCTTCAAAATGAATCAAAAGACAAGCCCCAGAATAGAAAAAAAAAATCATATACCTAATAAAATATTTGTCTCCAGCACATATAAAGATTCTTACAACTCAGTAATAAGGAGACAATTAACCCAATTTTAAAATGGGCATAAGCAAGAGATTGAGGCTGCAGTGAGCTATGATCACTCCACTGCACTCCAGCCTGGGTGACCGAGCAAGACCCTGTCTCAAAAAGTTGTTTAAAAAAGGGGGAGGTAAGATTTGAATAAATATTTCACCAAAGAAGATATAAGGTGGCCAATAAACACATGAAATGATGAACATCTTTAGTTACTAGGGAAATGAAAATTAAAACTATCATTTGACACCCTCCAAAATGACTATAATAGAAAGACAAGCAATAATAGGTGAGGATGTCAAGAAACCGGAACTCTCATTCATTGCTGATGGGAATGTAAATTGGTACAGCCGTTTCGGAAAACAGTTTTTTACAGTTTCTTAAAAAGTAAATTTACCATATAACCCAGTAATTCTGCTCCTACATATCTACTCAAAATAAATGAAAACCTGAGGTTACTCAAACACTTGCATGTAAATGTTCATAGAAACTTTATTCATAGATAAAAGGTAGAAACCCAAAGCTAGAAACAATCCAAATATTCACCAGCTGCTGAAGGTATAATCAGAATATCATGTACTATACATGTATTGATAAATGTATTTTTGTATGCATTAATATTTTTAATAGATTTTACATATCTATAAAATGGTGTTATATTTATGGAGTCCTATAAACTATGGATTTATTTTAACATATACACAACAATATGCTCATATATAATTTCTTTTTTTAATTTGTGCAAATGTATGGAGTACATAAGAAAATTTGTTGTATATATATAATATGTAGTGATTAAGTCATATATATAATTTCAAATTAGCATCTCTTCCATTTTCAGGCCAGATACAAATCTGGGCTCAGATTCTAGCTCTCTCACTTCTTAGCTCTGTGCTCCCATGCTAGTAACTTAACCTCTCTGAGTGTGTACTAGTTAAGTACAGGCACTAATGTACACCTTACAGGACTGTAGAATTAAAGGAGATAATGCTTAACACTGGAATGGCATAATGTCAGTCCTTAATAAATCATATCCAGTATTATTATTTGTCTTTTTAGAGTTTCATTTGCAAATCTAGATTTTTACTAGTAATCATGGTGAGTAGGAAGAAGCATTTCGTTCAGTAGAGAAAGACACCTCTCTGTACTTTCAGCTCTCCAACTTCTGACGTTTCACTTAATCTCTGAGAGCCTCAGTTGCCAACATCTATAAATGAGAATCATGTTATTCATCTCACAGTATTTATGATTAGAAAAACTTATTAAAGTGCTTTGTAAACTGCAAAGTAGAATAAAATTATGAAATACTATATTATTATGACCTTTTGTCCCCATCAATACCACCTACAGTATGTTTATAGAAGAACCAAAATAACTACCCATGGAGTATTGTGGAGACATTTCTCAACCCTAAGATTATAATGAAAGAATCTTTTCATGGCCATGGTGGTGGTGGCAAGTCATTTTCAAAATAAATTTTATTTCCCTGTTGTTTGAATACAAAGTGAGAAGAACTGTGTTACTCCTTATCTGAAACACTCTGCCTGTCCTCATGAGCTATCAGACTCAGCTAAATATGGCCCTGGCCAGTATGTTAATAATCCCCACTGGTTCTGAGACCTCCATCCACCACCGATGTGACATTCTTTGTGTTCAAATGTCTAGCTGACGTCTGATGCTTAAAACAGCCCATGCCTTCACCCCTCTCTGCATTGTCACAGCCCTGTATCACCACTCTTAAAAGGCTCCCACAGCCACTCCTAGCACCAGTTGTTGACCAGCCTGCCACTTGCCTCCCTGCCTGCTTCTGGCTGCCTTGAATGCCTGGTCCTTCAAGCTCCTTCTGGGTCTGACAAAGCAGGGACCATGTCTACCTTTGGCTACCGAAGAGGACTGAGTAAATATGAATCCATCGACGAGGATGAACTCCTCGCCTCCCTGTCAGCCGAGGAGCTGAAGGAGCTAGAGAGAGAGTTGGAAGACATTGAACCTGACCGCAACCTTCCCGTGGGGCTAAGGCAAAAGAGCCTGACAGAGAAAACCCCCACAGGGACATTCAGCAGAGAGGCACTGATGGCCTATTGGGAAAAGGAGTCCCAAAAACTCTTGGAGAAGGAGAGGCTGGGGGAATGTGGAAAGGTAGGCTCTCGGGACTTTTCCTTGGCTAACCCCACCTCCCCATCACCCCATCCCAAACCCAGACACTTGTTTTCCCTAACTTCTCAATCCTCATCACTTGAATTTTCCTATAACCCATTTATACTTGCTACTAAATCATTTTTCAGGCTGAAATAATCATGTAAATGCTGTGGCCACCCAATGGATCATAATATGTAAAATTCTTAATTGGGGCTCTTTGATTGATTACAAATAGAAAGCTAAGAGGAAAATAATTCACAATCAGTGTATGGGATTCAATACTTTGCCAAACATAAGTGTTGTTTGAGCTATAAGTTGGTAATGTGGCATAATATTTGTTCCCAAGATACATGCATACGTATAAATGTATACTTTTTTTTCAGTTAAGTACATTTATTTTCTCCTATAAAGACAAAAGTGGGAACGCTGGTTGCTTTGACTGTGATAGTAGCTATGGTGAAATAGTTCTTTTCCAATACCAAGAAGTGTGGGGTGGTGGGAAGTACATGACACTGAGAGTCACAGGGCCTTGTTACGAGTCCCTGCTCTGTTCCCACGTCTTTAGACCTTGAACAATCACTTTTACAGGGTTCTCTTTCCCTCTGGACATTGAGGGAGTTAGAGACAGTGTTTCTTTTGCGAATCAAGAACCCCTTTGAGATTTTGATAAGTTATGAACCTTCTTAAGAAAATAGCCCTGGGCTTGTGCAAAATACACCAACTTTTGCATAGAATTTCAAAATGATAACACATCCTGAAACCCATCTGAGGACTCAGGGGCAGCACAGCTGTATAGATGATCTCTTAGATTTCTGTCTCCTTTACGATGGTGATCCTGAGGTTAGGAAATGTGCTTATATCAGAGCTCAGGCCTATAAAGCTCTTGTGTACTGCCCAGTAAACAGTTATTTTGAATTTTCCAAATGAGTCATTACCAGAAGGAAGTCCAAAAGACTATTATTCTCTGGGAAAACAGTAATGACAATAAAGTGTCCATATAACAAAAAAAAAAATTCTTCCAGAATTATGGAAGAACACAGGTCAGTAGAAACAGTTTAAAACCCTTGCACTCTGTTGGAATCATCTAAAATCAAAATGGCCTAAAGCCAATGGCAAGACTTCCACAGTACTAATCTAGGGCTGTTAGATGATCTTGATGATAGGGTTATGTTGGCCACAATTGCAGCAAGATATGTGTGAGTTTTGTCCACGTCAATCATTGCAGGAAGGGCCACTGGGATCTGGCCAGGGTCTGCCAAGGCCACAGTACTAATCAGCTAGAAGGGGTGTGTTAGAAGGAAGGACACATACAAGTCAGTACTTGGGCAGGTCAATTCCTCCACAACCATTGTTTTAAGAGGGATTTTTTTTTTCTTTGATGTGATAATGAGCGTCAAAATAACAATGGCATTATTATCACAATTATTTAAAACTCTCTTTAATAAAATAAAACTGGCTGGGTATGCTGGCTCACGCCTATAATTCCCACACTTTTTTGGGAGGCTGAGGCAGGAGAATCACTTGAGCCTAGGAGTTCAAGACCAGCTCTGGCAATATAGTGAGATCTCATCTCTACAAAAAAAAAAAAAAAAAAAAATTAGCTGGGTTTAGTGGAACATTAGCAGGTGGTAGTCCCAGCTGCTCAGGAGGCTGAGGTGGGAGGTTGGCTTCAGCATGGGAGGTTGAGGCTGCAGTGAGCTATGGTTGTGCCACTGCACTCAGCCTGAGCCACAAACCGAAACCTTGTCTCATTTAAAAAAAAAAAAAAAAAAGAATAAAACTGTCTCAGAATATCCAGGCTGTACAACCAACGTATCAATAATCCAACAAAGGCTTTTTAATGTCACAATGACATGATAGTGGTGGGAACCAAAGAGCAAAACCTATTGTCAGCCGGACGAACCCACCTGATCCTGCCAAAGGTTTTGCTGATCCCTGCCAATGGCTTATCAGCTCAATTAGAGAGGCTGCTGTGTTGATGGACTTCGGTTCCTTTCTAGGCTATTAACTTTTTCTCCCAGTACTTTCCCTGCTGGCCAGCTGTCTGTAGTTGCCAGGTATGATGAGCAGGAACTTGCTGATGGAGGGTGCAAATCCAATTCCCACAACAGGGAAAATCTTCGAGCAGCTGTTGGGTGGCTGGGGGAGCAAGGTAGTTGCGTAAGTGAAGAGCCATAAAGGAAGGACCCTGAGAAGGAGCGGAGGGTCTTGACTGATTATCAGGCGGCTGGCTCTGTAAAGGCTTATAAAAAGCAGATGCAACACCTGTTGAATGCCAGCCTTTCTGCCCACTTGGGCTTACACAAACTTATGCCGCATTGGGGCTCCCAGGGACCCTAGAATCCCAATGGTCTAGCTCCCCTATTGAGCAGTGGTTAAATCTCAGCACAGGTGCCAATGAGTTTCTCCCATTATCTCACTTCATTTTTAACTTTCTGCACTTGAGAACTGAGACAAGGCAAGGTTAAGAAACTCATTAGAGGTTAAGAGCTTGTACATAGAAGTGAAAATTAAAGAACATTTCAAAATTGTGGGTGCCCAGTCAGCAGCATCAGCATTACCTGGGATCTTCTTGGAACTGCAAATTATAGAGCTCCCGTCAATCTGATGAATGATAAACTCTGGGGATGGGGCCGAACAATTGGTGCTCTCACAGGTGATTATGACACACAGTAAAACTTAAGAACCACTCAACTACAGTTACTTCCTGAATAACATGGGGGTCAGGTGAACCAACTCCTGCCCCTGCAGCATCCAAAATTCATGTATAACTTTTGACTCCCCCAAACCTTAACTACTAATAGCCTACTGTGGACAGAAGCCTTACCAATAACATAAACGGTCAATTAACACATACTTTGAATGTGATATGTACATACATAATAGGGAGGTGATCAGGAGAAACAACTGGCCACTCTTCTCATTACCTGATTTGTTTTCTAAGTTTACTAACATTCCCCTTCTCCTTGTCCAGTCCCTTGCCATCTCATCTCCCACCTCCTTATTCTACACCCTCCTTCCCACCTCCATTCTCCAAAGAATCAGGGTTAATGCCAAAGCAGTGGCATATAGGAAATCTGTAATAAAACAGGCCCCCTAGGGACAGAGTATTTTATAAAGTAAGCGAAGTCTGTTTTTTGCATCCTCTCACCTTGCCTCTGTAGACACCTTTTCCCCTTCTGTTCTTTCTCCAGATGTCCCCCACCTAGGGTGACTAATCATCTCAGATTGTCCGGAACTATCTAGATTTCATGACTAAAATCCTGGGAAACCCTTCACACTCAGGCAAACTGGGAGGGTTTATCACCTTTCTCCTGTGTGTAGTCCTGACTCTCAGCTGCTGTTAACCAATGTCAACTTAGAGCCATTCAGTAAGCAAATAATTATTGAGCTCCTACTACATGCTAAGCACTGTGCTAGGTGAGCAAAGCAGACATGGTCCGCTGCTCTCAACAGCTAACAGTCTGCTGGGAAAAACAAGTGACCAAAATAAAGTGTGACAGGTACTTCATTGGGGGTGGGTACAATGGTATGGGAATGCATCTGAGGGATATTTGGAGGGGATGTCAAAGAAGGCTTTCTGGGAGATCTATCATTTAGATGCTATATGACAATTCACAGTTTCAGATATTATCTGTCCAGGTACATTATAAGGGGAAAACAGATCTTGCAGATAGAGCCAGAGGGTCTTTAAAAAACCAAAGGGAATAAAATGTAATGGTGTCATACAAGGCCGTATACCTTTGATTTTGAGACAGGCCCCTTTCCTCCAAATACTGAAACAGCTAAAAATACATACAAACACATGAACACACACAGCTTTACAGGGACTAGAATTATAAGGAATTTGGAGTGGAATGGGGTGAGGAGAAGTCAGCCCACAATTCTTTCCTTCCTCGGGTTAATCCATTTGTTTCACTGCTGGACAGGGAAGGCTTCCTCTCTTCCCTCACGTATGCCTGGAGACTTGACTAGAGCCACACTCTTTTTCTTGTGTTGTTGCATTGTGACTTGCAGCCAGCTGCCACCAAACATTTCTCTCTCTCTGTCTTTCTCTCTCTCTCTCTTCCCCCCACCTCTCTCTCACACACACACACACACACAGAGACACACAGAGTATCTCTCTCTCTCCCTCCCTGCTCCTGAAGAAGTGAATAAATTAAGACTGGAAAAGTCATCCCAGGAGTGGCTGACCCCTTCCCCAGGCCATCACTCGGTGCCTGCCACTCTAAACAGTGGATAACTGGAGGCTATTTTGTGATAGCAACTGGGCAAACAAACCTGGAGACAAGGGCAGTGTTTTCCAAAGCTAGATCCACATGCTTCAGGCAGCGGGCGCCCTCGAGGTAAAAAAAAAAAGTTGCCAATATAGAGAGAAGAATCAGGGCCTGGAGGACAGGGCAGGGTCCCAGGGCTGTAGAGAAGATAAAGAGAAAGGACTAAAAAGACAGCAGGAGAAAAAGATTAGACTCTGTCAGCAATTTCTAGACCTTTTTTTTTTTTTAATCAGAAAAGATAGCAAGAAAAAGAGAAACAAGGGGTCACTTGAGCGTCTTTGTACAGCAAATCTTGTAAACAGGAAAGACAAAGATAGAATGAAATTGTGTTTGCCTGAAAGCCTTTCATAATTGATACATGCTAAATAATTTAAGACCTTCAGGCTGGGCAATGGCTTACTTCAAGATTTTCTGCTGTTCTCTGCTGTTCCATCCACTTTACTGATTAGAATCTAGTGGATGCCAAGGGTGATTATCTTTCCCACCTGGTCTTCTACAGTCTGTCTCATTTAACCCTGGACTAGTTGGAGGTTTCAAGTTGATTTTCCCAAAAGGGTGACCTGAATGTTTTCTCTGCATCGAACTGGATTTTGACCTCCTGCTGTCCTGAGCAGCAGCCCTGCCTTTAGGCTTCCCTTGCCCAGATAAGGGACAGCTACAGAGGCAGCTCTCAGGTGATTCAGAGAGTCTTCTGTGGTAGAGCCCTGTGCCGGGCTCTACCGTAGAAGCAGATAAATGCTGGAGGAGCAAATGACAGCTCTGCTTCTGTCTACACTGAGGCAAGGCCTGGCAGAGAGTGGTTGACTTCTGTCACATCTGCTATGGATGGAAAATTTGGGAATTTTTGAATTAAAAAGGGAAACTCATTAACATATTGTATATTTTTGTTGTCATTTGATTGCTTGAGATGGAGAAATAAGAAAGAACAGAGTGATTCCAGAAGGGAGGGTTGAATTTGCTACATTGTAAGTAAACGGAGAGTAAACCAGTAAGAGTCGGTCCTCAGGAGGTGAACAAATTTATCAAGGGTTTTCCAAAGCTGAAGTTCTGATTTATTTGTTCAAATTAGCAAAATGATTATATATTTGTATTCAATAAGTTGAATTCTGGATATTCTGCAGAAAACAAGAGAAATGTTTGTAGAAAAAGCTATTGCTATTTATTGCAATAAAATGTCAGCCTTGGTCATGAGAACTAGACAGATCGGAAGCAGAGGATTATTAACATTTTTTATTATAAACTTATGTCACTTGCCATGTGCTACTTTTGCAAGTTAAAAAATGTACTTAAAAATTGTATCAT
The DNA here is from genome assembly GCF_029289425.2 of Pan paniscus. Lineage (NCBI taxonomy): Eukaryota > Metazoa > Chordata > Mammalia > Primates > Hominidae > Pan > Pan paniscus. Next base: position 160,517,292 of record NC_073255.2, read on the forward strand.
TTTTAAGAAGCTTAATGATGATATCATACTCTTTAGGTTGCAGAAGACAAAGAGGAAAGTGAGGAAGAGCTTATCTTTACTGAAAGTAACAGTGAGGTTTCTGAGGAAGTGTATACAGAGGAGGAGGAGGAGGAGTCCCAGGAGGAAGAGGAGGAAGAAGACAGTGACGAAGAGGAAAGAACAATTGAAACTGCAAAAGGGATTAATGGAACTGTAAATTATGATAGTGTCAATTCTGACAACTCTAAGCCAAAGATATTTAAAAGTCAAATAGAGAACATAAATTTGACCAATGGCAGCAATGGGAGGAACACAGAGTCCCCAGCTGCCATTCACCCTTGTGGAAATCCTACAGTGATTGAGGACGCTTTGGACAAGATTAAAAGCAATGACCCTGACACCACAGAAGTCAATTTGAACAACATTGAGAACATCACAACACAGACCCTTACCCGCTTTGCTGAAGCCCTCAAGGACAACACTGTGGTGAAGACGTTCAGTCTGGCCAACACACATGCCGACGACAGTGCAGCCATGGCCATTGCAGAGATGCTCAAAGTCAATGAGCACATCACCAACGTAAACGTCGAGTCCAACTTCATAACGGGAAAGGGGATCCTGGCCATCATGAGAGCTCTCCAGCACAACACGGTGCTCACGGAGCTGCGTTTCCATAACCAGAGGCACATCATGGGCAGCCAGGTGGAAATGGAGATTGTCAAGCTGCTGAAGGAGAACACGACGCTGCTGAGGCTGGGATACCATTTTGAACTCCCAGGACCAAGAATGAGCATGACGAGCATTTTGACAAGAAATATGGATAAACAGAGGCAAAAACGTTTGCAGGAGCAAAAACAGCAGGAGGGATATGATGGAGGACCCAATCTTAGGACCAAAGTCTGGCAAAGAGGAACACCTAGCTCTTCACCTTATGTATCTCCCAGGCACTCACCCTGGTCATCCCCAAAACTGCCCAAAAAAGTCCAGACTGTGAGGAGCCGTCCTCTGTCTCCTGTGGCCACACCTCCTCCTCCTCCCCCTCCTCCTCCTCCTCCTCCCCCTCCTTCTTCCCAAAGGCTGCCACCACCTCCTCCTCCTCCCCCTCCTCCACTCCCAGAGAAAAAGCTCATTACCAGAAACATTGCAGAAGTCATCAAACAACAGGAGAGTGCCCAACGGGCATTACAAAATGGACAGAAAAAGAAAAAAGGGAAAAAGGTCAAGAAACAGCCAAACAGTATTCTAAAGGAAATAAAAAATTCTCTGAGGTCAGTGCAAGAGAAGAAAATGGAAGACAGTTCCCGACCTTCTACCCCACAGAGATCAGCTCATGAGAATCTCATGGAAGCAATTCGGGGAAGCAGCATAAAACAGCTAAAGCGGGTAAGTAACCAGAGAACAGACATAGGGGCACAGATAAAGTAAATGAGTTGTCCTTCATTGCATGGTGGTACCAAAGTCACCTCTCACAATACTTATCAATACTTTCAATATTTTAGTATGCGAGAGCAAACACACCAAGTTTGAAACATTAGGAGCAGGCACACAAGTGAGCACATTTCTATTTGAGAGGAACGCCTGGGCCGCTTTCCCAGCCTCTCAGTCATGTAAGGGCAAGGACCATTTTCATACATGTCCCAATTCCCTTAAGAAGAAAACCAGGGAATATAATCTAAATTCCAAAAGGATTCACCACTTGTCAAAAATTTTACCACAGAGTTGTGACTGATTTGATACCTAATTTATAACACAAAATTTATAACGTGGTAAAAAAATTACCATGCAGCAATAATCAACCTGAGTTCTTCTCAGAGGATACTGCTAGAGACATATCCTACGGATATTTTTCACTTATCATGTGTGTTGTTTCATTGAGAGAAAATCCGCTATTTTTGTAGGTGGAAGTTCCAGAAGCCCTGCGATAAAAACACGATCTTTAGAAGAGGATGCAGAACTGTTCAGTGGTATTACACGAAATGCATTGTGAGATGTTTCTAAAATACCTTCTTCAATTCAAAATGATCCCTGACTTTAAAAATAATCTCACCCATTAATTCCAAAGAGAATCTTAAGAAACAATCAGCATGTTTCTTCTGTAAATATGAAAATAAATTTATTTTTTATGTCGTGAGATTTGTATTGGCAAGAAGCAGTTAATTTAAAGATGCTCTTCCTATCTCTGGATGTGTTGGTAACTCCGAGTTGTAATGAGTTCATGAAATGTGCTGTTATTTTTGTAATCTCAATAAATATGGATTGAAGTTTTTTCCCTTTTTTTAAAGCCAAACTAATATTTTTCTGTGACTTGATACATCTGTCAGATTTTTGTAATCTCGATAAATGTGTATTGAAGTTTTTTCCCTTTTTTTAAAAAGCCAAACTAATATTTTTCTGTGAGTTAATACATCTGTCAGGTGTGTATGTAACATTACTGGACATTAAAAAAAAATATTACATTCTCACCCAAAAAGGGTTTGGGTCCTAAGCATTTGCCTTTCTTTGTTTCCTCTTGTTCAAGAAAATCTGATTAGATCTCTTTCTAAAGGACTGCAAGCAATAATTTTTTTTATATTTTATTTATTTATTTTTTTGAGACAAGTCTTGCTCTGTTACCCAGACTGGAGTACAGAGGCACAATCATAACTCACTGCAGCCTCAAACTCCTTGGCTCCACTGATCCTTCTGCCTCAGCCTCTGGAGTCCCTAGGACTACAGGCATGCACCACCACACCTGTCTAACAATTTCATTTTTTTGTAAAGACGGGGTCTCACTGTGTTTCCTAGACTGGTTTCCAACTCCTGGGCTCAAGAGATCCTCCCACCTGGGGCTCCCAAAGCACCGGGATTATAGGCATGAGCTAGCGTGCCCAGTAAGAACTTTCTTCAAAGTGAGATAAAACGTTGCAAAAAGATCATCAATGTGATCATTATCATCTTAGATTCATTGATATTAGACCCAGGATGGTAGCTGATGCTTCCATATTTCCAGAAGTACCATATGTACCCAGATGTTGATTCAATCATTTATTATAAAAATGAATGATCTCTGGAAGGAATAAAATTGAAAAGAAGTTTCTTGGTAGGAAGGAAATAAGTGCTAGAGGAATGCTGGAAGGTAAGACCCCTAAATTCAAAGCTACCTTTTGGCTGATGCTAAGGATGGACCATTCAAGTCTCTCTTTGAGCTCTCCTTGGATAAGCCTTAGTCTAGTGGGTCTCTACACAAATCACGACGATGCTAACATTCACAAAATAGACATGGGGACATGGGGCACATGCATTTTTTCCAGCTATCCTTCTACTCCTGTCACTCAAGAAGTGTCTGAATTCAAATAAGAGAAAGATATATTGAATTACCTTTACTTCACTCTAGTGCTCCACTCTAATTTATGAAAGTTATAAATCCCTCTAAAGTCCTTTGTATTAACTATGATTAGCGATGTATCCTTTGTGTCCTACAGATTATAACAGTGATCTTGGCAAACTCTCTGAGTCACCCAGTAAGTAATTGTTTGCTTCATATACAGAGCTTTGGATTATCTCCAATCAAGAGGATTGTGTTTCACTAGAAAATCTCTCCCATAGTCCTTCGGCCTGGCTCTTTGAGTCTGTTTCTGCTGTTCAGCCATTCTTTTACAGAATAACAACTGACATAATCACTTAAAAAGGATCCCAGTGGCCCATGGGCTAGTTGGTGCCCTGATTCCATGTGAGGGAAGGGAGGTGACTGATATTTTCTGAACTAAGTTGTCTCATGTTTTCACAACAACATTAAAAGGTGCCATTGCAATTTTATAGTTGAGTAAACCGAGGTACAGAGAGGGTAAGGCTGGTGTCTCTGACTGTAAAGCTCATGCTCCTTCCGTGTCACTGCACCTCTCTTCTTCCACCCAGACTTAGCTTCCCAAGGTTTGCTGTTCTTAGAACAGTGGAGATCTTCATTTCCCTTGGTAGAGACTTCACTATTTTCACCTCATGGTCACAATTACATTCATTCTTGTTCAAGGAAATAAAAGGTAAAATGTACATTTTTAAAAGGCATTTATGTGTGCAGGTGTGTGAATTTAGAACAGAAAGCCAAGGCAGGCCTTCCCTTCGTCTGACCCTTGTGTGTGCATGAAGACAGGGCTCTTCTAAGTCAAAGAGTTGTGAGAGGTGAACAGCTTCCACCTCCAGTCTGATGAGGCAGAGGAGCAAAAGTTTGCTGATAAACTGGGTCATTGATTAAACCATGCAGAGATCCCAGGAGCGGAGTGTGGCAGCCCTCCTGAATAAAGAGGAAAAGGCTAGCACGAGTATTACCAGGAGCTGGTTGGGCTGGGGAGACTGGCCAAGCCTTCTCACCAGAAGCAAGTGATAAGGAGACATGTTTTCTCCTTTGCATTTTAACAGGCTGCCTTACTGTGGCTTTCTGTGCCTTAAGAGAGAGCAACATGTACTTACTACAGACTTCACAAAGTTTAAGTGAAGATACAGGCTCTCACATCAATCTAAGAAACAAAGTTATAAAGCATATAATAAGACAAGTATAATACGGTCAGATTCTAAGTGGGCACATTTATCATTATGAAAAAAGCATTTCTAGAATGTGTTATTTCAGAATCCAGTACTGTAAACATGCAAAATGTTATGATGATCATTATTCAGCACAGAACGGGGATCCTGGTCCATCCTCCCTGGAAACTCATAGAGCTGATATGAAAACTAATTAGTTCATCCTCTATAAAGAGCTTTCAACTCACTGGGAGAGAAACTGTCCAAGACCAGATGAAGTGTTTAGGCTCTGATTAATGTGGGCATGTTAATCTCAGAAAGTACAGCTCAGTACAGCTCATCCTGATTTGAAACAGGGCCAGGATGCTGAGTCCCCCTGCTTCATGAACCCTGCTGCCACAGGTATTTAATAACTCGGTGTCAGCAGGATCTTGATTTAATACCTGCCCTGAGACTGTTACTACCACAGGGTGAAAGGAAGAGGTAATTACAGGCTGCAATGTCTCTATGCAGATGCACTAAAGACAGGGGTAAATCAATATGCTCTTGAAAATATCTCATAACTACTTCCTTTCTCGACATAGTTAAAGCTGCCTCTTCCTTGTTTCTCTGAAGCTCTTAAGGTGGACTTTTATTTCCATAAATTGCCAAATGTATGATATAAAAGACTACAAGTTGATCTAAAACTTACAAAACTCAGAAATACGGCACCAATATTGGTGCACTTAACATCACAAATATTTTCTGACTGCCTGCTGTGTTCCAGATATCTTCCAAACACTGGAGGTAAACAGTGAGCAAAGGCAATAGAACCCCTGTCCTCATGTAACTTACATTCTAGTGTAAGGAGGAAGCTTACACTACTCCTTCATGCATTCTGCATTTATATATCAAGTGGCTTCTATGGACAGGGCACTCTCCTCCAGGCTTGGGAGACCAAACTGAATTAGAAAGTGTCTTCTACCTCAGAGCAGTGGGAATTTTAAGGAAAGCAACACTTCCAGAAGAGTAAAAATCTTCTTAGTTCACAGGCTGTACAAAAATAGGTGTTGGATGGCTTCAGCCTGTGAACCACGTTTTATCATAGATCCCTGACCTACAGCAGACTCTGGATCAAGGAAAGCTTCGCCAAGAATGTGACACTACCAGAATTTTTTTTTTTTTTTTTTTTTTGAGATGGAGTCTCGCTCTGTCGCCCAGGCTGGAGTGCAGTGGTGCAATCTCAGTTCACTGCAAGCTCTGCCTCCTGGGTTCAAGCCATCCTCCTGCCTCAGCCTCCCGAGTAGCTGGGACTACAGGCACCCACCACCATGCCTCGCTAATTTTTTTTTTTTAAAGTAGAGATGGGGTTTCACCGTGTTAGCCAGGATGGTCTTGATCTCCTGACCTCGTGATCTGCCCACCTCGGCCTCCCAAAGTGCTGGGAGTACAGGCGTGAGCCACTGCACCCGGCCGACACTATCAGAATTTTTAAACAATAAAGTCACCAGTCTGGGAAAAAAAAGTCTCACGGGTGTAGGGATTGGGAAAGACATTTCAATTTGAGGAAAAAGGCTAGTATAAAAAATGGTTGGAAACCATAGGATTTAATGTCATTCTGTAAAAAGCAATTTGGTAAAAAGTTAATATTTTAGTTTTTTTTCTAGTATTGATAATTTTGGTGGACTAAAAATATAAATATTGTGTAGTTTCTGTATGGTCTTTTCTTTTTAGAACTAAAATGGTGTGTGATCATTAAGAAGGATCAGAACACACATATAAACTAAAGAACATAAAGAACCACATTATCCCATCCACACAGAACAATTACTGATAACTCCTTAGTGCATATCTTTTATTTAATTTTTTAATTTTTCTGAGACAGACTCTCGCTCTGTCACCCAGGCTGGAGTGCAGTGGTGCGATCTCGGCTCACTGCAACCTAGGCCTTCTAGGTTCAAGCGATTCTCATGCCTCAGGCTCTCAAGTAGCTGGGATTACAGGCATGCGTCACCATGCCTGGCTAATTTTTAAAATATTTTTAGTAGAGACGGGGTTTCTCCATGTTGGCCAGGGTGATCGGGAACTCCTGGCCTCAAGTGATCTGCCCGCCTTGGCCTCCCAAAGTGCTGGGATTACAGGCATGAGCCACTGTGCCTGGTCTAGTGCATCTTTAAAAATTCTTCTCAATACATATTTGAACACACACATAACTATTTTTTTCTTCAAAAAGAAGATAGTTTACATACCATTAAGATCCTATTTTATTTAAGCAATTTCAAGAACTGTTGGATATTTAGATTATTTTGATTAGCCCAGTCTCTGGTGTTATATATTTTGTTTTTCCCAGCTCTTCCCTTAGTATTTAGCTACTGTAACTTTTAATTTTTCCAAAAGCCCTTAGAAGAAATGATTTAGCTGTGACAAATCACAGCTAAAAAGCCATCTCCCAGATAGATTAGAGTGGTGTGGCATCATTGTGGTACACCAAAACTGGAAATTAGGTTTCAACTAAATTGTCATGTTTACCAAGTTTCTGTGAGACAAATTATATGACAATCTGAACCACAGAGCATGTATTTGTAAGATCCATTTTTAAAAGCCAGTACAATTTTATCTGAATAAGAAGGCTCATATGGGCTGAGTGTCACAGGAGTCTGTCCTGAGCAACTTAGTGTAAGCTAGGGAATGTGGACTTAATTGTGAAAAGCCAAGAGGAGCATCAAAGGAGCTCAAGAGGAGAAGTGACATGGTATTTATATAGGTTTTAAAAATATGACTTCTGTAACCAATAGAAGAATGGATTCAGTGAGGCCTAGGCTGGTGGTGGTAAGACCAGTTAGGAGACCACTGTAATGATCTAAGAACGAAGTGATGCAGACTGAACGATGAACTCTGTGTAGGTGTGAAGAGGCTGGAACAGATAGAGCAGAGACTAGGAAAGCATAAACTCCCCAGAATTTGGTTACTAGTTACCTATAGGGGGTGGGTTGGGGGAGGGGGTGAGCAACAAAAGAGAGGAGACTAGCATGACACTTGTATTCCTAGCTGGGCCATCTGGGTGGTCCAAAATGCCATAAAACGGAGTAGGAAATACAGCAGAAGCAGGTTTGGGAGGGAGAAAGATGAGTTTAATTTAAAACACATGGTGTCTGAGGTGCCTATCCATTTGAATGTGTCGGTCTAAAATCGTGGGGGTGGGATTTGTGCTGGAAGTAAGGATATGCGGGTCATGTGTTATGAACGGTATTTAAGGGTAGGGGTTTGGATAAGGTCACTCAGGAAGAGTGTGGAGAATGACGGAGGCTGAGTATGACCAGAGAGGGCAGAGATTAGCCAGTCATGTTGTAGAGCAGAGAGCTGTATTACGAAAGGCGGGGTCAACGGCATAAAATGCCTCAGTGAGTCCTAGAGCTAGAAAGTGTTTACCTGAACATTGACCTTGGTGAGAGCAAGTTCATGGGACAGTGGAGGTGGAAATCAGATTGTAGGAGTGGTGTGGCACAACTCACCAAGACGAAGAGTGTAGTGCAGTCCTTCAAAAAGTGAGCACACTGCTCTGGTGGAGACTCAGAGGTTCCCCAAAGTCTCAGGATAAAAAAGGCACATCTTCTAGTATATTATTTGACTTGACATGAGAAAAAACATTTCTCATATAAAGGTATATAAACTTATATCTAAGATCCAAATAAAGTCAGCTGAAAACTTAATTCTCTCCATGACAGCTCGAAGTGTTATGCAAGATTTCTGAGAATTCCTGGATGGAGGGGTGGGGGCTGGAGTCTTGTATGCAATTCTTGGATGGAGGAGTGGGGGCTGGAGGCTTGTATGCTCATGGTCCTCTTTGGTTTCATATTCTAAGCATGCATCTTGCAAATTTATGATTAATGCCACTATTCCAAACTACATTGACCACATCAGCCCTCATGCTTAACTTCCATAGACTCAACACAGCATGAAATTTTGGGAAATGAAGATGAGGTTGAGAGTACAGCAACATAAACAACTTCAAATTGAGTATTAGATGCCCTATGACGAAAAATCCTCTGGCTAACACCACCAGAAATTTATTCCCACTGGCTATTTTGTTTTCTTGTTGGTTTATCCCTTCTTTCCTCTTCTCATGATTCTGCTTCATTATCACTCTCCTAGATTACTCTTGAGAATCCCAAATTCTTTCACTCTTTTATGTACTGCAAGTTCAGCTCTCTCCACCCTCCTCCCAAAGGAAGCTCTAGCTCTACCGCTGCATACCCAAATGGGTCAATATGACCAGCAGATACATCTTTTATTTAATAGAAGCCACTCCAAAGTTGTAGTTGTGAAGAACATTTTCTTCCTTTTGGAAAATGGTACATCTCCTTGGTCACCACAAAAACCCTTGCTAAGTCACTCATAATCTGTTATCTGGACTATTGCATCGCTGAGGATGCCTAACTGGTTTCTCTGTCTTCATCCTTTTTTTTTTTTTTTTTTTTTTGAGACAGGGTCTTGCTCTGTTACCCAGGCTGGAGTGCAGTGGCATAATCACGGCTCACTGCAACTTCGAATTCCTGGGCTTAAGTGATCCTCTTCACTCAGCCTCTCGAGTACTAAGGCTACAGGCATGCGACACCATGCCCAGATAATTTTTAAATTTTTTGTAGAGAAGGGGGTCTCATTGTGTTGCCCAGGCTGGTCTCAAACTCCTAGACTCAATAAATCCTCCTGCCTTGGCCTCCCAAACTGCACTCCCAAATGAGTGCAGGTGTGAGCCACTGCACTTGGCCTCTGTCTCCATTTTTAATCAACCCCAATTTGTCTTCAACATGCCAGAGTGATATTTTTTCCAAAATTCGACTCTGATCACATCAGTCACCTGCTTAAAATTCTTTAATAGTAACCCATATTCTACAGAATAAAGTTCATATCCTTTAGCATGGTAAATATGATTCTTACCATTTTTCTGCCTCATCTTCCAACGCTTGTCCTTAGGTACCCTGTGCTTAAGCCATATTGAGTGACTTGTAGTTCACTGAATGAGTGATGGCCCCTCTTGACACACATCTTTACTTATATCATCTACCTGTTTGGAATTCACTTTTCACTCTCTACATCTGGTTAATACCTACTCATCTTCCAAAAAACACTTTGAAAGATGAGTATCCTGTTGACCTAAGGAGATGGGGAAAAAGGCACGATTCAAAAGAGCCTTTGCTCTTCTCCACACTCTCCCTTAGGTGACCTTATCCAGGTCTCTATCTTGAAATACCATCATACCACATGACCCCCAAGTCTTTACTCCAGCACAAAATCTACCCCTACAATTCTAAACCCACACACCCAAATGGAAAAGCACCTCAGATACAATATATTTAAAATTGAACTCCTCTTCTTCTTCCAAAACCTTCTGCTATATCCCACAGTCCTGCATATCACTCACTGGACAGTCTTCTCTATCCCTATCCCTCCTGTCTTCCCACTGGACAGTTACCTGTCTTTGATTTCCACACACTCAGCATTGATGAGGAGTTTTAACAGAGCGCTTGCCACATGAGCTGTTTAGGGACAGTAGCCATGTCTGATCTCATTAGTGCTCCAGGGCCAAATACATTTAATAAATGTTTCTTGAATAAATGAATGACTCCAAGAAAATAAACACCACTCACATGGTGGTTTTTATGATAATGGCATTTTGTATTTCTGATATTGTACAATGGCTACAATTTGCCTGATAGAAAATGCCTCTGGTTCATTCAACACCTTTAGTCAGCATGAAACTTGGCTCTTGCTCCTCAAACACCATCCAGCTTCCCCACCTTCTTGGTTTTGTTCACAGGGTCTCTTCAGTTCAGAATTTTCTTTTTAACATCTCCTTGGGTCAATAAGCTGCTCATCTTTCAAGATTCACTCTTATAAAATTTACCTGTTCCATTCTTCCCTCTGAGTCTTCTTTGTCCTTCCCTCAAACTTTTCTTTTGGTACCTACTATATTTTGCATTGCATTATACTATTTGTAGACGTGTCTTTTTTTTTTTTTTTTTTTTAAGACTGAGTTTCGCTCTTGTTGCCTAGGCTGGAGTGCAATGGTGCAATCTTGGCTCACCACAACCTCCACCTCCCAGGTTCAAGCGATTCTCCTGCCTCAGCCTCCCAAGTAGCTGGGATTACAGGCATGTGCCACCACAGTCAGCTAATTTTGTATTTTTAAAGTAGAGACAGGGTTTCTCCATGTTGGTCAGGCTGGTCTCGAACTCCTGACCTCAGGTGATACACCTGCCTCAGCCTCCCAAAGTGCTGGGATTACAGGCGTGAGCCACTGCGCCTGGCCACATGTCTTATCTTCCTACTATCCTACTGGATTGATATCCTGGGAATCAGGCACTATATCTTATGTTCACGTCTTGAAACAGCAAGGTCTCAATACATATATTTGATTAGATGGAGATAATTAGCTACTCAACAATAGTGAAGTGACATCATGACAGTACCCTCTCACCACTCCTCCAGTGTGGTCAACAGTGGTATGGGATGCTTTTCCATTGTGCAATTACTAGATATTACATGAACAGTGCTGCTCAGCTATAAAGAAAATCCCAATCAGTCATCCCTTTTGGAACTTCATGATTGAAAATATTTTACTGTTGAAAACCACACAATTAGATGACATGTTGACATACTAAAATGTTTCCAAGCCAAAAAAGGAGGATAGGTGTTAAGTATTTTACCCTCAAACCCTTTTAGTATATTACTGGACTCTGCAGTAACATGGTAAGTGCCCAAAGTGAACTCCTAGAATTGCTGTATTCCATGGCTTCTACCTTTTGAAGAAAGATACTGAGATCTATAGATCAATCTATGGATCAGTGGTGGGCAAGCCAGATAGAAACGCCCGAGTCAGAAAACCAACAGCCCACGTGGATGGTCAGATGTGGGTGGACATGCAATCAGCAAAGAGCAATTCTTGTTAGGCAGGACAGTCATTACCACCTGGCCCTTGTCGTAGTGGTGGTGATGGAGGTGGGTGGATGTGTGGGACATGTACCCATGGGGTCCAACCAGAGCAAGAAGTGACCCAGACTCTGGCAATGGGGCATAAGGCACTTGACTACCACCCTTGACAGGGCAGGACTAGGGCAAGGGAAGCTATACTGCAGATCTGAACTAAAGTACAGGCAGGGAGCTAAAGGAGTGGCTCAGAGGGGATGGTTGGAGTCCAGGAACAAGAGTACTAGTCACTGGTCCTGTTTGAACAGTTCAAAAGAAAATGGCCTAGAGCTCCTTATAGAAACGAGGCTCTCCCCAGTAGAGGTAGAGGGATTGGAAAATGATGCAACAGGAAAGGAACGTATCGAAGTCTTGTCTTGTGTGTAACAAATCACTTGTCTTCAATTTTGCTTTTACTTACAAATACTTATTTTGAATGCAAAATTTTTACATTGATCAAAAAGGATTGTGGTTGAGAAATGAGGTTCTAGAGGCAAGACTGGCCCCAAAAGTCTAGGACAGGGCAGGATCTATGCATGGAGGCTAAAGGGCTCCAAGGAGCATGTCACTAAGGAGCCGCCAACGTAGGCATTTCACTCTACCATCTCACTCTAACACTGGCACATTTTAGGGCCAGAGTTCTAAGAATATCTACATTCACTTGTGCTGACCCTCCTCCCTCAAAGACTCCACCCCTTTTCTATGTGAGATCTGGTGGCAGAGGTCAGGCTGTGTAGTCAGGAATTGCTGTGCAGGCTTCAGTTGGGAGGGTGTTTGGGAAAGTTAAGGGTTGACAACTGGAAAATGGAAGTCTGGTTCTCTAAATAAACTATTCAGAGGTGAAATTATAATCTTTAAAACCTTAACTCTTTGAGTTCATTAGACAAATTTGCAATCTAAAGCTGAGGGTTTCATTTAGATATATCTGTTTGTACACTGACAATGCTGCATGAATTTTCAGATGACTAATCACTTGTTCCAGATTGAAACACTGTGTGATTAGCTGTATAGCCTTTAGAACAAGTTAAACAGTTTGTTAGCAACACAACTTTTTTTTAAGCCATATATTTAGAATGTTTTAAAAATTAGGCATGTTATTGAAATGTATACCAATCTTCTCACATCAAAAACTGTAGTCACTAGCACTAACTGCTAAATGTCTCTTTCTCCCTAAATAGAATCTCAGAAGATCCATTAATCACTGTTACATAAACACAAAAACAAATGATCTAAAGTCACTCTCAGGTTACAGTTTTCAAGTTGTCCTTCCTGAATTTATCGTGAAATAATTCCCTGTCAAGCTGGGGGTGGGTTGGTGGCAGCACCCAGATTAAACCAATACATTCCTGTGAACAAATTATCCAACAAATAGCAGCTCAAAGGGATCCTTTACATTGAGGCAAAACTGGAAAAATACAGCTTTTTTTTTTCTTAAATTACATTTAAGGGGAAGAGTCAGAGGGAAAATATATTGATACCTATTTGTGAATGTCTTTCTAGAAGTTATACTTCAATCTTCTGCAGTTCTTGCTTTTTCAACATGTTAGCAATTGAGAGTTGTGGTGACTATGCAAGAAACCAGCAACAGCTGAAAATATCACATTCAAGAGGAGCAAAGTAACACCAACTTCTTCTCTAAATCCTGCCAAGAATTTCTGGTGACTCTCTGCAGAGACACTCATAGAAAATTTAACAGGAATCTTGACCTGTTAGAATTTGCTCGGATGGATTACAATCCTTTTGCCTCAGAAGCTGTCACTAATAAAAGTTGTTTTTAAAGAAATACAAACTTTTTTTTTTCTTTTAAGCAACAAATCCAAGTTGTTCCTGACCTCCTTAAATTAAAAATCACCATTGGGTTCATTCAAAAGTATAAAATAAATATGAAATACTTAAGAAGACACATTGGCAGAGATTACTCTAAATTCACAAAGAAAACTCTGAGGTAATGCCAAATAAACTGTTATGTAATCATTTATTAAGCATGTGGGATTACTCAAACATACCAGTTACCTAATCTTTCAAGTGGAAAAAATATTTCATTGGTGGTGAAGTAGGGAATGGGGATCAGGGATGAGCAAACCAGATAAAATATTTTAAAAATTCTATTCATGTACTCCAAAAATCTGGGGCTGTTCTAATCTTAAAACTTGCCTCAGTGGCTGCTGGTTTAGTTGCATGATTATAATGTATTTTCCTTTCTGTTGCATATTTTTTTTTAAATCAGAGTGTGACAGCATTTTTCTTTGGGTCTTTGCATGTGCATAAGCAGAAAAATCCCAAGCCCTCCACATTTGAAGTAGATATTGGAATAACCATTTTATTTTTGCACCCAGACCATCTCTGGTGTCTTAATGCTACCTGGTAGGCAGGGTACTATAGTGGTGAAGGGTTTGTATTAAGACAGACTTTATTTTGAAGCCCAGCTCTGACATTTACTAGCTACTTAAATTTGTGCAAATTATTTAATCTAAGTTTCATTTGCTTTGGCTGAAATATTGTGATATCTTGCTCATATAAACCATTTCACATAGCGTGCAACACTTAATAAGTGTTCAATAAATACTAGTTAGTATTATGAGAATTCTTTTCAACATGATTTTCCTCAAAGGAAAAACATTTTGGTGATGAAGGTCTGGGAATGGGGTGAGTACAGCCATGGGACTTTTGGAAGCCCCTCTAAATGGCTTCATCACCGTCATGAAAAAGTAGTCCAGTTTGAAACTAGGTGAGAGCCCACATACCATCACTTCTGTAGAAAGGAGACAGGGCCAGAAGATGCCACCCTCAGGAAGTCAGAGAGCAGTCTACACTGGGAAATGCAAACTAAGTGGCTCAACTGTGCCCTCTGGAAACTGTGTTTTAGAAAAATATCACTATGGACTGATACACATATTGCCACTGCAAAGTAGGATTAATATTTGAAGGTGTTCTTGTTACTACTAACAAGAAGTCCATCAAAGTTTCACTGTGCACCCATCCTCCAATATCTACTCACTTACAAGTTACAGAACCCATATATGAAAAAGCAAATCCTCCTCTGTGCATTTTATATCCCCCCCATTGCCCTCTTAATACCTGCACCTGAAAACTAGTACTCATTGCTGTAATGGGGGACACAAGGAGGGAATGGCAGAAACTATACAACAAAATTGCATTGGATAATTTCTCTGAGTTGTAAGAAGAATGAAGGTTATTACCATAATATTCAGAGAAAAAGTAAAGCAATGCTTTGAAGTAGTAACTGAAGACTGAGAAGCAATGCCATAATTCTCTGAAACCTGTTGTTTCTTCTAGTTGTCTGTTCAACATCATGCAGTTTCTATCTTTTGAGATCCTGCAGGGAAAAAAAATGCCATTGGAAATTTAGGTCTTGAAACCAGTTGAGAAAAAGAGTTTTCTGCATTTTGAATTTTATATAGCATGATTTATGTTCCTCCATAAGAGAGCCAGAACAGCTCTAGCAAGTTGCCTAATCCCACTGCCAAGGTGCATATTTAGTCAGGCCAGTTCTTCCACAAGAAATAGATATTCGTCTAAAATGCCACCTCCACCTACATTTCTCTCAATAGCATGTTGGACACACACTTCTGCATGTCCAAAATTTCATGGTTAATGGTCCCTTTTTCCAATTATAAGAGAACAGATGATTTAGCTTTGACAAAATGATTAAAGGATATGTATTTCCTACATCAGTGACTTAAACTCTCATATTTAGAAATAAATTATGCAGCAATTTGATATGAACCATCCTGCATAAAACAGCCTGTAGTCACCAAACCTTCCAACTAGCCTGTTTTCACCACTGAACCATTATCAGTCTTGTGGGTAAGAATTACAAATATGAATCTCCTCCTTACCCTTTTGCTTTACCAACATTTTCCCATTAGATTAGATGCTGAGTGCAGTCATGTAAACCTCCCAAGAATCATGACCTACGGATAAAAAGCTACTTCTCGACCTAAATGGAGTCAGCCACAGAATAATTTATGCACTAGTTCCTTCTCCTTGTACTTAGCAAGTTGTTTTAAATTTCCACAGGTCATGGTGGTTCTATAAATATTTTATATACATCAATATACATAAATATTCTTGCCCATGCATACTAAGGCAATCTCTAAATAACATCAAGTAGCTCCAAGACTGGCCTCTCCAGTGACCTGCTAAAGCAGGCTTTGTGTTTTTGCACATTTGGAAGTGGCCTCAGCTGTTGGTACACCCACACACACACACAACCAGTGTATCTCCAATAGTGTGTCAAACTTTTCCAGCTGTCCTTTACTTGTCCACCAATGCATGCCTTTTTGCCATTCTTTCACAATTGGTCATGTGCACAATTTCTATCCCAAATCCTACTGTGTCACGTGCACTATTTGTATCCCAAATCCTACTTAATATACTATAAAAACTTGCTAAGGAAGTGACAGAAAAAAAAAATAAGCCTGACTTCTCGATGGGACTTAGCATTATACGGTCACATGAATTTCCTGTATTACCCTGATCTTAGAGATGTACTAGTACATAGATTTGTTTTATTCCGGGGTCTATTTCCAACTTACAGTAATGATAATCATTTAAAATAGTTTGTTTCAGTATAGGACATTAGAGTAATACTTGCATTCAAGTGCATTTATCCATTGACTCTGAAAATAAATCATACTTCTGGAAATTTCTGAAGACTCAGGAATATTAATTAGGAAAACATTTCCTTACATTTCTGTTCTTTCTTGCTTTAGTCACCATTTCCTATTAATATTTAAGAAACTTGTATATTTAAAAGCTTTCTGGGGAAAACCTTCAAAAAAATTCCTTTACAGTTTTACAATGCCTATCTCTACCCTCAATTTTGTGGAAAATCTTACCAATGTGAAGATAGAGCAATAGTTTTTCACAAGTTGAAAGATACCCCAAAGTTTATTATGTCAAGCAGTTCATATGTAGGATCATTACCACAATCCTAATATCACAAGGCAAGACCAAGATACAAAGATAAGGCTACATTGAAGTGTTAACCCGCCATGCATTGGAAAGGGCAACTACATTTCTTTTTTCTGTGCATATAAGTTACCCTATCTTTTCCAACAACCTATCAAATACCATTTAACAGTAGCACATAATTAGTGAAGTAGGCTTTGCAAAGTCTTTACAGAATCAAAACTGAACTCAAATGCACAATCTATTTGTTTTTCCTAAGCTGGTCGAATGATCTTGGTTAGTGATTTAGACAATTTGGAAACAAACAAACAAAAAAAAAAAAAACCAAGAAAAATACAGTGATTCCCATATCAAATCAGTTTTTCGGCTGTTTTGAGTTTTTGGAAAACAAAGCGATGAAAGTGCTAAAGCAAACAGGGTGCTAAAGGGCTCATGTAGTGTGCGCAGACTACCTCTCTTTGCACAGTCTAACTGGTCTAAACCGTGTCAAGTTAATGCAGTATGTTGGCTATAGAACTTTTGCGCACTGGTGCGGATCTAAAGCAACCATCTGGCTCAGAATCCACTTGAACTTCCTAAACATCTCTGGGCAGCAAGTCCATTATAAGCATGTTCTATAGCATCCAGATATTCAACCATGGCCAAAGCAAGGCCTCTTAAATGGAATCATAAGGCCCATTTACTGGTGGTTTGGTAAGAATGTGGTTGAAATACTAGGGCTATGCTTGTATCTACAGCAAAGTTCAGAAAACTTAAAAAAAAAAGAAAAAAGAAAAAGAAAAGAAAAAAACCCTTACACTTGAATGGTCAGGTGTAGTTTTGAGCTTTAGCTAACAGAATTAAGAGAAAGTTTGGCCCTTATGCATTCACATGTGAGTCTCCTCCTCAAATGAGTCTCAAATGAGTCTCCTCCTCCAGAACTAGTTTTTGTCCCTAAAAATGGAGATTCAAATGCATTTCTTAATTCTACTTGCTGAGCATTCCTCAATCACCACAATATGCTTAGGAACACACTCTCCTTTCTGTTCTCTGCCTCCTTAGATTCCCACCCTGGTTAAAAAAAAAAAAAAAAATTAGGTCAGACGCTGATTTAAAGAACTAAATTATACTTGCCTTTAACACAACTATAGAACTGAGACATAAACAGCTTTGTTTTCCCATAGTTAACCGGACATGATAATGCCTTTTCATTTGTTTCTTGTATTTGTTTCACAAATACGAGATCCACATTTTATTTTCCTGCCTCTTTTCCAGTAAGGTTGAAATACATGCAACCAAGTTAGGATCTCCCTCTCTCTCATCAATAATAAAGCCAGGAAGTTGGATTTGAAGCATTGTTTGTCCTTGTGGTCCTTGGAAGAACTCCCGGTCTTTAAATTGACAGTGCAGCTGTTGATCAAAATTATTCAGAAAATTAATATATTCTTAATTTTTTGTCAGACAAGTTGATTGTAGACTTATGAAATACTTATGTCTAAGTAAAAACAATGCCTATAGTTTCTGTAAGAAACTAACAAAAATAATTTGGATGTAGAATGAAAAGCTCAACCTCATTTCAACTCTGTACTAGATGACAGAAGTGCCCTGTGATGACCAAATGCTCGGGCAATGTAGGGTGACTGCCGCCAATGAGCCAAAATACAATCACATGCATCAGAGTCAGAGGCTGGCTCCTCAAAACAAGCCAGCTTTTCTGGTTAGAGATGGACACAGGATGTTGGCGGCATCTATCAACACCCAGATGATATGAGAAAGGGTGACATTTGTAGCCATGTACCTTTCAGAAACAAACTAAACCTGCGTTTATCCTTAAGAAAAAGAGAAAGGCATACAATAGGATTATGGTGCATGAGAAAGAGCAGCTGAACTAGTCAGATCTGGCTTCTAGTAGATACTTTAATTAACCTCGGGCAAGCCCCACAAGCACTGTGAATATGAATGAGTACCCTCACCTGCAAAATTAGAGAACAGGCTTGGTGGTGTCCACAGGCCTCTGTTCTCATGTAACTCAATGGTCCAAACGTCTTTCATTTATGAAATAAGTATTTTAGATTTAAATGATGTAAATGTGGGTGGGGACCTATCCTATCCACTGTTGTATCTTAATGTCCACCACACATTTAGTTCATAATATGATATTGATGCTTAAAAAAATCCTTAAAATTAGGCTTTGATGAAAATCTTCACACATCTAGCAACAGCTAAGACAAGACAAAATTTAGGTCATGAAATGCTAAGCAATTCAAGACAGAAGATAGTGTTTTGTTCAAGTTTCATAATGCAATCTGATACTGCTGAAATTGAACTTGCTGTTAAATAGAAACATTTTTTAAAAAAAATCCTAAGGTAGATTTTTTGTGGTTGTTAAATAATTCAGGGACTACTTCAAGTTTACTAGAAACGCCCCAATACACAAATATCTGATTAGACTGAAACCACCTATAAATTACAATCTCAAAATAATTTTTACTCAAATAATTTTTACTCAAAAAAATTTACTCAAAGTTTTACTCAAAATAATTGTGTGCTATCTTATCTTGACTTGTCAATCTTGATGGTGTGCACGGCCAATTTAGAGTTACACTGGACTTGTGTAATAGTAAACACTGTATCAACAGTTAGTTAGCACAATCTGTGATGCTTTTCTTTTTTTGGAAAAACCTATGGCAGATGCATCCGGAGACAAATTTTTCAATAGGCTCCTCATGGCAATGGAGGATGCCACGTATCACATACAGAAGGCAGTAGGTGCAAAGCATGTTCTCTAACATATTCATAACAGTGTACTATACCTTTCCTAGAGGCTTCCTTAGAAAGCAAAGTTTTTTTTTTAATCCATGAATAAATGACCAAGAGATTATAAAGAATGCTGTGTTTTGGAGGTGAGATGTGACAATGCAATAAATGTGGAAGGTAAATTTCCCAACTTTTCCATACAGGCTTTTCTATTGTACTATAAATAAGCCTTATCTCTATATTTGTCCTTTAGGAACTCCGTTTCTAAAACAAGAGTTATCTCGGGAATCCCCTCTGTTGATTAGATAAAAATGACGTGACAGAAACAATTCTTAGGCATATTTCACTTCTCTTTAAAAAATTATTTTAAAAGTCTAATATATTCTTAAGGGTTCACATTTGTACAATAGAAACAACTTTTTAATAGAACGTATTACTCTTGAAATGGTTGTTAAATTTGGCCAAAGCTCTTAAAAGGAATTTTGTAGCATCCTACACTCTGAATTCCGCAACTCAGTTTAATCTTCAGACACCCACTTGTGCCAGGGTCAGTGAAACAGAAAATTCTATCTATCAAAAACAGAGTTTACCGTTTAAAATGAGCACCCTCTTTGATATCATTTATTAAAAGCTACTTATGTCCCATACAAACTGCTATATTTGGCATTTATTGAAACTACCAATAAACTCCAATATCATTCTGATTTAGGAAACTTCAACATTTCTGGTATGTGGAAGAGTTCCAAACAGTTTGACCTTGCAATGTCAATGCTCTGTAAACGACAGCAGTGGCTTCTAGGGGAGCTGCTGAGCAGCTGTCATGTTTCCCAACAGAACAGGGTGTAACATTCTTCTGCTCACCATGTTTATTTAATGGCACACTCTAACTCTCAGGGCATGCAGTCTGCTGAAAACATCAACCATTATCATTGATCGCTCTGTACCCTTCACTATACAGTTTAAAAATTTTAAACCTATTTTACTCTCTTAACAATAAACAAATGAAACACATTATTTTATTCTATTTGGGTCAAATTAATTTTATTATGCTCCATGATGAATTGCCACCAGTGCAACATCCTATTCACTATACATTTCAAAAAAAGAATTCACATACTAAACAAAATTTCAGTTGTTTGAAAATGAAATGATTGAAAGTCTTTATGAATCTCATACATACAATATGTGGCTAGCTGAAATTGTCTATCACGTAGCATTTAGATATAAAAAGCCTCATGCTAGTTTGTTAAATGCAAAGGCTACCAGACGACCATTTAGCTGGAGAATATACGGAAGGCTTTCAGACAACGCACAGGTATAGTGCTGCTCACAGTGCAGGATGGTAGAGGACTGAAACATGCAACCTTACACCTTACTTGGTTAAGCAGATTTAGTCTTCATGCCTGGACTGAACTCCACAGCTGCTGTGTTTCAACCAACAGTAATTTAGACTTTTTGCAACAACAACCAATGTCTTTTTTTTCTTTAAGAAAAAAAGAATAAATCAATTACCTTTGGCAAATTATATATCCATTTTACATGTTTAAAATTGTGCTTTGAACTCGAAGAATGGGTACTCTCTGCTGAGAGAAGTTCCTGATAAATATATATTATACCAAAGTCAGCTGGAAAACCTAGAATTTCTTGGCCACAAGTTAAGAGAGATCTTAAATTGGCATTACCCTGAAGACATTTCTAGGAAATTTAAAATGTTTTTTATATTGTCAAAAAGAAAAAAAAATTTCAATTAACATTACTTAAAATAATTATAATGTCCCATTTAACTTTTGTGCAAACTCCTGATTTTATTGGTTAGTAGTTGTCCAGCCTCATCTGCACCAGATTGACTGAGCTCAAGCCACAATAAAAATGATAGTAAGTAGAAAAAGGTTTCTAGCAGCAGAGGGCACTGTTGTTGCAAGAAACAAAAAGTCTAGAATCTTTCCCATGTGCTTAAATTACTCTTGCAAGAAAGATAACATTCTTTGAATAACTTAAGTATTTTACTGCACCACTTACTGCTTTCAGCAACAAAACCTTTTAAATTATTTCTTATGATAACTAGATGCATGATCACTAGAGATTATGTAATAAATGGTTAAAATTCAAGCCACATCTTGCAGGTCCAGCCTGTCAAGATCTGCCAATACGAGATTTTGGTTGGTACAATTCTAGATAGCGTAATTTTTAGTTGGATATTGTGACTATAGTAATGAAATACATTTGGAACTACATTATGCATATGACTCAATGTGAGAAAAATGTTTGTATTTAAATCAGATAATTTTCTACCTAAAATTTAAAGTAGGTAGGTATGATAATTAGCATTATAAATATGAAACAACCACCTTTAGGCAGATTAGTGTAGTGTAGAGAGGCAAAGAAACCCTAATTTTAACACACCATTTAGTATGCATAACAAATGTGCAGGTTGTAAGGTTTTATCTTTAAAAAAAAAAATCTATCATTCAGTTATGTGTTCCAAGAACTTTGACATTGGGACCACCAATCTTTTAAGAAAAATGTAACTCTTCACATGCTATTTGACAAAAACCCTCAAAAGTTATCCAAATCAATGCATGTTCGGTTCCGTGTTTTAGCGCACACCTTTGCCAACTAGATTACATTTTTATGGTTGGTATTTCTGAACACCTCAATCCACACAAAGTGCAAAATAAAAATGCTAAAATTCTACAGTATTTTAGTACTATTCTGATTTGTATAGTTTTTTGTATAGTTTTTTTAACCAAATATTGGAGTTACCATAATATTACCTCAGTTCCTGTAGAGTGAAAACTACTCCCTAAATCCCCGAAACTCCAACTTAAATTTTGTTTCAGAGTAATACCAAAAAAATTTTCAAAAATTTTGCTAAAAAGAGCCTGTCACATTTGCTACAGCATAAAAATAACCCCAGTCAATAACAAGTATTTAAGGGCTCCTTATGATCCCAGTCTGCAAATACCACTGCTATACCAATAACAGGCAGTATTACTGTAAGAGGTGTGTTACTCGTCTTCCCCACTAGTATCTCTGTAGTGATTTTATGTAGAGCATATTGCTAAAATTTGAGAAACTACATCGGTGTAGTGATGTCTACAGAACTGTGCAATGTATCAGCTTCAACATTCATATGTAGCATTGTATTCAAAATAAAGGGGCTAAAGAAACTAAGGTCTGCATCACTTAAAAAAGAATGTAGTGCTATACTAGATTTTTTTTTAAGAAAATTTAGGTACAGAAAAAGTAGGGTATGAAAATAGTGTTTTCCTTCTGGCATTATAAGTAAATTACATTAAGGTTTTTGTCAGTCTCACATATAGTATTTAAACTCCCTTGTTGATGGAATGAAAAATATTCACAAATCAAGTGAGCATCCTGGTGTAAACTTGCACACAATAACAGGGAGTAGCTTTGTAGAGGATTACGACAAACCTTTACAGATTAAATGAGGTATTGCACAGATTAAAAAAAAGCAAAAAAGGCAACAAAAATATACAGCAAATTGGTAGAACATTTACATGATAATTTTACAGAATCCACAGACAGAAAGTAGTGTTTAGTATTTCACCTTAAAAATATATATATATATATAATATATAGATCAGTCTTCCCACTCATCATCATCCTCAAAATCTTCTTCATCATCTTCATCTTCATCTTCATCTACAAGAAAATCAAGACAATTAAAACATATGCATAAATAAAATGACATTACATAATTCTTGGGTGGTTTCTCCAATTATTTAACTCCTGAAACACAGATAATGTGACTCCCAGAAGAATCTAGTTACTAAAACAGTTTAAAGTGAATCTAAAGAAATGTATCTATAGAGTATGATAGTAAACTAAAGATTAAAACAGGACTCAGAAGACAATGGTTCTAGTTCCTTAATATCTATGTGACAAATTTCAACCTGTTAATGTATAAAATTTGTGACAGACCTTTCTGTCACAAATCCAACTACCTTCTTGTACTCTTCATATGGATTCTCAAACTCAAAACTTCTAACTTTTATTTCCTTCCCCAATCTTCTTTTCCTGCTCCATCCTGGTCTGCTGCTCCATCTCAATAAATGGCATCACCATCCTGTCACATAATCAGGCCAAAAACCTAGAAATTATTATTACTTCCTCCTTTTTCACGATCCAATTATCAAGCCTGCTCTTTTTCACCTCTTTCACTGCTACTCTCCACACCACCATCACATCCTGCTTGGATTATTGCAACTCTAGAGTCTATTTGACTCAGAGCAAATGGAGTGATATTATTTAAATTTCAAGTTTAAAAAATATGTTGCTACCCTTCTTAAAGTCCTCCTGTGGCTACCACTGCTATTTGAATGAAATCTGATGCTACCTCCCTCCATAAGACCCTACATGATTTGTCCAGTTATTGTCTCTCTCTCTCTCCCCAAACTTTTCTCATAATGTACTCTCCCTTCAAGTCACTCTCTCTAGTAAGATGGTCTCCTTTCTGTCCCTTAAACTTACCAATCTTATTCTGGCTTTAGAACTTCTGCAGTAGCTATTTCTTCGTTAAACTGAATCTTTTCATCATTTAGAAACCATTCATAAACTACTTCCTCAGAGAGGCCTTTCCTGACCATCATATGTAAAGTATAGCTCTTCCCCATAATCAGTAACTGCCTATCCCATTTTACTTTCCTCATATCACTCGCTAATATCTAAAATTATTGTACTTTATCTATTAAGCTCCATGACAGCAGGGACCTTGCCTATCTTATTTCTCACTGTATCCTCAACACCAAAACAGCACTACACACCAGCCGTTCAATAACTATTTGTTGAAGGAATATTTAGTTATCAGATTTTATAAGCATACTTCTATATTATACTGACTTTCCATATTTAACCTCTTCATATACCTATATATAAAATATGTATAAATATATATACCTATATATAAATATATAAATACATATACCTATATATAAATATATAAATACATATAAATATGTATATAAATATATATCTAGGACCCATGAAGGCCAAGTATATAAAGTGGGACAGTGGCTGAGTAATTGTACTTGATAATGATAAAAAGCCAGTAAGACTATGTGACATACGTGTGGGTTACATGTACAGAACACAGAACAATCTTTTTCTTCTATTTTTCTCATGTAAAATTGATTGTGTGAAGGTAGTATTTGAAGAAGTACTGGAGCTCTAGTATTAGAACTTGAAAATTAACAGAAGCCCAAGAGAGGCAACATTATCTTCTCTTAGCCCTAAACTAAGTTGTTACTTTTAAAACGATAATTATTTATTATTTATTTATTTATTTATTTATTTATTTAAATCTCATGGTCAGCTCTAAATTGTTACAGAATTTATTTGGAAAGGAGTTCAATTGAGTCATGTTAATTTCTGTTTACTCTTCTAGCAACGGAAATAATTTGCTACCAGATTTTGCTAGACATGCTTCACAAAATTTACCTGGATGAAAAGCATCAAAGACACCTGACTATGCTGGCATTACAGACTGACAAAAGACAGAAACTTATCAGTATCTATGGTGAAGAGGAAGAAGTAGCTAATAATTTCATCATCAGGTACTACCACAGAAATACTAACAGTTAAAATAAACGGGTCTGAAAATAAGTAAAAACCATCCTATATTTTCATTATATTAGCGTGACTATTATATACTATTAAAAAAAAACTTATTGTAGGGAAATATTTAGCAGAACTCACAGATACCAGCATAGAATAAACGCTTTTTCAGAATCATGTAGTTCACAGAAGCCTTACATTTCTTTATGAATGAATGACCTTTCTTTATCTCTTCCTAGCAAACAACCTCTAAACAAAGCTTGAGATTTTTAGATCTCATTCCTATGACATTACTATGACATAAAAAATTCAGGCAGTTTACCTCATCTGTGAGGATTAGGGCTAAGAATTTAGGTAATTTTCACTGTTTTTATGCTAAAGAAGACTATACCATAAACATAACCATAACTTTAAATACCAGGTGTCTATGTATATCCTATTGACATGCAATTTAACAATTCAGACCTCTCCTGTGACTTCCAGACTCATAACTAAATGCCTACTCCACATCTATAGTTGAATTAATAGGTATCTCAAATTTAATATGTAAAATCAAACTCCTAATCTTCCCTCTCAAACTTTTTCTTCGTAAGTCTTTCCCCTTTCCAGTTGTTCAAGTCAAAAACCTTGGAGTCATCTTGCACTCTTCTTTTTCTTCAACCTTCACTTTCAAACCATCATCAAACCCAGTGATCTCCACATTCAAAATATAACTAATATTTAACCACTTCTCATTGGTGCTATAAACCTGGTTCAAGCCTCCATCACCTCTTGCTTGGATCATTACTACACCTCTGCTAAAAACCCTCCAATGGCTTCCCATCACATGCAGAATAAAAGCTAGTGCACTTTCAGGGGTCTCCAAAGCCTTGTCACTGGCCTCCTACTACTTCTTGTATTTCATTCCTTACTATTCTTTCCCTCCCTCCCTTGCAAGCTCCGTGATCTCCTCATTGATTCTCAACCTCACAGACTTTATATTTTCTGTTCTTTCCATCGGATACACTTTCCCTAGTTTTCTACATGGTTCACTTCCTGAACTGCTGGTCTTTTCTCAAATGTCACCTCAGTTAGGCTTTATTGTCCCTTATCATCCTTTATCATTTCAAAATGAACCTCTCTCTCAACAGTCTGCCCCCTATTTCCCTTTTCTGTTAGACTTTTGTCCTTACTTAATGTCACCATTTAACATACTGTATGTTTTTCTAGTTTTCTTTGTTTATTGCTTGTCTCTCTCTCTCATTAGACCTAATGCATGTCGATGAAGGCAGGGACTTGTTTTTTTTTGTTAAAATTTTATTATTATTCCACAATAAATATTTATCTCTATCTCTGTAATGGAGGGTAGGTACAAATATGCCTATTTAAGGAAAACAAACATTGCTCAAGGATCTTAAGACATGCACATCCTTACAGAGAAACAAAAGGAAGGTAACATTTATTAAGCACCTACTATGTGCCAGGCAATCTGCAGGTTAGTGACATACTATTTAATTCTCACATCTATATGTTTTGTGAGTTCTCTGAATGTAACAAACAAGAAACTGAGGCTCACAGAGATTAAATAAATCTAAGAAGAAGAAAGATCTGATTCTAGCACATCATGTTGGAGAAGCTATTTAGCAAACCTCAACTACTCCAATCAGCAGAACTCATATTCCTGTTCTTTCTTTAAAGGAATATTTATATGGTGGTATGTATATGTTTAATAATAACCTCAGAATAGGTACTGGTTTGTTCAAATTAACCTTTTAGAAAATGAAAAAGAAAGGTTTAAAAAAAGTTAGTATTCTTTAGCAAACTCTAGAAACAGTAAAAATTACTGAAATTCTTATCCCTAATCCTTACAGATGAGGTAAATGGCCCGATTTATTATTATTATTATTATTATTTATTCATTTTATTTTTGAGACGAAGTTTTGCTCTTGTTGCCTAGGTCGGAGTGCAATGGTGCAATCTTGGCTCACCACAACCTCTGCCTCCTGGGTTCAAGCAATTCTCCTGCCTCAGCCTCCCGAGTAGCTGGAATTACAGGCATGCGCCACCACGCTGGCTAACTTTTTTGTATTTTTAGTAGAAATGGAGTTTCTCCATGTTGGCCAGGCTGGTCTCGAACTCCCGACCTCAGGTGATCCACCCGCCTCGGCCTCCCAAAGTGCTGGGATTACAGGTGTGAGTCACCGCACCCAGTCCTGAATTTTTCATGTCAGAGTAATGTCACAGGAATGAGATCTAAAAATCTCAAGCTTTGTTTAGAGGTTGTTTGCTAGGAAGTCTATTAGCATTTCCTGATATAGGAAACAAAACTGTCAATATTCCCAAAGCTGTTCTTTCAATTTATGGCTATGGCTGTGGTGGTGTTGCATTTGTTAAGTCTCAGAGAGACTAGTCACAGAGGCAACAACTTTTTAAAATACATCCTAGAGCCCACATCAGTAGTTACTCAATTAGCAGAGAGAAAGCTAGCAAAGACAGTCATAAAAATAACAGAACGTCAAACATTCAAATTTATTAAACACACACGCACACTCTCTGTCTCTCTCTCTCTCTCTCTCTCTACCTGAAGAATGAATGGCTTTGCTCCTTTTCTGCATCACTTCCATTAATGCACCCACAATTCCTGAAGTGGGTGCAGGTGTTGGTGGTGTAGACTCTTGGCCATCAGCCACCTTGGAAAAGAAAGTCAGCAAAACTCAGTAATAAATCTTTAGCAAAGAATCTTTGTCTCCAGAAAGTCCTACTTTCTTAGAATCGCTTCTTATTGTAAAAGACAAAAAAGATATCAAATTGGCAAGCGCAGGACAAGATTAATCAAATTAACAAGAAATAAACTGCTGCCTTAAAGATATTATTCAAAAATATTTCCTTTCCATCTTAATGTATAAGCCAAAAATACATTTCCAAATCTATGTTTATATTCAGATAACAAACCCTCTCCTGAATAATACTTGCTGGGTTACTTCTGTTTATTCCAGCACACACAGACTTAGATGATCAACTTTAAAGCTTTTATCAAGGGATTTCATGTTATAAACAGAGGTTAATATTTAGACTCCAGAGTTGTTACGTGGGACACACACTGAAGATATTGAAAAACAACTGTAGAAACTTATATTTCCCTACAAAAATTCAGCTTTACACCTTTATGTTATATTTATACCTTCAAAATGAACCTCCTTTCTCATAGTATATAATTTCTTTTTAAGGAGATGAGTTGAGCAACTTTCAAAATGTACCTGCCTCACTAGGCAAGTAACAATCCCTAACTGAAGTACTTCCAGCTGTGCCAAAGTGCATTCATGAAAAAAAAAATTATAATTAAAAATGAAACAGCATAGCTGTACTAAATAATTACCTATGTTTTAATGAATACATATATAATATATATTTTTGAAATTCTTAATCATTTCCCAAAGACAATTATTTTATTTAGACAAACTTTCCATTTTGATCTGTACAATTCTTCCTCTAATACTCCTTGTTCTTTCTGGAGTAAACACCTCTTTTAAAAAAATTCAAAGTGGTTCCCCCTAAGATATAGATTCATTCCTTAGTATTTTGGCTTTAAACATTATGTATTAACTATTTCCAGTATAGAAGTACCACAAATGAAAAAAGATAACAGAGAGTTTCAGAGCTTTGTATTTCTGCACAAGGCTCTCAAGGAGGTACAACAGCGGTAGGGACATTTAGACTACCTTTAAGCAATGTGATAATGTAAAGCAGAGAGCACAAAGCAGAAGTGAGCATACTCTCATCAAACACATTTTTTGAAGTGCTTACTTGAACAAAGTACTATTTGAGGTACTAAAACCATGGAATTCAAAAATATATGTGAGTATTCAATACCTCCTACTAGCTCTTTAAAGTAAATCTATGGTTTTATGTTAATCATATTCATCACAGAATAAATTGATGATTTACTCAAAAAATTTAAAGAAACATAGCCATAGAAATTTCAACCACAAAATGGTCTTTTTCAAAAAATAACGAACTCAGATTACATGTATAACATGCCAATAGTTCACTGATTATGCACCCTATGATTGCAATAAATGCAATCAAAAGGAAAGTGATTATTTAGGATAAAAATGGCCCCCATCCAACACTTAGAATAGAAAATATTTTTCTTTCTAAAAGATACTTCTTACACATCAATTAACAGGTTTTGCTTTTTTTTTTTTTTTTTGGAAAGAAAGGGAGACTCTTAAACTTTTTAAAATAAATGAGGATACAACTTTATTCGTTAAAAATTTTAAATCACCTTATTATAGCTAAATGAGAGAAAGAAACAAAAGTTGGTTTGGGAAAAGGAAATAGAAAAGGGAAAACAAAAAGGTGGGTTAGGAGTGAGAGTTACGGGAATGAGAATGACACAGGAACTAGCAGAGATTCCAAGGTAAAAGCTGGGCTGTGGTCATTTTGACATTAATTCTCCCCACTAACCACTCTTTAAAGTTCTTCAACTGCTCTTGACAGGCCTTTAGTCTGATCTAAACGGGGAAAGAGAACAGAGATGACTGTTCATAGGTTTAAGTGTCATCCTGAATACATGTAAAGAAAAGAGCTAGATATATTTTAAAGATCAGAGTCTTCTTAAATCTATGCTAATGTTTACATATTTTCATTCAATTAGTTGTGCTTCCTATCTATTACCCTCCTTTTAGACAAAGTTTCTGAGATCTAGAAAGTTACTTTAATTCCTATACTGGGAAATAATTTTCAATTAAAACATCCTCTGTCGTCTCCATTTACTTCACAGAAAAACTCTATCATCCATGACCTCCCTGAAGTCCTGGAGAACATGTTATAAAAGGCTCCAAAAGAAGTATGTAAATGTAGACAGGTTAGGTTCTAGGATAGGAGTCAGCAAACTTGAGCCCATGGGCCAAATCCAGCCTGTTCTTGGATTTTTTTTTAAAACTATCTAAAAATTAAGCTTGATTTTTACATTTTTAAATGGCTGAAAGAAAATAAGAGTATTTTTGATATGTGAAAGTTACATAAAATTCAAATTTCAGTGTCCAAATATAGTTTTATAGAACACAAGCATGTCCATTCATTTATGTATTGTCTGTGGTGCTTCTGCAGTAAAACAGCAGAGCTGAGTGGTCACAAGAGGCCATATTGCCTATATAAGCCCAAGGTTTTACTACCTGATCCTTTATAGGAAAATGTTTGCTGAACTCTAGAAGATTAAATGACCTGTAAGATTAAATGATTACCTCATCCAAATCAGATAATCCTAAATTTATCTGCCATCACTGTCAGAAATTCTATTACAACTCTTTCAATTTTTTTTGGTCTGATTCTCTACTAATCTAAATTTTAGAACATGAAAACTTTGGAACATGATTTAATTTTCATAAAGCTACTGGTTTAGATTTCCTAAGGTGATCACAATTGGTTTCAAGTAGGGCTATTTTTAATTCTCATAGCTTAATAAGGATTTTTCTTTAAAGTACCATTTGAAAGTAAAGTCTAGAACAATGAATTGCAAACATCCTGTAAAATTCCATTCACACGAAGTTCTAGAATAGGTAAAACTAATCTATGGTGATTAGATCAGTGATTGTTTATGGAAAAATTAACTGGGAAGAGGTATGAGAAAACCTTCTGGGGTGACAGAAATACCCTACATTTGGATATAGAGATATGGGTTACATGGCTATAGAGATGTATCAAAGCTGAATTAAAAATTTGTGCATGTCACTGCATGTAAAAGTATTTTTAAATTTATAGGGTTAAGAATGAATTAGCAAGAGGAAAAAAGAATACACTTTTCAAAAATATCTTTCAATAAATTACTTTAAAATTCCATTATGATAGAGGATCAAAAATGAAAAAAAAAAAAAAAAAGCTTACTTACAGATTTTAGTTGGATACCCTGTCGTATCTGGTCTAACAGTGCATCTCGTCCAGAGCAGGACACTGGCCGACTGTTCTGCTCCACTTTTTTTAGCTGAGCACCCTCTCTAATTTGATCTAAAAGAGCTGCTTTGTTTCCTGCAGTAGTTGGAACCTGATGGTCCCCATCAGAAGGCAGGCCAGGCGGGGGCGGTGGCCCAGGAGGAGGTGGAGGTGGAGGCGGTGGGGGTGGTGCCACTGGCCCTACCCCCAACACAGATGGAGGTGGTGGTGGAGGCCCTGAAGGTGCTGAGGAGGGAAGGGCTGGAGGTGGAGGAGGGTACATCCTATTTGGCGGTGGTGGAGGGACTGCTACACTTGGCCTGGAAGGAGGCGGTGGTGGAGGTGCAGCTGTGGGAGCTCTTGAAGGTGGTGGGGGAGGAGCGCCTCTTCCCCTAGCAGGAGGAGGAGGAGGACCTGAGTTGTGTGGAGGGGGAGGAGGAGGAGGTGGCCCTCCCCTTGATGGTGGTGGAGGTGGTGGTGCTGAAATGCAAACAGAAAAAAAGAAGGCATGCTTTTTTCTTCTCATAAACATCATATTGAAAAGTAATTCATTTTAACATGTATAAAAATTGAATAATACCAAAAAAGGGTCTCATCTTTGCATTTTATTTTACAAAGATACCTGAGCACAGATGATATCTCACAATTTTTTTTGAGAATTGTCAGCCTAAAGATCACTTTCTTATTGGTTCTTAAAAAAATATGAGCTAAAACAGAATAGTTTATTTTTTTGGAATTAGTACCAGTTCTGAAAGTAAGGGGAATAAACATTTTCTACTTTACAAAATAATAACAAAATATACCAATGAAATTAAACATTTTGTTAATTAGCATTATTTTACATTTTAATAAAAATAAATACCTTCCCTCTTTAAAAAAGAATCAAGTACACTTATTTTTTTAAATAAAATCAATTCACATTCAGAATTATAGTGTAGCATAGCTTAATAGAATTCATTCACATCAATCTGCGCTAAAGCCCAAATATAATGCTTTCCTTTCAAAGTGTAAGCCTTTGTCATTTAATTTACATTTGTACTTTTATAGTATAATGTCTGTATCTCTAAAAATTGTCTGCAATTCTAGTAATGGCATTATAGGAGGCTGGTTGCTTTGTTGAAATGCTCAATTACTTATTCCAGAGACATGAACTGGTTATTAACAAATTAACTGAGAATTTCCATACACTGCAAAATTAAAGTTATTAACAAAAATTACTATTATTCCAGTAGTCATGATATTAGCATTCTTATTCTACATCAGTGAAAATGTAAGATATAACAGAAAAATAAACTTGGCTGAGCATGGTGGCTCATGCCTGTAATCCCAGCACTTCGGGAGGCCAAAGCGGGAGGATCACTTGAGGCCAAGAGTTTGAGACCAACCTGGCTAACATGGAAAAACCCCGTTTCTATTAAAAATATAAAAATTAGCAGGGTGTAGTGGTGCATGCCTGTAATCTCAGCTACTCGGGTGGCTGAGGCATGAGAATCCTTTACATCTAAATATCCTGAGACTAGTACTGGCATAATAATGTTTATGAACTATATAAGTCAATCTATCAATCAAAGTTTAAATGAACACTGGCAATGAAAAAGACATAAGTAAACTGAATGCTTAATTTAAAATGACAGTTAAGTTCTTCACAAGAATGTTTTAACCGGAGCTTTTGCTTAACTACACTATTATGAGTATGCAAAAGCTAGGAAGAAGAAAAGAAAGCAGTCCTAATAAGGTAGCAAAGAGATGACTGTTAATTGGAAAATTTAGAGTATTTTATCTGCATTTTACTGCGATAATTATTAAGACAAAACTGAAATACGAGGTCCTTTAAAATAAATATCAAATCTTAAAAGGTTATAAATTGTGCTCTCAGGTACAAAAGAAAATTTCATACTTTATCCAAGAAAAAGGATTTGTATTTCAAAATAGAAAGTTTACATTATTTATATTCTGGAAATGCGTATATTACTAATTAGAAAGTGATTATATTTAAATTATTACTTCTGAATTACAATAAAATCTGGTGGTTTATAGGATTCCTTAAGTATAACATTTAGGCAACTATAACTTTTTACTTTAAAATAGAATAGCTGGGAAGATTTTGTATGGATTTTTATGAATAAAGAATAAACAAAACCTTGTAAAGTTTTTTTAGTTATAATGAAATAATGTTAAGACACAGTGTGATGGGCCACATTAGTTGTCCATAAACTTCAACATTCTGCTCAAGGAAGGGTTCACATATATGAATGTAACTGTTTTCCATGAAACTGACCTCAAAAGATTAAAACAAAACAGAACGCTGAATAGAGATAAAAGTTACCTTGCCTCCGCAGTTCATTTTTAACAGCTTCAACACCACCTGTTTTTTCAATAAAGTCATATATAACTTTTGACGTTTCTCTGTCTTTAAGTTGTGCCTCTGAGATTCCACACATATCGAAAAGATTCTTCAATTCTGGATCCAAATTATTCAGCTACAAAAGAAAGTAACTGCTAACTATAAAAATATATCCCAATTTAAAAAACATAATTTTAAGTCTCATCTGTGTCCTTCTGAAATTATTTTGCCTAAACTTTTAACATGTTTATATTACTTATGTGCTAACTAAAATATTTTATTAAAAAAAACTGAACAGATATATTCCCTATTTTATTCTTTTTTGTTCCCTGCCTTCAAAAAGAGGGCATCTCTTTTTGAAATCTCATTTAGATTTCTATTAGCCTATTCATGATTCAGACATCTCCAATGCTCATTTATTCTACCTTGTCCTAAGTAAGTATGTAAAAATCAGGAATAAACACAAAAAAAGTAAATTAATTTGAAAACCTGAGAGCAAGGATCTTCCTGTAATCCCAAGCACCTTGCACAATGCCCAGCACAAAGAGGTGCTCAGTATGTTTGTAGAGTTAACATTGTAGCTATAACAAAAATAACTAAAAACATTTTTTACTCCAATCACAAATAATACCTCTTTAAAATAATGCATCCAAACGCTGATTAATTTTTGCCAGCAGTTTCACAGTGCTACAAAACAACGGCACAACTGCCAAAAAGAACAGGAGAATGAAAAGATCTGGAGAATTCAACAACTGAATATTCAGAATTTGATTATACTACTTTCTAGTAATTTGGTATACACTCCCCTGAAATTATCACTTGGCAGAAATGATTTTCTTCTCTTGGCTTTCAAAGCACAAGGATTTTATTTATACAGTGTATAAAGCCAAGGTACACAAAACCTTAGTCTAAGTCTTTAGAGACTTAGCCATGAATGACAGAACAATAATATGGTTTTAAACCTCAGTTGTATACATACATAAAACACAAGCACATTCAAACAGATACTAGAAACCACAAAAAAGAATTTAAAAAAATCTAAAATAGGCCAACGCATTTCCACATACAGTTATAACGTACATGATTTGAAAACATACTTACATCAAAGCCTGTATTTGGATCCCAACCAACATGTCCAATATGCCTGGAGTAGAAAATAGAAAAAAAATAGAAAAACAAAATGCATAAAGGGCATTATAAACACAATATATATGAAATCCAATCTACATTTGGCTTTGCATTTTTGGTCTGAACTAACAGTTCTCACAGACATAACCATATTGTGATAAAAACTATGTACAAGGAGTCAGAAGAACAGGATTCTAGCCCTGACTCTGCTACTAACTGAAACTTAAAATTTTTGTACAATCTCTCTGAGCATCTATTTCCTTAATTGTCAAATTAGCATAAGAGTCCAAGCATTATATATATGACGGGATACGGGTTTCATAATGAGCTAATAAAATAATGCATATGAAAATGCTTGAAATACGTTAAATACCAAAAGTTTTTACTGCCCCTAGGCAGTATCTGTAAACAATTTCTAAATGCTATTTTTAGAGCAAAGTGAGAAATCATTTTTATGTTCAATAATTAGTTGAAGAAACAACTTTATCTAATTTTTCTTTTCTCATAGTTGAAAAAGTAAATAAACCGTAAGATTCCAAGAACATCTATTGAGCAGCTGCCTTAAAAAAAAAAAAAAACTCCAACAAAGTACATAGTTAAAACGGTATCTAAGTGATGAATGTACACACCCTCCCGAAAAGAGAAGAAAATTTTCTAACAAGTTAAACATCAAGAACAGCAATGAATAAATCAAAAGTGAAGATAAGAACAACAAAAGAACTGTCTTACTGGAAATTGCTTGGTGTTCCTATATCTGCCTTGGTTAATCTCTTCTTTTTAGCTTTTCCCTTCTTCTTTTCTTTGGTATGGGAGATGTTGTTGACTTGTGGACCATAAAATCTATTTGTTGTGATTTCTGGATTTTTTATATCAACTGTAGCCATGGGTAGATTAGGACCTGCAAATAAAACCAAATTATATAAAAGGGATATAATTTAAGATAACTGATATACAATCATAATTTACAATTTAAATACTTTTTCTGAAATAGGATCACTTCATTATAAATTATTTATATTTTAAACTTCTACATTTTTTTCATAAAGTGCTGCCTAAATTTCTAAAACCTGTTAAGTTCTTGAAGAAATGAGTGTAGATGCACTATTTCAAAGCAAACTTACATTTTTATGCCATTAAATTTCATAAAGAATATGAACTTCCAGCTAGAATTTAAATATAATTAGTCTAATCTCTTAAATTTTGATTATAATAGCCTCATATCCAACACATTGCTCAACAGTAAAGTGAAACATATCTTGTAACAAGGATAAAGAAAGTGAAGTAAGTATCTATTTTTGTTTTAACTTTAACAAAGAAATATAGCCTTAACTCTTTGTTTCAACTTTATTAGTCAAGAAGAAAAAGGGTACTTAAAATTATTACTACCATTTTTTCCAGAACTGGCATCCTTAAGTCAAATGATATTTTCCCCACCAGTACGCATACACCTTGACTATCAGAAGTATAGAATTTAAAAATTTAAAACGCAAAAATTCTTAAAGCACTCATCTTGTGCAAGAATCAACAGTAAAAATGTCAAAGGCATCTTTCCATATTATAAATAGTATCTTCAGAAGTGGTACTAAATGTAGCACAAAACTTGTCTTACAATTCAAAATAAAATTCTTGATCTTAAAAGTATGAAAGTCTGAATGTGGAGCATTCAACTGAAAAATTCCTTAAAAATTCAACTAAAGGGCAACACATGTTCCTCAGAGATCCTATTTTTATATATGGTTCTCTGACAAATCCTCCTTTGAGACCAAGTTCCTCTGAGGTGACTACATTAACGACCACTTCCAAAACATATGAAATACTATCATCGTTGTGTAGAAAAGAGTTTAAGGCAGCACACTTTAGACTGCTCTTCTTAGAAGGGACCACTTGCAAGGTTGGCCCTCAGTTGACCACTTGGGAAGTTGGATTTCAAGAGGGTTCCCACTATTCCCTGACAAGGTGGGCTTATTGTGTCTAAATTGTTTGTGCTAACAATGCAGTTTATGTTGAACATCTACTTTCCTTCTGGGAGTCTGGAATCTTGGTAAGTGCAAGGCAGGGTAGACCTATGTAACTAGCCCTCAACGAAAACCCTGGGCACCAAGTCTCAAGCTTTTCCTTTAGACAACATTTCACATGTTGTCACAATTCGTTATTGGAGGAATTAGGTGCAACCTCTGTGTTCTCCACTGGGAGAACTCTTGGAAACTTGTGTGTGGTTTTTTTTTTTATGAACTTCATCCCACGTGTCTTTCCCTTTGCTGATTTTGTTTTATATGTGTTTTCACTGTAATAAATGTTTGCCATGAGTACAGCTATACATTAAGTCCTGTAAGTCCTGGTGAATCACCACCTCTGAGGATGGTCTTGGGGATCCCCAACATAATCAATAAATGGCAAATAGAAATCTCAAGGCTAATGTATATTAGTTGATCTTTAAAATCCAACTTGACTGTTATTCTTTAATTATGCCCCAAACTGCCAAAGTATCCTACTTACTAAAATTATCTGAAAAAAAAAAAAAGTTTATTTACATGGGTAAATTGTATATACCCTATTTTCTCCCGACTCTACTATTAAAGATAAAACAAAACTAAAACAAATTTATGAAAGCCATGTCACCTTATCAAAAAAGTAAATAATTTGGAAAGGCATATTTTTAATATCACCAAAATTCAACTCTTTTCCCTTAATATTCAAATACTATTTATATATAATATTTTAATAATCCTAAAGTTTCAGTTACAATTTCATTCAAAAATTCCATAGGAAGTTGCTGATATGGATAAGAAATAGTTTTTGGGAAAAATGAGAGCTAGTGAATAATATGGATAAAATCATTAAAAGCTTTTTTAGTGCCCAGGAATAATCTGAAAAATAACTAGATCAGTAAGTAAAGGTGAGTTAAGCAGTATCGAATGACCTGAAAGGGTGATTAGGACGTGAATTTTCAAATTTGCTCAGGTATCAGATTTCAGCATTTATGTAGCTGTACAAAATAAAGGACTTATTGAGAATATCCAGAATGTAGGGACTAGAGGGTTGAATTGGGGTTACACTCAGACCTTCACAGACTTATCTGGTGGTCTACTTTTACTTCTCATTCTTCCCTTTCTGCCCTCTCACTTCTTATCTTTACCAGTCAGTATCAGCAACACTATCCACAATAAGGATGCTACAAATTACTTTGTTTCTTATCTTTATATCTTAATAAAATGTAAGAATTAAGACAGAATTAGGAGTATCAGAATTAGGTACTCCCTGGCCAGGCACAGTGGCTCATGCCTGTAATCCCAGCACTTTGGAAGGCCAAGGCGGGCAGATCATGAGGTCAGGAGTTCGAGACCAGCCTGGCCAATATGGTGAAACCACGCCTCTAATACAAAAATTAGCCGGGCGTGGTGGTGTGTGCCTATAATCCCTGCTACTCAGGAGGCTGAGGCAGGAGAATCACTTGAACCTGGGAGGCAGAGGTTGCAGTGGGCTGAGATTGCGCCACTGACTCCAGCCTGGGCGACAGAGCAAGACCCTGTCTCAAAAAAGGAAAAAAAGAAAAAGAATTAGGCACTCTCTTTATTCATATGACTTTTCCGGAACTAAGTATTCAAATAGCAACTATAAACAATCAGACTCACCAGTAAAATATAAAAACAGAAAACAACAAAAATATTTTCTGCCACTTTAGCTTATATAAAAGCCATCTATTATACTATAGATGACTAGCATGGAAACACAGTTGGATAAAGTTAAGTTTAATGATTTAAATTATCCAAGCTAGTATATTTTTGAAAAATCAGCTTCTTATAACCTTGATTTATATAACTCACTAGAGAAAGTAATTCAGCTGTCTCTGAGGAAGATTCAAGAATGAGGATAGGAACAAAATGTAAGTGATATGTGAAATGAGTAACAATGTTTAACTCATACCGTAATCAGACTGTGTTTCCCCTCTTCCTCTACCCAAAAATCAGGCATGAATATATTATTATGCATCAACATTATCTCTTTAAGTCATTATAGATGAATTTCATTAGTACTAGTTAAAACATTATTTAAGTAAGACTATAAAGAAAAATCCATATAATGGAGGTATATAGAAAATTAGTATTAGATGGGAAATTAGAGTTTCTTTTCAAAATCGCCTTTCATTTTATTAATGAAAATGAAGGACAGTAAGAGTCAGGTGATCTTTATAAAGTCATATGATTAGTGACAGAAGCAAAAGTGTATTCTGATATCTTGGTTCCTAGTCCACTACCCTTCCAATTAACTACTTTACCTCTTTTTTTTTTTTGAGATGGAGTCTCACTCTCTCGCCCAGGCTGGAGTGCAATGGCGCCATCTCGGCTCACTGCAACCTTCACCCCCGGGTTCAAGTGATTCTCCTGCCTCAGCCTCCCAGGTGGCTGGGACTACAGGTGTGTGCCACTAAGCCTGGCTAATTTTTCATATTTTAGTAGAGATGGGGTTTCATCATATTAGCCAGGATGGTCTTGATTTCCTGACCTCGTGATCCACCTGCCTCGGCCTCCCCAAGTGTTGGGATTACAGGTGTGAGCCACCGTGCCCGGCCAACTATTCTACCTCTTATACCTCTTACACAAAAGTCAAACTACAAGGTGGATAACACCGCTGATTTTACAAATGTCATAATACATTCTTTGTTTACCAATTTTTCAGTTTTCTTGGTCTGTGGTCCAACAAGTCATTATTCAACAAATATTTACTAACAACTTACAGAATTTAGAAAAAAATGGATTTCTATATATTCAAGAGGTTAGGTACTCGGTTATTTCTGTTGACAATGGTTATTTACTTTAGAGTCTGAAGATGTTAGGAAATAAGTTTAAAATGGTATTCTAGAGCCAAATTAAGTATCTGTTTCAAGCGACACACTAAAAAAAGTGATAACCTGTTTAAGGTATAGAGCCATTTTTTAAACAACGTAAAGTATATGAAAGATTTAGTAACAGATGTACATACTCAAGTCATTTCTAGTAAAGTTTAATTATTCCATTTATGAAATTACACTCATCTTAAGAACTACTATGTAAACATATAATGAAGGCGGGCTGTTTTCCTTCTTTTTTAAAAAACAAATGACAAATTAACTCCTTCTGATTAAGGATAACTGTTGCACGAAAAGGTTTTTAAATGTTCTTGTGAACAGACATGTCTAGTTAATTTTAAATCTAAAAGAACTCAAGTTTCCCATTAATTACATAAGAAGCAAAGAAGCCTCACCAAGGAAAACAGTTGAAAAACAGGTGGCCTAGAGGCCTCTGATGTCTAGCAGTCACGAAGCTGAGAACAAATCATTGGAAAGCATATATGCTAAAATGTGAGACTGACCAATAAAGAAATTAGGAGTGAGGAAGTTACTGAACTGCATTTTAGGAATGTATGTAAATTCTACATAAAGTATCTTTTTAATAATTAAAATTTGAAAAGGTGTGGTAAACTGATAATCTAAATAAGGATCTGAGACAAAGCACCTGCATAGCTACTGGAGGACATGGTCCAGGGGCCCACTGCCACCTAGTGGTGGTGCACCAAATACAGTAAAGTAATAATGCTGCCTCCTAAACAGTGGTCTCCACTTAGTGGGGAAAGCAAGATAGTTGAATGCAAAGCAGTTTTAAAATATTACAACTTGTATTAATAATTATTTATTTCATTCTTTGTGTATTAATATATTAATTCCATATTATATGTATATTTTATAAGTATACAAGTATTGGCAATACATGCTGTATAATTTTGTCCTTTAACAACACTATTAAAAAAAAAAACCCTCCATTTATTTAATGAAAGAAGTCTGAAACCACTGGGCCAAATGATTAAAACTAAAGATTTAAAACCAATGGCCAACTCATAGAAAGAAACTACATTTAATTCTTTTTTTTTTTTTTTTGAGACGGAGTCTTGCTCTTTTTGCCCAGGCTGGAGTGCAATGGTGTGATCTCGGCTCACTTGCAACCTCCGCCTTCTGGGTTCAAGCAATTCTCCTGCCTCAGCCTCCCGAGTAGCTGGGATTACAGACATGCGCCACCATGCCCAGCTAATTTTTGTACTTTTAATAGAGACGGGGTTTCGTTATGTTGGCCAGGCTGGTCTTGAACTCCTGACCTCAGGTGATCCGCCCGCCTCAGCCTCCCAAAGTGCTGGGATTACAGGCGAGAGCCACCGCGCCCGGCCTGAAACTACATTTAATTCTAAGTGGGTCTCTTAGTAGGGGTAATAAAATTATGAAACACCACTGTTATATAAAGAATTTTCAAATTCTATCTATTCATGGAAACTAGGTGCCTCTTCAGAAATTCATTTTATAAATGTTCAGCCCTCCATATTCACAGTTCCATATCCATGCATTCCACATCCATGGATTCGACCAACTGTGGATTAAAAATAAAAATGGATGGGTCCATCTGTTCTGAACATGTACAGAACATTCTTGCTATTATTCCCTAGACAATACAGTATAACAACTATTTACCCAGCATTACTTCTCAGCCTTTTGGCTAAGACCAAATGTACCTAGCATTTACATCGTATTAGGTATTATGAGTACTCTACAGAGGATTTAAAGCATATAGGAGAATCTGTAGTTACATGCAAATACTATGTTGTTTGTATCGCAGACTTGAGTATCAATGAAGTTTTGTATCCATGGGGGGATCCTGGAACTGATCCAACATGGATACATGTATTTACAACCTTAATTTTAATTATATTATTTCTACAGCATCTACACTTT
The DNA here is from genome assembly GCF_029289425.2 of Pan paniscus. Taxonomy (NCBI): domain Eukaryota; kingdom Metazoa; phylum Chordata; class Mammalia; order Primates; family Hominidae; genus Pan; species Pan paniscus. The sequence continues at coordinate 160,558,115 of NC_073255.2, forward strand.
AAAATATGGGGTTACTTTCCCCAAAGTGTTTCGATGGCACCACTAGAAAGTCTTCTCTGTTGGTACTCAATACTGTATATACTCTCCAAACTCAAAATAATGTAACAAATTCAAAAAGGTTGAAATACTAGGCTTATATCAAGGAAAATTTCTACTACTACATTAAAAATTCACAGATGAGCAACCTGTAACTCAGCTGCTTCTGTTTCTTTTGCCTCTGCCATGTACTAATTTATATATTCTGAGACATGATATTTACCCTGTGTCTCAGTTTTGCCTTCAAAATCATCTTGACATAACATAGTGGTTAAAGGGCCAGTCTCTAGGGTCAAATCATCTGATGCTGAATCTTGCTTCACTACTTACTAGTTATGAGACCTTGAGCAAGTTACCTATCTGTGCTTCGGTTTCCTTATCTATAAAAGAGATAATAGGAGCTACTTCAGAAGGTTGCTGTACAGTGCCTGGCAGGTAGTAAAAGATCATTAACTAGTAGTTGCTATTATTGTTGTCATCATCTTCATCAGAATAACTAATATTTATTAAGCACTATGCTAAGCTTTGATTACTTCAATCCCCGTAACAGCCCTAAAAAGTATTAATATTTCTATTCAAAAGAAAAAGTGAAACTATACAATATTTGGTACCTGTTAAGCACTACTGAAGGTAGTCAGGCATTTAAAAAATTAATAATAAGGTAAACAACCCAGAATTTAATACAGCAACATTTGGTTCATGTTTCTGTATCAGGAAAAGAAATTTAAGGACAAAATCAAAAGGCAACGCATCTGTTTAAAAGAAACAAACCCCAACAATCACCAATAGCTGCCATATATTAAGAACTTTGTATTATGTAAGTTTTTCTTGAATAATCATTCTAGGTTCTGATAAGAGGATTTGAGATATGCTTTTAAAAAGCAGCCATTTTCTCTATCACAACAAAGTGTGCTGGAGAATGGTTCTTTACCTTCATAGAGTCAGGGACCTCATTTAAATACGATGAAAGCCATGGATCCTCTCTCTCCAGAGAAAAGAACATATTTAGCACACAATTTCAGGGAGTTTATGAAGTCTAGAGTAAGAATTTCTACCCCTGAGACCTTATCTTTTACATCCTGGTATTCTGCTTTTACTCTCTGGTATTCAATGTTTTTTAAAAAATGAATTCATAATACTTCAAGTGGTCATTATCAAATTAAAGAGCATTATACAGAGCTAAATTAGTTCTAAATACACCACAACAGTAGGTGTTCATTTTGAAAGGGGCTTCATATAACACATAAGCAATGTGAAATAATATTTTGAAATAAGAATGAAAGGTAAATCTTAAAGTAGGACATTAACAAATATTCTAGACAAAATGTACTGCCTCTAGGAAAAATGTTAAGGTCCGATTGTATACTTAGTCAACTGTGAATCCAGAATTAAAATATAAGTATTAGTGATCTTCACCCTATGTATTCTTTCTTCATGTTAGAAAAATATCAAAGAATATTGTTTCCCAAGTCTCATCTGTCAATCATTAATTAAAAATAGGAACACAATAAACTGTATAATTTGATCATAGATACTAAACATTACTTACTAATGTATGGTACATGTTTCCACAAGGATTAACATGTAAAAGATACTAAATATTACTAATGTATGGTACATGTTTCCACAAGGATTAAACTGTCATCTAAAATCTTAAAAGATTAATAACTGTCAAAAAGCTTACCGTTTGGGGGATCTCGTCTTTTCTCTGTTAGAAAATAAATTAGAAGAATATTATTAAATATATGTAAGACAACATCAACATAAAAAAATTAATTCACTAAACTGTCTTATTCCTAAATTGACATACGTGTGACTAAGGAAGATTTTTCAGAAGACCCGACATTTAAGTAGAGATCTAAATAAAATAAGTAAGGGAACAATACATTCAAAGGCCCCAAGGAGGGTGCAACATGAAAGAACATCATGAAGACTGGACTACAGTGAGCAAATGGCACAGTGAAAGGAGACAAGAAGGAAAGTCAGGGACTAGATCATGTAGGGTTCCACAGGCCATGGTTAAGGACTATAGATTTTATGTGTATATGATAGGAAGCTCTTACAGAATTTTAAATAGAGAAAGTGATATAACCTAACCTACAATTCTAAAAGTTTACTCTGGCTACCGTATAGAAAAGAGATAGTAAAAAGGATTGAGTAGCAGCTGGAAGACTAGTCAGAGAGCTAGTGTGGCAGCCCAGCTGACAGATCATGGCGGCCTGGATTAGGATGGTAGCAGCAGAAATGGTAAGAAATAGTCAGACAGGACATGTTTTTGAAGGCAGAGTCAATAGGACTCTGATAGGATTTATGAGGGACCATGGTGAGCCTGAGGGATAAGATGGAACAAATGCCTTTTACTGAAACAAGGAAGATTAGTAGAAGAATAGGAACAGATCTGAGTGGGGCTAAGGTTCAGGATACAGGACATGGATCAAATATTCTGCTCAGACCGTGTTAAGTCTAAAGGCTATTCTGCCACTTGAGTAGACAGAGTCTGAAGGTGAGGGAAGATGTGTCAGTACTGAAGAAAAAACTTTAAGAGTCATTGGCATACAGTTTTTGGAACTATAGGACTGGATGAAAGCACATGTTCTTTCTTCTGAAACTCATCTGCTTAAGATGATTTTGGAGAGGTTCCCCTTTCCTAGTCACCCTTCTCCACTTTACAAGAAAAACACCTGGTTCACTGTTGTCAAATAATAGTTCTACTCCAATTAACTTAAAGCTTTATACTATCCTGCATTGTTCTATAATTGTTTTATATGTGTTAGAGTTGTTTCACACACTAAACTAAGTTCCTTATGGGTTTTATAGTATATAGTATTAGGAACAAAATAGAAAGACAAGGCAATGTTTACAGATCTTGTTAGCAATTCTGCTTATTTGCTTCTAAGCTTACCTAAAGTCTTTGTTTACAAAGTATAAAATACTTTTAAAACTTTACAAAAAATGCTATCACAAATGCAAAATTAAAAGTCAATATATATGAAATTTTATCAACAAAAAAGGTTATTGTATTGGGCCCTTCGGTAAATCTAAAAAAAATAGTTCTCAACAAAAATATTATTTATTTTAAGGTAAGGACCACCACATTTTTTTGTAAATAGTAAATATTTCAGATAATAGTTTTGGCTTTGAGGACCATATAATCACTGTCATCACTATTTAACTGTGTTGTGACAAAAAAGTAGCCAAAGACAACATGTAAACCAATGAATACAGTTAAGTTTCAGTAAACTTTTATTTACAAAAAACAGGAAATGGACCACACTTGCCCCATGAGCATTAGTTTGCTGGCCTGATTTAAGTAATTAAAAAAGGGTTACCAGATTTCCTTTGTCGACGGCCCAAAAGGTCTGTAACTGCTTTTCGAAATTTTTTTGCTTCTTCTTCATTGGCAAAATTAAGAGCAACTTGACAAGTCTGAAATATTTTCATCACAAAGGGGAAACAACAGAATGTATGAATTTAGCTTTATATCATAAAAACAATGAAGAAAAGAAGTATATTTCTAAAGAACGAAAGGTTAATTTTACTAGCAGATAAGACATTATTTTATGATCTGAATAACTTAACACAAAAGCATGAAGAAGTTCAAGTAAAAGATTACTATTAGAGAAGTTACCTATCACAGCAGACACATATACTAATTTGAATATTTCATCTTCAGCAAAAAAATAAAATAGCAAATTGAATTTGATCTTTCAATAAGGTTCTATAAATAATTTGGATTAGAAAAGGCAAGCAATGAAAAAAGTAAAGATGGCAATAAAGAAAAATATGACTTACATCTCCAGCAAAGGTATGAAAATATCCTCTAGGACTATTATATACAAAGTTATTGTATAGCTCTTGTTCCCACAATAGTTTCCCATCCTAGAAAAAAGTTAAAAATTAAAATAAGAACTACCAAAACATAATCTCTAGGAATAAAACAAAGAAGATGACTCATATTAAGAAAACTGTTTATATTAAAAATAACTTTTAGTGCACACATGTAACATATTTATAATATATAAATAGTGTCACATAATCTAATCAGTAATTTCTTAAAACTGCAAACACTGGATAACGTATCTTTCATAAAACCTACATATCAAGTCAGTTTAATTCAGCTAAGATATAATCTCACTAGCCAACCATTTCCAAATTCAGCTACTTGGTCAAATACGTAATAACCAGAATAATTACTAGGTCATCAATGTTACATAGAAGGAATAGGATACTTTTGTACATGAACTGATTACCAAAGCACAGTTCCACCAGCAATATTTAGACAATGTACTATCAAACACTGCAGGAATACTTTATGTTCTTTTCCTCAATTTTATAGATGTGGGAGGGTCAAATATACCTTCCTTGTACTACTAATTAACCATCTTCAAATTCTTAACTTTTGCAGAGTACCTTTCTAATTATATACTAGTATAAGTAGTATTAATCATGATGCAGAAAGAGACTGATAATTAAAATGTATCAAGGTTAAACTATGGATAAGAGTGCCATGATGGCTGCCATATCTATTGCCACAGTATAAAAAATATGTTTAATCTTAATACCAAAGGTGACGAATTATGAGTGTCCAGCAATTGGAAATAAGTGGTTAGAGAAAGATAGTCATTGCCCTATTCAGAAATGCAAGGTTCTACCTAGACCACAATTTAAAAATATGTAAAATACACTGTTCACACATTATAACCACTGCAATGGAATCCCTTTCTTCTTAGTGGAGTAGTATGTGTATGCCATTTCTAAATAGTGCTTCTCAATGGTTATGAGAAATATGTCAAAGCACTTGGGGGTTTCTTTCAAACTATGTATGTGTTCCCCACCCCCCAGAATCACTGCCATAGTTAGCGCCACTGCTAGTGATTACTAGTAAGCCACTGCTAGTGACAGAAGCATGTCATATCTCTCAGCTGTCTTGGAAGCAGACATTAAGATGCACTAATTTAGCCCGGGACTGGTGGCTCAGGCCTGTAATCCCAGCACTTTGGGAGCCTGAGGCAGGAGGATCACTTGAGTCCAGGAGTTTGAATCCAGGCTGGGCAAAACAGCAGAACCCATCTCTACAAAAAAATACAAAAATTAGCCAGGTGTGGTGGCATGCACCTGTAGTCACAGCTACTCAGAAGGCTGAGGTGGGAAGATTGCTTGGGCCAAGGAGATCAAGGTTGCAGTAAGCTGTGCACTCCACGCTGGGTGACAGAGCAAGAGCAAGACCCTGTCTCAAAACAACAACAACAACAACAAAAGCAGCACTAATTTACCAAATACCATAACTGAGATCTCATTTAATCTCAGTGAAATACTTCATAACAAAGCAAGATGGTTATCTGATTTTACAAATAAAGCTGAGACCAGAGGTGTAAAAATCTCTTCACTGTTATCTATCAGGTCATATTAGCGCCCAAGAGTTTAGAGGCAGTTTTAGTTTTTTGTAATTAAAATCTCATTGCACTTATTGCCACATATAAATATTAATCATGGAGGCTTACTTACAGAATGGTTTTTAAAAAAATAATGGAGACTTCATCTTAGCAAAATATTTTTATGACAACTGTAAGAAATGAATACCTAACAAGGTATTCAATCTATAACAATGTGATTTATGATTGGGAGGGAGGGATATAAAGCTACGAAAATCTGAATATATCTATCATGAGAAACAATATAAGGAAAAATGAGTAGCAAACAGATTTTTATAGATATCGAAATGTTTTAAATCTGGGCTAAATAATAGTACATACTGAGCTAAAATATTATTTTGTTGTTACCTGAACAGACTATCTACGCTATTCTATAATGAACCAGGTGGAATAAAAGAGTTTCATTAAAAAAATACAGAGTGTAAAGAAAGCCCAAGAACCAACAGGCATAATTAAAAAAAAAAAAAAGCCTTAATGCGTGGTAGCAGTAGAAAGATAAAATAGGAAACTATTCACATTCTGGCTTCAGACACGTTCCCATTTGGTCATGATTTCCGTATGCAATATCTAAAAACCAAGCTTCACTCTTCTAATATTAGTTTATGTACAAATTTAAATATCACATATAGGATAAACAAATCTAAACTAAATTATAATTGATATAGAAAACCTAATCATGTAGTTTAAAGTGAAAGCAAAACAAAACTCACCTTAATGTCAAATATTCTTAAAAAATAAGATCTCTGTGGATTGTCCTTAACAAGACAAGCAACACCACTGCACTTCTTTGACCACATACAGTTCCGATCTGCTGCATATAACTGCACCACTGCTGAAGACATAGTCTGCAAAATATAAAATTATAACCATTAGGTTCAAAATAATATGTAGATGATCATAGCCCCTGCTGACAGCTTGACCGCAACCACCCAGCTAAGCTGCTCCTAAATTCCTGATTCACAGAAACAGGAAATAATAAACATGTATTGTTATTTTAAGCCACTAGTTTCTGAAGTAATTTCTTATGTAGTAATAAATAACTAATATAATAATCATATAACAATAATTACTGAAAACATTTATTGATGCTTAAAATGTGTTAGGAAATGTGTTAATCACTTTTAAATATAGCCTCATTTGTTATTACTATGATAACTTCATTTTTTACTTGAGAAACCCGACACCAAAGGGGGTAATTTGCCCAATACCACACAGCTAAATGGCAGAGCTGAAATTCCAAATCCAGGCAATTTGTGACTTCAAATCTAGCATTCTTACTCCCCCTATTACACTGTTTCCCCATAAAGTGAACACTTAAGCAATGAAGTAGTAGCATTAGTAATGGCTGACTTGTATAAAGCAGTTAAGCACTTATCTAGATAAGGATTGAGACAACTTGAAAGCAGTATTACCACCCTGGAAGGCAGATTATAGTATCTCCTTTCTAAAGTGAGTTTAAGATTGTAAGTGATTTGCACAAGTGGCCACACAGTTTTAATGCTATACTGAGGATATGAAAAAGATTTGAGTGACTATTGTCTCAATTTTACCAAGGATAGTCCCTAAATAGAACCCTTTCAGATGTATAGGAGGGAAGCTAACTCGTTACATGCAATGGACACTTTAGGGCATTAGGATTTTCCAGTACACCATGTTGCCCCCTTCCTCAAGACTATATCATGAAAAGGTGTAAACTAATTTTATTCTAAATTAAGTTTACTTTATAACCTAGAATGTAACTATTCAACCTTAAGTTTCTATGAAAGTGATACACACTTACACTGATAAAGCACTTACAAATCCTCTGAAAGCCATAATTATGTTTTCTGATAAAGTAATTTCACTTCTAAACTAGAAATTAAGAAAATCATTTAGAATATAATACTTCATATTTTAATATAAATATAAAAATAAAATATTTCATATAAATATATATTTTTTTAAAGAGGAAGAACTGAAATAAACTAAAATAGGAGCTGATTAAGTAATTATGGTACCTTAGTTCAACGGAATTTGGGCTCTGTAATAAAAAATAGACTACATTAAGATTTGAAGATACGCTGTTTTAGGTTTACTTAACTATGCCTGAGGGGTGCCCTCTTTTGGTAAGAGGAATTTCAAAGAACAATTATATGCACAAATCTTTTATTACTAGATACTAAATTCAGAAATGTAAGATCAGTATACTGTTAGGATCAAAAGTCCATAAAGACTTGCTCAGATAACAATGTTCAATGTTATGTTTTTAACATTACAGACCAAACTCAACCTTGAACTTCACACACAGTACTGAGTAGGACACAAAGGAACAGAAAAATTTCTGCAAGAGTCAATAAAAATTATGATAACTTAAAAACAAAAAATGTGTATCCTGGGACACTGGGTTTCAAAGAGGAGACTGAAGAATGTGGGACACTTTTTGGCCTGCTCAAAACACACTTGTGTTTGCAAGTGCACAATCTCAGGATGATAGTGCCACAGGCATCCTGCTGCCAGCACTGAAAACTTCAGAAAAATGCGTCTTGCATACACTATCTAAAGGTACCAAATACCAGGCTGAAGAATTCAAAAATCAAACAAGCAATTTGTTAGTTCTAAGGAGAATTCACATAAAGTCTTTTTTAGTATGGTGCTGTCAAAATACATTCATTTCTAAAAAGAAAAGCAATTAGGAAACTAGATGTACCAAAATGAAGATCTAAAAATCTCCCTACTTCGCTTTTTACCAGAAATCAAGAAATAACAGCTCACACACACACACACACACAAAAGTTATTCAATAGGGTCTGAAATTCCATTATGAAAATCCCCTTGCTAGCCAAAGGACTAAATATTCATGATGTTATAAATATTCACGTTGTAAAACATGTGGCTATATATGTGAACTTTAAAAAACAAAACAAAACAAAAAAAACCCAAACTAAAAAACATTTAAACCTTTATATAAACTTAAATTCTTAAAACACCTGCTTAAGAAATAAAGACTAACAATGCTATAATTTTTCACAGACAGGATACTGCATTATAAACATTAAAACTAAAAAAACAACTATTCAAAAGCAATTTTCAGTAACTGGATTTTCAAAAAATTTGCTACACTCTTATTATGAGTCTAAGTGTCTATTTCATTAATTCTTACCTTCATCTGGCAGTCTGAAAATGACATACCACAGCACCTTGTAAAGCCTTTTCTAATTCAGAATAATTACAGTGAATATGAGAATAACTACTATACATTTAATACAGTATATTAATGCTAGACAATATAAAAACAGTCACTAATCCCCACACTCTAGATTGACAGTGACTTAATTAAGTTTTTAAAGACATTCCTTCCATTCCTTTAAGTAATTACAACGAATCAATTCCATTCCTTCTTGTCTTTCGTAATTAAGAAGATATTAATGAAAAACAACCTAAGAACAAGTGCTTAGGAAGGGAAATCTATTTCTTATTACCCTAATAATGTTAAGGTTAAAATCTGGTAATTAAAAGGAAAAAAGTACTGTATCAACTTTGGTAGAAACAGAACCTGTCATATCTTGTGTATTCCTGATACTTCAGTACTGAGTAACTGTAATGACATATTCATTCTCAGAACTATGATGATCAAGGGCAGGAAGAATATGGGGGATGTATTCTAGGAAGTGAATTCCCTCCCACTGTCCTTCTGCCTGGGACTTCCACCTCTTTGAGGTTGACTCTGCACCAATCGAGAAGTATTTCTCTGATTCCTTAGGTTGAAATGACTTTTATTGGAGTTTTTTGGTTTTTTTTTTTTTTTCTCACATTTCTGAAGTGCTTGTTTGTGTACCTTGTGTTACTCTGTTATTCCACTGGTCTTACTCTAAATCAGAATAATTTTCTGTATTGATTTCCTAACCACTAAAAAGACTGCAATTCCCATAAGCACTTAAAGTAGTTCTGCAAGCTTGTACTTTCACTCCACCTATACTTTGTCCCCAAGTGAACAAGTATTTGTTAAAAACTACATGTTCTGATTTTGATAATGATACTACAATAATAACAGAATGACTCTGATTTTAGGATATATAGCCTGAAATATTATAAAGAGGCATTATGTCTGCAACTTATTCTCATGTTATTCAGAAAAAAATAACATGCATGTATACATATATATAGAGAAAAAAACATGGTAAATGTAATAAACATTTGGCAAATCTGGATGAAGGATATATAGAAGTTCTTTGTACTGTATCTTTAAGTATGAAATTATTTCTAACTTTAACAAGCACGAATGATTCATTAAAATGTATGACCCTTAGCTCTCTTTCACAACCACAGCAATCTTGAGAAGGTGGTCCTCTCCCCAGAGCCATTACTACCTCTATATATGTTAGCCACTGCTGCAATGGCCCAAAACTAAGAAAACTCCCACTTCCTCCTATTCCCTCTATATGTGTACCAACTTTCTGAAAAGTTCTATCCTGCATAAGACTTAAACCACAAACATTCAGCACTTCTACTGTTTAAATTCCTTTCACATTTTCAGAACAACCACATTATGTAACAGGTCAGAATAAGAATTTTAGATCAGGAAAACAGGTATTTCTTTGACTACGGAAACAGCTAGACCACAAAAAGACTAGAAAATACTAGGAGTCACAGGGATCCTTGTTTTTAGCCATCAACTGCCTACAACAAATACTAAAATGATTTAATACTGAATAACTGAATATTTAATAACTGAATATTTAATAATAACTAAAATTATTTTAATCTAACAAATATACAATGTTGTTAAAGAAAATATTTAAACATATTTTCTCTTTTTATTTTTGAGACAAGGTCTTGCTCTGTCACCCAGGCAGGAGTGCAATGGTGAGTGAGATCGCTCACCGCAGCATCAAGCCCCTAGGTTCAAGTGATCCTCCTACCTCACTCAGCCTTCTGAGTAGCTGGGACTACCAGCACACACCACTATGACGGGCTAATTTTCTAATTTTTTGTAGAGATGCAGTCTAACTATGTTACGCAGGCTGGTCTCAAACTCCTGACCTCAAGTGATCCTCCTACCTTGGCCTCCTAAAGTGTAGGGATTACAGATGCGAGCCACTGTGTCTGGCCAAAAATATATTTTCAATAAACATCCAAAATACACTAAATGTGGGGGGGAAATCATATGACTTAACAAAATAAAGTCTTTTCTATGATCATGTTGGCCTAGATTAACAGTCAAATACTCCCAACTTTTATATGTACGCATGTATCTGAATGTGCATTTGGCCTCAAATGTCTGAAAACTAACATGAGAAAATCCATTCTAAGTCTTCTCATTATATAAAAGCTAAGATTTAAATACATTCCTAGATGCTCTGATGATATATTTACATGAAATGACCTATTATTACTCTGAATATACAGTTGGCCCTTGAACAATACGTGTTTGAACTGTGTGGGTCCACTTACATGCAGATCTTTTTCACTAAATACAGTCAGGACTCCATATCGCAGGGTTCTGCATCCGCAACCAAACGTGGATTGAAAAATACAGTTATTAGCAGGATGAGATACCCACAAAACAGGAGGGCAGACTTTTCACATGGGTGGGTTCTAAAGGACCTCAGTATGTGTGAACTTTGGTAACTGTGGGTGGCCCTAGAACCAATCCCCCATGGATACTAAGAGATGACTGTAAAATTTTAATCTATACATTATAAAAAGTAGTATAAAAGTAAAGAAATGCAAAGAATTTGGTTGAATTCCTACAGTTTATTATGTAGTGATCTCATGAAACAATGTTCTAAATAATTAAAGTAGCAACACCTGTTACCTGCCCACCTCAAAACCCAATACAGAAATCATAAATTTAAAAAAGAAAAACAATGTATCTGGCAGGGAACAACAACTCCTGAGAGTGGTGAGTATCAGTAAGAACTATCCAGGAAAAGAAAACACAAAAATTCACTTTGGAGACAAGGGATCTTATCACCTGGTAATTTCTACAATGAGAAATAACCAGAAAAGAAAAGAGAAAACAAACAAAAACAGTACACGTTTTAAAAAGAATATGGCAATGACAAAAGACTCCACAAGAAATAAATTTCTAAAAAAGCAAACCTGGAGCAATGAAGGAGGAAAACCACAAAAGCAAAAAGTAACAAACAGAATCTCAACAGTGAAGAAAAACGGAGCCAGATAGAAACAGCTGCTATCTTAGGGACCAAACACAGAGAGTCTTTTAGATCTTAGCTGCTTTTTAAGAAAATGTCTCTGCCAGACATATTTGTTCACCAAATGTTTATGAAGAACCTCCTATGTACAAGGGACTGGGATAACTGGGGGTGAGGACAAGAATGAAAATGAGGGCAAATACAAAAATGAATTAGACAAGGTCCTCATAAAACATCTAGTTAATAAAGGGGAGATTGGCATTAATAACTATTAAAATGCTACTAGGAAAAATTAGTATGCAAGAAAAATGTAAAACCTAACTAGTGTAGGAAGGCTTCCCTGAGGTGACATCTTACCTGAAGAATGAAAAAGGGTGAGTCAAGTGAACAAAGCGTTGGTGAGGAGTAAGTATGGAGGAAATGGCATTCTAAGTAGACTCATCAAAAAGACCCTACCATAGGAAAGTTTGGTGAACTGTGTGGAGTAGGAAATAAGAAAGAGAAGAGTGGCATGGATTGAAGACACAGATTTAATGTTAAAGTAATACAAAACACAGCTCAATTCAGTGATTTAAAGAGATAAACAGCCACATACAGTTTGGAAACCTTGACTGGAGATTTGGTACAGTAGCACATCATTCCTGTAATGGCCCTTGATTCAAGTTCTTATATATTATCTTCCTCCACTTATGCTGGATTTGTCTACGTGACTTGTTTTGATGAAGAAGACATTGGTAAATGGAAGGAGAAGCGGGAATACTTGCACCTTGTAGCTTGCCCTTTTGGAAGTGCTGCCCTAAAACCTGGAATCAAAGACCACATAGAGAGCAAGGCCCTAGTCCATTTCAACTGTCCTTTCTGAGCCCAGTCCCTACATTCTGGTGAGATTAGTCACCAGCAGACCAATCACTCAATCTACAGAATGAGAAATCTGTTGATACTGCTATAAGTCACAAAGTCATTAGGTGGTTTGTTTGCAACAACAGATAACAGATGTAGGGGATTGTTTTAATATACTAAAAGACATAACCTATAAGAAATGGCTCCACGTCTTCCTCTATTCCATTTCTAGCAGTATAGTTATGACAAATTTTTGGTTACAAATCATAAAAGTTTTAGACCTCACCTTCATTATCAGTGCACATTCCTGTTTGGAACCATTTAAAAAATCACTTTATTATATACAAAAAGCCATATGGAAAGGTGTGTGCTACACAGCAGGCTTAGGTCATTCACAACCACACACCAATCTTATATACTGCCTATCATTTAAATTCATACATCCAGAAAATTGCAAAGTATTATGTGGCACAGACCTTTAGCATTACCAGTAAACAATCAAAATTAGATGTTAAAACTAAAAATGGCAAGTCTTACGGTATTCTCAACTTTCTACTACCAGAAGGATAATCATATACAGATAAAGGTGAGAGGAATACTGATCTCATTATAGACTGGGTTATATTTGCAAATGGGTGAGGACACTGTGTTAAAAGGGCAGCTCATAGGTGTGGCTGGTTCTCTTCTGCCCTACCCTGTAACTTAAGTGGATCTACTTAAAAGGAGTTTTTCCTCTCTCTTCTGTCTCCTTTTCCTTCTGTTTCTTGCAAATTCAGTTGGATTATGGTAAAACCTGAAATTTGGGTCTGGATTTTCAGGGAATAAAGTTGGAAAGGGGGTACCCTAGGAGTCCCAGCTCACCAATGAGTTTATTTTTATTTTTATTTATTTATTTAGATGGAGGCTCGCTCTCTCACCCAGGGTGGAGGAGTGCAATGGCACGATCTTGGCTAACTGTAACCTCCGCCTCCCAGGTTCAAGCAATTCTCCCACCTCAGCCTCCCAAGAAGCTGGGATTACAGGAACCCACCATCATGCCCAGCTAATTTTTGTATTTTTGTAGAGATGGGGTTTCAGCATGTTGGCCAGGCTGGTCTTGAACTCCTGACGATCTGCTTGAATCTGCTTGACGATTGCTTGAACTCAGGCGATCTGCTTGCCTCACCCTCCCAAAGTGCTGGGATTACAGGCGTGAGCCACTGTGCCCGGCCCAAAGTTTAACATTACTGGTGGAGCCCCAAGTCCTGATAACAAGGGGAAAAAACAGAGAGGGAGGGAGAGTGCAACTGCAGGATGGAGGGAGAGAGAGGGAAAGAGAGAGGGAGAGAGAAAGAGGGAGGCAGGAAGGAAGGGGGAGAGAAAGAGAGATTTTTGTTTTTTAACTTTGCTACTACTCTTCTGTGGGAACAGTTTGGGACGAGAGGGTTAAAAGTAGTTACTGCAGTTGCTGGTGGGATGTGGGTATTCCTGAATGCTAGAGCCAAATAGCACTTAATACCACTTCACCATATATTTTCTCAAGCATATAATCCAATCCCCTCATTTTATAGGTGAGCTCAATTTATTTGCCAGAGGTCACATATTATACAGCTTTGGATGAATTTCCCAATCAGTTGCTAATTCTATACTCAACATACACTACATAATCAGTGATTCATCCCAATCCTAATTTGTCATATTTTTGCCCTATGCCAGCTAAATGATTCTCCAAGAAGGATATATCCTTAATATAGTTTTATTCCTCTAACGCCCCCTTTTGGTTTGTTTTTTACCTTAATTTTGGGGCAGGGAAAATGGCAGGGAGGGAGAGTTTGTGGTAGTGGTTGTAGAAAGTAAAGGATTGCTGGTGCATGAGAAAAAAAAACATGTTTATGAAGGGAAAAACTCCAAACAGACATTAAGTTGTTTGTCCTGGGGAAAAGAGGTGAACTTACCATGAAGCTAATTAGGTTTAAGTTTCAGGATCTTTTACTTCGTAGAGTCCCTTACAAGGCTTGGATTATTCTCCTTTGGGACACAGGACCAGCAGCAACTGTAGCCTCATGCCTAGGGGCTCCTCTTTAGCTGTCCCTGAAGATGATCATGGTACTTCCATCAAGAATGCACTATCTCTGTATCCGCCTAGCTCCTAGCAGTAATTTCCTGTCCCTCTTGGACCACATGATGCATCCGGACTCAATCTTTAACCCAAGGATTTGCATGAGTGTTGCCCAGCTCCTGCTGGGTGTGACGACATACTATGATCCAACTACATGGACACTTCTGGGGTCAGGGACAGTGGTCCAAACAAATGAGATGTAAAGTTCTCCCCAGGCAAGAAACATGTTTTATGCAAAGTGAAGGAAATTACAGATGTGCTATTACATTACTAGTAACTGGTTTCAAAACTTTTTTTTTCAGCTTCACAGCTATTGATAGTAAATAAATTTTGAGCAAATATGTTAGAGCAGGAGTCTTTTTCTGTAAAAAGCCAGATATTTAATACTTTGCGCTTCCAACTCATGATCTCTTTCAACTCATCCATTGTTGCACACAAAAGCAGCCATAGATTATATGGATATGCCTGTGCTGCAAAAAACTTTATTTATAAAAACAAGCAGGCTGAATTTGGTCCATGGTTGGTACTCTGTCAAGTCTTATGCAAGAGGAAAAGACTCTTCCTATATAAAATATAAAACTGTCATGTAAAGAAGTGACGAATGAATACATGGCCACAATAGGTAGAAAAAAAGTACCAAATAGGTATAATATATTGGACTGTTAATTAATAATAAACACAGCAAGTTATAATAGCAATAAGCTACTTGTCTAAATTTTGTGAAGTTTATGGCATTTTTTATTTGTTGTGATCTTTTCTCACACCAAATAAACATTCACTTTTAGACTTAATTTTGGATTGTTTTTCTTAATGAGAGCCGCTCCCAATTATAAGCTTCAGGCCACAAAACCTGGATTAGCCTTGCTTGGGGTGAGAAAATGATGCATCAATCAGAACAACAGAATTTTGTATATGAAGAAAACAAACAACTATCTAAGCGAATATATTCATTTTGCCAAACCACACTTAACGAAACAACTTTTGAACATATAGTGATCTTATCCATTTAAGAAAACTAAAGCCAAGCAACTTCAAAAAAACACAAAAACACTAAGATAGGTGGGTAATGACAATGAGTGTATCTGGAAGGAGGAGAGTCTTCTATATTCAATGTTTTAAGAATCCTTCATATAACATTTTTTTTTTAAGAGAAAGGGTCTCACTATGTGGTCTAGGCTGGTCTCCAACTCCTAGCTTCAAGTGATCCTCCTGCCTTGGTCTCCCAAAGTGCTGGGATTACAGGCATGAGCCACCATGCCCAGCCCCATATAATATTTTTAACAGATGATTACATAGCATTTGCTTAAATGCTTGCTGTAATGGGGTGCTCACAACTTGAGGGAAAAACTATCTTACTGTTTAAGCAGTAAGAATATCTTACTGTTAGAAAATTTTACATCGTTAATCTAAACCTGTTTTCCTGGCAATTGCCACCCACACGTTTTGTATTTTTTATTCTTTCATTCAAGTATCTGTTGAGCATTTGTTATGTGGCAGGCATAATGCCAGGTACTATAGCTATAATAATGCAAAACCGAAGGTATATACCACATCCTCCAGTTACAGCATACTTACTTCTGTGTAGTGGCAGCAACATTTTCGCTTCCACAGCAATGTTCCACTAAAACTCTACTTGTCACATCATCTCTTTTAAAGGTAAAATTTATTTTGATCATTCCTCATCTGACCTGGTTTATGAATCCCTTTATTAGTCTGGTCACCCTTGTTAAAATGAAGTCAATATTTTACATGCGTTCTGATCAGCAGTGCAAAATATTGGGAAAATAATGTTTCTGATCATAAAAAGAAATGTGCAGCCTCATTGTCATCTACCACATGATATGCTGAAGTCACATGGGACTGTCTTAGAAGTCATTAACCTCTCTCATATCCTGATCCTTTATGTCGAAATCCATGCTCCCAAAAGTGAAGTACCCTCTCTGACTCTCCTTTCACTTGGTCACTGTTCAAACTTCAGCTATGATGTTGCCTATGGGAACTGTGAAGTCCTAATTTGGGAGGGAAGTCAGGCTGGCGAGATGACCCAAGGAAAGCAAAAAGAGAAAGCAGTAAGCTGTAAGTCTGCCTTTCTTCATGGTCCAGGACACACAGCCCTTCTGTGCAAATAACTCACGATCTTCCTGAGCTCAGCTATCAGCAGACCCTTGGCTGACAGAAAAATTCAAGTTAGCTCACTGCAACCTTGTTATCAGTATGGCACAAAGCCCTCTTCAGTACAGAGCACAAGCACCATTCTATAAAATCTCCAGCAAGCCTTTGTATCCTGGCAGTCAGCTCCTCTCTTGCTGACCTGTCTGTTGCACCCTTGCAACATATTTTCATACTGTCTCTAAGAAATCTGCCTTTCTGTAGTTACAACTGTCTTGGTAAATTCTTTTTACCACCCAAGCCACCAGCCAGATAGTCACTAGTCACTGCTCACCTGTGACAGGAACCTCCCAACCCACCTTTCCCTCAGTCTGTGACAAAGGCCTATCCATTGAGTTCCCATAGTGCCTAGGAACCTTCATTATACCAGTTACTGTATTATAATCTGTTCACTTAGGTCTTCTCAGCAGACTGTCAACTCCTTGAAGATAGGGCCCTGTCTTATTTCTATACTCACCTAGCACAAAATATATGGTTACCCCCAAACCTGTTTCCCAACAACCAGTTTATCATATAAGAATTAAAATCAGTTCAGTAACGTGTTTGATCTATTTAACTAAACCAGGGTAAAGGGGTAACACACTTTACAATGACTTCCATCAAAACCATTATTTAAATCATTAATTCAAATCTTCAGAATCTTAAAATTATCCAAAATTACTCGAATTTTTTTGGTCATCAAGAAAAATACACACTCATTAAATAAAGCACAGTTCAGCTATACAAATAGGATACCATACAGCTGCAAAAAAAAAAAAAGTTGTTATTCAAGTAATGATAAGATGAACAAGATACACTGTTATCTGAATAAAAGGCAAGATGTAAAAGTAAGGGTAGCATATACTAACGTCTGTACACAATACTACAAACAAGAATAAATAACTTACATTTGCCTATGTATGCACAGAACCTTCTGAAGAAGAGACAAAACTAGTAACAGTTGTTTAAAGGTTCTGTGTGTGGACAGGTATTTTGTTGGAGAAGAAATGACTAGGCAAATGAAGGACTGGATAAATGAGAAACATCACTTTCTTTTCACACTGTGGGATTTTTTTTTTTTTTTTTTTGAGATGGAGTCTCACTCTCTCGGCCAGGCTGGAGTGCAGTGGCACAATCTTGGCTCACTGCAAGCTCCGCCTCCTGGGTTCATGCCATTCTCCTGCCTCAGCCTCCTGGTAACTGGGACTACAGGTGCCTGCACACTGTGGGATTTTTAAACCATGTGGATGTATTGGCTCTCCAAAAATTAAAAATTGATTTAAAAAATATACACGTTAAAAAAAAAAAAAGACCTACTCAAATTACATTATGGTGCAAGTCTGAAACAAACAAACAAAAATAACCTTTCTGACCTAGAAACAGTAACCTAGCAAGAATTTTGAGTAGCTCTTTAGCTTCCCCCTAAAAAATTAAAAATAAACATTGCGGAATAACATACTACAGTGCCTACAGGGGCTTAAACTAATAAAAAGCAAACTCTGGCTACTATAGGGAGATAGCCAGTCTATAATGAACAACAGCCTTTGATTTCTTTTACAAACTTATTCTTGCAGTCTTTCAAACTCTTAAACATGATTAATAAAAATAAGCAAATTAAAATTTTTTGTCTTCCATATTTGTTATTCTATATTCAGCAATTCAATGATCTAATACGCATTTAAGGACAGTCACAGGGATGTACATATACTTTATATAAATAAGCACTTTTAGTTTGCTTGACTTTGACATGTACAATCAAGGTGGGCAAAAAACGTGCAAAAGGTAGGTTACTTTGAGAGCCATTTTATTTAAATATGAGCTTTTGAAGGCATAAGGTAAAGGTAAGGGCTTTGTAACAAGTAACAGTTTAAATTCAACATACAACCTAAGGACTTAAAGTACAACATTTGAGACTCTCATGTACATTACACACAAGAGCTAGATAGCATCCACCCCAAAAAACAAACAAACGAACAACAACAACAAAAAACCCCACCAAAGAATCCAAGAACCTTTCTCGTTTTGTTTTTAAGATTTACATTTTATTCACAATTTAAGAGACTTAAAGCTGGGTGTGGTGGCTCACATCTGTAATTTCAGCACTTTGGGAGGCCAAGGAGAGTGGATCACCTGAGGACCAGCATGTCCAACATGATGAAACCCTGTCGCTACTAAAAACACAAAATTTGGTCAGGCGTGGTGGCGGGCGCCTGTAGTCCCAGTCCCAGCTACTCAGGAGGCTGAGGCAAGAGAAATGCTTGAACCCAGCAGACAGAGAGGTTGCAGTGAGCTGCGATTGAGATTTAATAACTTAAATGTTCTCTATTTTTTAGAATGTATAAATTAATTGGGAATGATTTCACTTTGAGTCCACACAGATCTTTTACACTGTTACTGTCCTCTCTAGGTAAGCTCCAAAGCTGGGTGGCTTTGGGGGTGGGGGCAGGGGCAGGCGGGAGGGTACTGTTAGTTTCTGGACTCATCTTGCTTTTGCTCTCTGGAGCTGTACTGTTTAATAAGGTCACCACTAGCCACAATGGCTATTCAAATATAAGTTAAAAATGTTGTCTCTCAAAGTCACACCTGCTACCTTTCAAGTGCGCAATAATCACAGATGTCTACCATATTGGACAGCATCATAAAAAGTTCTATTGGATAATAATGCTCTGGAAAGTCCTAGGGATAATCTTACGCAAATAATTTATTAGAACAAGATATGGAATTTATAAGGTCAACAGAAGGTCAAAGTTGGGATAACTACACAAAGGAATGTTCCTAATAAAAATAATTTAAAGAATCGTATTTATTCACAAAATGTCTGGCTAACCTAGAGACTAAATCTGAACAGGGTATTAATTCAATTAACAATTATTTATTATCTTAATCATCTTAGATGATTAAGAGAAGGTCTCTGTCTCCAAGATGTTAATAACCTAAAAAGGAGATATGTTTAGAAAAATAATTGTAGGCTGGCCATGGTGGCTCACGCCTGTAATCCTAGCACATTGGGAGGCTGAGGCAGGTGGATCACTTGAGGCCAGGAGTTCAACACCAGCGTGGCCAACATGGCGAAACCCCACGCCTCTATTAAAAATACAAAAGTCAGCCAGGGGTGGTGGTGTGTGACTGTAATCCCAGAGGTATGAGAATTGCTTGAACCTGGGAGGCAGAGGTTGCAGTGAGCCAAGATCGCCACTGCACTCCAGCCTGGGTGACAGAGGGAGACTCTGTCTCAAAAAATAACAACGAAAATAATAATAATTATAACAAAGTATAAGTACCAAAATGAAAGCAAGAATAAAAATGTTCTGGGAAGGCTAAGAAGGGAGCCCTGAATGCTAACTGGACACAAGTGAGGGCAAAGAATCAGGAATGTCCCAGGGAAGAATAGTGTTATGACTGAAAGCACAGACTCTGGGATAGATTCCACCACTTATTAGCAATGTGGTTTTAAGCAATTACTGAACTACCCTATCCCTGTTTTCCCATCTATAAAATGGGACTAACTTTATTTAGTTAATACATGTAAAGTTCCTTATTATAGGGTTAATACACATAAAGTACTTAGAACACTGGCATTGTATGCATTATTAAATGCTAATTATGATATTATCAGATGTATCATTGCGACATTTCTAATCAGATCATTTTAAGGCTCTATTACTAGCCAACAGAAGCTAGTAATGAAAAGACTAATATTTCTTTTATTTTCAGTATGTTGGTCAATTAAAGAGAATCTGAAAAAAGCCCAGGCTTCCAAAAATAAGAAAGATAACATTCACACCTTTACTATGTGCAAATCTCAGATTGGAGCTGTAACTAAAAAAACACTTCAATACAGTAGAGAGTAAATATTTTGAACGATGGCATCTAAAGCAAGTTTAGGTCAGTGAAAAACCAAATTAATAATCATGTAGTACATTTTAATAAGATTTTTGCTGGCTTGTATACATATGCCAAACCTACCTTGCCAGTACCACCCATTCCCCAACCCCAATACTTCCAGTGTTAGAGACTCATTGCCTCTCTCCAGGGACAAGCACTTGTGCTAAGCTCAATCAATTAAATTAAGATTCTCTCCCAGGAATTTAGAATTCTAAACTGGGACCCAGGACTGATGGGTTTAGTAAGGAAGGAGAGGCTTGGAGTTCAGTAAAGTTCCAATAACTCCTGCTGTTTTTCTCAGAGCTTCCCAGCTTCCTGCTGTTCCTGAAACTTCCTTGTTCAATTCTGCTTTGGATTCCATGGGATCCTCTGGTAGCCAAAAAATTCCTTTTTGGTTGAGCCAGCCAGAATTAGTTCATTTTATTTGTACAAAAGAAGCTTAGCTAACAATACACTTCTAAAAGATTGTGTATATTCTCATATCTCTGAAATCTTAATGAAATTCAATGAGAAATGACACACGTTTTCATTATATGTATATGCTGTTATATACAAGTATATAAGCAAGATCTGAAATTTATACCTTGCTTTGGCCTGAAGTATTGTAATAGCTCCCCCCTCCCAAGAGGAGACACTGCCTCTACTTTATTCTTTCGTAAGTGCTTGCCAGTTATCTTTTAGGACACAGATCAATATTCGAAAACATAACAGGTTCCTATTTGATAAAAATAAAGTCCAAACTCTTCTTCAAGAATTCAAGCTATTTCTTAGTCTGGGGCAATCAACATTTTGACACTATCTTGTTATGAACCCAATATATATCAGAGATAGCAGCCAATTAATCTGCAGACCCCCAAACATATCATACTTCTCAGCTTATAGTGTTCACTCTGCTGAAACATAATGTTGAAAACTTTTCAAACTCCATATATGTAGAGTTCAAATGTCACACTTGATCAAGTTTTTTCAATTTCCTCAAGCAAATATTTCTCCCTTTCTGTATTCTCATAATATTTCATTTATACATCCAATAAAGCACTTATTGAATGACTTATAAGTTCCCATGTAGGGTTTGCTTCACCAAAACACTGTTCACCCTCTAAAGACAAGGGCCACATGCTCTTGAACTGTTATTACCTTTAGCCTCCAACACAGTATTTTATATGCGTTTTGCATTTATTCATTTGCTGGATTGAACTGAGAGGGGTGCCTTTCTTAGAATCGTATTGATTACTGCTGTGCTATCAAAATTGTCTTAAACAATTTCTCAGAACATTACAAACTGCTAATCTGTGGTATTGAAATTATTTTTAGAAGAATGATGACACTTTTCTTCTTGGCACTTCATAACTAATCATAAACATTTATATGACATGGTGAAAAACCTCAGTTAATGCATCCCCCTTCATACTGTTTTAAATGCCACAACAATTTGCTTCTACAACAGCTTCCCCAATAGAAGGAAGTGGTGAGAGTTTGGGGGCAAAAAAAAAACATACCAAAGTCAACATATATTTTTAAAAAGAATGTACTTTTCCCACTAATTTTCAAAGTACAACAAGGCTGTAAGTCAGATGAGCATAGAAGCACGAAATAATTTTCAGTACATTTGGTTAACTGAACAATTTTGTGGTTTTCAAGACGGTCTTAAAAACAGATGGTGTTCTATCTTTTACACATTATTGTGGTACACAAACTGTATGTAAATTTAATGTTCTATTAAATTACTCAATAAATATTAAGTATGCTCATCACTACTGTGCTATGAAAATACGGAACGGACTTTTAAACTCAAGATGCTAATAATCTGTTTTTTTTTAAAAAAGGAGGGATATAATTTGAAAACTGTAAAGCTATGTATGCAAAGATAAAAATTAAAACACATGTAATTTTACACAGAATTTATGCCTCTGAAACCTATTTCTATTTTAATTTACACTAGGTTATATTTAAAAAAAAACAATTTCTTGAAATATGTTTTTTTCCTCATTAGAATCCCAAATAAAAATATTAATATAACAACTGTCTAGAACTGATACTTGTATCAGGCAGAGTGCTAAGAACTTTACTTGTATTTTCTTATTTAATATCAATCCTAGAAGGAACTAAGTTCATACATGAGGAAATTAAAATTAAGCTAGATTTAGTAACTTGCCCGTTGTCACAGAGGTAGAAACTCAAAGAACAGGGTTATAAATTTAGATCTGCTTTACTGCAGACCCCATGCTGTGAACCATGTGTCTCAGCGCAGAAAACATTTAAATTAAATGTCCCACTGGCTTCTAGAAGGGGGAGGTGGGATTTCAATTCCTTCCCTAAACTAAAAATTTTTATTCAACACTAAGTCTGTAAGAATCCCTAACAGTTAATTTTGGTCACAAGAAAAGAAGATAAACAGATCAGTGTTTTAAGCAAACATAAGTTCACTGTTAAATATTACCTAGAGATCTAAAGCATATTTTTTAAAGGTCTTGCAAAGCCAGTACTAACTCTGTTAATGTTACAGACCAGTATTTAGATCAATATTCTTCATGCATATGAATGTGAAAAATCATTCTAATTACAATCATATCAATAATATATTATATAAGGATGGAAAAACAAATTAATGGGACAGGTCAGACTCCAGAAATAGACCCAAACATATAAGGTCAATTATTATTAGAAAGGGTTCCAAGTCAATTCAATGACAAAAGATAAGGCTTTTTTACCAAATGGTGCTGTATCAAATTAACTACATAGGGAAAAAATGAAACTGTAAAGAAAAAATTCATATGATCATCTCATATGACCTTTTTTGCACTTTATATAACACAAAAAATTTGAGATGGATCATAAACCTCAAGTTAGAACCACAAAGCTCCTAGAAGCAGCAGAAGACTGTGACTGTGACCCCTTGGCATAGGCCAAGATTTCTCAAACCACAAATACATGTGCTAGAAAAGGTTAAAGAAAAAAAAAAGATAAATTAGCCTCACCAAAACTAAAAAATCCTGCCCATCAAAAAACATCATTAAAAATTAATTAGGGCCAGGTGTGGTGGCTGCCTGTAATCCCAGTACTTTGGGAGGCCAAGGCGGGTGGATTACTTGAGGTCAGGAGTTCAAGACCAGCCTGGCCAACATGGTGAAACTCTCATCTCTAATCAAAATAGATAAATTAGCTGAGTGTGTTGGCGCGCACCTGTAATCCCAGCTGCTCAGGAGGCTGAAGCAAGAGAATCACTTGAACCCAGGAGGCAGAGGTTGCAGTGAGCCAAGAATGCACCACTGCACTCCAGCCTGGGCGACAGAGTGAGACTTCATCTCAAATAATAATAATAATAATAATAATAATAATAATTAGGCAAGCCACAGACTGGGAGAAAATATCTGAAGTACGTATCTCTAACAATAATCTTGTGTCCAGAATATATAAAACATCCCTACAAATCATTAATAAAGAGCAAACAACCCACTAAATCTATGGGCAAAAGACCTGAAGTGCTACACAAAAAACAAAGATACACGAATGGCCAATAAGCACTGAAAGGGTGAAAGAATACCATTAGTCATCAAGGAAATATAATGAAAAGCCACACTGAGATGCCATTTCACATCCACTAAAATGACCAAAAACAAAAGGACTGACCACATAAAATATTGGAGATGTGGAGCAATGGGAAGTCTCATACATAGCTGGTGGAAGTGCAAAGATTGGACAACCACTTGGAGAACTATCTGAAAGTTTCTTATAAAAATAAACGTACATCTTTCCAGTGACAATGTAATTCTTGAGCTATTTGCCCAAAAGAAATAAAAATATGTGACACACACACACACACACACACACAAACTTATACAAGAACATAGGAGCCTTATTCATAATAGTCAAAAACGGGAAACTCAAATATCCGTTAACAGAAGAACAGACAAACAAATTGTGGTAAATTCATGGTAAACACTGACAAGTTGACTAATAAAAAAAGAATGAACATGTGTACAATAACAGAGATGAATCTCAAAAACGTATATACTGAGTGAAGAGGACAAAACAGACAAAACTAAGCCATCATGACAGAAATCAGAAAGTGATTGCAAAGGGTGGACAAAGATGGGAGAGAGGCAGGAATTAGAAAGGAACCAACTGGTTAGACTCCCAATGGAACTTTTTGAGGTATTACAAACATTCTAAACTTTATTTTGGGGGTATGGTCATACTCTGTATCATTTGTCAAAATTCATCAAAGTTAATATTTAAGATCTGTGTATTTTATTATACATAAATTATACCGTAATTTCTTAAGTGAAAAAAAGAATCTTAAGATGAAGCGTTAATGCAAACCACCAAAAACACTAACGACTTCTTATGTTTGACACACTTCATTTCATGGTAGCTAGATAAATTGGAAAGAAAGCTCTTATAAACAATAAACATTAATGTAACCTTACTTGCTTTATTTGAAAAGAAATGTACCTCACTTTACAAGGGAGACAAGAAAGCTTAATTGTAAAATATACTGCTGTATTCATCATCTCAGGCATCCACTTTCATTTTCAAAGTGAGATGTCTCTAAGACTCTTACAAAAAGCATGGACAGCATTCAGAAAGATCACATTTTAAAATTCAGAGCATTTTACAGAATGAAATACAAAAAAATTAAAAAACTCACATTTGTTTAACATTACCTGGGGACTGGGCACTTTCAAGAACTACAAAGAAAACACTAGACTGTCATTATAAAAGGTACAGATTATTGGAAAATGCAATTTGGCAAGGCAAAAATTAAATTTAAAACTGAGCAAACTTATTTCTTAGAAATTGTCATAAAAGAATAGATCAAGTCTGGTGAAGACAGATGAAGAGCATGTGTGTGTGGCCTGCTATGTTAGGGAGTAAAAAGGTAGAAAGGGAAAACAACAACCCAACAACTGTCCATCTCTAGGAAATTGCTGATTCCATAAATGTGTCCACTGATAATGGTATATATCTACTGACAAGAAACAAGGTCCAATAAAACATTAATGTCAGCAGCTGGGCGCAGCGGCTCACACCTGTGATCCCAGCACTTTGGGAGGCCGAGGCAGGCGGATCATGAGGTCAGGAGTTCAAGACCAGCCTGTCCAACACAGTGAAACCCCATCTCTACTAAAAATACAAAAAAATATGGTAGTGGTAAGCACCTGTAATCCCAGCTACTTGGGAGGCTGAGGCAGGAGAATCGCTTGAACGTGGGAGGCGGAGGTTGCAGTGAGCTGAACTCGTACCACTGCACTCCAGCCTGGGCAACTCCATTATACATAAATGCTGTTAGTCGTCTGGAGACTCTGTCTCAAAAAACAAAACAAAACAAACGAATGAACAAAAAAACAAACCATTAATGTCTGTGCCTGTGGGTGTGTGTTTGCTGAGAGTAAGTACATACATGTGTACTTCTTCAATAATTCATGTAAGACAAAACCTAGGAGGATTTGGACAAAAATGTTAATAAGTGTTATTTCTGGGTGGTAAGGTTTATAGATGATTTGCACTGTCGTCATTATTACTCTGTGAACTGCCTATGTCTACAGTATCTGTTGGAAATATAATGCAAGCCAATAACCAATTTCAATTATTTTGTAGCCAACTTGTAAATCAAAAGTGAAATTAATTTCAATAAATTTTATATACTGAATATATTAAAATTCTACCATTTCAACATGTAATCAATATTAAATGAAATAGTTTACATTTTTTTGTTTTGCACTAAGTCTTAGAAATCCAGTGTGTATTTCACACTTACTCAACATCTCAATTTGAATTAATTACATTTCAATTGCTCAATAGCTCATGTGGCTAATGGCTACCAAGTACCATACTGGACAGTGAAGGACTAAGTCTTTAATAATCAGCACTATATTTTTAATGAGTAAGACACAGTATTTTTTAAGTAAGTCACCTGACTGCTATCAGAGCTTTTTCCAAAGTCTCGCAGCTGTGTATTACATAATGTTTTAGATTACTCCAAACTGTTTCTAGCATTCCATGGAAGATTCTTGTTTTTGGAAATGAACAGGTTGATGTAAAGTTATGGAATAAAGAGATACAACGACATAAAAATCAATCTACAATGTAGCACTAAAATAAGTCTTCCTACAGATACGTATGTGGGTGTACACATGAAGCCAATTTCTAATTTCCAGATTTTCTAACACTGAATTTCTGACAGTTAAATTCAATAGTTACGACTATTCTATGAGCATTACTTTGAGCTCCCTTAATATGAGATTATGATAATTCGGTGTATGTTTAATCAAATAAAGTTAAAAGCTTCTCAAACTTTCTTAGGTCTTTCTCAAAAATAGGAAAAAAATAATAATTAGGAGCATGAAACAAGGCTCAAAAAATTAAGAATTCATTCTGTGTGCCTTCAATAAACCTAAAAATTCCTATTGGAGGAATTTTCTCTCCAGTGGAAGAAAAAAGTTAAGAATTATATTGGACTTCTCTTCAGAAATCATGCAAACAAGGAGAGAGTATAGTGAAAGAGTTGAGTGAAATATTTAAAGTGTTGAAAGAAAAAAATACAACCTAACATTCTGTATCCAGCAAAATTATCCTTCAAACATTTTCGAAAGAGAAATAATTTTTCAACTGAAAATTGAAGAAATTTATTACTGATATGCCTAGCAAAAAATGTTTAAAGTTCTTTAGAGAAAGAAAATGATAGAGGTCAGAAACTTGAATACACATACATACAGAAAAAATATTGTTAGAGAACGAATAAATGGTGAATAATTTTTTCTTTTTAATTGATCTCATAGATAATAGTTTGATTAAAATAACAGTAGACACAATGTATTCAGTTATTATAGCTTTTAGATAAATAAAATTAATGACAGTGGGGAGGGATGGGAGGAAGAAAATGGGAACATTGTGTTCTAAAGTACTCCACTATTCACAAAGCACTAGAGTATAATTCCATACTAGATTGAGATTAGTTGTACATACATATTGCAAACTACAGGGCAACCACTTAAAAAATTGTAAACATAAGTATAACTGCTGTTAGAAAAAGAGAGACAATGGAATCACATAAAATGCTCAATTAAAACCAAAGAATGGGAGAAAAAGAAAAGACTAAGGACAACAAAAACAGTTACAGTTGATATTAATCCAACTGCCAATAATCGTATGTGAATGGTCTAAATACACCAATTAAAAGAAGACTGTCAGAATGGGTTAAAAAATAACAACCCGACTCTATATAGTCTACAAGAAACCTATTTTATTTATTTCCAATTTTTATTTTAGGTTCAGGGAGTACATGTGCAGGTTTGTTATATGGGTAAATTGCATGTCACAGGGGTTTGGTGTACAGGTAATTGTCGCCCAGGTAATCAGCATAGTATCCCACTGGTAGTTTTTAAATCTTCATCCTTCTCCTACCCCCCACCCTCAAGTAGGCCTGGGTGTCTGTTGTTGTCTTGTGTCCATGTGTACTCAATGAAGACACCCATTTTAAATATAAAAACACACAGATAAATTAAAAGCAAAGGGATAGAGAAAGACAGACCCTGATAACACTAACTGAAAGAAAGCTGGAGCAGCTATATTAATTTCAGGCAAAGTATGCTTCAGAGTAAGTATGTATACACACACATATATACATACATACATATATATATGCACACATATATACCAAGGATAAAAAGGGACACTACATAATGATAAAAGGGTCAATCATACAAAAAGACATAACAATCTGTAATATGTATGCAGCTAACAATACAGGTCAAAATACATGAGGCAAAAGCCCACATAACTACAAGGACAAATATAGATAGATCCTCTGTTTTACTTAGAGACTTCAACACTCCTCTATCAGTGATTGACAAGTGGGCAAAAAATCAGGAAGGATAGAACTGAACTGCACAGCACCAATCAACTGGATCTAGTTGACATTTATAGAATGCAGCATCTAACAACAGTACAATACACATTCTTCTCAAACACATATGGAACGATCACCAAGAGAGACCACATTTTGGGCCATAAAACACATCTTAACAAATTTAAAAGAATAGAAATCACACAAAGTATGCTCTCAGACCATAATGGAATGAAACTATAAATCAGTAACAGACAGGAAAATTCGTAAATATTTCTAAACATACTTCTAAATAATTCATGAGTCAAAGGAGTCTCAAGAGAAATTTTAAAATATTCTAAACTAAATGAAGATGAAAATATAACTCATGAAAATGAGTAAAATGCAGGAAAAGCAGAAATGTGCTAGAAAAGAAAAAGGATTTAAAATCAATAACCTAAGTATCTAACTTATGAAACTAGAAAAGGAAGATCAAATTTAACCCAAAGTTAGCAGATGAAAAGAAAAAAAGAATTATAGCAGAAATCAATGCAACTGAAAATAGGAAATCAACAGAGAAATGAAAGTCAATAAAACTGACAAGCTTCTAACCAGCTTAACCAAGAAAAAAAGAGAAAAGACACAAATTACTAACATAAAAACAGAAGAGGCGGCCAGGCGCGGTGGCTCACACCTGTAATCCCAGCACTTTGGGAGGCCAAGGCAGGCAGATCACGAGATCAGGAGATCAAGACCATCCTGGCTAACATGGTGAAACCCCGTCTCTACTAAAAATACAAAAAAAAACTAGCCGGGTGTGGTGGCGGACGCCTGTAGTACCGGCTACTCAGAAGGCTGAGGCAGGAGAATGGCGTGAACCCGGGAGGCGGAGCTTGCAGTGAGCCGAGATTGCGCCACTGCACTCCAGCCTGGGTGATAGAGCGAGACTCAGTCTCGAAAAATAAAAAATAAAAAATAAAAATAAAAAAATAAGAGGTCTATCACTATTGATCTTCCAGACATTAAAAGACTAACAAGGAATATTTTGAAAAACTCTATGCCTACAAATTTTAGTAATCTAGATTAAATGGGCCAATTCCTGGAAAGACACGATCTATCAAAATTTACACAAAAACTAGACAATCTGAATAGGCCTATGACCATTTAAAAATTGGATTAATTATTAATAACCTTCCAAAGCAAAAAACACCATAGCAGATGGTTTCACTGGTGAATTATCCTAAACATATGAGGAATACATGATAGAAATCTCTTCCAGAAATAGAAGCAGAAGGACTACTTCGTAACTATTTTGTAAAGCCAGCATTAAGCTAATACCAACACCAGATAAAGATCTAACAAAAAAGGAAAATTGCAAACCACTATCTCTCATGAACAAAGACGGAAAAAAAATCAACAACATATTAGCAAATTGAACCCAACAATATATAAGAAGAATTAAACATCAAAACCAAGTGAAATTTATTCTAGGTATGCAAGGTTGGCTCAACACTCAAAAATCCACTAATATAACCTATCATATCAATAGGCTAAAGAAAAACCAAATGATCATATGAACAGATACAGTAAAAGCATACTCATTCATAATAAAAAAAAATCTCAAAAATAGCAGGGAACGTCCTCAACTTGATAAAGCATTTCCATCAACAACCTGCAGCTAACCCCATACTTACTGGAGAAAAAGTAGACTGTTCCTCCCCTAATACTGGGAACAAAGTAAAAATGTTTCCTCTCACCACTCCTATTCCATATCCTTCTAGAAGTTCTAGCTAATGTAACACAATAAACGGTATACAGATTGAGAAGGAAAAAATAAAACTGTCTTTGTTTGCAGATGACATAATTATCAATGTAGAAAATCCTAAAGAATCAAAGAAACAAAAAATTTCTGGAAACCAATAAGCCTTTATATCAAGCAAGGTTGTAGCATACAAGGTTAATATGCAAAGTCAACTGCTTTCCTGTGTACCAGGAATGACCAATTAACACCTGAAATTAAAAACACAGCACCACTTATATTAGTACCAAAAAAAAATCTCTGTATAAATCTAATAAATAAGATCTATATGATTACAAAATTTTGATGAAAGAAATCAAAGATGACCTAAACAAGAGGTATTTCAGGTTCACATAGGAAAAAAATACTGCTCAAATGTCAATTTCCACAAATGGATCTATAGATTCAATAGAATCCCAGTCAAAATCCTAGTTATTTTGTGGATATCAAAAAACCGAAAGATATGGAAAGGAAAAAGACTCACAATAGTCAACACAATGCTGAAGAGTAAGAGTAACATCAGAGGACTGACACTACCTGTCTTCAAGACTTACTATAAAGCTGCAGTAATCAGGCAGTGTGGCCTTGTTGAGAGCAAACACAAATAGACAAAATAGACTGGTGGCCCAGAAGTAGACCCATACAAATGCAGTCAAATGATCTTTGACAAAGGAGCAAAGGCAATCCAATAAAGAACTGATAATAATCTTCTCAACAAGTGGTAAAAAGCTAGACATCCACGTGCCAAAAAAAAAAAAAAAATCAAATCTAGGCACTGACCTTATGACTTACACAGAAATTAACTCAAAACGGATGAAAGATCTAAATGTCAATTGCAAAACTGTAAGAGTTCTAGAAGAGAACATAAAACAAAACCTGGGTGACCTGGGGGTCGGTGATGACTTTTTAGATACAATACCAAAAACATGATCAATCCATGAAAGAAAAAGCTGATGAACTGGATGGACTTCATTAAAATTAAAAACTTCTTTCTGTGAAAGACACTGATAAAAGAAAGAAAAGGCAAGCCACAGACTCAGATAAAAATACATGTGAAACACACAGCTGATACAGGAATTGATTCTGAAATAGATAAGGAACTCTTAAAGCTCATCAATAAGACATAAACACACCCAATAAAAAATCTGACAAAGGACCTGGACGTCTCACCAAAGAAGATATACAGATGGCAAATAGTCACATGAAAAGATGGTCAACATCATATGGCATTAGGGAATTGCAAAAGCAATGAGATATGATAGCAAAACTACTAAAATAACTAAAAATCCAAAACACTGGTAAAACCAAATGCTGGTGTGAATGTGGTGCAACAGAAACAGGGAGCCAGTCTATAAAGGCTACATACTGTATGATTCCAACTATATGACATGCTGGAAAAGGCAACACTAGAGAAAATGTAAAAAAAAAAAATCAGTGAGTGCTAGGATTTCAGCAGGGAAGGGCGGGAGGAATAACTGCAGTGCAGGGTATCTGTAGGGCAGTTAAACTATTCTGGTATGACATTGTAACGGTGGACATGATGTTATGTACTTGTGAAACCAAAACCCAATGATCTGTACAATACAAAGACTTAAATCTGATGTCAACTATGAACTTTAGTTAATAATAATGTATCAATACTGGATCATCAATTGTAACAAATTTACCTAATACAAAATGTTATTAATAGGAGAAACTGAAGAGTAGGGAAGGAGACAGAGTATATGGCAACCCTTTGCACTTTCTGCACAATTTTCCTGTAAATGTAAAACTGCTCTAAAAAATAAGATTTCATTTTTTTAAAAAATGCATGCCAGCTACCTATATTGAGCAAGCAGTCCTTCAAAGGGATAAATATAAACAAACAACCAAGAATAATAAGACAGCTGAGGAAAACCAGCAGCAAAGAGTAGAGTGACTACAATGAATACACAGTGCAAGTGTCTGACCAAAAAAAAAAAAAAAAAATTCAATGGGAATTAAAAAAAACTATCTGTATCTTCAGAAATATTTACTTAAGTATTATTGTAAAGAGCACACAAAAGAGCAGGTTGCTATTAAAATAGATCAATTAGCAATTATACAAATGACTTCATGGAAAAAAATAGCTTCTTACCATCAAAAATTCAAGACTTATTAAAAGAGTCAAGGTAAATTTTACAAAATCTGGCATTCAATCAAAAGTTGCCAAAAATGCAGGAAAAAAAAAAAACAAAAAACAGGAAAAGACCCATAATGAAAATAGGAATAAAACAGAAACTGACTCAGATGATAGCAGACAGGACATTAGAACAGTTGTTATTTCTGTAGTCCATATATTTAAAAATGTAGCTAGCAGACAGGACATTAGAACAATTGTTATATCTGTAGTCCATATATTTCAAAATGTAGCTAGAGCAAAGACTGGACATATATTTAAAAAACACGCAAATCAAACTTCTAGAAATGAAAACTACAATGTCTGAAATGAAAAATACAGTGGACGGTTTTTATGGCAGATTAGATATTGTAGACAAAAATATTTGTGAATTTAAAGGCATAGCAACAACTGCTATCCGAAAGAAACACAGAAAAGGAAAAAGCAAGGAGGAGGAGGAAGACGACGAGGACAGGGAGGAAAAAATGCTATACAGCAGTGAGGTATGGGACAACTTCAAGCAGTCTAATATATCTGAAACGCAGGGCCAGGGAAAGAGAAGTAGATACTTGAAAAAATCATGTCTGAAGTTTCCAAACTTGATGTAAACTTAGTTAAAACCCAGCAAGATAAAGAATAAGAAAACTGCACAAAGGCACATCATAATCAGATCCCTTCAAACTAGTAATAAAGAGAAAAATCAGAAAAGCAGTCAGAGAAAAAAAGATACATTATGTACAGAAAATTAAAGAAAAAAACAACAGCAGATTTCCTGTCAGAAATAATGCAAACCAGAAGATACTGGAGCAGTATCTTTAAAGAACAGAAAGAAAAACCTATCAACTTATAATTCTATACCCAGAGAAAATTTCTTTCAAGAATTGGGATAAAATACAGACTTTTAAGTTATATCAACCTGAAAGAATTTATAAGTAGAAGACCTGCACTACAAGAAACATTTTAAAAGAAGGAAAGAAAAAAATACTTCTCCTTCTCACTGCAAGAAAATGATACCAGAGAAATACCTAGATTTAGACAGATGAATTAAGGGTACCAGAAATGATAACTAAGTGAATAAATATAAGGTTTTTTTCCCTTACTATTTAAATGTCTCTAAAAGATAACTGAATCTTTACAGCAAAAGCTATAAAAATGCATCATGGAATTTATAACATTTGTAGAAGTAAAATACATGGCAACAATACAGCATAATAGTCGGTAGGGCTACGTCGCTGGGTGATAGGGATTTTTCTGCTCCATTATAATCTTATGGGGCCTTATCACATATGTGGTCCATCACTGACTGAAACACCATTATGTGATACATTACATTATGTAATACCTGGGTATTATTTTGTACTTCAAAAAAATGTTAAAAGAAATGGGTAATGTATATATAAGAAAAGTATAAAAGTGCAGAAGAAAACAAGACAAAAAATTGCAAAAAAAAATCTCATGTTTTAAGACTGTTTATGAATTTGTTTTGGGCTGTATTCAAAACCGTCCTGGGCCACATGCAGCCCATGGGCCACGGGTTGGAAAAGCTTGGTCTACGTACTCCTTGTAATTTAGTAAATTATAAAAGCAGCATTTCAGACAGGCGCGGTGGCTCACGCCTGTAATCCCAGCACTCTGGGAGGCTAAGGTGGGCAGATAATGAGGTCAAGAGATCAAGACCATCCTGGCCAACAAGGTGAAACCCCATCTCTACTAAAAATACAAAAGTTAGCTGGGCGTGGTGGTGCATGCCTGTAGTTCCAGCTACTCAGGAGGCTGAGGCAGGAGAATCTCTTGACCCGGGAGGCAGAGCTTGCAGTGAGCAGAGATAGCGCCACTGTACTCCAGTCTGGGTGACAGAGCAAGACTCCGTCTCCCAAAAAAAAAAAAAAAAAAAAAAGCATTTCATATGGGAGGGAGAAAATAAATTGCTCAATAAATGGTGTTGGGACAACTAACTAGCCATTTATAAAAATAGAAAGCTGGATTTCTATTACATTCCTTTTCCAAATTCACTTCCAAAAAGATTAAAGATTAAATGTTCAAAATAAAACCATAAAAATACCAGAAAAATGTGAGCAAATATTTTTGCAATTCTGAGCTAGGGAACTTGATATGATAATAGAAAGATTATTCCACTTAACTACAAAAAATGTTAAACCTGTACAATGACCAAAACCAAGTACTTGTCAAAAGATAAATGACAAACCACAAAAAATACTATAGTATAGAATTATTATCTTTAACATATAAAGTGCTCCTCCAAGTCACTAAGACAAAAACAAATAATCCAATAGAAAATTGGTCTAAGGACAAGAAGAGGCAATTCACAGAAGAAATATAAATGGTCAACTGATACGAAAAGATATTCAATTTCACCAAAAACTATGAATTGAACAATAAGATGTTTTCACCAGTGTGAGACTGTCTACAGGGAAAACTATTAATCCATTAATAGAGGTTAATTAATTACACATAAATATAACTTGATATAAGGCAGTAATATATTAATAAAAAGGATGCAACAGATATGAACATGGAAATATATATTTATATATATTAATAAAAGTGAAAAAGTTAAGTTGCAGAACAATATGTATACCATGTTTCTAGCAAATTAAAGAGAATAGCACTTTAGCACTTGGCCAAAGCCATCCTCTTCCAATGCTGCTGGCCAAGTAAAACATTAGCTAGACTGTTCCCTCTGTAATCTTGAGCTTGACACCTTCACAGATCTAATCCCACTCCCACAGCCGCAATAATCAACACTAGAGTCCAAAGTTCTAGTTCCTACTATCTAGCCATTTATAGTATGAGGTTTTGTTGTCATCCAGAATTCACAAGCCAATTAAATATTGCCAATTTTTTCTTCACATGTTTCTGGTATCTAGCCTTGGAATGACAACTAGATTTCATCTATCGTGAACCTGGACAATTGGTAGTGGTTGCCTCTAGGAATACAACAGGTAGTTAGAAACCATGTCTGAACTCAGTAGGAAAAAATGCTGTGATTGTTGGTGTCTGCCATGGACACATAGATCAAGGACTTAGTCCTTTTTTTTTGCTATACATCAGGGGTGTCCAATCTTTTGGTTTCCCTGGGCCACACTGGAAGAAGAAGAATTGTCTTGAGTCACACACAAAATACGGTAACACCAATGATAGGTGATGAGCAAAACAAAAACAAAAAACTGCAAAAAAAAAACCCAAAATCTCAAACTGTTTTAAGAAAGTTTATGAATTTGGATTGGGCCACCTTCAAAGCCATCCTGGGCCGCAGGTTGGACAAGCTTGCTCTAGAAGCTGCCACAATTCCAGGTTTCTTAGTCAGATCTGATGTGCTGAACTAATAAATAAGAAATTTAGTAAACAATAAACTATTACTCAATCCTTATTTCTATTATGAATAATAATTTCCAATTTTCTTTCTCCAGATCCTTCCTATCTTGAAATTTCTTGAAGAAATCTTAGTGTTTCCTTACTTTCTAGGGAATAAAGTTCAATCCTTAAGACTTGAAGTTCAAAGGTCTTCCAAAATCTAGCCTCAATTTACTCTTCAAACTTACCATCCACTATCTGCCCAAGCAAATGTCATTCTCAATTCTAGCCAACCAGTCTCCTCAATGCCTCCTAAAATTCTATACACATTTTCTACCCCAAACTTTTGTTTACACATTTCCTGATATAAATACTCCCCAACTAATGATGGTTCCACTTACAATTTTTCAGCTTTACAATGGTGCGAAAGCAATACGCATTCAGTAGAAACCATACTTTGAGTACCCATGCAACCATTTAGTTTTGTACTTTCAGTACAGTATTCAACAAATTATGTAAAATATTCAACACTTTATTATAAAATGGGCTTTGTGTTACATCAGGTTGCCCAACTGTAGGTTATTGTAAATGTTCTGAGCACATTTAAGGAAGGCTAGGCTAAGCTATAATGTTTGGTGGGTTAGGTGTGTTAAATGCATTTTTGACTACAACATTTTCAACTTACGACAGGTTTATCAGGACATAATCCATCATAAGTAGAAGAGCATCTGTACCTGATAAGCTGCTTGTTTCTGACATCAATTCTCTAGGCTATTTAAGGTTTTTCATATTCAAGTCCCACAATGATATACCTATCTCTCCTATTATTCAAATCTTTTATACATTTATATATGTGTGTGTATATGTGTGTGTGTGTGTATATATATATATGCTGGTTTGCAGCATATATCTTTTTGTGCATAATTTTTGTCTTCTTCAGCTATACAGTGAATAACTGAGGGGTAAAACCTGGATTTTCCTTACTGCTCCCTCATATTCCAAGATACTGGGAGGGTGTTATGTGCTCAGTAAGTCCTCAAGACTTGACTACGTTTCACTAATAAAAATCATTTCAGTTTCTAGCTAGTTTATGCATCAGTTTATGTATTAGTAAAGGAGTTGACTGATAAGACATATATATCTCATACATATGTCAGATATATCTCATATATTATCTTTTATATATATATCTTTCATTTGATCACATTTTCTTGAGGGGCTTTTCTGTATTTACCTCTTCAACATTACTCTACAGTCAATTATTTGGTCTCTTTAAAAAAAGGGTTACAATTCCTCTACAGTGCATTAACTCCTAAGAGAAAATAATGTTTTCTAATTAGTTTTACTCTCCTATATGCTATTATATCAGTATAACTCTCGAATACTTCTGAGACTACTAACATAGATGCAATAAATAAGATTTATTTTGTATTACACTATATTTATGAATATGGTTAAGCATGCCAAATGTCTCCTAATTACTAAATACTTAATACAGCAGGTCCTCAAATAACATCCTTTTGTTCAACATCATTTTGTTCAATGTCCTTTCATCATAACTTTTTTTGTTGTTTTTAAGAGACCAGGTCTTGCTATGTTGCCCAGGCTGGAGTGCAATGCCCTCATCATGGCTTACTGCATCCTTGAATTCCTGGGCTCAAGTGAACCTCCTGCCTCAGCCTCTGGAGTAACTGGGACTACAGACATGGGCCACCAATACCAGCTACTTTTTCTTGTAGAGATTAGGTCTATGTTGCCCACGCTGGTCGCAAACTACTGGCCTCAAGTGATCTTCCTGCCTCAGCCTCCCAAAGCGCTGCGATTAAAGGTGTGAACCACCACATCCAGCCCATTATTAACTTTGATGAGAAAAGAAAATCATTTTCCAGCTGGGGCCACTGTCTGTGTGGAGTTTGCAGGTACTCCCCATGTCTATTGGGTTCTCTGGGTACTTGGATTTCCTCCCACATCCCAAAAATGTGCATGTTAGGTTAACTGGTCTGTCTACATTATCCCAGGATGAGCAAGTGTGCGAGTGAGTTGTGGGTGTAGGTATGAGTGCACCCTGCGATGGGATGATGTCCTGTCCAGGGATGGTTCTTGCCTTGTATCCTGAGCTGCCAGGATAGGCTCCAGCCACCTGAGACTGAAGTGAAGTAACTGGGTAAATAATTATCTTGTTTTTATTACTCTTTCTTAAATGTGTTACAGCTCACATTTATTTCATTAATTAATATTAGAAGTGTTTTTGTCTTTATTTAGAAGTTTGGTGATATATGCTACAGAAACTTAGCCCTTGTTTATATCAATTACCCCATGGTAAAACTGGTTTCATTATGTGTTGTTTCACCTAAAGTCACAGTTTCTAAGAATCCATCAACGATGCTAGGTGACCTATAAGAATTATATTTATAGTTAACAATGTATATCCTATTACTGTGACTATGAATGTATAAACTTTTGTTTCTAGAACCTTTAGAGTAAGAGTGAACTCTATTAAGAAAGCTATGACTTCTAGACAGCATAAATTATAACAAAGTTCAACCCTTATCTGCTCTTTTAAAATCTGTTTTTCTACTCAAAACTAGAACGGGCTACCATTATACTTCCATTAATATTATTTATTTAAAAAATCTATAGAATATGGACAAAAGTGAAATACATGAGATTACTACAAGCATGCATTTCCTTAGGAAAGTTTTGCTCTTACCAGTTTTTATAAAGACTTTTTAAAAATCTTACTATAGAAGACTAGAATACTGATACACATGGTAGGAATTGCTCAGCAGCAAAACAAATAGAACCCGGCT
Organism: Pan paniscus; assembly: GCF_029289425.2. Lineage (NCBI taxonomy): Eukaryota > Metazoa > Chordata > Mammalia > Primates > Hominidae > Pan > Pan paniscus. Next base: position 160,596,576 of record NC_073255.2, read on the forward strand.
CCTCTGTACTTTGGCCAACGCTTAAGTAGCTCCAATTCTATATGTTATGAGGAATCCTGAATGTCCTAATCAAACCTGCTCTCTAATCAAGACTTTATTTCCAGACTTTACAATCCGATATTACTCATAGATACAATTTTTACATTAAAAGATAACTTTTTAAAAAAATAGTATATTTTAAATAAAATCCCTACAACTGTCCACAACAGAGAGATGGCCAAAGAGTGACTGGCAGAACTTGGTGAAAGAGACACTGTTCAAAAGGCCCAGTCACATCTTTCCCTCAAGAGCTGTGCTTTCTAATATCCAGAGCACGGCAAGAACAGAAGTTGAATAAGCAAGAAAGACAGTAAAAGATAAAACCCAGCCCTTTGCATCTTAAAAGCATGCCTAATTTTGGCATTCATTTGGGTTTCAGAAAAGTTCTGTCAAAGGTTCTAGTGTCTCTTGGTATGCTGTTTCAGGAATACAAAATTCACTAATATAATAAGCCATAATTTCAGCATGTTGTCCAGTGCATTACAAAAAAATTTAAGAAAACCAAGATTATTTTAATCACACAAATGAATCCCCACAGTAACCTCAATCTTGAATCAGTCTCTAAAGTAACCAAGTCAATTCCCTATAACTATTAAGTCTACCACTGAAACTAAAAACCGATTTAATATTGGAAAATAAGCAGTAACATGTAACACCTATCATATCACTAATACAATTTCATCCAGAATTAGGATTCTAGATGGAATTGGTTAACAAAAGAGAAATTCTTAAAAATAATTCCATCTTAACCAAAAAAGCAGTTTCTAATAACCCAAAAATACATTATAATTACAAATAATAATTATAAGTTAGCTAAGAGTTGGTAATTCTACTACTAATGCTTTTTTATTCTGTTCACTCTGCTGTTTTAAAAGTGAAATGCCTATTAAATTACAATGCTTAGAAAAAGGTGAATTAAAAATAGGAATTTTCAATGAAATAATTCAGGATTATCTATCTTCTGCTTAGATATATGCTATATTAGTCTCGGCTGTGCAAAACACATATATGCTAGAGTTAACATTAGGCCTGTTCTTTCCCTGCTAGAGTCCCCGGCATCTAGAATAGTTAAACTGATTAAGCATTAAAGCTGGAAAGACTGTGGAGTTATCTTGTCTGACCCCTCATTTTCAAATTAGAAAAGTGAAGTTCAGGAAGGGAGAAATGGCCAGGCACAGTGGCTCACACCTGTAATCCCAGCACTTTGGGAGGTTGAAGCGGACAGATCACCTGAGCTCAGGAGTTCGAGACCAGCCTGGCCAGCATGGTGAAACCCTGTCTGTACTAAAAATACAAAAATTAGCCAGGGGTAGTGGCACATGCCTGTAGTTCCAGCTACTTGGGAGGCTGAGGGAGGAGAATAACTTGAACCTGGGAGGCCGAGGTTGCAGTGAGCCGAGATCGTGCCACTGCACTCCCGCCTTGGCGACAAAGCAAGACTCCGTCTCAAAAAAAAAAAAAAAAAAAAATTCCTGTTCACATTCACAATGTATGGTAGCAGAGCATGGACTAGAATTCAGGAACTCCTAACTTTTTCATCAGGACCCCTTTCTTCCTCTTCAATTAGCAGCCAGGGAGGCTCAGGCTGCCCAGACACTCCCCAAAGAGATACATTCAAGCTGCTCCTTAACTTTTAATTTACACACCTATAATTAACTGACTTTAAAATTGTTAATTTACCTAAGTCAAAACAAATACAATATAGAGCTGAAAATTTTACTCTAAATCCTCCCTGCCAGTAACAGGAAATCTAAACTGAGCACTGAATAGTATTCATAACAACTTTCTTTCATATGCTCCTCCAAACTCCCAGAATACTTTGTGTCATGGACTCTAAGTATTTTCCATAATGATTGAATTACTCTTTGAAATCCTTGACTAAGCCCATTTTACAAATCTAGACATGAAGGCTGAGACTAGTTAAGAAATGTCCCTCTATTATATAGAGAGAGCTAAGAATAACCAGAAGCAAAATTCATAACCCAACCCTGTTGGACTTTTCTGAATCTCTTCTTGTGCTTACAGCTACGCTGCGTCACATACATTTTTGTGCTCATCTTTTTCCTCTATACTAGACAAAGGTATCTTCTCATCTTTGTATATTCCAAATCCAGTGAATTTTAACTTTTATCTTTCCTTACTACTCAAGGTGAAATACATTCCCGGTCTAAACTTTCCACCAACAGTGCCTTACTCAGGCCATCATCAATACAATGATCCCTCTAAGCATATCCTTCCCTGTATGCCTATGTAAGAATCCCTACCCAACAGGTCTGATTTAGAACACAAACAAACTACTGTTAGACAACTGTTACCACCTATATTAGTTCAGCAGCACAACTAAACCATTTCGGTCGCTTAATAAATGAAGACTAAAGTCCAGATACCATGTGCATTAGAAACTGAAGGGCTTAACAACCTAATCAAGCAATAAGAAACGCAGAATGAGCTCCTAAAAAATAAACAAGTGAGTAATTATAATTATTCAATCAATCAATAAGTATTCACTGATCTGGGTGCCAGAAGTTATAAAAATTATAGAAGACTACCTAGGCATAAAGTCTATCTCCAAGAATTATATATAGTGAGGAAACAAAAAACTAAAGAAAATAAGCAAGTTAAAACAAGTGCTGAGGAGTTAAAGGAAATAAAGATTAAGGTTGATTAATAAAAATGGCTTAAGTATCACTAAATCTTGAAAAAACAAACCAGGTGAGTATGGCAGGGAAAGATAATGCTCAATAACATTATCAGCGCCAATCCATATAAACCAGATATGGCTGTAGAGACGTAGTTTAATGTTTTATTTTTTCCTATTCCTTAGTTTCTCACTTATTCAGGACTATATATGTTGAACTTCACTTAGCAAAACTGCACATACTCTTTACATAAAATTAACTGAATCACACTACATGAAAGGCAACAGATCTAACAACAAAATAAGACCTAGTAATCTTGTTTATAACCTTCTTATTCTCCCTTCATAATACTACCAGCTAATGAATGGCATCAGAACTGTTTATGTAAAAGTACATATCATGTATTTATGTATTACAATGAAATCTCAATTTCCACAAAATGAATTTTTAGAAACTGTGGTAAAACAAAAGATTTACTGATGATCTGCCTCCTCCATGAAGCCAATCACCAATCCAGAGTCTCATTAACATTTAGGCATATTTGCAGCGAAAGAGAATAAAAATATGTTTCTGGGTACTTTTTCTGCTGGTGGTTATAATGCCTGCCTTTATTGAAACTCCCTTCCCTCACCTTCTATATATAACTGGGACTAATTTCTGCTGGAGACTTTAATTGTTCTTGAATTCCCAAAGTACTCTCTCAATTCAGGCCCTCATCATATTTCACCTGCAATACTATAAATCAACTATCTGATTTCCCTTGTCTTTCCCTCACAATCCTCAATCCACCTTCTATACTGCCTCCACCTTTCCCCTGAAAATTTTCTAAGTCAAATATGATCTTGTGAGTCCCCATTAAATAGTGCAATACTTCCCCAACTGTATCTCCTTCTTAGTTGTGAAATGTACACTGGTATCTTCAGCGGTCAGAGAAATGCTGTACTAAAAGAATTTGGTTTAACTTAATTTAGCTTCAATTTGCAAAATATAGACCAAAAATTGAAGAAAAATCTATTAAGATTTCCAATGTGCTCAAGGATTATCCTATCAGACAACATGGACTTTAGCAGTGGTTTTCAAACTGTGATATACTTTAGAATTTTCTGTCAAGCTTGCTAAAAATAGACATGTCCAAGCTTCACCTCAGATCCAGTGATTCTGAGTAATATCTAGGAATTGGGCCTAGGCATATGCATTTCTCATAATCTCCACAATGATTCCAATTCATATCTAAATCTGAGAGCCCAAGCAGAAGCCCTCCTTGCTCCCTAACAAACCTAACAAACTTATTAGTAGGTCTCCTAACTTTTCAAGCTGTTTCATACCTCTCATCAGCCTAGGGAGTACCTGTTTAAATATAAATAATCAGTTATCCATTTTAAAAAGCTTTTACTCATCCTCTCTCCCACCATTCTCTCTTTTAATCCCCTAAACCTTTATAAAAATAGTTTCCATATATTTATACAGTCTTAATCCACACAACTACCCCATGAGACAGTATCCTTGTTTTACAGATGAGAAAACCAAATCTAGGATAGGAAGCTCAAGAAACTTGTCCAAAGTGACCCCCAGTTTGAACCCACATTTGCTGTTACAAAGCCAAGGCATTTTCTACTGTGAAAAGCAGCCTCTTACACATCACTCTGAAGCATTGACTTATCAGTTTACACGTTTCCCTTTTTAGACCTAGTAAGCTCTCTGAGGACAAGTATCAGCCCTTCCAGATTTTGACCTCAACATTTATTCAATACATGTTTGTTGAATGAAAGAAGAAATGAAGCTCCTCCAGAGCTCCGACTATAACTGCTTCTGTTTCATTTCTTGAATTCTTAGGTAGAGCTCTGAGTATACTTCTGCCTAACACATTTGGTCTGACCTGTAAATCTTACTGCTGGATTTATTATGAGACAATATATTTCAGTGATGTTTTAAAGGACAAAAATAACCTGAATAATCAGCAAAGGGAGGAAAAGATTATTTCAAAAATTAAAATATCACTCTTACTTCACTCTCTATTAACTAGGGACTTCAAATATTGAAATTAGTATTTGCAAAGACTTCATCCCACAAAAGCAGACAACTGAAAGTGTGGTTTTTAAATGACAAATTCAAAAGGCACAGTTGATTAATAAAAGATGGCATAAAGAAATTAAGCACTGAATACTGAGAGCCTATTCAGCAATCCACTTACACTAACCAATGTGCAACATCATTTTTCTCTATCACAGTATTTTTCCCCATCTGCCATTTTTCGAAACCAGTAAGACTACAGGTAAGCACAGAACAATTAGTATACTTGTGTATAAATGTAATGTCCTTTCTGCCTAAAGTTAATGTGTCTGGTATGTAGAACACAGCACAACTACTTCCTTTTTGATACAGGTTACATAGCTAATCTACTAAACCAGCAACTGAATTTTTTTTCATTGGAGGTAACTAACATTCAAAGTGCTGAAGATTTTCCTAAACTGAGCATATGCAAACATTAGTGGTGCTTTAAGAATCTTGTATTTTAATTAGTTTTTGGTGAAAAAGGCAAAGTGGTTATTTCTTTAACACCACTTTTAGAAATAAATCAGTAACAGGAAAAAAAATACCCTTCTAAAACAACATGATGTAGTGCAAAGTACAATGGGATAGGACTAGGTGTGAGGAGTCCTGGTTTTCTAGTTCTGGTTACATTATTAAATTGCTGTATGACTTGGGCTCACTGGATCAGTTTTCTCATTTGTTGAAAAAAGTGCGTGTGAATGGGGAGGGGCTTAAAGTTGTTACCCAAAATTCTCGTTTTGAGCCACTCCTCGTTTCATCCTTCTAATCAGGAAACTCAATGTTCTCTAAGGTCTAAATTCCGAAATATGAAACACATCTGAAATTGAATGGAACAATTCAATCTCCAACCGGATGGCACAAGATACAAAGGGTGGACTCCTATGAAGTTAACAATGAATCCAATAACTTTCCAGAAATTGTCTAATCCTAACTTCTTAAAGAAGCAGGTGACATCTGGTTTGGCATACCTAATATTACTTAAAGGAGTTATAAAATGGTATTGCTTTGTTGAAATTTCCGTGTTTTCTGGGTTCCAGTGGCACATACTCTGCAGGTGCTAGCAAACAAAGTGGAGAGAAAGGGATCCAGCCAGTATTTCAACAAACCACACTTCAACCCAGTCACCGCAGTATGATCCCGACAAGGCCTACACCACAGAGCAGAACCTCCCCACCCCCAGAATTGCCAGCAGCCAATGTAATGAATGCTTCCGTCAACAACACACATTCCCCTTCCCACAGCAGAACTGCTCGCTCCCAACCGGCCATCTGGGGTTGGAATTGGCCGCACAGCACCAAACTAAGAATCATTCTCGGCCCCAAAAGCCAAGAGCTACCAGAGATTGAGGTTTCCCTGCGCATGGCTGCGGGGAGAGCAGCACCCCCTCCCACCAATGGGGGGAAAAAAAAAATCAGTGGGAAGGAGAGTAGAAACTAGGCCTAGGCAAGGTTGCTGGAGAAATAAATCTTGTTTCTCTTTAACGAAGAGCAATAACATTTCTTGCACCTCTCTAATCCGAAGAGAGCCCAGGCTCTTGCACTCGACTTCATTCCCTCCTGGAATCCTAATGGGAGATTAAAAACCACCTTCCTTCCCCGACCTATCCACTCCTCAAACCTGGCATTGTTAAGGAAGGTACCCCCAGATCAAGCAGTAAGAGGTGAAGCGAGAGCTAGAACAAGGGCCCAGATTCTAGGACCAAGCGGCTCTTGCAAGAAAATCCCCTTGTGGCCTGAGAATAAAGTTTTAACCAGCAGCAAGGGCGCGGACCGAGGCCCGGCCAGGCTGGAGGACAGGCCTGCGGAGGTGACACTCCCTTATTCTCCAGCAGCTCGGGGAGGCGGCGCCCGACCGCCACGGCCCGCACCCTGGGAGCAGGGCGAGGGCGCCGACGAGGGGCCGGGGCCGGGGCTGGCGGGAGGCCTGGCCCGCGCCGCTCCCGCCTCCTTCCCCACTCCCACTTCCCGGCTCCCAAGCCCGGGCCCGTGAGGTAATGTCACGGGTGGCGACGCGGGTCTCGTCCACTGACCACACATTTCTTGCCGAGGAAAGTGAAGAGGGACTCGTTCTCCTGCGGGGTGAGCAGCAGGGACCCCACGTTGGTGACCCTCCGCGGCGGCGGCGGCTGCTGCTGGACGGAGCTCATGGTTTCGCCGGCGGGGTTGGGAGTCCAGGGCCGTCTCCTCCGACGAGTGGGCGAGAGCTCGTTCCCCCTCTCGGTGACAGGGGCGGGGAGAAGCGGAGTCAGAGGCGCCACATCTCGCAGCTCCTCCGGAGCGGGGAGGAGGACGAGGTCGAGGGAAGCAGGCGCTGACGGCGAGCCACCTTCGCGCCGCGCTGAGAAAGGGAAGCTCCCGGCACCCGCCCGGCCAGGCTAGGGCCGGATGGTCGTTGTCCTCGCACTCCGGCGACTGCGCTAAACTCTCAACTCCTCCCCCAACCCTCCCGCAGCGGCGGCGGCGGCCGCACAATCCAACATGGCAGCGGGGGCGGGCGAGACCACAGGACGGAGGGCGCGGGGGAGCGCGCCGGAAACGCGCGGCTGCGGCCCGGGAGAAACCCCCCCACTCGGCGGCGGGCCTCGCGGCGCCGGCCCGAAGCCACGCCCCCTTCCGGCCGAGGCGCGGACCGCGCGGAGCTAAGTGGAATCCCGGTTGGCTTGGGGCGCAGGCTTCCAACTTCGTACTCTGGCCTCTGGCGTCTCGGCTCGTCGGTTGGGTACCCGAACCCAGCTACTGCTGCTTGAAGAGAAGATGGATGGGGACTCCTCGCCGTCGCTGCGCCGCCGTCCTTCCCTGGGCGGATGCACACCTTTGCGAAGCGTCAGTGAGGATCCAGGGCACCTCCTTGGAATAGCTCTTATTTCTCAGGCGCTGCAGCGTGAAGCTCGCTCTGCGAGTCCGAGAGGCCTGCGATCTGAAGACTGAAAACTGGGAAGAGACGCTCTACCCTGTGCTCCTCGCCGGCTTCGATAGGAGCCGCAGGTGCCTGGGATTTTCTCAAACTTTGTCCCAAACTTCAGCTGTGGGAGTGGAGGAACAAACAGGCCTCTCCCAGAATTGTGAAAGAGATCGCCCTGGTGGATGAAACAAAAACAAATGCACTTGACTTCCACCGCCTGCCTGGCGTGTCACGTGGGTTTAATGTATGTGTCACATTTAAATTCAAAGTATTTTCTTCTAAGGGCCTGGACACATTTCTTTTCTCCCTGTATCGTGAATTGGAAAATACCGTAGGATATTAAAAGTTATCTAAGATAACCCCCTTTCTTCTGTAAGTTAAATACTAAACGGCTTAAGACGAAATTTTGGAATATAGAGATGATGATGCAGACTGCAGTGAATTATCAAATATGCATCTCACTGTTCTCCACATTAAACATATTTTTGTTGCGTAAATTCATGTCTGCTAATTGCTTAATTTCAATAAACAAAAAAGTTGTATGTTAAGACATCTATAACAATTACACTTTGGTAAAATTGTTGGATGTTAACATCTCTGATAGCTCCCAATAGAAATCTCTGATGTACTAACCAGACTGGTAAACCATTATCATGCACTTTGAAAATATAATAAAATATTATAATTAAAGCTGCCCTTAATGAAATAGGCTGAGCAACAATAAATTTACAAAGGAAAATAAAAGTGGATAGCCTTGGGAGTTCTCACATAAAATATGGAGATTTCAAAGTTAAACTTGATTAATTATGTTATGGTAAAAAGTGAATTAAAGCAACAGGACTATTTATAAAATAATTAGATTTAGAAAGCAGTAGTAGAAATATAAGCCTGGAGTTGCCTCTGAATTACATATTTAACAAACCTAGAAGCTAAATCAGTTTGTCTTTTATCAAAACTGCAACTCCTCTAAGTTGAAAGCACAGTGACAAGAGAAAGCATTACAAATTCTTGAGAAATAATAGAAATTAAAGCTCTTTTCAAACCTGTGAACAAGTATAGTACCAGAAGTATAAGATTCAGATAGGCCCAAGTTGTAGTTCTTGTTATGAGTCTTACAACCCTATGGACTTTGGACAAATTACTTCTCTGCGTCTGTTTCCTCATCTGTAAAATGAAAATAATTTCTGTTTCATACAGGTATAGTCTAAATAGGGATAATTACACCTACTTCAAAGTTGTAAAATACAAAATTACAACTAGATAGGAGGTATAAGTTCTAGTGTTCTGTAGCACTGTAGGATGACTATAGTTAACAATATTGTATAGTTTCAAATAGCTACAAGAAGGATATTGCATGTTCCCAAAACAAAGACATAAGTTTTTGAGATGATAGATATGCTAATTACCCTAATCACTATATGTTATATGTATTGCAACATCACTATATACCCCCATAAATATGTACAGTTATTGTGTATTAAAATTTTTTTAAACTAAAATTATAAGACATTAAAAAAAGGTATCACATGTAAAGTACCTGATACATAGTGGTTACTCAAATATTAGTTGTTGGCCATTGACAGTCCTTGCCTATGGTCTTTTCTGCTTTCCCTGAGCTAAGGGATCAAGACTTAATATATGTATTCTTACCTTTGTTCTAATTCTGACTCTTCAAAAACTGTCCTTCAGATATACAATTGTACATATTTTTTCAAAAATATAGTGAAGAACTTGATAGCAGAATTTCTGATTAGGCCATATATTATATCAAATAGGCTACATATATCCCAGTATGCCAAAATAAAACTTTTTAAAACTGTAAATCCAGAGATAGAATCCTATTAGCTTCTAATTTAATAAAAACTGAAAGATTAGCAAATTTTATGTTAGAAATACCAGCTTTTAGAACTTGTAGACCACCAAACTATTTTGAAGACAGGAAAGAGTAGTGGGAGAGGGCTGTGAAAAAAAAAAAAAAAAAGGCCATGAGATGATAGGTGAATGGACAGTAGCTGCGTTCAAGAATCTATCTCATTCTGAGAATTATTGAGTTCCAATCATTTCACAACCTCTTACTAGCCTAGACTATCTATTGTTTTGATTTTCTTTTCTTTCAGGAAATTTTATGACTTATCTAAATGCAATTTTCTTTTTACTATTTGCCCTTGTTCTGTTTTCTTTAGACTTGGAGATGGAAAATTATGACCACAGTAGACTTTTTTCCTCAGGTCCAACCTTTCTTTAATTTTTCTCCAAATTTTTAGTATAGTCCTTTGTCCACAAAATTGCAATTTAAGTTCTTGTCTTCTACCCTCCATTGTTATTTTTGTTTTTCTCTGGGCTTTTTCCAACTCTTGATGTGGAAAATGTAAGCATGAACATTTCACTGGAAATATGACTTCCTTACTCATTTAAGCCTGTGAACAAGCAATATTTGGGGATTCCCTCCTTACCATACATAAAGGATTCTATTTTTCCATACTCATCCTGAGACCAAGCAGTACTGGCTGTTTTTGTTTCAAAAGTTTTAGCAAGTCCTTTCTTTCATTCTTGATAGCATATCCTCTGTTTGGCAGAACACAAGACATCTTTTCTCTCTGTTTTCTTTGGCAAGTTATTTCCTTATCTCAAATTTTTTTACCCAGTTTGAGAGATTGGATTTTATCCAGGACATAAGCATTCTGTTTCCCTTCAACAGAGTATCTTGAAGTTTGTAAGCGCAGTTAAGAAGACTAGGGGTTTTATATTAATATACATATAAAATGCATATGCTAGAAATACCAGCTTTCAGAGCTTGTAGACCACCAAACTATTTTGAAGACAGGAAAGAGTAGTGGGAGAGGGCTGTGAAAAAAAGCTTTATTACGGTGTATATGAATATAACAAAAAAAAGGCAATTCTTACATTTAATTTCTTCCATTTGACTTTCCTTACCTCAACTAGCATCTATTCTAGTACTTCATTTTCTTCTTTCTTTGGTATGATCTTTTAAGGAAAGCCCTCATTTTAACAGAAAACATTAGGGTAGCTTATTATGGAAATGAGAGCATATTTTCAGATGCATTCCTGCTGTTATCCTTATGGGTACTTTGCAAGCTTCTCTTGTTACGGTTCTTTGTTATATATTTTTCTTCTTTACAAATGTCATTGTTTATGTACGTTAAAAGTCCTCTGAAACACGCTATTCCCCTTGCTAATGTTAATAATTTAAAACGTAGTGACACCCTTTACTGTGGGGGAATATAAAGGTGGCTGAAAGCACACGGCATTCAGCAGCCATTGTAGCCATAATTGCTGCTTGGCTATGGCAGAACTGATTTTATAGAGACAGAACAACAGCAAATCTGAATACTGCAAATCTGGATTTGCAGAAAAAGTGCAGGGGCAATGAGTGCTACTTCTCCCATGCAACCTCCAGAAATGTCATGTGTCTAAAATGTTCGTCTTGTAAAATATCTGCACATTTTTATGTAAATGTTGCATATGGCAATGCTTACAAGAATTTATTCTAGTACATGTTATCCCAAGTTAAATGTTAATTGTTTTCTTTTTCATCAACTAAATTCTGAAAAGTAAGCTAGCACACCATTTTTTTTCTGCCTCTCCTTTTTAAATTCATTTTAACTACAAACCTCTTTGGGGCTTTCTTTTTTAGGAATAAATAGTTTATTTACAAATCATTCTGATTTCTTATTGAAGTTAGTGGAAAATTGAACACTTATTCATGCTACAAAATTACCAGTGATAGTTACTACCATTATATGTCCTAGTCTCCAAATACCTAGTACTTACCTGTAATCAAGAAATGATTTGAAGAGCTAAGTATGTTATAGTTCCCAGGATGCTGCTTACAGTTTTCTGGCTGCTCTTTAACTTTAATGAATATTCAATGGCTTATTATTATTCCAAATGAGAGAGAAACAACATTGATTTCTTTATTGTAATGTTCTCAAGGTCAATCTACATTATAAATGAGTAGGCAGGCTGGATACTTGGGAAAATTTGAAGATGCCACATGTCCCCATTACCAAATTGAAATTATTGGGGTCAAGGATATGGTCTCTGCTACCATGTAACATTTTTAAAATCAATTTTTATTTTTATACAAATGATAAATGCACATAATTTAAAAAATCAAATAGTAGTACAAAACTTAAAACAGCATAAAACGGAAGTTACATTCTTGTACCACTTTAACTTTGTTGGATTTTACCCCCCTCAATAATTTGCTTAAATTTTATTTCTTTTATTTCTTCTATATTAAGAACTATAAAGTCCTTCCTCATATTATTTTCCACATAATCAAGTGTATCAGGAATCTATTAGACTCACTAATTTTAATCAAAGACCTGTCTCCCAAAGCCATCCATCATCCCATATTAATCTGTACTGTTGCTACATGGCTATTGTCTGGAATTTTATTGAGTTACTATCCTGGGATTTCCCTTTATCTTTCTGTATTAGACCCTCTGTTTCTTGGAACCTATGTCATCCATCTTGATGTACTCCCTTGTTTTGATAGTGTATATCCTTTAGTGGCTTCTTAAGAAAAAGTGCATAGATAGTAAAATTTTGAGACCTTGCATAGCTGATAGTTTTATTCTAATCTCACTCTTGGTTGATTAGTTTAACAGGGTAGAAAATTTCAGGTTGAATACCAGTTTTCTTCAGTATTCGAAGGTGTTATTTTATTGATTTCGAACTTTCAACATTGCTGTTGAAATCTGAAGTTATTCTGATTCTGATCTTTTGTATATAAGTCTTTATGACCTCTAAAAGTTTTCAGAATTCTGTTTGTTTATGGAATTCTGAAAGTTGATGATGTACCATAGTGGAATACTTTTACATTTATTGTACTGGGTATTCCAAAGGCCCTTTTTATCCAAAAACTCATGTCTTTTAGTGCTGGAAATTTTTCTTTTGTTATTTTCATATTTTTCTTCCCCTTTTTTCTCTTTTCGCTTTCTGGAATGCCTGTTGGTCAAATGTCAGATTTTCTGACTCACTCTATACAATTAGAAACCACACCCAAGTTTCACTGTGGAACTACTCCAGTGAGCCCTTCAGTGTGGTCATCTCTGGGCAGAGATACTATAGATTTACTGCTAACATTGGGAATTGGAAACTAGAATCTCTTCTGAGATTCTAAAAGCAGGGTGTTTCTGCTGCCATCCTTGCTGCCCTTTGCCACATGCTTCTTCACTTTATGTGTTTACAAATCACAGTTGCCCATGGGTGTGTCTGATGAGGGAAAGGTCACATACCTGTACTCTAGCTGCAAAAGAGCTGGAGATTTCAGGCTCATTGTTAAGGGTCTGCGGATTCATAAGGTCAGAAATTCCATGAACACAGAAAAAGTATTCAAAAGGTACTCAGCAGCTAGTGAATTCAACTGGGGACAGTTGGAACTTCAGGATGTTTGATGACTGGGGAGAGGGTCTTTGTTAAGAAAAAGCAATAATATGAAATATTAATGCTTTCCAATTTTATCAAGATGATAGCATTTTTGTGTACTGAATTACATGCATATTACATACATAATAAAATTGTAAAACTCTGTATCTAGGAAGTAAATAGTCTTTATTTATTTTTGCCTCCATACAAAGTCTTTAATAAGAACTGTGTTTTTCCCCCACATTAACTAGGTTACTTGTCCTTAGAAAGTTGGTAATGGTTGAATGGGTTAGTACTATATGTTCATACACGTTGATATCATTTATCTATAAATAGCTATTTAGCTGATTCATTAAAGCAAATTGAAGTAAGTCATTTTGATATAATAAATTGTCAAAGTCAGTGATATGCAGGCTTTTCATTTGTAAATTGTAATTACTTTTTTAAATGTTTGTCTCCTACATTAGCCTCAAAGCTCTCTAAGAGCTGGTATCATGTCTTATTCATCTTTGTATCTTTTTAGTCTTAACATTGAACCTATACATTATTCAACGTATATTTGTAGATCAAATGACCACCTTTGATTCAAATAAAAACATATGAATTTTTATCAGGTACAAAGATAGTTACACAGGATCTGAGATCAAATAAAGAGAAACCACAGTCTTGCCCAAACTCTTCCACACAGTACTAAGCATGTGGTATTCTGAGAGCACCTGGAGAGAAAACACAATACATAAGAAACTGCACACAACCTAATGGTAGCAGGAGCAGGGCTTGTGACAACAGCAATAGAAAGGAATGACCTCCACTTGAGATGACCCAGCAACCTAATTCAAGTCCAGAGGATAAAGTGATTTTTTTTTTCCTCCTGAGTGAGCTCAGGTGTCCAGGGGCCTAGTCTGAGAAAAGAAATGTGTGTCATATTTTAGGGATTTGGGGGAATAATAGTTTTTAGCATGAAGTGATTGCAAAAACACTAAGTCAAGGCTTCACTTGGTCTTAGAAAGCAACTCTGGAAGCATATGGAAGCAAGCTTAGTATCCAGGAGCGCTGGAAACTAAAGTGAAAATAACCAGGACAAAAAGTAGGCTGGCATCCCAAGGGACTGGGGGAGACTGGCAAGCAGTTCTCATAGCAGCATTAGCATCACATGTTAGAAATGCACATTCTCAGGCCCCACTCTTGACCCACTGAACCTGAAACTCTGGGAATAGGACTCATCAGTCTATGTTTTAAGAAGCCCTCCTAGTGATTCCAATAAGTAGACCTTCAAGACGACCTCCAGGGGATGAAATTTACCACCCCCACCAGCCACCTTCCACCCTTTCCCAAGCATATAAGGCTTATGGCATTACACAAACTATGTTTGAATCATATTCTTTTGAGGGGACGGAACTTGTAATGAACCACTGGGATTTATTCTTGTCAGTTTAAGACCTAGATAGGATAGAGTCTGTAGGTGGAATGTCTTCATTGTTCACATCTGGCAAAATAGCTGTAAGGGCAAGCAGGTATTTATTAGCTATAGCTTTTCTGATCTGAGTTCCGATAGTAACTAGCCATGTAATCTTACTAAAATCACTCAACTTCATCATGCTTCTCTTTACTCATTTGTAAAATGAAAGGAATGACTTAATGATTGCTAAGGTCCTTCTCAGCTCAAAATTATATAATCAATCCCATGTATTTTGGATTTAAAAAAAATCCTGCATTTTAAAAAGCAATGGGTAAAAGGCAGTGCATAAGGGAATATAAACAATTTCATGGCTTTTTCACTATTACAAATCCTTTTTTGGTGGTATGAAAATGAATATATAAGCCTTATCAAAAGCCTACTCTATTGAAAGAGGGATTGGTAAAGAATACAATCCCCAGAACATAAAAATCCTGCTTTTAGTTACCTCAGAGCAGGAAGGAAGGGTAATTGGTGACTGTGGTTTCATGGAATTATTGATCTAATATTTGCCATTTATATTCAAAACTGGATTGCATGGTACTTGATAGTTGTTACATCAATCATGATTCTCAGTTCCCTGTGGCTGGAAGTTAGTAGTAGTCATTGATTTTTTTGTTTTGTTTTTTAATAGAGGAGGGAACACATTGAACATGCAAACAACTTAGAGTCGATGGTCACATTAGAATAAGTTCCTCATTCCTAGTTTAGGGAGTCATTCAGCTCAATGTCTTTACTTAGAATCAGTTTAAAAATTAAATTACATATTCGCTTTCTCACATTCAAATTTCCTTTTAGGAAGATAGAATATTGGCACTTTTCTTTCATCTTGATCCTCTTCATACTGAAGCTATTGTGTGTTTATTATATGTTCTGTTGGACTGGAGCTTTGAACTGATGAAAGAGGAAAGCTATAACAAGCATCAGGGCTGACTTGGTATGTTGACTCAGTTCCCACATAATGATGGTATCTATATGCATGCACATTATAATGTTCTGACACACAGAAGGAAAACGTGTTCCCCTGTCTCAATTTCCTGTTTTAATGCAAGTCCATACAACACCCCAATCTTCCTCAGGCTCTCCAAGCACCCTTGGATTTATTGTGTCATAAGGGACAATTCACACACTACCTCACCTCAGCCTGAACTTACTAGAACTTACTAGAACAATGGAACTTTTGCTCTCAGTTCCATTGAGAGATAGCAGCATTGTGATCATTGGACAGTGTGATTGAAACAAGGCACTCAACTGTGCCTTATTGTCATTATCATCCAGAGAGGCCCACCAAGCCTTGTTCTTGCTGGAAAGGCATGAAAGGAATAGCAACATGTCCTTCATTTTGAAGGACATATTTCTGCATGCCTCAGAATAACGGACCCCCAGAAACACCCCTGAGGTATCAGGCTCCTATATTTCATGGCATTTCTATCCCCCAGCATTCATTTATGTGACCAAGGACATAGTGTACTTGCAACTTCCTGCTCTACAGGTCATTTCAACATGATGTTATTTTGTACAATGAGCTAGTCTGATATCAAGTGGAATAGGAAGATGGTCTAGGATAATTGCCCTCTGCTTAAAAATGAGCTGACCTGTGAGGCACACAATATCCTTCCCATAAATTCCCTTTTGCTTTAGCTAGCCTGGGTCAGATTCTGTTATTTACAAAAACTCTAGGTGATTCTGAACTGGAAACCCTAGGTATTCTAAAATTTGTACCATGAAGGTGGTTACAAGCAAGAGATCTTTCAGAAAACTGGGTCATTTGGCACTGTTTACCTGGCTATACTGGAGCAAGAGGTGGTGAAACTCTCATTTATATTCCAAGATGGGAAACTAGCATCAGACAATTACATTACTGCCTCTGGTTATTAGGATCTAGAAACTTCTGAGGTTCTAGAAAGCTTTATGGCCAGGATCAGCAAACTACACTCCACCTATCCGGTTGCCTGCTTTTGTAAATAGAGCTTTTTTGGGGGGACATAGCCATGACCATTCTTTTAGTATTGTCTATGACTGCTTTCATGCTACAACAGCAGAGTTGAGTAGTTGTACCAGAAACCTTATGACCTGCAAAGCCTCAAATGTTTATTATCTGGCCATTTACAGAAAAAGTTTGCCAACCCTTGCTTTAGGTAACTGCATAGTTTTTGCCATCGAATAATAGAAGGGTGAAGAATTCAAGAATTGTGAGATAGCATTAGATAAATTAACCAGTAAGAATGAATGAATGTTGCCCCTGAGGATAGCCTGCTACAGGGATATTTTATGATAATTCTGAAAAAAATATATCCCTGATAGTTACAGGACTGAGACAGCCAAAAGTGAAACTCATGATTTGATCCAGGGCTGCTAAACTAATAATTTATGAATTAAAGTATCTTAAATACTTCATAATGAGATAGGAGATGACCATGAAAATAATTAATAACAAAGACATACAGTCTATCTTTGTGTAAATTTCTTATAAGAATCATTAAACTTAGGATGTTACTTTTTTTAAAACAAAACAGACAACTGTTTAAGTGTGCTGATCTTTCCAGTGACAAGAAATCACTGTTAGTAGATACTTTTGAAAAAAGAAAAAGAAAGCACACATTTACTATGTGGCTTCAAGGTTTTTAACCATGAGTGAGAAAGTAACTACTTCTCAAAAGAAACTTACATTGTCAAAAGCATGTTTTGAAAACAGTCATTTGGAATCTTGTCCATCATTATGTGACTTTAAAGTTCAAAATGATAAAATATGTCACCTCTAAAAACATGTATTTCTAAACTTAAAAACAATCTTTAAACCTGTTTAAAATTTTTCCAAGTAAAAAAATTTTGGTGTTTTCTTATTTGCTGAAAATATGGAAGTGAAATACTTCTCAGTTTGCAAGAAAATTACTATCAAAATTTTAACAAATTTATAACAGGTGAATACAATTGAAAAACATAAGTATTATGCTCAACTAAGCAAATTCATGTGTATTTCTCCCAGGCGGGTGTATATTCATGTGTTTTGTAAAGTGTCCTTTTCAGTTATGGCCACTAAAATATAGTATAGATAAAACTCACCTTATAGCAAAACCTTTGGATCCCATGTCAAAAAGTGTTAAGCCAAATTTTCAAAAATTACGGAGCATATTCAATCACATTGCATGCATTAAAAACTATTTTCTTAATATTTTAGGGCAAGCAAACAATTGTTTTGTTTTGTTTTACTATTAATTTATTGGCCTTTTTACAGAAACTTCTTTTGGTATCATTGATGTTCTTTATGGTTTTCTGTTTTCTACTTATTTGATCTGTGATCATTAAATATGATGCTAGATGCCATTTATTAAATTGAGGAAGTTCTTTTCTATCCCATCTTCCTGCGAGGTTTTCCTCATAAATTTTGCAAATGTTTTTTCTGTTTATGTTAAATAAGCTCATATTTTGTCTCCTGTTTAGTCTGTTGATACAGTGAATTATACTGATTTTTATTTTTATTATACTTTAAGTTCTGGGATACACGTGCAGAAATGCAGGTTTATTACATAGGTATACATGTCCCATGGTGGTTTGCTGCACCCATCAACCCGTCGTCTACATTAGGTATTTCTCCTAATGCTATCCCTCCCCTTGCCCCCCACCACCCCCTACAGGCCCCAGTGTGTGATGTTCCCCTCCCTGTGCCCATATGTTCTCATTGTTCAACTCCCACTTATGAGTGAGAACATGCGGTGTTTGGTTTTCTGTTCCTGGAATTACACTGATTTTAAAATGTTGAAACAGGCTTGCATTCCTGGGATAAACCCCAGTTGATCATGATATATGATCCCTTTTTAAATATTGCTTAATTCCAATTGTTGATAATCTGTTAAGTGTTTTTGTGCCTATAAAATATTGGTCTAAGAGGATAGATCTCCTCTTCCAGCTCTAACAGCTGAAGGACTTTTCTGATGCTGATTTCCCAGATTTCCAAGTAATTCCAATTCCTCCACGCCCTGACTCTAAACACTGTCATTTCATGTTGAGCTCCCTTATAGTGACCACTGTTAAGATCATCATCTCCCCCAATGCAAAGATCTGCCTGCTGAACCAGAACTTTTCCACAGTGCCTGAAGCTGCACGTGCCACCAGTTCCTGTTCATTCCCAGTGGTGAACTGATTTTCAGTTATTTCCCAGATGGTCATAGTGTTCTGTATCCTAATGTAGTTAGCACTCTCTCAACGTGGAATTCAGTAATTCTTTGATAGCCTAGGAATTCTTCAAGTGGCAATAAAGGTAACTCAAGCACCCATTAGGCCTGGCATCTCTGTACTCACTGAGTGAAGCACTTTGCTCTTCCTAAGGCCTTCTGCTTTGCTGCGCTCTACATTTCCTTGTTTCCTTTTGCTCCATCAGTGATTCTGAGTCCCTTCTTGCCTATATACATCGTTTTGTTTTCTCCATTGGCTCTTTCTGGTCAATGTATAAATATGTTCAGATATCTCTCAAATTAAAGTAAAAACTATTTTCATTAAAATAATCAATTTAAATAAGTAAATACCCTGTTACTAGTTCGTGTCTTTCCTCTTCACAGACAACCTTCTAAAAAGAGTAATCTATACTCATTGTCTACTTTCCTTTCTCTTTCACTCATCAAGCAATGTGAGCTTGTTTCCATCCCCAATATTTTAATATTGGGGGTGACATCTAATATTTAATGTGACATTTTTGTCACATAACTAAATGTGAATTGGACATTTTCTTCTTTGCAAGCTCTCTACCATCAATCAATATGGTGTCTATCGGTCCTATGTAGGGTGTCTCTATCCTGTTTATATGATCACTCATTTGCTGTTCTCTATGGCTCTGCATCTTAAATATTAATTCCACCCAGAGTTCTATCATTTTGCCTCATTTATTTGGCCTTGAATAGAATAGGGGTCCCCAGAAGATTTAGTGAATAGGTGAATTTTAATTTTTTTTTTTTTTTGAGACAGAGTCTCGCTCTGCTGCCCAGGCTTGAGTGCAGTGGCGTGATTTTTGGCTCACTGCAAGCTCCGCCTCCCGGGTTTACCCCATTCTCCTGCCTCAGCCTCCCCAGTAGCTGTGGCTACAGGCACCCACCACCACACCCGGCTAATTTTTTGTATTTTTACTGGAGATGGGGTTTCACCATGTTAGCCAGGATGGTCTCAGTCTCCTGACCTTGTGATCTGCCTGCCTTGGCCTCCCAAAGTGCTGGGATTACAGGTGTGAGCCACCGCACCCAGACAGGTGAATTTTAACTTTCTAATCCGATTCATCAGAATAATATAAGGTAGCATTACCGAGCACTTACGACATGCCTGACACCATGTTGAATGCTTTAGATACGTTTCCATTTAGTTCTTTAGTGGTTTATAAGAGATATTATTAACAGCACGTTTCAGATTTAGAAAACTTGCACAAGGTCAATGAGAGAGGCAACTCCAATCTGAGTCTTTTGACAGCAGAGCCTGTGTCCTTAACAGTGACACTATTAATGTCAACAGCTTTTATTGCCCTCTTTGTGATTCCCAGGTATTTCTCCAAACCTCTCTTCTGAGGTCTGGACTATAGCTACAACTGATAAGTTCCTCAAAGTCATTGTGTACACATCTGTACTCACGATCTTTGTTCAAAATCTTTTCTGTGTTTCCTATCTCAGTGTTTAATACCACCACACTCTTTTCCAATTAGAAACCTCAAAAACCATCTTGTCCTCCTACTGCTCACATTGTTCCTGCCCTCTAATCTTCAGTCACCACCTCCCGTCAATTTTTCCTCCTATTATCCCTCCACCACCACTTCCTTTTCATCTCTTCTGCCTGTGCCCTAAATCAAGCATCCTTCACTACCTCACTTCTCTCGCCAGTTTTATTCTCACAATTCACCCAGCACATCATTGCCAGCATGCAAGTGAGAATCTGATCATGTTACTTTCTCTCCTAAATATTCTTCAGAGGCTCCTCATTGTTTGCAATATTGTGTCTGGAATTGGTGGGTTCTTGGTCTCACTGACTTCAAGAATGAAGCCACGGACCCTCGCGGTGAGTGTTACAGTTCTTAAAGGCAGCGTGTCTGGAGTTTGTTCCTTCTGACGTTTGGATGTGTTCAGAGTTTCTTCCTTCTTTCTGGTGGGTTCGTCCTCTAGTTGGCTTCAGGAGCAAAGCTGCATACCTTCCCAGTGAGTGTTACAGCTCATAAAGGAATTGTGGACCCAAAAAGCGAGCAGTAGCAAGATTTTTTGCAAAGAGCAAAAGAACAAACCTTTCAGTGTGGAAAGGGACCTGAGCAGGTTGCCACTGCCGGCTCAGGCAGCCTGCTTTTATTCTCTTATCTGGCCCCACCCACATTCTGCTGATTGGCCCATTTTACAGAGAGCCGATTGGTCTGTTTTACAGAGAGCTGATTGGTCCGTTTTGACAGGGTGCTGATTGGTGCGTTTACAATCCCTGAGCTAGACACAAAAGTTCTCCACCTCCCCACTAGATTAGTTAGATACAGAGTGTGGACACAAAGATTCTTCAAGTCGCCACCAGAGTAGCTAGATACACAGTGTCGATTGGTGCATTCACAAACCCTGAGCTAGACACAGGGTGCTGATTGGTGTGTTTACAAACCTTGAGCTAGATACAGAGTGCCCATTGGTGTATTTACAATCCCTTAGCTAGACATAAACGTTCTCCAAGTCCCCACCAGAGTAGCTAGATATGGAGTGTTCATTGGTGCATTCACAAACCCTGAGCTAGACACAGGGTGCTGATTGGTGTGTTTACAAACCTTGAGCTAGATACAGAGTGCCGATTGGTGTATTTATAATCCCTTAGCTAGACAAAAAGTTTCTCCAAGTCCCCACCAGACTCAGGAGCCCAGCTGGCTTCACCCAGTGGATCCCGCACCGGGCGCAGGTGGAGCTGCCTGCCAGTCCCGCGCAGTGCGCCGCCACTCCTCAGCCCTTGGGTGGTCGATGCGACTGGACGCCGTGGAGCAGGGGGCGGCGCTCGTCAGGGAGGCTCGGGCTGCGCAGGAGCCCAAGGCGGTGCGGAAGCTCAGGCATGGCGGGCTGCAGGTCCTGAGCCTTGTCCCGCGGGGAGGCAGCTAATGCCCGGCGAGAAGTCGAGCACAGCAGCTGCTGGTCCAGGTGCTAAGCCCCTCACTGCCCGGGGTGGCGGGGCCTGCCGGCCACTCAGAGTGCGGGGCCCGCCGAGCCCACGCCCACCCGGAACTCGCGCCGGCCCGCAAGCACCGCGAGCAGCCCCGGTTCCCGCCCGCGCCTCTCCCTCCACACCTTCCCGCAAGCTGAGGGAGCCGGCTCTGGCCTTCGCCAGTCCAGAAAGGGGCTCCCACAGTGCAGCGGCGGGCTGATGGGCTCCTCAAGCGCGGCCAGAGTGGGCGCCAAGGCCGAGGAGGCGCCGAGAGCGAGCGAGGGCTGCGAGGACTGCCAGCATGCTGTCACCTCTCAATATAAGATTTGAGTTCCTTACCATGACATGTAAGGCCCTTTAATATCTCTTCCTTCTAACAGCTTCAGCCTCATCCTCTGGTAGCTGCTTCTCCCACCTCCAACCCCTCACTCAAACTTTACACTGTCAGTACTTGTAGTTCCCTGAACAGGCCACGCTTTTCTCACACTTTATTCCCTCTCCTTGGAATGTCTTCTCTCCTGTTTCCCCCAGTGTGTCTCTCAGGCAAGCTTTCCTTCAATAAATTAGTTTGTTATTGTTTTTTGAGACAGTTTCACTCCAATGCCCAGGCTGGAATGCAATGGCAAGATCATGGCTCATGCAGCCTTGACCTCCTTGGGCTCAGGTGATGTTCCTACCTCAGGCTACTGAGTAGCTGGGACTACAGGAGCGCATCACCACGCCTGACTAATTATTTGTAGAGAGAGGACCTCACTGTGTTGCCCAGGCTGGTCTTGCACCCCCAGGCTCAAGCAATCCTCCCACCTGAGCCTCCCAGTGCTGGGATTATAGGGGTGAGCCATCGTGCCCAGCCTCCTTCAATATTTATGTCGGGTGTTTACCACCTCAAGAAGCCTTCTCTGAATTTCCCGGGTGAGTTGTCCCTTGTTCCTCTGTGCCCACATTGCAACTTGCATCTAATCCCCTCACAGCTTAAAATGAATTGAACTTATTTGTACTTATCTGTCCCCTCATTTGACTCTAAGGAGATGGATCCTGACATTTACAATTATATGTCCCCGAATATGTATGTTTTTCATGAAGATGATCCTCCACTGCCTAGCACAGAGTCTAGGGATCTCAGTAAGAATTTGTTGACTAATGATTAAAGCATATAGTAGGGAGAAGGGAGGAAAGAAAGGAATGGAGTGAGTGACGAAGGGAAGATGCTTGGGAGTTTTAAGAAACTTTCCTTGTAGCTCTCTATCTCTTTTTCTGCTAAATAATCTTGGATCTCCCAGTGCTAAATATTTTATTTTAATCATGGCTGAAACTTCTGTTCTCACCTGTTTGGATATAAATGCCAAAGTCATCCTCTGTAGCCAGGTAAGTGCCTTGAAAATTCTCCCACCTTCATTGGAAGATCTTTTGCCAGCTACCAGCTTCCACTCCAGTTTTAGTTCTTTTTTATGGACACTCTTGATCCATAACAATCTGATAAGAAAAGAAAACAAAATTTTCTTTTGAAAGTGACAGTGATTCTTAATGATAGAAATATATTCAACCAAAGTGTCAGATTGCCCAGCAATAACATATTATAATTAAATGGTCTGTCTAAAGATATTTCTATTACAAAAAAATGCAACATTAAGTACTTAAGAGCTACTTATTTTGGACATTTTATTCATCAGTCAGAATATGTGTTAATTTTTAATTAATAAAAAACATCAGTTTCTCAAAGAAAAATATATTTCTGGAAGTTTTTGCATTTTAACTCTTTTGAGTTAACAAAGCTATCAGTGATAAATAAAAAAAATTGTCACTCTGAGGGTGAAGAAAGATGAAAAGATGATAACAGAGAGATGCTTTGTCTGTATAGAAAAATCTTGTTCTCTAAGCAAGTTTCTAAGAAGGGTTAGGGAAGAGTTTTCGTGTCAGTGTAGGTAAGGAGAAAAATAGCATACAATTAACTATACATTAGGGATTTTTGCAAGTCAAGAGTTTAAAATGTAATCTTTAATTAGGTAGAGAAATCCCCACTCTTCAGAGTATTAGGTATCTCTTAGTTCTATGGGAAATGTGGTATGAAAGGGAATTTAAGGTCTGTTACTCTAATAATCTGACCTTAATTCCCTTCTTAGTTTTCATAAACTTTTCAGAAGTAAAATCTGCTAATGAATAGTTTGTATTTTCAAAATTAATGCAATAGAAGGCAAATATTTATGCAATAAAAGAAAAAATAACTTTTAAATATTTATTTTATCAGAAATTAAAATTTAAAGGAACATCTGCTTTTGTAGTCTGCCTTTCTGTAGTCAGCATTTCAACTAATCTACTACCAACACAGTGCATCTCTTTATCTTAGTCTTCGTATTTATTAAACCAAGGCTATGACTGAAACTACTTTATACCCCAAAATAGCAAACAATATACTCTTCCTGCTTCCTTAGTAAGAGAAACCATTGCCCCAAGGACATTTATTCCCTGAATATGTTTATTCTCTGGATGTGTTCTATCACTCTCTCGTGTGAGATTAGGTTTCATTTATTATTGTTTTGCTCTTCCTTAAGCTATTTGAATTTCCTCTCCAAAATAGGCTTTAGAAAGCCTAACTTCATATCTTTCTCTCATTTATCTCTTGCTGTCGTTCCATTATGTTACTTGTTCTTTCTTCAAAAACTATTCTTGATTTCCCACTTTCCAATTCCTATTCCTATAATTCCTAATAGAAAAGGCCTACTACACTTGGATTTCTAACAATGTACATTCTGTACTGAGGGACATTACCCTGGCATCTTACCTATTATGAAAGGTTCCTAATTGTAATTGCTACAGAATTCTTTGAATTACCAAAAGCCTTTTACTTTTTCTCATTAATAATAGTTGTCTTTTGTTCTCTTGATTTTCAAAGCATATGAATCCATTAGCAATATATAGCACCAATATTCTAAAGCCACCTTAGATAGCTAATTGTTTGCTATTCAGCTACTTTCAAAACCCAGTAAGAGATGTGGGGTTTACGAGTTTTCAATGTAAATGCTCATTGAAACCCCCGGGTAACCTAAGCTTATTTTTTTTTTTTTCGTTAAATTAGATCCCTGAAAGGCTGCATGGTTGTGCCATATTAACTTAAATTTTATAGAACCAGTTGTACTAAAGTATATTTTTAAAACTGTTGACTTAATGGAAGATTTTATAAGAAAAAATGTTAAAAATTTCCTTTTATATTGATGGTTTTATTTGATTATAAAACTATTGCTGAGGATATTCTTCTTAAGTAATAAAGGTTAACAGTCTTCATATAAGTACTAAATGAGAAATTTGTTTTGGAATTTGCCTGCAGAGAATAAATGGGTTTTCCAGAAATGTTGACATAATTTTTGTTTTCTGATGATAGTTATAAAATAACATATTTTTCCCCATTTCCTGCCCCAACCCTGACTGCTAGGTTACTCAAAGCAAAACGTGATATACAATCACATTAACTATGTCAATGCTTTTAAAATTTTGGACCCTTGCATGATACCTTCATGATGTTTGCCATATCGTTATATTTCCAGAAGAATAATTTATATTCTAATTTTAATCAAATCATGTTTTTACTTTAGCAAATGTCTCTTATAAGAACATTTGGTTATGATGTGCAGCTATGTATTTAATTCACATTGAAATAGTATTAAACTATCAAATAAAAAATTATTTATATATGTTTAAAATCATCTTACTATCAGTAGTACACATATATTAGAAAACATTAAATTATGTTAACTTTTAGGATTGGCTTATTTTGTCCTCATATATTTGGTTCTGATTTTTCTATTTAATAACTTTATTGTATATGCCTCTCATTGCCTCAAAATATCTTTGCTAAAAGAGACTTTTGGCTGCAGGTGGCAACAATTTAAGTGCAGTAGCTTATGTTTTATTATTGTTGTTGTTTGTTTTGTTTTGTTTTGTTTTGTTTTGTCTGGTGAACTGGATCTATCTGTTCTAATAATGAAAAAGTCCAAGATAGACCTCTTCAGGCTTAGCTGGATCCAGGGCTCAATGACATCAGTAGGTCTCAGTCTTCTATTCTTCATCTTTCAGCTTTATCCTATGAAGCCACTTTTGGACAGACTCCATGTGCTGGCTCCCTGCAGCTCCAGGACATATCACCAACAAGCTTAGCAATAATTTCAGGAAAAACAAACAAGCAAAACAGGACAAAACAAATAAAAAAAACTCTTGTCTTTTCTACAAAGAGCAAAAAAGTCTTAGGTCTGGCTCTCATTGTCCTGACCAGAGTCATGTCCCCATTACTGAACCAATCACCGTGGCATGACATTGAGTTAGGTTGATACAGCTTGAATCATGCACCTATAAGAGATGGGTCAGTTCCACCCACACATATATATTAATAGTAGAGTGGATAGTCCTCTAAAGGAAAAGAGAGGTTTGTTTACCGGTGGTAGGGAAAATGAATGCCAGATACTAAAAAACATCAGGTATGCATCACAAAGTAGGGTTGCCAGATTTAGAGGGGAAATAAAAAGCAGGACACCTGAGGACATTTACAGTTCAGATAAACAATGAATAACTTTTAGTATAATTATGTCCCATGCAACCTTTGGGACTGCTTACACTAAAAAAGTATTTGTTATTTATCTGAAATTCAAATTTAAGTGGGTATTCTGTATTTTGTCTGGCAACCCTACCACAAAGGTATGTGAATAAATTTAATTTTTAAAAAATGTAAGATTAAGGTTAACTTTAAAAGAATAGGAAAATAAGTAATCTCATATTAGGCAGCCACTTCATCCATCCAGAATCATAGGTGCTATAAACATAACTACAGTACTACATAACCTCAGTAAAAATAAATAACATTTACAATCAAATTGCCATTATTAAAATAAAAACCAAACAATTCGATCTCAATAATGTAAGCAACCTGTTCTCACTTTATTTACATGGGTTTGGTTGATATAATTTAAGTATCTATATTTTGTACTTTCTGGTTTGTTTATCTGGTAAAGACCTATCTTATTAGGATATTTCCACTTGTTTAGCACTCCTGAAAAGTGAAACTATAGGGCATTTTGATTACATTTATTGGGCAATGGCTACTACCATATTGTCTCGATTCATCCTCAGACTCAGAGACTCGGGAGGTTTTTTGCTTATGATCATCTGATAGACTTTTATAAGGTAGGCCGATTCATCAGTCAGTGTACACTGTACATCTGCACCAACCTTATGGCAGCACTTCAGCTACCATTTGAGGAGGTACATCTCCTGTTGCATGTAATCTTGGTAGTATTGTTAGTCCAGTGTCCTGCCATCTTTGACCAGGTGAACATGTGACACAACTCAGGCCAGGCAAACAATTTCTCCCTGAATTTTGAGTTTCAAGAGGAATTACTTTGGAGCCAAAAAAGGAGCTGGTTCATTCTGATCAGCTAGCTGAGGGGATTGTCCATTGGTTACTTTTTTTTGCTATGATTCCAGGCAAATGACGTTGCCCCTGTTTCTGTCCTAAGATTTGTATGAGCCTTTTAATAATTTCCTTTTTGTATGCCACAGTCTGTTTCTGTTTTCAGAGACCCATGAGCATTTCTAAGTAAAGGTAACATTATTTTGACGTTTTAAATTGTATTTCTCATGTCAGCTTATAAATTCAACGTAAGAATCTACCAATACTGAAGCAGAATTTTTATGATATCACAGGGAGAGAAACACAAGTGAGTTCATTACCTATGTATGTTTAGTCTTCTTTTTTTCCTAAGTAGAATTATGGGTTCAAACAAGAGGATCTATCTTAATTTACTTTTCTAATTGTGTCAAGTACATGTTCAAGACACAACGTAGGGCTCTTGGGAAGATGTAAAGATTAAAAGCATAGTTTTGGATTTCAATGAGTTAATAAAGAAGGTTGGATTCCGTAGGAAGCCAACTTTGGGATGGAGTTTAGCAGTTAGGCTGTGTATAGGAGTGTTTATGGGACCTGTACCTGTTAGAGAGAGGGGAAGGAGGAAGCAGGAGTAGGCAGAAGGAAAAGTTAAATTTGGAGCAGACCCA
Organism: Pan paniscus; assembly: GCF_029289425.2. Lineage (NCBI taxonomy): Eukaryota > Metazoa > Chordata > Mammalia > Primates > Hominidae > Pan > Pan paniscus. Next base: position 160,624,224 of record NC_073255.2, read on the forward strand.
GCAACAGTTTTGCTGATCCAAGGAAAACCTCTGGGGTTAGAATGGCCCTTCAGAGTATTCCTGACATTGTGTGAATCAGTCATTGTGTATGAGCTGCCAAGAAAGGGGCATGACCTTGACTGAGGTGGCTCTCTGCAATTGGAGCAATACCGAAAAGGCTGGCAGCTGATGGCTTCTGCCAACAGCCCTTCCAGCATGGGGGAAACAAGTCCTCCTGGAAGGAGGATCTTGGTGATGCATCACAGTGTCCACTACAATTCACCGTCAAGTGTAAGAGACTACACAATGCAAACATCGGTCTGCTCTATAGTTTAAACAGTCCTTTTGTAAATAACCTCATAGAGTAATAATAGCTGCCTCAAATCTGTAAGTGAAAGAGACTTGAAAAAAAAAACAAAACAAAAACACCGTGAAACAAAAAGTTGACCACTTACTAATCCTGGGTAAAATGTGATATGAGGACTCGTGGATTTCACAGACCAGTGAAATTTCTCTCAGCAACTGAAATAACAAACGTGTGGTTATCAGCTTTTATTTTCGCCAAGTAAAGTTTTTTTTTTAACAATATTTAAAAAGAGAGGATATTTTAATAATAAAAGGCTGGGCATGATATCAGAATAAAGTTTAAACTAAATAAAGATTCCTTTATAAAACGTTCACCTACATTGTTCATTTCATCATGGACAGGAGAAAAGTTTGTCACTGATGGTTTGTCTGTGAACTGACATTTGGAAATCATAACCATAAGTGGGCTATAAAAAAAAATCCCCTTTGGGAGGCCGAGACAGGTGGATCACGAGGATAGAGACCATCCTAGCTAACATCGTGAAATCTCGTCTCTACTAAAAATACAAAAAATTAGCTGGGTGTGGTGACGGGCGCCTGTAGTCCCAGCTGCTTGGGAGGCTGAGGCAGGAGAATGGCGTGAACCCGGGAGGCGGAGCTTGCAGTGAGTAGAGATCGCACCACTGCACTCAAGCCTGGGCGACAGAGCGAGACTCCGTCTAAAAAAAAAAAAAAAAAAAAAAATCCTGCCGTGGAAGTTCCAGGGAAGACCTGGGAGAAAAAGTAACATTAAAGTTGGAAAGATAGGTAACAAGATGAGTCAGGGTGGAGGTTTCTAGCTGAGTGGACAGTGTGAACAAAGGCTCAAAGATGGGGAAGAGCAGGGCATAATCACACAATGAAGTGTAGTAATCCTGCTCAGGGGAGCATTAGTCATGGAGAGGAGTGTTGAGAAATGAAACTAGAGTACGTTGGGGTCAGATTATTCAGCAGACAATAGGAAGTAGTAGAGATTTTGGGGCAAAGAATTTACATGATCCGAGTTGTGCTTTAAGAAAAGTAATTTATCAAAAAAAAAAAAGGTTTTATATATGACATATGCTTAAAATGGATTACATGGCAGAGATTCTGTGTCTTATTATGAAGCAATTGTAGTCTGTGAAAGGCAAAAGGAAGATATGAATTAGAGATGGGGTACTGAGAATAAGAAGGAGGAAATGAATGTAAATACGGTAGGAATAGAACCAGAGCTTGGTAATTTATTGGAGGGCTTCAGGAGACAGAAGAGAAAAAATAATGGTAGTTTCATTAACAGAAAAAGAGGGTGAGGAAGAGATAGGTTTTAGAAGAAGATAAAAAGTCCAGTTAGTTCTAAGCATCCTAACTTTAAATAATCTACCCTGGGAAGAGCAGGCTGAAGAGAAGATCTATTTCTAAAAATACGTTTCCTTTCCTGCTATAACATCATGGATAGTTGAGCTTCAACTGACAAATAAATAAAGGCAGTCCTCATCTTGCTTGGTACGATGTTAACCGAATCTCATGTTTATTGAAATTATTTCCTCACTATTCACTGATTCCAAATCTCAGTCAACATGGTATCATGCAAAATGAGGGATACAGATTTCAAAAACTACATGTACGTGTTGCTGTATCTTAGCACTAATGATATTTCAGACTGCATAATTCTTTGTTGTGGGGCTGTCTGTGCGTTGGATGTTTAGCAACCTCTCTAGCTTCTACCCACTAGATGCCAGTAGCATCTAGTATCTGATTTCAGTTACCCAGCTTGTTATTCTCTTCAGCTCATCATTCACATACATTGGCAACCTTATATATTTTTTCCATAGTGTTTCATCTCCTTACTAATATCTTGTTGCAATTTAAAACCTTTTAGTTGTTACGATATTTTGGCATTTTTGTTATGGGTAGTTTGTACATAATACCAATTACTTGACTTATTGGTTAGTGTGTGAACTTCACTGGCCACAGAGTGCCTAGGTTAAACATTATTTCTGAGAGTGTCTGTGAGGGTGTTTCTGGATGAGATTAGCGTTTGTTTTCTTTGCTTGTTTTTTGTTTGTTTGGTTTGAGTTTTTTTTTTTTTTTTTTTTTTTTTAACTTACCCATCCATGTAGAGATTAGCATTTGAACTAATGGACTCAGTAAAGTACATTGCCCAAGATGGAGGGCATCATATAAACTGTTGCGGGTCTGAGTAGAACAAAAGGGAAAGGGAAGAGAAATTAACCACTTTTGCTTCCTGCCTGTCTGTTTGAGCTGGGACACATCACCTTGTCTTCTCCAGCCCTCAGACTGGGATTTACACTATCAGCTTCCCTGGGTCTCAGGCCTTTGAACTCAGACTGACTGACATCGGCTTTCCTGAGTCTCCAGCTTGCAGATGGCAGATCATGGGACTTCTCAGCCTCCATAATCATGTGAGCCAATTCCTCATAATAAATCTCCTTTTTTATACATAAAAAGGTGGAGACCCAGGAAGTTCAAAGCTCCGATATGTTTATATACTTCCTACTGGTTTTGTTTCTCTGGAGAACCTTGACTTATATACTTGGATTTGGATAGAAGTCACTAAGGCTGGAAGCAGAGTGATTGGTGGATAGATTCCCTGGGCAACCGCAACATCCCGTCGTGGTTCAGGCAATAGTGGGCATCTCAATAGGTGGCAAGAGCATAATCATAATACCCATATACCTGAGACATGTGACACTCTGGCATCTAGACAAGTGACACATGGGACTTGTCATCTGAGAGGCTTGTGCACAAATAACAGGATTTCCAACCATTGAAAACAATGTTTCTGTTACAAAATTTCAAACGCGGAGACTAAAGTTAAAATAGACAAAAAGGTGCTTCATCTTAGTGGTAGCAATGAGTAAGTAGGCAAAAAACTGAGACTGAAACTAGGAATTAGGGACAAAGCAGCAATCCAATTATCTGATGCATGTGGTGTAGAAATTGTGACTTGTGGAACAGTAAATGAAACCTGTGGAAAGTGAAGCATCTTCGAAATGGAATTATAGAAAATTGTCTTAAAGCCAAGCTCTTCCTGATGAAAGCTGCTTCTGTGCCTTTTGCCTCAAGTCAGAAGGAAGTGGGGTGGGGCTGAAAGATCAAAAGCTGCAGAGGGCCATCCACCAAGTGAGGGACAAGGACACTGTTAGCAGATGTTACAGTTAAAAAACGGAATCTGATGTCAGACCAGACTACACCCATGAAAAAGAACTGATAGTGCCAGCTATTCATGGCACACCACATTGTCTCTCCTAAGATTCAGTGGTGGTCTTGATTTGTTTTCTTTTTCTTTTTTTCCTATGTCATTGGAACTTGTATTCCATAAGAATATTTTTCTGATGGTTTAAGTCTAATCTTGCCCATGAAAGCTACTGGAAGTCTTTGCTTTTTCCTGATTCTTATTCGCACTTCGTTTTTGCTTCTTTATATTTTATAGTTAATTAAGGAGTTTTCGCTGTTAATACAACAAATAGTCCAGGTGCTCTTCTTGTATGAGTTCCTGTTTGTGCTCTTATATGGGAAAAAACGTATAAACTGTGGTTTATCAGATTTGACCTATTTCTACATTTTAAAAAAGTAAATATTTACTATTTCATTTATTTAATACTTATCTATTTATGAATAATAAGTATTCTGTTATTTTCCTTAATTATTTCCTCTTTTCTATGGAAGAGTAAGATAAGAATAAATTAATTGCTACCTGAAATTACATTATTGGTTTTAAAATTTCATATTAATTTATACTAGCTCAATTTATACTAGTTCAAACAGGAATAACTACCGGGTACTTACATACTTTAGGGATAGATTTTATCTCACAGAATGTTTTTACATAATGTATATTTTTTTACATGGTATTAGCTGTTAACAATTCAATTTTACCTTGGGGTGTGTGTATGTGTGCATGCGCATGTACGTTTGTGTGCATTTTCTTTACAGGAACCAACTCATTGAGTCAGACCTTTACTGTTTGCTTAATTAAATTCCTCAAGCTCATGATTCAGAATTCAAACAATATCTCAATCTAGATGGGAATTTTTAATTTTTCAGATTGAACTTTCTTCTTCTTAGGCAATGCTCATTCTTTGTTTTCACCTCTCCCTCAAGTTTCCTGCTTCTTAATGAATTTAATTAGTCAGTCAATAATTCCATATTCATCCATCCATTCATCAAACATTTGTTGTACACTCTGTTATGCATGGCAGTCTGCTAGGTAGTGGGGGGTCAAGGGTGAGTGAGACATGGTCTCGCATGTTTAATTTAATTGTATTTTATTTTTTATTTTTGTTTTTTCAGAGGTAGAATCTTGTTCTGTTGCCCATGCTGGAGTGCAGTGGCTTGATCATAAGCTCACTGCAGCTTCAAACTCCTAGGTTCAACTCCTGAGTTCAAGTGATCCTCCTACCTCAGCCTCCCAATTAGCTGAGACTATAGGTACATACGACCATGCCCAGTTAATTTTTTAAAAACTTTCTAGAGACATGGGGTTTTGCTATGTTGCCCAGGCTGGTCTTAAACTCCTGGCTTCAAGCAATCCTCCCACCTCGGCCTCCCAAAGTGCTGGGATTATAGGCGTGAGCCACCATGCCTGGTCACATGCTTAATTCTTGCTCCTATGTTTTGCTCACTGGGTGTGGTATGCTCCCTTGCCTTGATCTTCAATTTCTCACAAAATCTTGTCAATTTTCCTTTTTTTTTTTTCCTGTGAAATCTGTCCCTTGCTGTTCTTAGCAGCCTCTGTTACCATCCTAGACCAGATATCTACTATAATTGGGATAGTGGCAACTGCTAATTAATGGATCTCTCTTTTTCCCCTAATTCATGGTCAATGCGGCATTCATAGGATCTCCTTGAAATGCAAAGCAGACTTTGTCTCAAGCCACTCAAAAACCCTTCAGTATTTTTTCATTTCCATTACGATAAAGTCCAGATTCCTAACATTCCTCAAGGCTTTTTCTGATCCGGCTCACATAGATCTCACCTGCCTGTTCAGTTCCTTGAACATGTGTTCTCTCACCTCTGGGTCTTTGGAGGCACTTTCCCTTCTGACTCTTCATGTCGATATACTTTATCTCTCACCTTCTTTGCCATGCTTTTTCTAGCTAATTCCAACCAAATTTAAGTCTCAGTTTTGCGCTCACTACTTCCAGGATGCTTTCTCTGGGTTAGGTATCTCTTCTATGTGTACCTTTACCACAGACAGTACTAAAATTGCTTATTTTCTTGTTCTATGTCCCTCTACAAGAAACTTGAGAGCAGGGAAAATGTCGTTTCCACTCTGGATACCTGGAGTCTAGCTTAGTGCTTGTTGCATTGTAGGTGCTAAGTAAGCACTTGATTGAATGAGACAACTCATGAAATGTTTTAAGAGAATACTTGCACATCTTTTAAAAATGCCTTGAGAGGCCAGGCATGGTGGCTCACGCCTGTAATCCCGGCACTTTGGGTGGTCAAAGCAAGAGGATTGCTTGAGGCCAAAAGTTTGAGACCAGCCTGGGCAACATTGCAAGACCTCATCTCTACAAAAAATTTAAAAATTAGGCATGGTGGCACATGCCTATAGTACTAGCTACTCAAGAGGCTGAGGCAAGAGGATTGCTTGAACCTAGGAGTTTGAGGCTGCGCAATGAGCTGTGATTACGCCATGGCACTCCATACTGGGAGACAGAGCCAGATCCTGTCTCTTAAAAAAAAAAAAAATGAAAGAAAAAAAGTGCCATGAGAGTTCCTATTTTATATTCCATACTAAAGCTATATATATTGAATATCAGAAACAACTTGTTGTTAGTCTTCAACCACATCTGGAATAAGACAAAAACTACAGCAAAGTCACTCTGCTTTGTACCATGTATAGAATGCTGAGTGCAGTCCACTTGTGACAAGGACTTGATGGACTTGATGTAGCCTTCTTCATTCTAATCTCTGATTTTGGTTTTATCTTTATTTTCCTCCATCTTTAGATGTCATCTTTAGATGTCTTTAGATGTCATCTTTCCTGTCATCTTTAGATGACAGACCAAAAGAGTTCCCTACTTTTTTTTGATCATTCTCCAGATGAATCTTTAAAATGACACACTACCCTAGGCAACTGGTGTAACAGGAAGCCCCCTAAACCAGAAGTTGGAAGACCTGCAGCTATCTGGAAATATAGAGCAGACCACGTGTGTTTCAAGTTTGCAAGCTCAAACTGGCCTGGCCACTTTAGCCATCTGGAAAATCAGAGGAATTGGATTAGAGAAGATTTTTTCAGGCACACCCAACACTTGCCATCTATAATCCATTTTAAATAGGAATTAATTTAGACAGTTTCAATTTATATAAAAGTTTCAAGAAAATGTCTGCTGCATAAAGTAAGATATCTTTCTGTATGTCTCCGCTTATATGGCAAAGATCTCAGCTTTAAAGAGGACTGTGCCTATTGCTGGGACTCAGCATGACTGGGTGGCATTTGGGAACTGGTAGGATAAGCCTAAGAAGAGTGTGATTTCCATGGATTGATTGGGATGGAGACTTTCTGGCTGCAGGAAGTCTGAGGAAGCTTTATGCATGGGAGCCTGGGAGCTAGAAATCAATGCAACAATGGGCAACATGCTGTCTCTTTCTTGATCTTGTATTAAATTAAGGCCCTTTGGGGAGAGGCATGTTAGGTGAAAGCTGCAGATGTGTGGGTTTTTTGTTGTTTTTTGAGATGGGGAATCACTCTGTTGCACAAACGTGCAGCAGTGTGATCATAGCTCACTGTAACCTCAAACTTCCGGGCTCAAGTGATCCTTCTGCCTCAGTTTCCCAAGTGGTTGGGACTACAGGTGGGCATCACCACGCCTGGCTAATTTTTATTTTTATATTTTGTAGAGATGTTGTTTTGCTATGTTGCAGTTGGCTGCTCCCGAACTCCTGGCCTCAAGCTGTCCTCCCACGTTGGCCTCCCAAAGTGCTGTGATTGTAGGTGTGAACCACTGTGCCTGGCTGAAGGCACCATTTTCATGAGGGAAGATGAGGTTTTGGAGAGGGACATGTCCTACATTTTGGGGCAGCATACACTACAGCCCTGGCACAAAGAGTTGTGAGGTGCTCTTTCCATCTCTACACTGCAGATTTGGGATATATTAGGAAACATGTCTTTTGACAGTGATGATGCTTCCCTTCAAGTGGCTTCTCAGCCAAGGTTGGTGAAAGGATTGATTGATTGTGACTACAGGCAAAATACCCCTGAAAACTCTCAAAAAATAATTACGGTGAAGGGGAATTTTGCAACAGACCATTATCCTGGGAAATACGTAGGAGAATAGGAAGCTCACCAAATTCAAGTAATTACAGTTAATAAAAACTCCTTGGCACTCCCAGATAATGAGACCATTTTGAAGCCATACGCCACCACCATTGTGTAATTTTTATGAAAGAAATTCTCTTACCATTATTTATTCTTGCTCTGTGCTGAATGGTAGCCACTAGCCACATGTATCTGTTGTCTACTTGAAATGTGGCAGATTTGAATTGAAATGTGCTATAAGTGTAAAATACATACTAGATTTCTGAAACAGTATAAAAAAGAATGTAAAATATTCCTTTTTATATTGATAACATATTGAAATAATAATGTCTTGGATATATTGGGTTAAATAAAACATATAACTAAAATTATTCATATGATTCTTTTTACTTCATTTTAATGTGGCTAATAGAAAATTAAAAATTATACATGTGGCTTGCATTATACTTTTGTTAGACAGAGTTGACTGATATTTAACATTTAAGTGCTAAATCATATGCTGCTTATTTTACTTTTTAATTCACACGTGCAAAAAGTTTTGGCTTGATAAAATTATACACTCCTTGAGGATAGGTTCTGTGTTTCTATTTTTCATTATTCCAGATGCTTAAGCACTGTTAGCACCTGATTTTGCTATATACTTGTTGATTTGAATTAATTTAAAAATATTTTTTTATTTCCATAAAACTGTGAACCACTTTTAGATGGTGTCCTAGATAAGTGCATTTTGATTATAAACAGAATTTTGTATTGTTATAAAAAGCATTCAATTCAGAAAATGTGCTAATGAATAACAGAATTATTTTAATTCCATCATGAGTTTATTTTTCCATCTCCTTGTTTTATACTTCTAAAATGAGAAATTTAAGAAAGAAATCAGGGCAAAATTCTTTGTTAGTTTTTTTTTTGCTTATTTCTATAAGGTTTTATTAATTTATAATTGAGAGAAATATTAACTGAAGTTCTAAAATTCTAAATTATTTTTATTTTAACTACTTATTTTGAAATAATTTTGTCATAGAAGGCTTGTAAGAACAGCACAACTCCTATATACCTTTCAAGCAGATTTATCAATTTTTTTTGCCACATTTGCTTTACCATTCCATACCCATCTATCTATCTGTCTGTCTGTCTGTCTGTCTGTCTATCTATCTATCTATCTATCTATCTATCTATCTATCTATCTATCACCTATTCGTATTATTTCAGGAGTCATTTGAGAGATAGTTGCAGGCATTATACTTCTTTACTCCAAAATACATCAATGAGCATTTCCTAAGTGTATTCTTTTATAAAATCATAATAAAACGATCAATTTCATGACATTTAACACTAATTCAATGCAGGTATCCATTATACAATACATATCTAAATTTTGCCAATTGACGGGGGTTCAATTCAAGATCACGTCTTACATTTAATTGCCATGTCTTTTTTAGTTTCCTGTAATCAAGAACAGTTTCCAGCCTTTTTTTCCTCTTTTATCTTTCATGACAGTATTATTTTTAAGAGCGTGGGCCTCTTAAATTTAAATATTTTTTCATTGTTTCGTACAATGTCTTTTGATGTGAGTTTCCTAGTGATGAGATGCAGGTTATGAATCTTTTGGCAGGAGCACAACAAAAGTGAAGTTGTGATCTCGGGCGCCACATCAAGAGCACATGATGTTAGCTTCCCATTTTGGTGATGCCAGCTTGATTAAGATGGTGTCCACAGATTTTTGTACTGTAAAATTTCAGGTTTTACCTTTGTAATTCATAAATAGTAGAGACACTTTGACAATTGAAATATCTAAATATTCCTTTTCAAATTTTTACCTAAATTTTTAGCCCAGATTGATGAATCTTACATGAATTAATTACACTTCCTCATACTCTTTAGCCAAAGCAATATATTGCAACAGTTTAAATGCCAAGTAGATATGAGAATCCAAATGAATTCTATTAAGCAGACATTGAAGAGATTTGTAAAAATGTAAAACAATGCCACTCTTCTCACTAGCTTTTTTGTTTGTTTGTTTTGGAAAAATAAATATATTTACATACAAATATGATACCCATGTTAATATGTAAGAGGCTTATATAAGATTCCAGATTCCACATTTCAACTAAACTTTATTGTTATTTTAAAATGAATTAATAAAGATTTAAAAAAATTTCTCAGTATTAATTTCTAATCTAGTAAACATCAATAGATATAGCCCACATAAACCAAAGCTCTCTAAAGTCCTCAACAAGTTTGAGAATAAAAAGGGGTCTTGAGAAGAAAAAGGTTAAGAACTATTGTCCAAGACCAAATGAAATGCTGATATGAGTGCTACAACCTAACATTTCTCAGGGCAGTGACAATGAAGGAGAATTGAAACTGAGATTTCCAGAGTGCTTGCCCTTTGGACAAAAGCATCTTTAGGAAAGGCCTGATATTTTCCATAGAACATCTTTAATAATGCACATAATGTAATATTTACAGGTGAAATAATATGATGTCTGAAATTTGTTTTAAAATAATATAATGAAAATAATGGTGATGGTGGTGGTAAGGGTATAGATGGAATACGATTGTGCTGTTAATTATTGAAGCTGCATGATTGGTTCATGGGGATTCATTATAAAATTCTATTTTGAGTATGTTTGAACATTTTCAAAATAAAAAAATTTTAAAGTTTTCATCTCTAGGTAAACTTTTTAATAGTATAAATTTAGGAGAGAATCAAGCTTAATTTTCTCAGATGTTATAATTATTTAAAAATTCTGTTAATTATGGTTTCTTGGATTTACATAGTACCTTTCTTCTGTAGAGTTCAAACTGATTCATCTTGGCTGACTTTTAAAATATGAGTACTCGTTATCTATTTATTTGGTCTTTTGAAACATCTTAGGGAAGTTTGCAAATTAAAAAAATAAACACATCAAATGCACATAAAAAACTATCATACAATGACAAGTAAAATTATTGCATTTTTGGAATTAGCTGTAATACAGTATATGTTGCTTGCATGCAAATTGAATAATTCTCATTAAGACTGTAGGCTCTAAAATCAGTTAAATTTGAATTTGATTTCTGGCTCTCCTACTTTATAACACCTGTAATAACAGTAATAATAATAGAAATACTAACAAATCCAGTATTTGTAGATCTTGAAATGTGACAGGTTTTGTGCTAAGTCATACTATAAGTTACTTTTGGTGAGTAAATAAGCTGCCTAAATATATATTCGCTAAGAATTTCATCAGGATTTCAAAACCAGGGTGCCAGATCATCGTCCTTGCTCTTACCCACTGCACTACATTGCTCTATCTTACCAGCTAAGTGCTTTACCTAAGTTATTTAATCTTTATCAGCCTAGTTCCCTATTTAATAAAACAGGGATAAAAAAGTATCCACTTCATAGGCACAAGGATTACCTCAGATAATGTACAGAAAAGACTGACACATGGCTGTCACATAAGAATATAAGGAATGACAGTTAAGATTATTTTTATTATTCATTTTTCCTCACCAAGTAGTATAGCTCCCTTAGAATCATCATCTAAGAATATATGAAATCATCTGCACAGCCAAATACAAAATATCTAAGAGTAGTTTTAGAACTCTCCCTCCAATATGGTTGCCACTGGTCACATATGCACTTGAAATGTGGCTAGTCAGAATTATGATGGGCTATATATATAAAATACACACCAGACTTCAAAGATTTAATATGAAAAACAAAAGTATCTCTTTAATATTTTTATATTGCATGTATATTGAAATAATAATACTATGAATATTTTGAGTTAAAATAGTATTAAAATTAATTCTACCTGTTATTAAACAAAGATTAAGTGGCTCTTAGAACCTGTAAAATCAAATTGTGGCTTTCCTGTTTCTATGGACAGTGCTAGTCTAGAACCTGGGTTACTTCATAAATGGTAATTCTTTTATGAAGCTTTTTCTTTGAGGTGGGGTTTCACTTTATATCCCAGGCTGGAGTGCAGTGGCAAGTTCCTGGCTCACTGCAGCCTTGGACTCGTGAGGCTCAAGAAATCCTCCCACCTCAGCCTCCTGAGTAGCTAAGACTATAGGCACGCCATCACCATGGGCTAATATGATGCTTCCCCTGCCTCTGCCTTGCATTAAAGCCTGAGATACTGCTGCCTTTCCATAGTTGAAATCATTGACAATGTGGTTAATATCAATAATACAAAAGAAAAAAGAGGTTGTTGACATATATGATCCTAGTATTTTTGGTGGGGTAGACTCTAGGCAGGAAGCCAGCATTCTTCAATCATCTTCCTAACTGCTAAGTGAGAAATTCCATTGTGTATTATTCTTCCCCAACCATATAACCTTATCACTCAAATTATAGTTTCAGGAAAAGAGCTATAAGAATGGTGAGAATCCTTGAGCTAGAAAAATAAGAACATATCATTATGTTTAAAATGCAAGTAATCTTCCTCTTGATATTATCAACACGTATACTAATAGCAGACGGGTATTGACATAAAATAGTTTTATCTCTTGGCCATATTGATTTAGTTTTTTTTCAAAGTGTATTTTAAAAAAAACCCTATAAAAGTAGGGTGACCATACATCCTGATTTTCCTGGCAGGATCCCAGTTTACACCTGTTGTCCTGGCATAATTATTAACTAGCTCTCCCTTTCACTTTCAAAAGTGTTTCAGTATGGACAGTAAGTTTCATGGTTCACCTTTCATAAGATCCTCATTGATGGTAGGATTTCTTGATTCAATAAGCTTGGGAAATAAATCATATTCCATCTCCCTCTTAGAAATTTACAACATGTACTCGCTTCTGAGAAGTCATATAATAAATGTTTTTAACTTAGTGTAACTCATTTCCTAAATTATTTCATTATTGAAACTCCCTTTTTTCCTGTGACACATATAACATCCCACAGAACACACTTACAATTAGTTTGACCATATTCAGAATTTTTCAATGCCAGGTTTTTAACTAACAGGTTTCTACCATAGGAGGAATAACAATTTTTTATCATTATGTAAATAAATATATAATCTTTTGATTATATATTTATAAATCAAATATAAATATAAAGTCAAAAGCGTTTGACTTTTTCTAAAGTGTAGCATTGATATGAGCAGGTATCTGCTTAAAGAAATTTTTTCCTTTTATTCATGATCAGTAAATCTGAGTTTCAGCTAATTTCAGTTAATTTCAATAAATATTCATCCCATGCTTCCTACACATCAAGCCCTGGGCTAGTACTGATAATGCAAAGATGAATCAGACATGATCCTTTATGGATTAAGTTGTATAGAAAATGTGGATTAGTTTGCCTTCTCTATGTTGGGACTTTTTTCCCTAATTTTTATTGATTGGTTGTTTTCATAATTGCATTTCTACTTCTCATCATATTATCAACAGTCTATGAAGGTTAGTAGAATTAATCTAGTGGTGGAACACACATGATTGTATTAAGAATTAATAGTTAAGTGATATAACAAGACATAAATGAAGTGATATTAAAACATAGAGAAGGAATTACTCAGTTCTCCCCAGAATCATTGAAAAGGATTTCACTGACGAGGTCCTATGTGAGTAGAGCCTTGAAAAAAATTAAAATGCTGACAGACACACAGAGAGTATTAAGTATTTCCAGGCCAAGAGAGTTGTTTGCACAATTGCAGTAGAGACCATGTAAGCCCATGTTCCATGCTGCTGGGAACAGGTTAGGGTGATGGTGGGCAAATATAAGTTTAAAAAAATAATTGGGAACCAGACATAAAGTCTGTTTAAATATGATTTAAGGAGAATGAAGAAACGACCTATGATTTTAACGACTAGACTTTATGTCATTGGTGAGTACCCTTCAATATTGGACAGCCAACTCTTTAAGAGCCTGATGAGAAAATTTCATTGGTGTGTTAAATGTCTACCAAAGAAATAAAAGTATGCTAAGTTACCACCACATAAAATAGCTTTTGGTCACTCCCTTTCAATAAAATAATTGTCATAAAATGTGTTTGTAATCTAATCTTACTATTTTAGCAAGAACTTCCTCCAGAAAGTTCTTAGTCACTGTGTACATGCGTGTGTGTGTGTTCATGTAACAGCGACAGAGTATATTTGTAAAAGAGAGTTTAATTCTGTTGTTTGAATATCCTTCAGTTTCCCATCTGTATAGTAAATAATTTTCCTGGTATTTTAAAGTACGTCTAGTCTTGATTTAAAAAGAAACTCCTTAATTTCAGTATATTTGTTAAAATAAGATGATGTTAGATAAGTGAGTTCAAACTATGTCTAACAAACATATTAGTCAGAAATTTAGCACAGACTTTGTATACTACATAATAGCAATATCATAATTGTTTTTCAAAACTCTTGAGATATTGATAATCTAGAACTTTACATTTTTCACCAGTTGAGAAGTTGCTTAATACAACTAGAAAATGTGACATAAGCCTCACACTGACCTCACTTAATGACCAGCCAAAGGAAAACAGAAGTTTAGAGGCTTCGCAGCTGCTGACACAGAGTCCTTGGAAAGAATTATTTTGGAATATTCTTACTGTTGCTAAAGAAAGGAATTAGAAGGTCAGAAATAGGAAACCAGGAAGAAAACAAGTTTGTCAGCATTCAAAACTGATTACCAGGGAATTACTTTCTCGTTAAAAATCCACAGTGTTTCAGTAACTTTATTTAGCAATGTTTTTCTCAAAGGACTTTCATTGCGTGTGTTTTGCTACAGATAAATTTGCTTACCGTAACTCTATAAAGAGCTAAACAAACCACATCTGCTTTTATTTGAATTTGCTAGTTTTCACCACCACTACCAATTCCACTGAAAACAAGGAGCCTTCCAGCATGTGAGAAGGACCTTGGTAGTCGCAGGTTGGATTATGTGGTTGTTGCTTTTGTTACTGTACATGTCTTAGAGTAAGTCAGGTATCAAGCTGTGTGACCTCTAGAACTAGCAACTAGAATCCTGCTACTGTGTTAGGGAGTTGTATGTTGAGTGTAACAAAGAGAGAAGTGGTGTTTTTCTGATCAAAACCAGCTGGATAATTTATTTTCATTTTTCCATTTGCCTTGACACTTGTACCATAAACAATTATTGAAAAATTAAGTACATATATATTTTTTGAGACAGGGTCTCTCTCTGTCACCGGGCTAGAGTGCAGTGGCATGATCACGGTTCACTGCAGCCTCCACTTTCCAGGCTGCAGCCTCTACATCCTGTGTTTAAATGATCCTCTGGCCTCAGCCTCCCAAGTAGCTGGGACTACAGGTGCACGCCACCACGCCTGGTTATTTTTTTTTATTATCTGTAGAGAAAATGTCTCCCTATGTTGCCCAGGTTGGTCTCAAACTTTGCGGCTCAAGTGGTTCTCCCACCTTGGCTTCCTAAAGTGCTGGGATTACAGGCATAAGCCACTGTGCTGGACCTAAGTATTTGGATTTCTTTAAACAAATAAAACATGTCTCACTTGGCTAGCTAGCCACTCTACCTGTTATATGAGGCAGTGGGCAGTCCATGAGTTGAGATTCAGAAGGGCTGCACTCAATGTTCTACTTATTTACTACTTGATTAACCTTGTCTAAGGCAAGTTAACTTTCTTAGTCCCAGTTTCACCATCTTTAAGAATGGGGATGATGATACATATATTGTAAAGAAGTGATCAAAAGAGATTGTATATGCCACGTATTTCATGAAAATAATAGTGTGCTGCACTCTGCTGTACTCCTTCATCTCCCATCCCTTCCACAAACACATTTTTACTTCCCTTTTGCTTCTTTAAGTTCTTTGAACTCAGAGCTGGAATAAGGCAAGGGACACATGGACAGCCTCAGCTGAGTGCCAACCTATAAAAATGCTACCCAGCCCTGGATTACATTGAAAATATGTTGCCAGATAATGCAGGCTTTGATTTGCTATCCTAGGCAAAATGTAAATTTACATTTCCTTTCCTAGCAAAAGAAGCAAGCCCTTCAGTAGAAACAAGAAAACAAAACAAAACAAAACAAAACAAACAACTACAACTCCTTGCTAGAATCACCTCTCTTTTCTGAACGTTCTTGCACACAAGCAGTTACAAATAGCCAAAATCCCAAGGTCCAAAATGCAGGCCATAATACTGCTTAATAGGGACATGATTCACCTTTTAATTTAAAATTTTAATCTCTGAATATGCTTCCAAGTAAGTGGTCACATTTTTTGAAAATACAGACTGTGCTTTAAGCAGAAGTCAATCAGTAAAAAAATTTGTTTTTATGTACAACTTTTTATTAATATAATTTTTCACACTCTACATAAGTGCTCAAAAAGTAGTTTGGGGTGAAAGAGGTGTCAAATCACTTGGTTGCCAATGATGCTGAAGTTTTCTTGCACTCACTATGATTTCCTACATATTTCCACCTCCACACATACTATCCTTACTCCACTTTGTTCACTACTTATCTTTTGACCCATTTGAAAAATCAATTCATCTATGATACCTTCTTTTCTCTGTTATTTCCCTAAAGGAATTACAATGACTCCTTGATTCTAGAACATCAGCTTTATTTTTTTTTTGAAAATCAGAGCCAAACAAATAGAATATTAAAAGTATGCATCAGTTTTAAGACATGTTCCAATGGGGAAACATTAAAGTAATCAAACAAGTTTTAAAATCTAGTAAATGGGGTAGTTGCTTTGTCTGCCACAATTGTGTTGCAACATTAGCACATAATACATTCTCTATTTTGGCATGTATCACACGCTTATCTATCTATCATCTATCTATCTATCTATCTATCTATCTATCTATCTATCTATCTAATCTATCTTTCATCTATCTAAACTGTAAAGGGTATGAATTTGGTTCATGAGACTTGGGTGAATAAAGTCTGCATTATTAACTGGGCGCGGTGGCTCATGCCTGTAATCCCAGCACTTTGAGAAGCCGAGGCGGGCAGATAACCTGAGGTAAGGAGTTCAAGACCAGCCTGGCTTACGTGGCAAAAACCCGTCTCTACTAAAAATACAAAAATTAGCCGGGCATGGTGGAGGGCACCTGTAATCACCGCTACTTGGTAGGCTGAGGCAGGAGAATCGCTTGAACCAGGAGGCAGAGGTTGCAGTGAGCTGAGATTGCACCATTGCACTCCAGCCTGGGCAACAAGAGCAAAACTCTGTCTCAAAAAAAAAAAAAAAAAAAGAAAAGAAAAAAAAAAGCTGCATTACTTTATTTTGAAAAATCAAAATGTATCTCACTCTGAACTTCCTTGTAAACATGACTATGATTTACTAGAGGGCCCTTCCTTAGCATTGCTCAGGATTCCCTGGGGCATTATATAGTTATCCCATGTTGTCATGAAAGAAAAGATTCTTTTACATTTAAAATTTTTTTTTTTTCCGTGACAGGTCAGCTGAGGAGAGGAAAGGATTCTTAGCTTGAGTTCACTCCAGTTGCCTAATGTCATGCCCATTGCTCAAGCCCATGTGGCCTGTTTGAAGGTAGGCTGCCCTGCTTCTTGTGAAGTCTCCTCCTCCATGCTCAACTCAGCCCTAGCAGCCTTCTCCAAAGCTTGCAAGGCCATGGCAATATTGAGTCACCAGCCATTTATATGCATGTCTTATCAGCAGTCCTACCACCTATTGGGATTCTGACTGAGAATAAGACCCAAGTCCCTACCCGCCTTAGGAAATCCTCTCTATGGCCCAGTCAACCCCATCATCAATTTCAAACAATAACCTCACCTTCTGAGAAGTGGATTGAGGAAGCATAATCTTCCTCAATGCGTCTGAATCCCAAACAGTTTAATTTTGTCCCTAAGAGTTCAGTGTGTGTTTATTGAGAGGAGGAGGGGCAATTGCAGTGACAGCAAACTTCATCTCTTTGGATGAAAAACAGAAAAAGAGATAATTTTTTTAACCATGGTGAGTCAACAGCAGGGAAATCCATAAATAGCATTAAGCAACAAACACAACTTACCAGTTGGTTTGTTGTGTGCCCATCCCCTCTCAATAGACATGGGTCTTGAGGATAAGAGCTTTGTTTCTTTATAAATGGGTCTTCGGCACTCAACATAGTACATGTTATCAGCCAATAAATATTGGCTCAATGGCCAGGAGAGGTGGCTCATGTCTGTAATCCCAGCACTTTGTGCAGCCAAGGCAGGAGGATCACTTGAGCCCTGGAGTTCGAGACTAGCCTGGGCAACACAGTGAGACCTCATCTCTACTAAGATAAAATTTTAAAAATTAAGCTGGGCATGGTGGGACACACCTATAGTCTGAGCTACTTGGGAAGCTGAGGTGGGAGGAATGCTTGAGCCCAGCCTGGACAACATAGTGAGATCTTGTCTCAGAAAAAAATGCTCAATGAACTGAATGTATTGTTGGTTACTATTTGTGTCTTCTAGAATAATTCTGGTCTTAGAAACTTTTAGATGCATTAAAATATGAAACTAGTTGAATAGAATTCAAGGACAAATCTCTGTTCTTCAACCATAACGTTTTGATAAATTTGCTCCCAGATGAACAAGGAATATTGGTTATCAAATATGCTAAATTGAAATTTTAAAATTCTGAGATCTAAAATAGATCTCAGCTCTGCTTTTAACCCCTGAGAAGTCATTCTATCTCTTTGTACCACTGTGTCTCTTCACATATTGTGAAGTTACTAAAGTGTTCTGAATTTAGATGAAAAGTACACACTGTTCATGGAGGGTACAGGAATATTTTTGAAAGTAAAATATTTGATGGGTACACAGACACTTGTACTTTGCTTTTGTTACATATTTAGCAGTTAGTTTATATCACTGACAAATAGCAAGAACATTTCATGTGAGAACAAGGAAGTACCTTGGTTACTGTGCAGTTATCAGTGTACACTTCAAAGCCTGTGCTATTTTACTACCTCTGTTCGTAAAATTCCTTCATTAAAAATGTAATTGGAAGCCAATTTTCAAGCTTGTTCTTTAGATAGCTAAAGCCCCATGCTGCTGCTTTTCATCCTTTCTCTATGTAATAAATATTCACCACCAGACCACCACCATGCATTAAAGATTACAGTCACTCTGATAGAAATTACTTATAGGACTTGTTATGGCACAAATTAGAGAGAAGAGATTGAATTCTGGAGACTGAAATGACCCATGAAGGTGTATTTATCCAGCACATATTTATGAAGACATCTTCACCAGGAGCCACAGTGGGCTCTGATAAAAGCTATGATTTATCAGTAAATGCTACTCTCAAGAAGATTGTTATTTCTAGAGGTGGAAACAACACAAACACACAAATAACTATAATTTAGGACCTGAAGTGATAAATAGTGTAAGAGGAATGGAGTTTAGGAGCGGTAGTGACCATTTTCAGCTAGAGGAATTGAGCATTTCAGCTTAGAAGGGTCATTGAACTATGCCTTAGAGAATGGACTATAATCCATTTGGACAAGGGCTGACTGGGGAGGGAGGTAACATGATGCAAGGAACACCTTGAACAATGACATACACTCTGACCAGGAGAGGCAAATCAACTGCTTCAAACAATAGTGAATAGTCATGTGTCATTGTATTTCCTGCTTGGGTATATAAAATGTGCATATTTCATTGAAATAATGAAAGGTATAATTATGAAACATATGCTCTGTTATTTGCTACTTCATAAATATTCAAAAATGACCAACAGAAAATATATTGAGAGTAAAATAGTACTTTCTGAAGTCCTTTTAATTGTTTTCCACATTTTTCTTGTCAAAGTAAGCTGTTAGCTCAGCTATTGGATTAGTCAGAGTTCTCCTGAGAAATAGAACCAATAGGACGTATACATGAATACATATATGTATGTATATATATCCATATACACATAAGTACAAACACATATATGTATGTGTATGTGTCTGTGTGTGTATATATATATCCTATTTGTTGGACAGAGAGATTGAGAGCCAGAGTGAGAGTGAGAATGAGTGAGCCAGAGAGAGAATGAGTGAGCCAGAGAGAGAGAGAGATTGTAAGGAATTGAATCACACGATTATGGGGGCTGGCAAGTCTGAAATTTGAAGGGCTGTTAGGTAGGGAAAATTCTGGCAGGTGTTTATCTCACAGTCTTGAGTCTGATGCAATTTGGAGGCAGAATTTCTTCTTTGAGGCGGGGGAAACCTCAGTCTTCTCTCTTAAGGCCTTCTACTGATTAGTTGCCCACCCACATTAGCCAATTCAAGTTGACACATGAAATTGACCGTCAGAGCTGTCATGAATCATGAAGACATGGCAGTAATGAAAACATGGGAAACAGTAAAGTCTTTCCTTTGCTTACACAGCTCATTATGTTTTGTAAATGTTTTTGCATATATAATCATTAAAAATCCTGTGAGAAAAGAAGGTAGCATATTATTATAAACAGTTTCTAAATGACAAATCTGAGGCACAGAGAGATTAATAATCTGGAAGTTTAGGGAACTAGAAGTGGCACAGCTGACGTTAGAGTTAGAACTGATGTCTTCAGATTCATTATCTAGTGTTCTTTCTGTTGTGCCATCTACTAGTTCCAACCCAAATTTCTATAGCATTCATTATCTGTAACGCTGTCTTGAAACTTAGTGCAAAGTACCTTTATGGATATATATTCTATCTATCCAACTAAATTCAAAGACATGCCTTTTTATGGCCAACCATATTATGTACTACATATAATTGAATATGAGTAATTTTTTTTTTAAGATGGAGTTTTGCTCTTTCACCCCGGCTGGAGTGAAGTGGCATGACCTTGGCTCACTGCAACCTCCACCCCCCGAGTTCAAGCGATTCTCCTGCTTCAGCCTCCCAAGTAGCTGGGATTATAGGCACCCACCACCACACTTGGCTAATTTTTGTATTTTTAGTAGAGACAGGATTTTGCCATGTTAGCCAGGCTGGTCTTGAACTCCTGACCTCAGGTGATCCACCCGCCTCGGCCTCCCAAATTGCTGGGATTACAGTCAGGAGCCACTGTACCTGGCCTGAATATCAGTAAGTATTTTTTTCAAAGAATAAATTCTGCTATATATTCTGTTTATGCTGGTAACAATTTGTTTATGCAGCTTGTGGTGACAGGCTCCTTGAATTAGTTTTCACAGCATGTAGAACGGTGCCACAGTGTTTTTCATAAAGCTGGGAAGTCCGAAAGGCCTGAATTCCTTATATTTAAAAGGGCTTATGAGTCATGTCAACATGGGCATGTTGTTCAACTTTAAGGTCTAATTTCTTTATCTGTAAAAAGAGAATGATAATAGAACTTCAGTAATTCATCATGTAAATAGAAAATGATTTATTGTCTGTGTAAAGTTATGAATAGCTTCTTAACACTCAAGATACAAGAGATGGTATGCTTCTTTATTTTCTAAATAAAGCCATCTCCAAATCATAACTTATCAGGGTCAATGATAAGCTCAATATCAGTGATTAATTGGGGTTATCCTCACTGGAATTTACAAAACCCCTGGGGCTTACATATTCCCAGGAAAAGGGGAAGGGCCTGGTTCTTGGTCCACAGGGATAGCCATTTACCCCTTGGCTCCACTTGGGTGCTGTGCACAGGGCCATTTCGTATACAACCTTCACAGACATGGATGGCAGCTCAGTCTTCCAAATGTTCAACAGTAGTTGAGCATGGTTTCTTTGCCATGCACTGGAGACGGCCTCCTTGGGTGAGCTGGCCCAAAACTTCCTCAAAATTCCTCTCTGCTGACTGCTTAGTCACAAATGTCTTAAAAAGATGCTCAAGACATAGCATTTAATGGCCAATTCTCATCTGTTCCAAACACCTGTTCCCATACAAGGACTTGTAACCTCCAGAATGCCAAGTCCAAGCACGTGAAGAAATTCACAATTCTCCCAATGTTTGCGTCTGTGAAACCAACTGCAAGGTTGGGCCACTCTCCCAAAGCCTCTATTTTCATCTTCTTTGGGACAGTCCAGTTTAATTTCTTCATTGGCTGAGAGCTTTGAAATGAGTCCTATGAACTCTCACTCTGAGGACAAGGGAACTGTTGACCTCAAGGGCATAGAGCCCTGACCTCATTGTTTCACTGATGAGAAGAAAATAGGGGGAAAAATCAAGATATCAATAAATTCTTCAGGAAGTCACACTGTTACACAGGCAGATCACATAGCACATAGAAACTGGTCACATTAGGTTGCTTTTTATCATTATTTAGAACACTGTACGTGTTTATTGGTTATGCTCCACTGAATCTTCCACCTCTTGAGATGCCTTAAGTTGTGGAAGTAAGAGCCTGGCTTTTGGAGTCAGACAGCTCTGGTTTTGATTCCTGGCTTTGCCTCTTATCTCTTTGCACTTAGGTAAATTACCTTGCTGAGGTTCAGTTTTTCTTCTGTAAAATTAGTTGTGAAGGTTAAATGCACTGAACACAGATAGCTGTAGCTTTATCTGCCAGGGCATACAAATAGTCACATATATAATAACAGTCCAAATCTCAAGGCTTGGAGCCCATACCTGCTTGACTGAGTCTTTTAGTAGAAGCCCCTCCTGTTAATTTATTCTGTCTGGGAGGTCCCATGGGTGAGGTTTGCCCACAAGTTCCTTTATTCTCATGCCTTGTCTCATCCCCAGACTGCTGATCTCTTGCTTTTCTCCCTCTCTGACTGGTAGGAAAACTCCCTTAGAGTCTCATGATCAGAGATGTTTTTCACAGAAGAGTTAGGGCCCTAGAAACAGATGTAACTGACATCCTAGCCTTCTACTGTCATAACACATTGATGCTCAGGGGGAAGGGAATAATATCAGGTAAGGTCAAGCTTCCTCCTACCATGGTCCACTGCTCCTCTGACATTCAGGCAGGCTACCAGTTCAGCCTGCTCTTCCAGACCTCCTCTCATAGGCTCTGAGGTCCCTTCAGGCCAGCCTCTTTCAGGGGATCCCAGTCCCCTAGACTGGTGTGTGGATGCCTTAACACAGTTGGTGGACCAGGATTGAGCTCTCTTCTACAGCTATCCTAAGACCATGCAAAACAAGGTATGTGTCTGGGCATCTGTTGTGGTGTTTCAAAACATTCTGTGATGGTCAAGCAGCTTTGGAACTTTGTATAACAGGAAGCTGTGCTATCCAGGATGTACAGAGGGTCTCATGCCATGCTCCAAACTTGATCTGGTCCAAAATATTCCTTAAAGCAACTAGTGCTTGCCACACAATAAGCTACTCATTTTGCCTTCTTTGCTTAAGAACAATTTGAAGTATTTGCTAGACAGTTGTCTCTAAATATTTTACCCTTATGCCTAACTGTTTTTACAGTGATAAAATCTGAGACCCAAAGTTGTCTGGGTCATGTTATTATATAGAACATCTCAGGACTTGGGAGATTACTATCTGATATGGTTTGGCTGTGTCCCCACCCAAATCTTATCTTGAATTGTAGTTTCCATAATCCCTAGATATCATGGGAGGGACCTGGTGGAAAGTAATTTAATCATGGGGGCCGTTAGCCTCATACTCTTTTCATGATAGTGAGTTCTCACAAGATCTGATAGCTTTATAAGCGACTTTCCCACTTTTGCTAGGCACTTCTTGTTGCTACCCTGTAAAGAAGGATGTGTTTGCTTTCCCTTCCCCCATGATTGTAAGTTTCCTGAAGCTTCCCCAGCCATGCTGAACTGTGAATCAATTAAACCTCTTTTCTTTATAAATTATCCAGTCTCAGGTATGACTTTATTAGCAACATGAGAATGGACTAATACAGTAAATTAGCACCACAGAGAGTGGGGTGCTGCTGTAAAGATACCCCAAAATGTGGAAGCGACTTTGGAACTGGGTAACAGGCAGAGGTTGGAACCATTTGGAGGGCTCAGAAGAAGACGGGAAAATTTGGAAAAGTTTGGAACTTCCTAGAGACTTGGAGGGCACAGAAGGCAGGAAGATGTGAGAAAGTTTGGAATTTCCTAGAAACTTGTTGAATAGTTTTGACCAAAGTGCTGATCATGATGTGGACAACAAAGTCCAGGCTGAGGTGGTCTCAGATGGAGATGGGGAACTTTTTGGGAACTGGAGCAAAGGTGACTGTTACGCTTTAGCAAAAAGACTGATGGCACTTTGCCTCTGCCCTAGAGAACTGTGGAACTTTGAACTTGAGAGAGATGATTTAGCGTATCTGGTGGAAGAACCATCTAAGTGGCAAAGTGTTCAAGAGGAAGCAGAGCATAAAAGTTTGAAAAATTTGCAGACTGACAATCTGATAGAAAAGGAAAACCCATTTTCTGTAGAGAAATTCAAGCCAGCTGTAGAAATTGGCATAAGTAACAAGAGGTGAATGATAATCACCAAGACAATGGGGAAAATGTCTTCAGGGCATGTTGGAGACCTTTGTGGCAGCCCCTCCCATCACAGGCCTGGAGGCCTAGGAGGGAAAAATTGTTTCCTGGGCCAGGCCCATCCCCTGACCCCCTCTGCTCTATGCAGCCTTGAGACATGGTACCCTGAGTCCCAGCTGCTTCAGCTCCAGCCATGTCTAAGAGGGGCCAATGTACAGCTCAGGCTGTTGCTTCAGAGAACATAAGTCCCAAGCCTTGGCAGCTTACATGTGGTTTTGAGCCTGTGGGTGCACAGAAGTCAAGAACTGAGATTTGGAAACCTCTGCCTAGATTTCAGAGGATGTACGGAAACACCTGGATGTCCAGGTAGAAGTTTGCTGCAGGGATGAAACCCTCATGCAGAACCTCTGCTAGGGCAATGCAAAAGGGAAATGTGGGGTCAGAGCTGTCACACATAGTCCCTAGTGTGGTTCTGCCTGGTGAAGCTGTGAGAAGAGGGCCACTGTCCTCCTGACACCAGAATAGGTAGATCCACTTATAGCTTGCACTGTGTGCCTGGAAAGGCCACAGAGACTTAATGCCAGCCCCTGAAGGCACCCAAGAGTGGAGCTGTACCCTGCAAAGCCACAGGGGCTAAGCTGCCCAAGGCTGTGGGAGCCCACCTGTTGCATCAGCATGCCCTGGATGTGAGACATGGAGTCAAAGGAGATAATTTTTTAACTTTAAGGTTTAATAACTGCCTTACTGGATATTGGACTTGCATGCAGCCTGTAACCCCTTAGTTTTCACCAATTTCTTCCATTTGGAATGGGTGTATTTACCCAATGCCTGTACCCCCATTGTATCTAGGAAGTAACTAACTTACTTTTGATTTTACAGGCTCTTAAGCAGAAGGGACTTGCTTGTCTCAGATGAGAATTTGGACTTGGACTTTTGAGTTATTGTTAGAATGAGTTAAGACTTTGGGAAACTGTTGGAAGGGCATGATTGTGTTTTAAAATGCAAAGACATGAGATTTGGGAGGGGCCAGGAGTGGAATAATATGGTTTGGCTGTGTCCCCATCCAAATCTCATGTTGAATTGTAGTTCCCATAATCCTCATGTGTCATGGGAGGGTTCCGATGGGAGGTAATTTAGTCATGGGGTGTTTTCTCAAGTTCTTCTCATGATAGTGAGTTCTCACAAGATCTGATGGTTTTATAAGGGGCTTTCCCCTCTTTTGCTCAGCACTTCTTGTTGCCACCCTGTGAAGAAGGATGTGTTTGCTTCCCCTTCTGCCATGATTGTAAGTTTCCTGAGGCCTCCCCAGCCATGCTGAACTTAAGTCAATTGAACCTCTTTCCTTTATAAATTACCCAGTCTTGGGTATGTCTTTACTAGCAGCATGAGAACAGACTAATATACTATCAATGAAACATATGAAGTTGTAAGTATGACTGGGTTGATCAGAAATGCTACTAGTGGAGTGTTTAGTTACCAAGGAAGAGGAAGAGTCACAGTACTGCATCATGGTTGGATCCATATAGCTTGGACCCAACATGTGAAAGATTCTTACCCCAATGGAGCAGAATAAAACTGGTTCCTTGAGTACTGTTTGACAGAGACACATAGGATAAGATGCTTCGTTTAAGAGTATAGGGTGAACCAAATAAACAAAAACCTTCCTCAGGGTTTATGAGAAAGCAGGAAGCCAATTGTTTGCAAACTATATTGCAGGGAAATGAAGCCTCTGTAAAGCTTGTATTTAGGTGAACTTTGAACTTTTGCCAATGCAAAGAATAAGCACTATTTGCAAATCCCCAGAAGGCACTGAAGGCACCAAGCAACAATTCAAACACAGAACAGCATGGATTAGACATCATGGGAACAGACAACTGTGGAGCCTCATAAGAAGAGTCATCCAGACCTGGCCAAACCTGAGACAATTCCTTCTGTCACTTGGATTTAGGGATTCTCTCAAAATCTTTAAAGAAGAGAATCTGGAAAAAAAATGTTTTTAAAGAAACACTTACATGGTGTTTATACTATTAGCCCTTCAAGTTGTAATTATTTAATCTTTAAATCAACTATATGAGATGCTATCAGTTCTATTTATAGATTAAAAAACTGAGGCATAATTCGCCCAAGACAACAGAGCAAGCAACAACAGAACTAGGCCTAAAAATCAGGCAGTCTGTTGACACACAGAATTACCATATGACCTAGTAATTCCACTTCTAGGTACATGTCCAAGATAAGTGAAAACATGTGTCCACATAAAAACTTGTACACTAATGTTTATAGCAGCAGTATTCATAATAGCCAAAAGGTAGAAATAACCCAAATGTCCACCAACAGATGAATGGATAAACAGAATGTAGTATATATATACAATGGAATATTATTCAGCCATGAAAAAGAATGAAGTGCCAATACATACTACATACTACAGCATGGATAAACCTTGAAAATATTACATCAAGTGAAAGAAGCCAGTCAGAAAAGACCACATATTGTATGATTCCATTCATATACAATGTCCAAGATAGGCAAATCTATGAAGATAGAAAATAGATTGGTGGTTTCTTGGAAGTAGGGAGGTGATAGCTAAGGGGGAAACAAGATCTCAAAAAAAAGTCAGGATCTGGATCAAGAGTCTGTGCTCTCAATCTCTGGGCTATGCCCATCTTTCTTGATCACAGAAGCCTACTGACTAGGACTTCTTGCTGTATATATTCACATACTATAAAATACATGTGGTTTTGGTATTCATATGGGGGCAAAGTCAGGTAAAAAGTATCCTTAAGGTAAAAGGTTAAAAAGAAGCCTGGCTTAATGAGACTCAATCGTAAATGGATGAGTAACAGGTTCTATGAAGTTTTAGCATCTATTTGCTATGACTATTCATGTACCCTTCTCTTTTTATAGAAAAGATCTTCTATTCTCTCATTGCTACTGAACATCACAGAAAAAGTTATAATAAAGTGTCAGGGTAAAATTCCAGAACAGGTCCATCACATTGCTGCTCTGTTGAACTAAGTAACCTTTTAGTCAAATAAAACTCCAAACTTAATTGCTCAAGGAAGCAACGTTAAAATTCTGAGAAAAATGTCAGTTAAGTAAATGGGACCCAGATACTTGAAAGCTGAAAAGCCAAAAACTTATTTTTCTTGCCTTTGCAAAAACAAAACAAAAATAAAAACTATTATTTCTGAAATTGGCTAACAAATAAATCAAGTAGATATGAAAAAGGGCCCCTGTTGGCCTCTGCTGATAAGTACTAAGTAAATTGGAGATTGGAGGCCCACACTAAGGCCTGGGCCTAGCATATGTAAACTTTTTTAAATTACTAAGGCACGTGGCTCCTTGAAGATAATAGTCTCAGGTTATAAGTAACCTTCTCATCATTACTAGACTCTGCTTTAACTCACCTGGAATTCATACAAGTAGCTATCAATCAAAAATGGCAATTTGCAAAGTCATGCACTTTCTATTTATCAATGTTTTCTAAGAAAAGCATTTTGTTCCCCAGGTCTCAATTCCAAATTCTCAAAAAGCTTATATTTGAAAACTTAATTACACCTATGGCAATAATAATAATTTTAAAAAGTGCCCACAATTATAGATTCCTCAATAAGCAAGTCCACAAATTTTCCTTTTATTTTACCCACCAGAGGGTGCTACTTCCTTACATTTCCTAAAGATGTGGCCTGGCTTCTGAAGGAAATTTTTATATTGTTTTAAGTACCCTGTGTTGATATTCAAATTGGCAACTTTCTGTTATTCAAGACTCTGTAATGCAATAGGAATTTTGTAATTGGACACCTGTCAGCGCTAGTTATAGAGCTAGTTGCAACACAGTCAGATGTTTAAAGTCACTCTTGGGTATTTAAGCCAGAAGTAAGGTCAAGTGATTACAGGTCAGTTGTGGTTATAGAAACTATGCAATTATCAGAGCCTCCACCCTTCTACTTGCTCAGTGCTTTATTCTTGATAAGGGAAAGAGTAGGTGTGTTCCTTCATCCCATAAACACTGCTTCATTTAAAGAGAGAGAGAGAGATTACCTACAATGATCTTAGAACCATAATTTAGTCCTAAATAAAGACTTATAAAGATCTTGCACTATCCTTTTCAAACCACAAAATGTAAAGCCATCTCTAAAAATGGATAATCATATTATCATGAGCTTAAAAGCAACCTTAGGAAAGACGAAGCTGAAACTAGGAGTGGGACAGATGGTTGGGTGTGTCAATCAGGTTCACGGGGCTGACAAACAGATCAAACATGCCATTTACTCCCTTCGTGGCATTCTTGAAATTAAATGAGTGGATAGGACAAGTTCTGACTAATAGAATGTTTGTGCATATAAGTGTGTCCTTTCCAGACTGAGGTAGTGAAAAGTCCATGCAGATTTCTCGTTTCTCTTTCCCTTTAATAGAATACCCAAGGAAGTGGCATATTTAGGATGAAGCAGCTACAAGATGGTGGCAGCTGAGTGACTGTGTGGAACATAAAATTCTGTTACTCTAGAGTATGGTCTAGGGGAGGGAAATAGGAAAGGAAGTAAGAGAAGTAACTGTGATCAGATTCGATAGAGCCTTGAAGGAAATGGGGAGCCATTGAAGAGCTTTGAGCAGAGGAGTGCCATGATCTGACTTAAGATTTTAAGAGAACACTACGCTTGCAACTAGACTGAAGGGGGCAATCATACAAGCAGGGAAACTTGTAAGAGGCTATTAAATAATTCAGGACATCCACATTTATCAGAGTTAACTGTATATATCAGTAGACTCATTACAAACTCTTTTAGTA
Organism: Pan paniscus; assembly: GCF_029289425.2. NCBI lineage: Eukaryota > Metazoa > Chordata > Mammalia > Primates > Hominidae > Pan > Pan paniscus. The sequence continues at coordinate 160,652,861 of NC_073255.2, forward strand.
TTGATAAAGTAATGTCATTTCTCTCTGACTGATTCACATTTAATGTATTTTCCTCTCTTTCTTCTCCTCATAGCCTTATGTAAAGACATTATTTCTTTATTGTAGATTTCCCTTTAATTTTCTGGTTAAAATACAATCAGAAAAAATTAATTTCATAGCTCCTTTTAAGCCAATATATTCAGTTCCCTACTCTTTTATCAGCAGGCTCATTTTTCTAATCTTTTTGAAAATATAATACTATGGAAGGTATTTTATAAAGGTAATTTATAAATTTATAAAATTATAAAATAAAATTAAATTATAAATTATAAATTTATAATTTCAAAATACAATTTATTTTGAAATTACACTGAGGCTGGGCACAGTGGCACATGCCTATAATCCCAGCACTTTGGGAGGCCAAGGGGTGTGAATCTCCTGAGGTCAGGAGTTCAAGACCAGCCTGGGCAACATGGTAAAACCCTGTCTCTACTAAAAATACAAAAAATATATATAAATTTAAATGTTAGCAACATTTTGCTAACATTTTTGTTAATAATTTTTCATTTACTCATTTTGGTTCCATGTTTCTTGTTCTTTTTGTTCTTTTTATCAGACATGTTTTTCTACCAAGGAATGACTGCATTTTAAACAAGGTCTCTTATTTACTTCAATTCTAATATGAATTTTTGTTTGAATACATTATTTGGTACATGAAATCACTATTAACTAAAAATAGAAGTCTTGCCTGGACTTGGTAGCTCACGCCTGTAATCCCAGCCCTTTTGGAGGTTGAGGTGGGCTGATTGCTTGAGCGCAGGAGTTCGAGACCCACCTGGGCAACATGGTGAAACCCCGTCTCTACTAAAAATACAAAGCATCAGCTAGGCATGGTGGTGCGCCTGTAGTTTCAGCTATTGGAGGTGGGGCTGAGGTGGAAGGATCGCTTTAACTGGGTAAGTGGAGGTTGCAGTGAGCCGAGATCGCGCCACTGTACTCCAGCTTGGGCAACAAAGAAAGACTCTGTCAATTTTTTTTATTTTATTTATTTATTTTTTTGAGACAGTCTTGCTCTGTCACCCAGGCCGGAGTGCAGTGGCGCGATCTCGGCTCACTGCAAGCTCCGCCTCCCGGGTTCACGCCATTCTCCTGCCTCAGCCTCCTGAGTAGCTGGGACTACGGGCACCCGCCACCATGCCTGGCTAATTTTTTGTATTTTTAGTAGAGACGGGGTTTCACCGTGTTAGCCAGGATGGTCTCGATCTCCTGACTTCGTGATCCGCCCACCTCGGCCTCCCAAAGTGCTGGGATTACAGGCGTGAGCCACCGTGCCCGGCCTGAAAATTAAAAAAAAAAAAAAAAAAAAAAATTAAAAAAAAGTTTTTCTTTTGATAGCTAAAATATCAAATAAGCATATCATCTTCTATGGTCTAATTAGAATGCAATCACTTCATTTTCTTGCATCTTTAACAATTCCATCTAGTGTAATACCGATTTAAAATCTCAATGTAATATTTTTCTCTCTTTTTTTTTGTTTTGTTTTTAGACGCAGTCTAGCTCTGTCACCTAGGCTGGAGTGCAGTGGTCTGATCTCGGCTCACTGCAACCTCTGCCTCTCGGGTTCAAACGATTCTCGTGCCTCAGCCTCCTGAGTAGCTGGGATTACAGGCACGCGTCACCACGCTGGCTAATTTTTTTTTTTTTTGTATTTTTAGCAGAGACGGGGTTTTACCATGTTGCCCAGGCTGGTCTTGAGCTCCTGACCTCGGGAGAGCCACCTGCCTTGGCCTCCCAAAGTGCTGGGATTACAGGCGTGAACCACTGTGCCCAGCCTCAATGTAATTTCAAAATAAAATTTATTTTATTTGATACATGAAATCACTATTAATTAAAAATAGAAGTTTTTCCCAGGCTTGGTGGCTCACTTCTATAATCCCAGCACTTTTGGAGGCCAAGGTGGGCTGATTGCTTGAGCGCAGGAGTTTGACACCCACCTGGGCAACATGGTGAAACCCTGTCTCTACTAAAAATACAAAGAATCAGCCAATGAGAATATGGTCAATTTAGGCATTATTCATATTATTTCTCATTCACTTTTGGTTTTCTTATTGAGGCAGTTAAATAAATCTTGTTAAATCTACTAAAACTTTTTAAAAATGATTATCTTTTAAATTTATGTAGAATTGAGTGGGAGTGGGAATAGCATTGAGTTATTAATCCAGAAAAGGAATACTGATCTGTTTTCTATCCATGTACTTTAATATTCAATCAAAAATAGGTAAACTATTTTAAGGTACTCATTAGCTTGAACCATAAATTACCTGAGGCCTTTTCTCTCATGAGGAGAAAGGATGAAAAAGTAAAAATTGACTTATTGAAGACGACTTAAATCCTAAAGTTAAATTAAAAAATACGAAAACCTATTCTTATTTCTAAGCAGTTTAAACGTTCTCTATAAAAAATAAGGTAAGTAAATGTATCTTATTTATTTGATTTCATTAATTTTATTTCATGTTTGATTTTATAATCTGTTTTCAGTGTCCTAGTCCTCAATTTTGCAGGCTAAGTAGAAGTTATTACAAAACTTCTATTTTCAGTATTATACATCTCTTGAGTCTACAATTGCTACATATTTAGGCTGCTCATATAATTTATTGTCTAAATTGGGACAGTTTGGGGTATTAAAATGTGCACTACTAATTATCACACGAGGGCAACAGGTGTAAATTGTGATTCTCCCCAGCAAACCAGACTGCCTGGTCACCTATAGACAGGTGTGAGGGCAGTGCATTTTTTCCCCCATGGTTTTTGGTCCTAGAGGGTAGAGAGTTTCTAGAATAGTATGGAAAACACTTTTATCTTTTCTTGTCTTTTCTCTTATTCCTCTCCAGGGGAGGAGGAGTGACTTTTCTGATTGATGAGTTTGTGAGAAGAAACTGAGCATATGATCTCCAAGTATAACTGTTGCCAAAGAAACCAATGTAATGCCTGATGCTTCCAAAAAGAAACATTTCCCCAGATACTTGTTGCAGAAGTTTCTGATATTATATAAAAAGGTTATTTTTTTGCTTCATATTCTAACTTAAATGTCCACTTGGACTTTTTTAAACTTAAATTAAATTTATTTAAACATACCCCTTTCCTCACCATAGTCCCCTCTACTGTAAATCTTTTAATAATCTTCAGATAGAATGCTCTTTTTAAAGGAGAGCTTTCATCTCATTTTTCCATATCAAGGATGACTTCTCTGTTCCTGACAATCCTCTGTTCAACTTTTAATAAATCAAGATAATTTGACTTAAATGGAACTTATGCCTTTTGGCGCACATCAACAGTGCTTGTATTAGACAACAAATCAAGTTCCATTTACTTTGTCTTGTGTATTCTTTGGCTACATTTATTATTAATATAAATTTAAATATCTAACCCACATTGTAAATCCCAAGTTGGGAATTTTTTTTTTTCTTTCTTTTGAAGACATCCCTACAAAAGAATACAGCCTGGGCATATGTTACTCTTCAACGCCCTATAGATCTTTTTATGGCACTGAATCTTTAATTTTAAAGACAGAAACAAAAGATACTAAAGGAAAAGCCAAGTATTAACTAATACTTTCATCTGCTTATAAAAATAAGATGGCTTAATAATTTTAAAAAGATGTAGTACCATTTCAAATAGGATACATATTTTAAGATTATGAAACATATGCAATTGTATACTACTATATTACACTAGGTCAACCTTATGTCTTAAAATCTGTCATGACTGACCTTGCTGGTGTCTCAGGACTGAAAGACACTAGGCTCCATACACCTGATTATTTACTACAACTCTAAATCTGGTGTCATTCTGTTCCCTTAGCCTTTCAGGAGTAAATTCAGTTGAGTACCACAAAGTTGAGAGGCTGTACCATCCAAGCATTCCCTTCTTGAGAAATAATCCTCTCTCTATTCTAGCTGAAGGATCTCTAGGGAGAGATAAAGAGGCCACAGACTCCATGGGCAAGGTGGCATGCACCTCTAGTCCTAGCTACTTGGAAGGCTGAGATAGGAGGATTGCTTTAGTCCAGGAGTTTGAGGCCCGCCTGGGCAATGTCTCTAAAAAATAAAATAAATTTAAAAAAAATTTTAAATTTAAATTGAATTTAAAAAAATTTTTAAAAAGGGGGCCACAGAGACATCATTTGCGTGTAAAAAAGAATGCCACCTCCACTAGACTGATTTACTCATAAACCCCTTCAATGTTTTAATACTTGTATACTGATATCTTTAATCAGCATCTAATGGCTTCAGCAAAGTTGCCTTTTCTTGGTTTTCATCTTCCACAGCTTGCCTTCCTTAAATGTTTGTGTTCCTTATCCTTAGGTACACTATACCGTCCTCCCAATTCTCTCAAGACTATTTTTCCTTTTATTATTGGACATTTTCCTTTTCGATATAAATGTAGGTGATTCTCAAAATTCTATCTTCAGATCTCATCTCTGCTCTGTAGATATTTTCCTCCTTTGCATCAACCATCACTTCAACACAGAAGATGCCCAATTTTATACTTCTAGAAAAACTCCTAACTGCCTGCAGCAGATCTCCATGTGAAGATATGTACACCCCCAAATCAGTGTCTGTTACCATTTGTACATGCCCTTTGTCTTTCTTCTTCTGCATCTTTCCTCTTGCCATTTCCTCCATCTGGAGTCCCTTTGCAATTTCAGCTTGTTGAAATTCTGCTTATGTTTGAAGCCTTAAATACCACCTCCAGCTTGAAGTTTATCCAGATCTTTTAAACCACGTTTGATAGCTCCACGTTTTGAACTCACATGGCATTCTGGGTATGTCTAGCTTATGGAACTGATTTTACTCCACATAATATGTAGGTTATTTATATAATTGTCTTATCCTTATACTAGAGTTCACAATTTACTCCCACAATACTATATATGCTAAGAAAATGTAGCTTTCTCCCCTCTCTAACAAAGCTGATTATTCTCACAAGCTGCCACCCAACCTATGTGAATAAACACAGTAGCAAATGGCATATATAGTGTGACACTGTTTTTGTAACGAAGTATATGGTGAGTGTGGTTATGCACATATGTTTCTTGATTTTACCCACCATTGGGGATTACTGATTCACAGGTGTAATAATACTACAAATCCCAGTGCTCTGAGACCCCTCAGATGGAAGTCTGGCCTTTTGCCCTGATTGTCCTCTTCAGCGTTTATCTTGAAGAGTCCTAGAGGAAGGGAGGGAAAAGATTCTCATTTAATCAGAACTTCAGGGTGCACAGGAAAAATATTACTTTTTGAGTAATAAGAATAAAATTAATCTTAATTTTGTCTATATTTTTCTGTATTTTTTGCAATGATCATTAATTTTGTAACAGCTAATTTAAAAAAAGAAAAAGTTAGCACTCATGCTATTCTCCTTGGTATTTTAAATAGGACGTATATGTTTCCTTCCTTCCAGTTCCCATCACATATATTCCCACACATACATTCCATGTGTGCACACACACATGGCCCCCCCACACATTAGACCTTGAACTTCTTGGGCGGGATTTTGTGTCCATCTTTAGCATCAAACCATGAATGTGGTGGTGAACTCTGCTGATACTGAATTGAATCTGAATGTTAGAATCTTTACAAACTTTGGCTATAGATTATAGACATTATTCCACAGTTATTTCACAGGAAGTCCTTCAATAGATCTTTATATCAATGAATTCTTATTGAGTATTTAAAATTTTTTATCTTAAGCACAATGATTTCACAGGTTATAAATGTAACCTATTCTCACTTCCAGATGTGGAGGTGGGGTCTCCTAAGCAGGATCTCAGAGATAAGCCCTTCCTTAATCGCTAGCCTTTCTTCCCCAGGTGGTTTGGAAAGGTGAAATCAGTGTAAATCAAGAGATTGTGCTATGTAGTGAATGGTAAGGGTGAAAAAGTTGTAAGTCCGTTTATTTAGGTTTCCTATAATATAATCTCAATAAAGATGAATAACTTTCCCCTGTAAAGGCCTTGCGGAAGTTTTGAATCTTCTTTTGTCTTCTCTTCAATTATGCTAGTGAGTAGAAATACATCTGATTTTCATATATTAATCTTGTATCCAACAATCTGTTCAACCCTCCTATTATTTCACATAATTTGTAGATTCTTTTGAATATCTGCATAAGCAATAATGTTGTTGGATATGAATTTTATTCTTTTCCTTTCCAATTCTTATGTCTTTAAATGAAGGAAGGTATAAATGGAATTATATTATTGTAAAGTTATTACATTTTTGAAATGTGGAGTGTAAAATGTGAAGGGGGAAGTGAGAATTGAAAAGTGGGAAGTGGAAAGTGATAGGTATGAAATGTAAAGTGTGAATAACAGTAATACTGAAGCTAGGTAGACATTGATAATTTAAGTTATATTATCAGTCCCAGAACAACTACTAACAACATAATAAAAAAGAAATAGAATGATGGAGGCAGTAGATAAAGTGAAAGAGCAAGAAAGGCATGATATTTAATAAAAAAGATACAAAATGAAAATAAGAAGTAAGATCATAGACTCAAAATCCACTGTACTAATTGTTACATTATGTAATATATTTATTATATTACATAAACACACCAGTTAAAAGGCAGAAATTGCAGTAAAAGAATCAGCAGGCTTTTTTGGTAGAAATGACTAGTCTATTTTAAAATATAGGCCGGGCGTAGTGGCAGGCACCTGTAATCCCAGCTACTTGGGAGGCTGAAGCAGGAGAATCACTTGAACCCGGGAGGTAGAGATTGCAGTGAGGCAAGATTGCGCCACTGTACTCCAGCTTGGGTGACAACAGGGAGACTCCGTCCGAAAAAATAAATAAATGAGTAAATAAAATAAAATATATATGGAAATGCAAAGGATCTAGAGTATCCAAAACAATTTTGCAAAAGAAACATAAAGTTGAAGGAGTTATACCATCTGATTTCAAGACTCATCAACAAAACTGAAATAATCAAGACAAGATGAGGCTGGCATAATCGTACATACAGAGATCAATCAAATTATTGATGAGGTGAGAGTGTTGCACTGGGAGCAGCTGGCCTTGGAACATGGAGGGGAAAGGAGGATGCTGAAACCAAAGTAAGTTCCATAGGTGGGCTTTAGGTAGGCAGGAAGGAGGCCCCAACCTTGCCAAAGTAATGAAGGTTTTCCTTTCGTGTGGAGGCTTTAGTGTATTTAGTGTAGCTCATTCTTGGGAAATACTGCCAATTTCTCCATTACTCCTTAGTGTGGCAGTCCGATGTAGCCATAATCTTGCTTTCCTTTTTTTTTTTTTTTTTTTTTTGGGACGGAGTTTCACTCTTGTTGTCCAGCCTGGAGTGCAATGGTGGGATCTCGGCTCACCGCAACCTCTGCCTCCCAGGTTCAAGCGATTCTCCTGCCTCAGCCTCCTAAGTAGCTGGGATTACAAGCATGCGCCACCACGCCCAAGTAATTTTGTATTTTTTTTTTTTTTCAGTAGAGATGGGATTTCTCCATGTTGGTCAGGCTGGTCTCAAACTCCCAACCTCAGGTGATCCATCCAACTCAGCCTCCCAAAGTGCTGAGATTACAGGCATGAGCCACCAGGCCCGGCCCTTGCTTTCCATTTCTCTCGTACTCCTTCTGTCTCTCTCTCTTCCTTTCACCTCAGTGGCCAGGCTAGTAGCTGTCTCCAGATGGTCACACCACTTTTTAGAAAGCAGTGCTCAAGGCTTCAGGCTAGTGAAAAAGCTTCACTCAGTCAGGTACTCCTATACTTAGGGAATGGGAAGGGACAGGATTGGCCTAGTTATTCCACAGGAAGTCCTTCAGTTGATCCTTATAGATGTCCTACAGTTACCCCAGCTCCTGGACCTTTTGGGGGAAAATTACATTACTGCATACAATTTCTTTTCCCCAGATTTAAAGCTTATATGATATATAGCAATTTCCCTGCTTATTTCTGAAGGAGTTATAAACCTCATAGACTTTTTAGAGAATCATTTATTTCTTCGAAAAGAATCTAATCTTAATTGACCTGGCTTTAAATTTCTCATCAGAAATTTAAAATACAGGCAAACTTGAGCAAAATGCTTTTTTGTATCAAGTCTGCTTTAATCAATGTTTCTCTTCTTTTTCTTTTCATAAAAGCTACTACTATTATCTCTTTGAGAAAACTAAAACCATAAATAATCTGCAGGTTTGAAAAAAATTGATCAATGCTGGATGTCATCATTAGAGTTCAAACTTCCTTTTAAAAAAATTTTTGACTTAATTTTACTTTTACTTTTTATGGTTTTTTTTTTTTTTTTTTTTTTTTGAGACAGAGTCTCGCTCTGTCATGCAGGCTGGAGGGCAGTGGTGCAACCTCTGCCTCAGCTCACTGCAACCTCTGCCTTTCAGGTTCAAGCAATTTTCCTGCCTCAGCCTCCTGAGTAGCTGGGATTACAGGTGTGTGCTGCCACGCCTGGCTAATTTTTGTATTTTTAGTAGAGATAGGTTTTCACCATGTTGGTTAGGCTGGTCTCGAACTCCTGAACTTAGGTGATCCACCTGCCTTGGCCTCTCAAGGTGCTCAGCCTCTCAAGGTGCCTGGCCTATTTTTTATGTATTTTTGAAGACAGGGTCTCATTCTGTCACCCAGGCTGGAGTGCAGTGGCATGATCATAGTTGGCGGTAGCCTCAACCTCCCAGACTCAAGTGATCCTCCTGCCTTAGCCTTCTGAGTAGCTGAGACTTCAAGTGCATGCCACCACATCCAGCTAATATTTTTAGCTGGATAATAATAATAATAATTATTATTATTATTATTTTGTAGAGACAGACTCCCACTGTGTTTCCCAGGATGGTCTCAACTTCTTGGGCTCAAACAATACTCCCACCTCGGCCCCCCAAAGTGGTGTGATTACAGGCATGAGGTACTATAGTTGCCCAGCCAGGGCTCAAGCTTTCGTGCAAACAAGACCCTCCATAAAAGAAAATCTCATCTTTGCTTGGAATGCCTGATAATACATTACAAAAGGCTTTATGGTATATATGTAAACCTTTGTTGATTAAAAGTTCTTGCAAATTCCAATGTGATTTTTTTTTTACTGGGTCCTAGGTTTAACAATGCTTTATCATAATGAACTTAGTGATTGGTGATTTCATAGTACATAAGAATGTGTTTCCCTGATAAGACTTGCTATCCTTGAGTGGAAAGAATGAAATTCCCGGTTGCATAGAAATATGGACACACACACACACGCATGCACACATATTTTATATGTATTATCACGTGTGTGTGTGTGTGTGTGTGTGTGTATTTTCTGGTTTAGACCATCTCAGTAGGTTCACATTTCAGTTGCAGAAAATGTATGAAAAAAAGCATGGTAAAGCCTCATGCTCATTTTGGACGCTGTCCTTGGCAGAACTGAAAAGAGACCTCATAGAACTCTGACAGATCTAGACAGAAAGCTGATGCCCTTTCTCTCTAGATCTTCCCACTACAGAATGTCTAAGATACCAATGGTCTTAGTCTGTTCAGGCTGCTATAACAAAAATATCTTAAACTGGATGTCTTATAAACAACAGAAATTTATTTCTCACAGTTCTGGAGGCTGAGAAGTCCACAATCAAGGTCCCAATAGATTTGGTGTCTGGTGGGGGCCTGCTCCTTAGTTGGAGCACCTTTTCACTGTTTCCTCACATGGTGGAAGGGGTAAAGGCCATTCTCTGGGGCCTTTGTAATAAAGGCACTAATCGCATTCATGAGGGCGGAGCCTTCCAAATCATCTCCCAAAGGCCCAATTGTTAATATAATCACATTAGAGATTAGGTTTCAACATATGAATTTTGAGGGGACACAAATATTCAGACCATAGTACCACTGACAAGAAGGAGGATATAATTGGAACTGATTATTCATCTCCCTTGAAGAATCCATCAGAACTCATTCCATCATGCCTTTAACACATGAAGTCCAAATTCCCAAATTATTATTTGTCTTTTGTGTGTTCTTCTTTACACTCTCTAATGGAGCCAAGATCATGCCACTCCCTGACCCTGAAAACCTGTCCATTATGTTCTTTGTAACTTAAAATCTCCAATCAAGAGAATCCCCTAGATCAAATACATCTTCTCTGAGTTTCTCTGTATTTTCTTGCTGTAATAGAAAACTGGCTGTCCTCCAAGTGCACTGCGTGCACTGCTTCCCTTGCAGCAGTATTCTTTCTTTCTTTTTTTTCTTCTTTTTTTTTTTTTTTTTGAGACAGAGTCTGACTCCGTTGCCCAGGCTGGAGTGCTGTGGCGTGATCTCGGCTCACTGCAACCTCCACCTCCCAGGCTCAAGTGATCCTCCTACCTCAGCCTCCGGAGTAGCTGGGACTATAGGCATGCACCATCATGCCTGGCTAATTTTTGTATTCTTTTTTGTAGAGACAGGGTTTCGCCTTGTTGCCCAGACTGGTTCAGAATTCCTGGCCTCCAGTGATCTGCCCCCTTCAGCCTCCTAAAGTGCTGGTATTACTTGTGTGAGCCACTGCCCCCAGCATTTGCAACATTCTTTCTTGCATTAAGTACATTCATATCATTGTAGCCATCACCACCATCCATCTCTAGGACCTTTTCTTCTGCATCTCTCTTACCTGCTAGTTGTGTTCTCTCTCACCTGTCACATCCCACTGGACAGGGAGGGAGCAAGTGTCCCTTCCATTAACAATTTATTGAACAGCCCCAGTTGATTGAAGCATATGCCATCAGATCAAACTGAAGAGCAGACTAAACCCCTCAAAGTTATAGTCACCTACAGATCCTTAGTCTCAACAACCAGATTTTAGCACTTCGGTCACTAATTAGGTTTATAAATTTAAATTCAAAGTTTAGTAAAAGTTAACTCTTTTTTCGTTCTTCTGGATTAAATCTGATGGAAGAAAATCTGCCAGGAGAAAAGACGAGGAGTGTTTCACTTCTTCTCTATCCCTTGCCAAGTGCTTTTCCCCAAATACTAGGTTGCTTCTGGTTCCTGCATGGTTGAAGTGTGGGTATCAGTGGCTGCAAGAGAAGCAGAAAATGTTTACTTGACAGGTGTCAATCTGAAATTGGCTCTTTAAAGCTGACTTTCTTCTTGTGAGGGGTTTCATGGCAAAATGAATGAAAAAGTTGAAAGACAACAAGAAACTGGAAAAAAAAAACCCGTGTTACTTCATACTATAATATTTGGTGTAATTACCATAATATAGTCACAATATATTTAAGAAACTCCTTGTTGGTCACATAGATGTTGTTTCTAGGATTTTCTATTACAAACATAGTAGCAGTGAATGCAATTGCATCTATAACTTTCTTCATTCAAGTAGACTTTACTTTTCAGAGCACTTTTAGGTTCCTAGCAAAATTGAGCAGAAAGTAGAGAGACTTGTTGTATACTCCCTTCTCCCTGACATCACAACCTTCCCTGCTATTGACATGCCCCACCAGAGTGGTACATTTATTATAACTGATGAACCTACATGGACATGTTCTTATTATCCAATGCCTATAGTTTACATTAGGGTTCACTCTTCGTGTTGTGCATTCTATGGCTTTTGACAAATGTATAACGGCATGTATCCACCATTAAAGTATTACACAGAATAGTTCCACTGCTCTCCAAATCCACTGTATTCCACCTATTCATCTGTCCCTCTCCCCAACCCTTGGCAACCACTAACTTTTTTTATTGTCTCCATATTTTTTCTTTTCCAGAATGTCATGTATAGTTGGAATTGTACAATATGTAATCTTGTAAGCTTTACAGATAGTTTATTTCACTTAGTAAGATGCTTACTTAATTCTGTAAGTAATATTAAGTTTACTCCACATCATTTCAGTGCTTGATGGCTCATTTCTTCTTAGCACTGAATAATATTCCATTATCTGGATGTACCACAGTTCATTTATCTACTCACCTACTGAAGGACATTTTGGTTGCTTACAGATTTTGGCAATTATGAATAAAGCTTCTATAAACATTCTTGTGCAGATTTTTGTGTGGACGTAAGTTTCCAAGTTGTTTGGGTAAATGCCAAGGAGCATAATGATTGGATTGTATGGTAAGAGTATATGTAATTTTATGAGAAATTGCCAAACTGTCTTCCAAAATAGCTGTAGCATTTTGCATTCCAATTGGCAATGTATGAGAGTTTCCTGTTGCTACACATCCTCACCAACATTTGGAGTTGGAATTGTTCTGGATTTGGGCCATTCTAATAGGCATGTAGTGGTGTCTCATTGCTGTTTTAATTTGCAATTCTCTAAGGACATATAATGTTGAGCATCTTTTCATATCTGTATATCTTCTTTGATGAGATGTCTGTTCAAGCCTTTTGCTCATTTTTAAATCTGTTGTTCATTTTCTTGTTGTTGAAATTTAAGAGATTTTGTATATTTTAGATAACACTTCTTTGTTAGATATGTCTTTTGCAAATATTTTCTCTTAGTCTGTGGCTTGTCTTCTCATTTTCTTAACAGTGTCTTTCACAGATGAGATGTTTTTAATGAAATCCAGTTTGTCAACTATTTCTTTCATGGATTGTGCCTTTAGTATTGTATCTAAAAAGTCATCTGCTTGTCTAAGGTAATCTAAATTTTCTCCTATATTATTTTCTAGGAGTTTTATAGTTTTATATTTTACATCTAAGTATTTATACCTTTTTTGTTGTTGTTGTTGTTGTTGTCGGAGAGGGAGTCTCACTCTGTCACCCAGGCTGGAGTGCGGTGGCACAATCTCAGCTCACTGCAACCTCTGCCTGCCAGGTTCAAATGATTCTCCTGCCTCAGCCTCCTGAGTAGCTGTGATTACAGGTGCACACCACCACACGTGGCTAATTTTTGTATTTTTAGTAGAGATGGGGTTTCACCATGTTGGCCAGGCTGGTCTCAAACTCCTGACCTCGTGATCTGCCTGCCTCAGCCTCCCAAAGTGCTGGGAATACAGGTGTGAGCCACTGCGTCTGGCTGGTATCTATACCTTTTTGCAATGTGTGGAATTATGTTGCTTTCCTCACTGCTTCACTAGACCTGGCTACTTGCCTGAAACATATCAGATTTGTTGAATAAAAATTCAAGTGTATGTGTGTATATATGTATGCATGTATTAGTATATATATTTTATAAGTGGAAAAATGTAGATCTAGTTTTGTATTTTGAGTAATAAAAATAGCTAGAAAAAATAAAATCTCAGTAAGCAGCATATAGAAAGAATTCATTATATTTAAAAATGCATACCATTATAATGCATATTTTTGTTACTGTAGTAGAAGTCTGTTATAAAATGTAGACTAGGGAACAAAATAATGCCAAAATAATTTTTCCATAGGCTAGCTAGAAAAATAGATGATTGTGTATCATTTATATACATGGAAAACATAATGAAAATCTCCTAGAAGAGGAAATTTGTAACAGTATTTTACTAAAGTACAATATTTTGTATTTTTAGGCCCTTTGGCTCTAAAAAATTTATTGTGATATGACATTTTAAAAAGGTATTTTTTGTTCCCAAGGGTGTCAGTTTATTAGGCATATATACACCCAATGTGCAGTCATGACCAGAGGGAGGTAAAGAATAATATTTATGGAGAGTAGATATTCTTGCATTTTCCCTGAACAACAAATAAAGAATGAAGAAGATTTGCCTTTATATTTTTGTGGGGGAGTGGGAGTCAAATTAAGATCCCATGGTTGGAGAAGAGTGGTGGGAGAAAAACCATCTCTGATAGCTTAGAGATTCATCTGGTGCTATAATACACACTCCACATGAAGGCAATTGTCTCAATAATATCCAATTTATTTAAAAGAGTAAATTATCATTCACATTTGTTAATTTAAAAATTCAGTGTACAGAGAGCGTATGACTTGAACTCAAGTTTCTTTACAAACTTGGGGTGCTATGTTGTGAGAGTTAGTGTACAATTTTGGTTGGTGTCTTTCCTGAATTTAGTACGTTAAATAAAGACACCAAGAACTACATGAGAAACAATGTATGATTCTTAAAAAGAAACTGAGTTTAATTATATCAGAGAAAAATCTGTTTAAAATAAATTCCTTTATTTAAAAAAATCCATACGATAAGATAATTTTGATATGTAACTGAAACCATATTGCTTTCAGGATGAGATCTTGTTGGCTGGAATGCATCAACTATTCGATAGTCCTTATATTCTGGGAAGATTCTTTGGCAGTTTTCGTCCCAACAGACTAGTTAAAGGGGCCTAAAGAGACAAGTTTTGTTTAGGGTTTAACTGCTGAATATACAATCCAGTTTCTTTATAGGAAAACCACTGGAGTTAAAGAACTAATAGGATTTTAGGCTTGTTTATATGCCTAAGAGAAGATGATAGCACCAAAATCCATAATCAACACAGGGTAATTAACATTTCTACTTGTTTTTTATTTCAGCCTATGCTAGTTGCAAGGGTAACTGCTCTCTGTTTTAAAAATAAACATTTGAAGCCAGTGCATTTCAAATTGCATGTAAAGTATTACTTACTGTTAGTACAGTTAGTTATTTCTTTTTGTTCTATTTAATATTCGTTAAAATCCCAATATTTGTTAATTTTCAAGTGGGCATGTTCTTGGAGTCACTTTGTAAGTAATCAATAAGGAGATATGACAATCCATTCAGACTTCCTTTTCTAGTTCCTCTTAGAGCCAGTGAAGGCTTGTCAGTACAAGAAGGTTTGGGTTAGCGTATTCAGAATCGTAGGAAATTAAAACCAGAATGGCTAGCAGCTAGAGTTTGCATAGCTGACAAATGTGTGAAACTTTTTATAGTTTTTATTGAGTATATATATTTTTTCACATTTCAAGTAAAAAAAAATTGCCTCACTCATCCTCCCTTGTTCAGATGAAACTACAAATTGGCATAGATATTAATAAGCCTCAAAGATATTTTAAAATATTTGGTCTATTCATTGTATACCACAAAACTTAAGAGACATTTGACTCCATTATGTATGATATTTTGCTTATTATTTTCAAGGAGACTGCTGTAATGCTGAAAACCTCAAGCCATGTGTAACCCATGGGTGGCGTGGTTAGGAGTGCTACCACTCTTTATCCTATTAACTCAGGCAGCCCTCAAACCAGCAATGCCTCCGGTGATCAAGAGCCAGCCTTTCAACATTTTCTGGGCAGCCCCAACAATGTATTGTATGCCTTTCTTCAACGTGGCTATAAATCTTCAAGTATTTAACATTATATCAAATCCTTTAGAGACTCAGAGTGGGTCAAAAATCGCCATATTTTATCCAAATGAATTAGGGTATTACCCTTACTTATCTCAAGATGGAAAATCCTTTAATGGAGGAATACCGCAGAATGTGAGCCTTTCTGAACACCTTAGGAAAACTGCTGATGACATTGGAGAAGGTGTCCCTTGGTGGAGATCAGAAGAACTTGTTGTTATTGACTGGGAAAGTTGGAAACCCCAATGGGATAGAAATCGGGGCAGCAGAATAATATATAAAAACCACTCTTTAGCCTTCACTAGAAACCATCATCCTTATTGGTCAGAAATGAAAGTGGAAACAGTTGCCCAAGAGGAATTTGAAAATGCTGGAAAAAATTTCATGAACATTACTCTCACATTGGCTTTAGAAATGAGACCAAAATGTTTATGGGGCTTTTATCTCTATCCAGACTGCTACAATTATGATTACAGAATAAATCCAGAGATGTACACAGGTAATTGTCCAAAGGATGAAGTTCTCCGCAATGACCAACTCCTGTGGCTGTGGGAAAAAAGCGCAGCACTTTATCCTTCAATACATTTGGATAAAATACTGAAGTCAAGCTTAAATGCTTTGAAATTTGTTCACTATCGAGTTAGAGAAGCCATGAGGGTTGCTGAAATGGCTAGACATGACTATGTTTTGCCAGTTTTTATTTTTTCCAGACCATTTTATTTGCATCATACTGAAGCTCTGTCACAGGTAAGGAAAAGCACAGTCACTCACATTTTAAAAAAATGGAAATTTGGTAGAATAACTATATAAAGCCTATACATAAATGTTTTAGAATATTTATTTTCCCTTGGCAATACAATGCTGTTCTCTTATTAAACATGTATATTTCTTCAAATGTCAACTCAATTCTGAAAAATGTCACTGACAATTAGATGTACACTTAACACTTTTGGATAATGATTCTTACCAGCTTAGCATTCACAGGAGTTTCCTACAGAACAGAGGTTAAACTTGACTTAAATAATGTAACAGACAGATTAATTTTAACCAGAGAGAAATTTTAGAACTAACTTCTTAATATGAAAAGGTAGCAGCAATTTTCCAAATCAAAAACGTGCAACATAGAGCTTAGGGTAAATTATTAGCCAACTACATTTCTCATTATATTGCATTTGTATGTTTTAATTAGCTAGGCTAACTAAAAAAATTACATAGATTCTCTTGATTTTGTCTTTAACAGTCAACAATGCAATCTAGTGGTTATTGTCAAGGCATTAAAACTGGTTTATATAAGGAGACAGATATTGTCTTTAGACTGAACACAAAGCTGGAAGCCTACCGATGTGGAGATGAGCTTGTTTAGAAGATAATAAGTTTGAAGACATGGCAAGTGTCCAAACTTTAACTAGATTGTCACATAGGACATTATTGTAAGGATTCAATCATTGGATAGGTGGCTAGATAAGAAAATCCTCAAATCTCCATCCATACCTGAGAGCCAACAATACTTTATGCCAGTACCCAACACAGAAGCAGAGCTGTTGTATGGACAATACACAGCTCACTTAGACCACTTAGGTTTGAGATAAGGCCATTTAAAAGCAGTAGCAACTCTTCCTAAATATTTCAGAATAAAATCCAATTATTAATTAGATTTGACATATTCATCTTTGCAGGATTACTCAGTATTATTCAGAATGGGCTATTCATTCAATAAGTTTAGAAGGAAAAGAATCATAGCATTATGACAAAAATTTGGAAGAATCTCATGGGCACTAACCCATCTCCTACCCAAATAAAAACACTTTCTTACACTTTAACACTTTTTGATGGGGGCACTTCTTATATTAGAAGGGAAACTGCCATTTGGGGGAAATATTAATTCCTAGAAAGTTTTTGAGTTTATTTAATCTACTTTTCCTCTTAATAACTTTGTACCACTAGTTCTAATTCTACCTTCTGGTGCAACATAGAATACAGCAAATCCTTCTTTCAAAAGGCAGTTGTCCAGTTATTTTAGGATATCAGTCATGCCTACCAAAGTCTTCTTGCTAAGGTATTCCTCAAGTGATGCCAGCTTTCTCAAATCATTTTACTTTCTTAAATCCTTTTCAGAAAAAAAACCTGGGTTATATTTATTCATTGAGAAATTCTTGAGTGCCTACCTTGTGTCAGGAATTACATGTTATTAGTAATAACAGTAGAAAATAATAATAATTCATGCAGTCAAAGAGTTCACCTTGAGAGAAAATGGGAGAATGAGATGAGCCACATTTTCATAAAAGCCTTGTTCATTGCTTTCCTATTTTTTGTACTATTGGACTTTTTAATCTTTTTTATTTTTAATTTTTGTGGGTACATTAGACTTTTAAAGTAAATTATATGCTAAGTATCACCTCTGAGCTCTACTTGAGAAATCAATAGACTGCATTCTCTACTCACCAAAATATATAGAATGACCTGAGCATTATATTGCATTGTTTTAATGCTTTCCTATTGCCTTCCATGTATCATATATCAAAAAACAACATGGGTTTTTCTCACCTTTGGTCTAAGTAACATAACTTTCCAACGCATTTTTTTTTAAACCAGTCCTGTTTGGTATTTGCTTTCAGGAGTGTCACAATTAAAATAAGTGACTACATTTAGGTTTAAGGAATGTGATATTAGTCAGTATAATGGAAGAATGATTTCCTTTCTTGTTGTATTACTTAGACAAATTGCAGAACATAAATGCCAGTATTGCTGAAACCTTCCTATAACGCAGGAAAGCTTACAGTGGCGTGACAATTTACTCATTGCAGTCTGTGAGCACTCCACCTTTGCACTGGATCTCTGACTCTCCATACCTTGTAGGGGAGAAAAGAATGCAGATTGCGCCATCGGTCATCCCCTTTATCTCCCATCTCTCCCTATTTCCTACTTCTTTGCTCTTGGCCTATATACATTAGCATAACATCCTCGGTTTCTTATCTTTATGAACTGTAATCTGTATAGTCACCCAATTTGAAAGTCACTTGGCTGCCTCCCTTCTCCTCTTTCCATTATCCAATGGGTAACTAAAACTTATCCATCTTTATTTCCAAATAACTCTTCAATCTGTTCCCTCTGCTTTACAAGGATTTACATTGCCTTTGTTGAGGCATCATCATTTCTCACCGAACAATTTCTATCACTCCTAATTGGTGTTCCTGCCTGTACTATCTTGACCTTGCCCTCCAATGCATTCTTCTTCTTCTTCTTTTTTTTTTTGAGATGGAGTCTCGTTCTGTCACCCAGGCTGGAGTGCAGTGGTATGATCTTGGCTCACTGCAACCTCCGTCTCCCGGGTTCAAGTGATTCTCCCACCTCAGCCTCCTGAGTAGCTGGGATTACAGGCGTGTGCCACCACGCCGGCTAATTTTTGTATTTTTAGTAGAGACAGGGTTTCACCATTTTGGTCAGGCTGGTCTCGAACTCCTGACCTCAGGTGATCCACCCGCCTCAGCCTCCCAAAGTGCTGGGATTACCCATCCTCCAATGCATTCTTTATATGCAAAAAGAAAAAAAAATCAAAGTTGCAAATTTGTGTCTTTCCAGCACTAAATTTTTAACATTTATTTATGTATTTATTTATTTGAGATGGAGTCTCGCCCTGTCACCCAAGCTGGAGTTTAGTGGCAGGATCTCGGCTCACTGCAACCTCCGCCTCCTGAATTCAAGAGACTCTCCTGCCTCAGCCTCCCGAGTAGCTGGGATTACAGGCAGGCACCACCATGCCTGGCTATTTTTGTATTTTTAGTAGAGATAGGGTTTCACCATGTTGGCCAGGCTGGTCTCGAACTACTCACCTTGAGTGATCTGTCTGCCTCGGGCTCCCAAATTGCTGAGATTACAGGCATGAGCCACTGCGCCTGACCAGTTGTCTTAACGCTTTAAAACAGCATTTTTCTCTTTGTATGTGGATTCTGTTTATACATAGAAATTCATATGTTTTTACTTGCCAAATTCTGTGTGCTTTACCACAAGGAAGTACTGGGAGTTCTCTGGATGGACTGTGATTTTGCCTGGATCTAAGTCTCTGCTCTTATTCTTCCTGTGGATATAAAACTCTGCTCTCTCTAGACTGTCTTGTGAATTCATACTCATTCTCAAGAGTCTACTGATTCTCATTCCCAAGAGTCATATGAAATTTAACGTGTTAAGGAAGCCTTCCCAGACTCTTCCATGAAGTATTAAGCACTTCTAATTTATATATGCTTTGTGAGTGCTACTAATATAAAAATTATTATATTATAGTCACTTGTTTATATGTCTGTCTCAACCATTAGACTAAAAAGCATTCCTTCAAGAACAGGAATTGAAATCTATTTCATTTTTATATTCTCAGTGTTTAGAATATTGCCTGGAACATTGTAAATATTTCTCAAATAAATCTAAGAATTCAAGGCAGTATCACCTTTTCCAATTCTGGTATGGTCTTTTGTTTTATTTTTTGTATGATAGCTTTATTTAAAAGAAATGCCTTTTTTTCTGTGTATTAAAATTTATATTTTAGTTGACATATACAATTGTAGTATGTATTTATCATATACAACATAATGTTTTGAGGTACATATACATTGTAGAATGGTTAAATCTAGCTAATTAACAAATTCATGACCTCACAGTTATTTTTATTTTAAGAACATTTAATATCCACTCTCAGCATTTTTCAAGAATACAATATGTTGTCATTACCTATAGACACCATGCTATACAATAGATCTCTTGAACTTATTCCTCCTATCTAATTGTAATTATGTATTCTTTAACCAACATCTCCTCAATCCCCTCTCCCTCCTAACCACCTCAGCCTCGGGTAATCACCATTCTACTATCTACTTCCATGAGATTAACTTTTTCAGATTCTATCTGAGTGAGATCATGCAGTATTTACCTTGTGGTACGTCCTTTGTTTTGGAAACAAAGATATCGTTATTAACATGTTCCTTATCACAGTTGAGGGGTTGAGTCTTTTTATTGCATTATCACTGACAAAATTTGACTTGGTGGAAACTACTCCTGATGCCTCTCTTTTCTAGGAGGACTTAGTGCATACAATTGGCGAAAGTGCCGCATTGGGGGCAGCAGGAGTAATATTGTGGGGAGGATATGAATATTCTGCTTCAAAGGTAAGCAATGATTTCTCTGTCAGCAACTTGAATATACTTTTGATATTGGTTTAAAAACATTTTTTTTTTTCGCATCAGAGTCAAATGGTTGCTGATTATCTGCTTACTTGACCTTAGTGAAATTCAAAAAGTACAGGGTCTAACATTGAGCACCTACTCCATACCAGCCATTGTGGTTAGTAGAAGGGTAGAAAGAGCACAATCATTCTAATCAGACAGCTAAGTGAGAAACTGATGTTTATGTCCTAGGGGTGTAATTTTGAGCATGTTAGTTAACATTTCTGAGTCTCAGCCTCTCCGTCTAAAAAATTAGACTAAAATAAAACCTCCTCTGCAGGATTTTGGTAGATTAAATGGCATAATATATATGTGACAAACAAAAAATAATAAATTTTAAAAATGAATAATTATTTCATTTGCACTGAGGGCAGATTCTCCAAAAATGATAAATAATTCTTTTTTTTTTCTTTTTTTTTTTGTGAGGCAGTCTCACTCTGTCACCCAGACTGGAGTGCAGTGGCGCAATCTTGGCTCACTGCAACCTCTGCCTCCCAGGTACAAGTGATTCTTGTGACTCAGCCTCCTGACTAGCTGGGACTACAGGCATGTGCCACCATGTCTGACTTATTTTTTTGTATTTTTAGTAGAGACAGGGTTTCGTTATGTTGGCCAGGCTGGTCTCAAACTCCTGGCCTTAAGCTATCTGCCTGCCTCGGCCTCCTAAAGTGTTGGGATTACAGGCATTAGCCACTGTACCTGGCCCAAAAATGATTCTTTACTTTGCTGATTACCTATTATAGAAATGCATGTGGGAGAAAAATCTATTTGTATATAAAGGTTTATTAACAATCTACTCTGTTCTGGCTGGGCACGGTGGCTCACGCCTGTAATCCCTGTAATCCCAGCACTTTAGGAGGCCGAGGCAGGTGGATCACTTGTGGTCAGGAGTTCGAGACCAGCCTCACCAACATGGAGAAACCCCGTCTCTACTAAAAATACAAAATTAGCTGGATGTGGTGGTGCACACCTGTAATCCCAGCTACTCAGGAGGCTGAGGCAGGAGAATTGCTTGAACCTGGGATGCAGAGTTTGCGGTGAGCCAAGATTGCGCCATTGCGCCCCAGCTTGGGCAACAAGAGTGAAACTCCATCTCAAAAAAAAAAAAAAATTACCAATCCCCCTTTTATTATAAGAACACTTAATATGAAATCTACCCTCTTAAATTTTGGAGTGCTTAATACATTGTTAACCATAGACACTATGTTGTACAGGAGATCTCTCGAACTTGTTTATCTAGCGTAACTAAACTAGCATATCTCGGACTTATTTATCTAGCATAACTGAAACGTTACAACCTTTAAATAACAACTTCTCATTTCTCCCACCCTCAGCCCCTTACAACTATTACTGTGTTCTCTGCTTCTACGAGTTTGGCTATTTTAGATACCTCGTAAGTAGAATCATGTAGCATTTGTCCTTCTGTGACTGCCTTAGTTCACACAGAATAATGTCCCCCAGGTTCATCTGGTTGTCATAAATGACATTATTTCCTTCTTTTAAAAGGCTGACTAATATTTCATTGTATGTATATACCGAATTATCCTTATGCATTTATCTGTCAACAGACACTTGGATTGTTTCCATTTCTTGGCTATTGTGAATAGTGCTGCAATATACATGGGAATGCAGACACCTCTTTGAGATTGCAATTTCACTTCTTTTATATATCCAGAAGTATATATGCATATATACTGAATCATATAGTAGTTATTATAGTTAGAATTTTTTGAGGAATCTTCCATACTGTTTTCCATAGCTCTTGTACCATTTAACATTCCCATCAACAGGGTATGGGGGTTCCCATTTCTCTACAACTTCAACACTTGTTATCTTTTATTTTTTAAATAATACCCATCCTAACAGGTGTGAGGTGATAGCTCATTGTTTTGATTTACATTTCCCCAATAATTATGATTTTGAGCGTCTTTTCATATACCTGTTAGCTCTTTGTATGTCTTCTTTGGAGAAATGTTTGTTCAAGTCCTTTGCTTAATCTTTGATTGGGTTATATATATTTTTTGCTGAGTCATAGAAGTTCATTATATATTTTGGATATTGACCTCTATCAGACATATGGTTTGGAAATATTTCTACTATTCTGTAGGTTATCTCTTCATACTGCTGTTTCTTTTGCTGTGCAACAGCTTTTCAGTTTGATGCGTCCCATTTGTCCATGTTTCTTTTTGTTGCCTGTCCTTTTGGTGTCATGTCTAAGGAATAATTGCCAAGACCAGTGTCAAGAAGCATTCTCCCTATGTTTTCTTCTAGGAGTTTTACAGTATTCGGTCTAATGTTAAATAAGTCTTTAGTCCAGTTTAAATTGACTTTTGTGTGTGGTATAAGATAGGGATCCAATTTCATTTCTGGGGCTACAGATATCTAGTTTTCCCAACTCCATCTCTTGAAGAGACTATCCTTTCTCTGTTGTGTTCTTGGCACTCTTGTCAAACATCAGTTGATCATATATGTGTAGGTTTACTTCTGGACTCTCTATTCTGTTCCTGTGACTTGTATATCTTCCTTTATACCAGAAACATAGTGTTTTAATTATTGTAGAATTGTAATATATATTTAAATGAGGAAATATGAAGCCTCCAGTTTTGTTCGTCTTTCTCAAGGTTACTTTGGCTGTTCTGGGCCTTTTGTGGTTCCATATAAAGTTTAGTTTTTTGTTTTCTATTTCTGTAAAAAATGCCATTGGGATTTTGATGGGGATAGCATCAAGCCTGCAGATCACTTTGGATAGTATGGACATTTTAACAATATTAAGTTTTTCTATCCATAAACATAGGTTATCTTTTATTTATGTCTCCTTTAACGCCTTTTATCAATATTATGTAGTTTTTGATGTACAAGTCTTTCACTTTTTTGGTTAAGTTTATTCCTAAGTATTTTATTATTTTTAATGGTATTGTAAATGGAATTGTTTTCTTAGTTTCCTTTTCAGATGGCTCACTATTAATAGATGGAAATTCAACTAATTTTTGTATGTTGATTTTGTATCCTGCAACCTTACTGAATTTCTTTATTACTTATGACATTTTTTGTAGTTTTTAGGGTTTTCTATATATAGAACTATATCATCTGCAGCAAGAATAATTTTAAATTCAGATTCATTTTTATTTCTTGCCTAATTGCTCTAGCTAGGACTTCTAGTACTATGTTGAATAGAAGTGGTCAGAGTTGGCTGGATGAGATGGCTCATGCCTATAATCCCAGTACTTTGAGAAGCTGAGGGATGAAGGTTGCTTGAGGCCAGGAGTTCAAACCCAGCCTGGGCAACATAATGTGACCCCATCTCTACAAAAGGTAAAAAAGAAAAAACTAGCCAGGTGTGTTGGTGTGTGCTTGTAGTCCTAGCTTCTCAGGAGGCTACAGCAGGAGGATGACTTGAACCCAGGAGTTCAAAGCTGTAGTGAGCTATGACTGTGCTACTGCACTTCAGCCTGGGTGACAGACTCCATCTGTTAAAGAAAAATAATTAAATTAAAATGAATAAAAGAGAAATGATTAGAGTGAGTATCCTTGTATTATTTCTGATGTTAGAGAAAAAGCTTTCAACTTTTCATCATTGACTATGATGTTAGCTATGGGCTTGTCATACGTGGCCTTTATATGTTATGGCACATTCTTTCTACACCTATTGTTTTAAGAGTTTTTACTGTGAAGGGGTGTTAAATTTTTAAAAAGTGCTTTTTCTGCTTCTAGTAAGATGATCATAGGATTTTTATTTTTCATTCTGTTTATGTGGTATATCACATTTATTGATTTGTGTGTGTTGAATCATCCTTGCATCCCAGGAATAAATCCTACTTGATCATGGTGTATGATACTTTTAATGTGCTATTGAATTTGGGTTGCTATTATTTTGTTGAGGATTTTTGCATCCAGTTTCATCAGGGATATTGGCTGATAATTTTCTTTTCTTACAGCATCTTTGCCTTGCTTTGGTATCAGGGTAATGCTGGCATCATAAAGTGAGTTTGAAAGTGTTTCCTTTTCTTCAATATTTTTGAAGAGTTAGAGAAAGATTAGCATTATTTTTTTAATGTTTGGCACAATTCACTGGTGAAGTTTTCAGGTCCAGGGCTCTTCTTTGTTGGGAATTTTTGGATTAATGATTCAGTCTCCATGTTCGTTATTGGTCTATTCAGATATTCTATTTGTTTTTTCATTTTTAGTTCTAGAAGTTATATATACACACACATATATATTTATATATATACACATATATATATATACACACACACACATATATATTTATATATATGAATTTATTCATTTCTTCTAGGTTATCCCGAGTTACCTAGATAGTACACACAAAATAACTCTATTAATTTTCACAAAATAACTACTACTTTTCTAAAGCTGCCTTTGAGTATGGTCATCCATCCCACTGCTTAAGTGAAAATTCTGAGACCACAGCTCTTCCTCACTTCCAGGCATTAACCAACAGTCTCAGTTTCAGGAATTAAAATGTCTAGTCTTATAAAATATAAAAATAGCAATCTCTTTTCATTCAGTGTGACACAAATTAGGATGTCAGCATTGTTAAGAACAGGAGTCCTGTGATGAGACTGCTTGAGTTTCAATGCTCACTTTTTGTCACCTACTAGCTGTGTGACCTTGATCAAGTAATTGACTTTTCAATTTCTTTATCTATACAATGAAAGAAATAATAGTATCTCTCCTATAGGACTTTTATGAGAATTACACTATTGATATATGTAAAGCACTTAAAACTGTACATGGCAGATGGCAAGTGCCACGTAAGTGTTGATTATTACTTCTTACCTCTCTTCCCCTCACACCAGGCTTGGATCTGAGGTGTGGAGAAGAGGGGTATGGTGAGTTCTTTTGTTCAGCTAATTCAAAGATGGGTTTAGAAGATGGGGATGAGGATGAGAAAAGGTGGCAATATAATTTTTTTAAGTTTAATGACATTAGTAATTATCTTTCCTGCTGAAAGCCTTTTGATACAGCTGCCATTTAGTGGCTGACTTTTTCTTACATGAAGCGCTGCTGCAATTTGGTTACAGGAAACCCCCTTCTCCCCACAACTCTCACCACCACCTCCTTCACCCCCGCACATGACACCATTCTCTGCTTTGAACAATGCAGGCTTTAGCTACCACCTTGAAACTTCCCCTTTACTTCTTCCCCAGAAGTACCTCCTACATTCCCTTTGCCCTTGGACTTTTCAGGAAGATGCATGCCTGGCTACCTGTGTAAAGTCCACTTGGATCATGAAAATACTCCTATACCCTTGTTCTGTTAAATTATATGAAGGCAGGCCACTCCCACTGCTGTCATCTCTCCTCAGTGTCTTTATTCCAAGAACCTGTAGCAGAGCTTTGCGCATAGTAATGTGTGCTGAATAAATATTTGCAGAGTGAATAAATAAACATGTCAGCCTCCAAGCTCCCAGTAGTTCCCGTGGGGTTCTAGGACAGTGCTCTCTACTTCAAATTCCTTTCACAGAACATTCCTTCTGCCCTGATAATTTCTAGCCATTTATATATGCTGGAGATGGGTAAATGTCTCTAACTCCTTAGTTGTCAACCCCACTGTCTTCAGCTTTGGGTTTCAGGTGAAATCTCTCTCTCTCTCTCTCTCTCTATATATATATATATCTATGATAAATCTATATATATAAAATGTATTTAGATTTTTATAAATTATATGTAAAGTTCCTGTCTTTTTTTTTAACCACGTTACATATAAATGGTGTAACAGGTTTCCCCTAATTGAAGCATGTATTTGGGATGGTCTGATTAAATCCAAGCTGTCACATAGACAAAATTCTCTTTTAGATTCCTGATGTAAATCTTTAAATACAGATCATCTTTCCTTAGAGCAGCTGAAATAGCCATGTAATCACATCCAAGAGGCTGACAAATCCAACTCTAGAAGCAATAATTAAGGTTGATATAATCAAAACTTTCATAGTAAAATAGAAGAGGAGGTAGTGAGATGGAGAGACAATGGGTTATAAAGAATCTGGCTTTTCCCAAAGAGAGATCTGGCCTTTGTCCTTGGCTCTGGGTGGTAATCTGGGGATATCTTTGTTTAGGGTGGATATAGTCACACCTAATAGTTTTATGATAAGGGCTGACTATGCCTCAAGAATCAACCATGTCACAAAGGGTGAAACAATGGGTAGATGCTTCAAGCTATGCATTATCAATGAGTTGGAGCTTGAGTTGAACCACTTAGTCAATCAATCAATCATGTCTCTTCCTTTTTTGATTAGTTAGGCTTGTCAGATATAAATGTTTGATGGTTTTCTTTTTTTGAAGACCTATTCTTTATCAATTCAATTTTCTAATTCATAAATTTATACTTTTAACTTTATTATTTCTTTTCATGAGATTGCTTTCTAAAAAATTATTTTTCTAATTTCTTGAATGCTTGTTAAATTTATTATTTTATTCCTCTATGTTAAATAATCAAAACTATTGCAATAAAAAGTGTTACTTTTGCATCTAGTATTAGCATGCTTTAAAATGTTAGGACATTTTTTTCAGATCCAAAGACAGAGTAGAAGATAAACTTCCACAAAAAGGTGCACATTTCTTTGGATAAAGATTTAAAATTAGAAGCTAATTTTATATATTTAGCTAACGCTCCAGATACACTGAAAGTCAAGAAAGTTTGCCATAATGGGTAGAATGTCACTTGCTGGGTTCTGGGAAATTGGTGACCAGCTTCTGATAATGAGATAGAGATAGGAAATGCACTGATTCAATGCAGCAGGTAGCAACTAAGGTGGAGCTTCTAAGAGTAGAAAAATGACTGAGAAGATGCAGAGAGTTGGGGGAACAGG
This sequence comes from Pan paniscus, assembly GCF_029289425.2. Lineage (NCBI taxonomy): Eukaryota > Metazoa > Chordata > Mammalia > Primates > Hominidae > Pan > Pan paniscus. Next base: position 160,680,077 of record NC_073255.2, read on the forward strand.
AAACATGGAAAAAAGCGTAAGTGGAAAGCAAGCCACTCAGTACCCCATCAGCTACCAGTACACAGTGCTGTATAGCTGAATGGGAGTCCAGGTGAAAGCCAATGCCAAAATGCCTTGTTTCTGGTTTGATAATTGGATTGCCCGGTAAACAGAAGCACTTATGACTAGGCATTGACATTGAAAATTACTTTGGATGTATTAACACATTTTAACATGTAGTATTCCAGTTGCTTTTATTTTTCTAATTAATTCGAAATTGTAATTTTAAAAATTTCCTTTTGGACCAAATTGCTACTTGGGAGGATATTTTTAATCTGTAAAAAACTAGGATTTTTGTGTCTACTTCTTTTATTATTGATTCCTATTTTACTTAATTATAGAGAGAAATATATGTATGCTTACTGTATTTAGAACAGATTGTGGAGACTAGTTGGGAGGCAATCATCCAGGCAAGAGCTAGTAGTGACCTGAAACAGAATGGTAGCAAGGGTTGAATTCTGGATATATTTCGAAGGTAGACTGAAAAGGACTTGCTGATGGATTAACTGTAAGGGGAAAAAGGAGTGATGAATAACTCCAAGGTTTTGCTCCTGAGGCACTGGAAAGAGGGAGTTGGCTTATGCTGAGATGGGGAAGTCTGGGAAGAGGGTCAGATTATGTTGGAGTACGTTAAGTTTGAAATGCTTGTACAACATCCAGGTAGAGATGTCAAGTAAATAGGTGGGTATATAATCAATTCAGGGATAAGGTCTGGGTGGTACACATTTGGGGGTTGTATTTAAAGTAATGAGATAGGGTGAGCTTATCTAGTGAAATAGTACAGCTATAGAAGAGAAGAGGTCTAAGATTTAAGCCAGAGGCACTTCAGTGTTAAATGTAGGAAAGATGAACAGGAGCCAGTAAAGAAGACTGAGAAGGAACATCTAGTGAGGTTGGGGATAAAACAGGGATGTGATGTTCTGGAAGCTAAGTGAAGAAGGTATTTCAAGGAGGGTGGCTGCAACAGAACAGGGAATGCCCAAGTTGAAGTTGATTATATTTGCCAGTGTTCTGTGTTGTCTTCATTTGACTCCTGCCGACCTTTGTCTTTCTTGGTTGCTTTTTCGTCCTTCCTCTTTTTCCTTCCCAACTGCCCTTTTCCCCTTCCTTCTTTCCTTTGCTTCAATTGTTTGCCTGCTTTATTTTATTGTGTCTTTCTTAGAAACCTCCTCAGATGCCTCAGACAAGGAGTCTTGTCCTGACTAAAAACAGCATGTGTTTCTAAACACAGTATGAGACTGCCTCCGATTGAATGTGCCTGTAACAAATAATATTGCTTACATGATCTTCAGAATTTGCTATTGCCAAAGTGCTGGCCTTGTTCAACTACCTGTCAATTAAGAGCTTTATTCTGCCTTATGACTTTCAATTTGAATCTCCCAAATCTTTACCAGATGGAGTCACAGTTCTGGGGCCTCCTCTTACTGAGAAAATATCCCACTGTTCTAAGCTTAATTGGTTTTTAATTATGAATTAGTTTTAATATTGATAAAATAAATAATTAAATGCTAATAGAAAACTCAATTTATGTTATTAATTAATCTACTAGAATTTTTCCATGGTCCTACCTGTATGGATCAAGGCAGACATTTATCAAGATTCCTGCCAGGCTCTTCTGGATTAGCTGATTATATCATTTCAATTAGGTTTGCCCATCCTAGCTGCACAATGTGATCATTAATCTGTAGAAGTGTGTCCTAGAGTTAAAGCCCAATGCTATGGACACACCAATGAAATACCCAATGGTAGACTTGTGGGAAGACATTCTTACCTACTATCATTGGACCCTATATACAATGTACAAGTAACACTAGCATTTGGTGTAAATAATGATCTTTTATATTCTACCTGCTAAAAACTGACTGATGGACAAGTAAAGTATGTTATATTTATATTATGAAATACTGAGCAGCAATTAAAATGGAAAAATGCTACATGTATCAACATAAAAAATGGAAAATGTTAAGTTCAAAAAGCAAATTGCAAAAATATCCTACATGATTATATATACGTAAATGTTTAAAAAGCACAAAATAATACTCCCTCTTGTTCATAATTACACACACACACACACACACACACACACACACCTCTAAAAACGTGTATGAGAACTCATCAACTTTAGGAGAATTGTTATCTCTTCAGAGGTAGGGAGAAGAATAGGATGACTTGGTAGTTTTTGAAAAATCTGACCTAATGTTAAAATATATTGAGTATCAACATTGAAAATGTTTCACAATTAAAGTTCAATTTTAACAAACCATCCCCATATTAATGATATCTTTTAAAAGTATCACTACAAATATATCTTTACATTAAGGAACAGTCTTTACTGGGACACTGTGAGATCATCTTCACCTGGAAATGATACGAATTTGGTTGGGTCATAGTCTTCCCAATTAAAGGCATGGCTCATTACTCACATGACCCTATAAAGGCTTAGTCCCTCCTTTAAATAGCTAATCCACACAAATGCTCCTCCTCCTCAGCCTTACCAAATACAGAACTTTAGGCATTAATACTGCCTGGATTATGGAATCACACTTTGAGAGTGCTTTAAGTAGATTTCTGTTTTTCCTATAGGAGAACTGCTTATCTGTGCAGCAATCTGTCCGAGGGCCTTTGGGCCATTATGCTGTGAATGTGACATCTGCAGCCAAGCTCTGCAGTCAGAGTCTATGTAACAATCATGGAAGATGTATTCGAAAAACACCTGAGTCCTCCTTCTATCTGCATATGCCTGAAAGCAGTGGTAAGAAATATGTTCTAAACAAGAGTTTCAGATTCATCATTTCTGAAAATAATAAACAGAAGACAATAACAGACATGAAGAATGGATTTGTGTGTCACTGCTATTACGGCTGGCATGGACCGTCTTGTTACGATCACTCTTCAGATCTCCTAAGAGTGATGAATAAGGCTCCTACTGTTAGCTTCAATTTATTAGTTTTTCTCAGTATGGCTTCTTCTGTGATTCTGCTAAAAAAAATTTTAGCCCTTACTACAATGCCAATTTTTCCTTGAAATACCAAACAGTAGCAAGTGTTGATTTTTTTCAACCTCAAGCCTCTCCCAAAATACGTATTGACTTTAAAGTAAAAAATAAAAATAAAAAAGTTAGTCATTGATGCCACTCATTGATATAGCAATTATTTACTGGGTGTTTACCTCATGCAAGGCAATAGGGAAAAGAAAGTGAATATACCTGCTCTCAGGGAGCTTAAATACTTGTGGGAAAATGAACAATGATAAATAAGCAATAAACAAGCCTGGACAACATAGCAAGATCCCATCTCTACAAAAAATGTAAAAAATAGCTGAGTGTGGTGGTGTGGACTGTAGTCCCAGCAACTTCAGCCTGAGGTGGGAGGATCATTGAGCCCAGGAGTTCAAAGCTGTGGTAAGCTATGATTTTGTGACTGCACTGCAGTCTGAGTGACAAAGTGAGACCCCGTCTCAAAAAAATTTTTTTAAAGACCCAATAAACTAACAAGCACACATATATTTGGTGGCTGCAAGTGCTCTGGAGAATAACAATGAGGGGTAAAATGAGTAGGGAGTGTGAGAGAACACTGGAAATGTAAGAGAGTCAAAGCCTCTCTGATGAGATGTCTTGAAGGCAGGAGCAGGTCACAAATAGATCCGAGGAAATGCATTCTTGGAATAGGGAATAGCAAATGCAGAAGCAAATCGCTGTTTGCACTCCAGTAATTGGGGATCCCTAAATATTACAAGTGATCATTTTCTCAAGTTAAAAACAGATCATGAAAAGCATTCAGGTTTTGTCGTAGTTTATTTTAACTTGAATAATTTTGGACTTCCAGACTGTAATACTTTGTCAACTGTCTCATAAAAATGAGTATCATCAATTATGTCTTATGCTGAGATGAACATTTTTTTCTAAAATAAAAAATCAAAATTTAAACTCTTCCTATGCCTATGATAATTTTCCAAGAGAAATTAGTAAAAGGTACACCTGTAAGCAAAATATCTTATAAATACCACAAATCACTTTAGCAAATAAAACCTATCTTCTAAGATAAGAGGTAATATCTGTTAGAAACCCAAAGAGGGTTTATTTCTGTCCTGAATAACCTGAAAAATGACACTTTTATCTACTCTATAGGGCAGTATTGTTTCTTACCTCGCATTATTGTTAGAAAACAACAACAACAACACAGCACTCTTTATCTGGACATAAACTTTTTCATGGGACACCTGTTTTTCCCAGTCTCTTACTATTCCATACAACCCACAATTTTCTGAATCAGAAGGAATTTATGTCTTCATTTCACAAGCAGTATGTTATAATCAGTCTTTCTGGTCTTTAGTAGATTCATGTCATGGCTATTTTTATATTGGAGACATTCTTTACAAAGTCTTTTGACTTTATCTTCTAATTTAGACTCTCATCTTTGTCTCAAGATAATTTGCTTTCAATTTTTTTTTCAAATAGTTAGCTAATTTTCACTGTTCAGTTATAAAATTACTATTAGATAGATCTTGGCTTTTCTACATCTGAACCCTGTGTTGCTTTCCTCTCACATTTCTAAGTCTTTGTCTTTTTTGCCTCATATTATGGATTTGCTAACCTCTTTTTCTAGAATACTAGTTTGTTCTGCGCTTTCAATGGTTTGGCAATGGTTTATTAGTCCCCACCAAAACTCACATTGAAATTTGATCCCAAATGTGGTGGTATTAGGAGGTGAGACCTAATGGGAGGTGTTTGGATCATGGAAATGGATCCCTCATAAAGGGCTTAGTGGCATTGTTGTGGTACTGAGTTCCTGCTCTGGCAAGACTGGATTAGTTCTCATGGGAATGAGTGAGTTCCCTTGTCTATGGGTTGTTATAAAGCCAGGCTACCCCTTGATCTGCTTCCCCTTTGACCTTCTCTGCCATGCTGTGATGCAGCATGAAAGCCCTCACCAAAAGCCAGGGCCATGATCTTGAACTTTCCAGCCTGCATCTTTTCTTTATAAACTACCCAGCCTCGGGTATTTGACTATAGCAATGCTAAATGAACTGAGACACCACCATATTTTGATATTTGTTTTAATTTCAGAGAACCCTTTTTTGTGTGCAATATGATTGCTCCTTTGTTATAGTACTCTTATTTTGGTTTGGTTCAACAACTTCTTAAATCTCTCTGAGGCTGTTAATTAGATTATTGAAAATTGTTTCTATTGTTATACATTTTATTCTATTCCATTTCCTTTGAGAATAGAATGTTCCCTTTGTTAATTTCCTTTATACTTTTGGTCTGTATCAAATGTTTTGTGATCTTTGGTCATCTGTTTATATTTACAAAGGACCAGAGTAATTGAAAAATCTGTCATAGGGATTTCTGCCCCCCTCCCCATGTGTTTGTTGGGCATATTTACTCAACAGGATTATTTCATTGAATGAAAGGATGGACTGTAGATTCTGAAAATGGTTGGGACATATTGACAAGTGAGAGTGCATCTGTAGCAGATGAGTAGAAACCAGGCAGGTTAGTAGAACCCCTCATAATTATCAAAATAAGTAGAAAATTATCATGGAAAAGGAGTGTAATTCTTTCCTGGGATGAGCAGCCTTTCCTTTTTTTTTCCCTTCCATGCCCACTGGAAAGATCCAGATATATTCATTTTAGGTCTGCTTTTATATTTGGTTCAACATATAAACTCTGAACCTGTGTAGGAAGAGCTTTCTCTTTACTTAAATGTCTTGGGGTCAAATGTCTCTACTGCTTGCCATTCTACGCATTCTGGTAAGTTAAATAGTGGAACTGGCTCTGCTGTGTTGAAATAAATATTTTCCTTGATGTGATAATTTGTCCTCCACCCATTTCCATTTTTTGAATATTAGAATTTCTCTTTCTAATGGAAGGAACAGCTCATATATCTAAAGTAACTCTGTTTTTCTTTCTTAAAAATTTTTTTATTTCCATAGGTTTTGGGGGAACAGGTGGTATTTGGTTACATGAGTTAAGTTCTTTAGTGGTGATTTGTGAGATTTTGGTGCTGCCATCACCCGAGCAGTAATCACTGAACCCGATTTGTAGTCTTTTATCCCTGATCCCCTTTTCACCCTTTCCCCCTGAGTCCCCAAAGTCTATTGTGTCATTCTTTTTTTTTTGAGACAGAGTCTCGCTCTGTTGCTCAGGCTGGAGTGCAGTGGTGCCATCTCGGCTCACAGCAAGCTCCACCTCCTGGGTTCACATCATTCTCCTGCCTCAGCCTCCCAAAAAACTGGGACTACAGGTGCCCACCACCATGCCTGGCTAATTTTTTTTGTATTTTTAGTAGAGACGGGGTTTCACTGTGTTAGCCAGGATGGTCTCGATCTCCAGACCTCATGATCTGCTTGCTTCAGCCCCCCAGGCATGAGCCACCGTGCCCAGCCTTTTGTGTCATTCTTATACCTTTGCATACTCATAGCTCAGTTCCCACTTATGAGTGACAACATACATGTTTGGCTTTCCATTCCTGAGTTATTTCACTTAGAATAATAGTCTCTAATCCCATCCAGGTTGTTGAGAATGCCATTAGTTCATTCCTTTTTAAGGCTGAATATTCCTTCATATATAAATACCACAATTTCTTTATCCACTTGTTGATTGATGGGCTTTTGGGTTGGTTCCACATATTTGCAATTGTGAATTGTGCTCCTCTAAACATGCATGTGCAATGACTTCTTTTCCTCTGGGTAGATCCCCAGTGTTGGGGTTGCTGGAACAAATGGTAGTTCTACTTTTATTCTTTAAGGAATCTCCACACTGCTTTCCATAGTGATTGTACTAGGTTACATTCCCACCAGCAGTGTGGAAGTGTTCCCGTTCACTACACCCACATGGACATCTATTATTTTTTGATTTTTTGATTATGGCCATTCTTGCAGGAGTAAGGTGGTATTGCATAGTGGTTTTGATTTGCATTTCCCTCATCATTAATGATATTGAACATTTTTTCATATGTTTGATGGCCCATGTATATCTTCTTTTGATAATTTTCTATTCATGTCCTTAGCCCACTTTTTGATGAGATTGTTTGTTTTTTTCTTGCTAATTTTTTTGAGTTTGTTGTAGATTCTGGATATTAGTCCTTTGTCTGATGTATAGATTTTTAAGATTTTCTCCCACTCTGTGGGTTGTCTGTTTACTCTGCTGACTGTTCCTTTTGCCACGCAAAATCTCTTTAGTTTAATTAAGTTCCACCTATTTATCTTTGTTTTTTTCATGCATTTGCTTTTGAGTTCTTGGTCATAAAATCCTTGCCTAAGTCAATGTCTAGGAGGATTTTTCCAATGTTATCTTCTGGAATTTTTATAGTTTCACATCTTAGATTTAAGTTCTTGATTCTTCATCTTGAGTTGATTTTTGTATAATGTGAGGGATGAGGGTACAGTTTTATTTTCCTACTTGTGACTTGCCAATTATCCCAGCATCATTTGTTGAAAAGGGTGTCCTTTCCCCACTTCATGTTTTTGTTTGCTTTGTTGAAGATCAGCTGACTGTAAGTATTAGGGTTTATTTCTGAGTTCTCTATTCTGTTTGATTGGTCTATGTGCCTATTTTTATATCAGTATTATGCTGTTTTGGTGACGATAGCCTTATAGTATAGTTTGAAATCAGGTAGTGTGATGCTCCAGGTTTGTTCTTTTTGCTTAGTCTTGCTTTGGCTATGTGGGCTCTTTTTTGGTTCCGTAGGAATTTTAGGATTGTTTTTTCTATTTCTATGAAGAATCATGGTGGTATTTTGATAGGGATTGCATTGAATTTGTAGATTGCTTTTGGCAGGATGGTCATTTTCACAATATTGATTATACCCATCCATGAGCATGGGATGTGTTTCTTTTTGTTTGTGGCATCTATGATTTCTTTCAGCGGTGTTTTGTAATTTTCCTTGTAGAGGTCTTTCACCTCCTTAGTTAGATATATTTCTAAGTATTTTAGGTTTTTTTGCAGTTATTGTAAAAGGGGTTGAGTTCTTGATTGGATTCTCAGCTTGGTTGCTGTTGGTTTATAGAAGAGCTACTGATTTGTGTACATTAATTTTGTATCCAGAAACTTTGCCGAATTCTTTTAACAGCTCTAGGAGCTTTTCGGAGGATTCTTTAGGGTTTTCTAGGCATGCAATCATATCATCAGAAAACAGTGACATTGACTTCCTCTTTACTGATTTGGATGTTATTTCTTTCTCTTGTCTGATTGCTCTGGCTAAGACTTCCAGTACTATGTTGAAGAGAAATGGTGAGAGTGGGCATCCTTCTCTTGTTCCAGTTCTCAGAGGGAATGCTTTCAGCTTTTCCCCATTCAGTGTTATGTTGGCTGTGGGTTTGTCATAGATAGCTTTTATTGCATTGAGGTATGTCCCTTATATGCTGATTTTGCTGAGAGTTTTATTCATAAAGGGACGATGGATTTTGTCAAATGCTTTTTCTGCATCTATTGAGATGATCATGTGATTTTTTGTTTTTAATTCTGTTTGTGTGGTGTATCACATTTATTGACTTGCATATGTTAAACCATCCCTGCATCCCTGCTATGAAACCCACTTGATCATGGTGGATTGTCTTTTTGGTATGTTGTTGGGTTCAGTTAACTAGTATTTTGTTAAGGATTTTTGTATTTATGCTCATCAGTAATATTGGTCTGTAGTTTGTTTTTTTTTGGTTATGTCCTTTCATGGTTTTGGGATTAGGGTGATACTGGCTTCATAGAATGATTTAGGGAGGAATCTCTCTTTCTCTATCTTGTGGAATAGTGTCAGTAGGTTTGGTACCACTTCTTTGAATGTCTTATAGAATTCAGCTGTGAATCTGTCTGGTCCTGGACTTTTTCATTGGTAATTTTTTTTGTTACCACTTCAATCTCTCTGTTTGTTATTGGTCTGTTCAGGGTATCTAATTCTTCCTGATTTAAGCTAGGAGGGTGGTTATTTTTCCAGGAATTTATCCACCTCCTTTAGGTTTTATAGTTTATGCATGTAAAGGTGTTCATAGTAGCCTTGAAATGATCTTTTATATTTCAGTGGTGTCAGTTGTAGTATCTCCTGTTTTGTTTCTAATTGAGCTTATTTGGATTTTCTGTATTCTTTTCTCGATAATCTTGCTAATGGTCTATCAATTTTACTTATCTTTTCAAAGAAGCAGGTTTTATTTCATTTATCTTTTGTATTTTTTTGTTTCAATTTTATTTAGTTCTGCTCTGATCTTGGTTATTTCCTTTATTCTACTGGATTTGGGTCTGATTTGTTCTTATTTCTCTAGTTCCTTGCAGTGTGACCTTAGATCGTCTATTTATGCTTTTTCAGACTTTTTGATATAGACATTTAGGGCTACGAACTTTCCTCTTAGCACTGCCTTTGCTGTATCCCAGAGGTTTTAATAGGTTGTGTCACTATTGCCATTTGGTTCAAAAATTTTTTAAATTTCCTTCTTTATTTCACTGTTGACCCAATGATCATTCAGGAGCAGGTTTAATTTCCATGTATTTGCATGGTTTTAAAGGTTCCTTTTTGGAGTTGATTTCCAGTTTTATTCCACTGTGCTCTGAGACACTACTTGATATGATTTCAATTTTCTTAAATTTATTGAGACTTGTTTCATGGCCTATCATATGGTCTATATTGGAGAACATTCCATGTGCTGATAAATAGACTATATATTCTATGGTTGTTGGGTAGAATATTCAGTAAATATCTTTTAAGTCCATTTGTTCCAAGGTATAGTTTATATCCACTGTTTCTTTGTTGACTTTCTTCTTGATGACCTGTCTAGTGCTGTCAGTGGAGTATTGAAGTCCCCCACTATTATTATTGTGTTGCTGTCTATCTAATTTCTTAGGTCTAGTAGTAATTGTTTTATAAATTTGGGAGCTCCACTGTTAGGTGCATATATATTCAGGATTGTGATATTTTCCTGTTGTAGAAGGCCTTTTATTACTACATCATGTCCTTCTTTGTCTTTTTTAACCGCTGTTGCTTTAAAGTTTGTTTTGTCTGATATAAGGATAGCTACTCCTGCTCACTTTTAGTGTCCATTTGCATGGAATATCTTTTTCCACCCCTCTACCTTAAGTTTATATGAGTCCTTATGTGTTAGGTGAGTCCTGAAGGCAGCAGATAGTTGGTTGGTAAAATCTTATCCATTCTGCAATTCTGTATCTTTTAAGTGGAGCATTTAGGCCATTTACATTCAACGTTAGTACAGAGATGTAAGGTACTAGTCCATACGTTGTGTTATTTGTTGCCTGTATATATATATATTTTTCAATGTCTTTTTGTTTTATAGGTCCTGTGAGATTTATGCTTTAAAGAGGTTCTGTTTTGATATGTTTCCAGGATTTGTTTCAAGATTTGGAGCTCTTGGCCAGGTGGTGGCTCATGCCTGTAATCCCGGCACTCTGGGAGGCCAAGGCGGGTGGATCACTTGAGGTCAGGAGTCTGAAACCAGCCTGGCTGACATGGCAAAACCCTGTCTCTACTAATAAGCAAAAATTAGCTGGGCGCAGTGGCAGGTGCCTGTAATCCCAGTTACTCAGGGGACTGAGACAGGAGAATCGCTTGAATCCTGGAGGCCAAGGCTGCAGTGAGCCAAGGTTGCACTCCAGCCTGGGCAACAAAGCGAGACTACATCTCAAAAACAAAAACAAAAACAAAAAAAAAAGAAAGAAAAAAAGATTTGGGCTCCTTTTAACAGTTCTTGTAGTGCTGCCTTGGTAGTGGTGAATTCTCTCAGCATTTGTTTGTCTGAAAAAGACTATCTTTCCTTCATTTATGAAGCTTAGTTTTGCTGGATACAAAACTCTTGACTTACAATTGTTTTGTTTAAGAGGGCTGAAGATAGGACCCCAATCCCTTATAGCTTGTAAGGTTTCTGCTGGGAAATCTGCTGTTAATCTGTAGGTTTTCCTTTACAGGTTACCTGATGCTTTTGTCTCACAGCTCTTAAGATTCTTTCCTGCATCAAAAAGGAAGTGTTTAAGTAGATTTTTGTCAACTAGCAAATGCCATTTTAGTCTGAGCATTTCACCACCTCATTCTACACCATCTGTCTCTCAGGGAGCAATTAATCTGAAACTCCAACATGCAGCATTAAAATTCCATTAACACTGAACAGAATATTAACGTGTCTGGCATTACCACTTTTTTTTAAATTATACTTTAAGTTTTAGGGTACATGTGCACAATGTGCAGGTTAGTTACATATGTATACATGCGCCATGTTGGTGTGCTGCACCCATTAACTCGTCATTTAACATTAGGTATATCTTCTAATGCTATCCCTCCCCCCTCCCCCCACCCCACAACAGGCCCCGGTGTGTGATGTTCCCCTTCCTGTGTTCTCATTGTTCAATTCCCACCTATGAGTGAGAACGCGCGGTGTTTGGTTTTTTTGTCCTTGCGATAGTTTGCTGAGAATGATGGTTTCCAGCTTCATCCATGTCCCTACAAAGGACATGAACTCATCATTTTTTATGGCTGCATAGTATTCTATGGTGTATATGTGCCACATTTTCTTAATCCAGTCTATCGTTGTTGGACATTTGGCTTGGTTCCAAGTCTTTGCTATTGTGAATAGTGCCGCAATAAACATACATATGCATGTGTCTTTATAGCAGCATGATTTATAATCCTTTGGGTATATACCCAGTAATGAGATTGCTGGGTCAAATGGTATTTCTAGTTCTAGATCCCTGAGGAATCGCCACACTGACTTCCACAATGGTTGAACTAGTTTACAGTCCTGCCAACAGTGTAAAAGCATTCCTATTTCTCCACATCCTCTCCAGCATGAATCCTGACTCCAGACTGTAGTCTCTGTTGTTTACCTCTACCATAGAATTCTTTACAGAGCCTTTTTTTTTTTTTTTTTTTTTTTGGAAATCAACAGAATTATGTACAAAGAAACTCTGTGGAATTGCTAATATTTAAATAGATTCAGGCATGCAACAGGCCATGTCATGCCTGCTGAAATATTGCAATGAAAAACTACTATTACATAATTAATCATGCTACGTATGGGCTTATGTCAAGATCTAATATGACTGACAACCCCAACAAATAATATCAACATTACAAAAGGGTTCTACCATTATACTACCCATTTTAAATGTGTTTTGTATAGTTTTTGTATGGCTTTTGCATTGGCTTTTTATAATAAATGATGTCATATACAGAAAAAAAAAGATTCTTTCCTTCATCATAACTTTAGATAACCTGATGACAATGTGCCTACGTGATAGTCTTTTTATGATGAATTTCCTGGTTGTTCCTTGAGCTTGTTATATTTGGATGTTCAGGTCTCTAGCAAGGCTGGGGAAGTTTTCCTCAATTATTCCCCCGAATATGTTTTTTTAAACTTTTAGATTTCTCTTTGTCCTCAGGAATACTGATTATTTTTAGGTTTGGTCGTTTAACATAGTCTCAAACTTCTTTGAGACCTTGTTCATTTTTTCTTTGTCTTTGTTGAATTGGGTTAATTTGAAAACCTTGTCTTAGAGCTGTGAAGTTATTTCTTCTGCTTGTTTGATTCTATTGTTGAGACTTCCCAGAGCATTTTGCATTTCCATAAGTGCATCCATTATTTCCTGAAGTTTCAATAGTTTTTTTTAAAATTATTATTATACTTTAAGTTCTAGGGTACATGTGCACAACGTGCAGGTTTGGTACATAGGTATACATGTCCATGTTGGTTTGCCACACCCATCAACTTATCATTTACATTAGGTATTTCTCCTAATGCTATCCCTCCCCCAGCTCCCCCACCTCTGACAGGCCACTGTGTGTGATGTTCCCCACTCTTTGTCCAAATGATCTCATTGTTCAATTCCCACCTATGAGTGAGAACATGTGGTGTTTGGTTTTCTGTCCTTGTGATAGTTTGCTGAGAATGATGGTTTCTGGCTTCATCCATGTCCCTGCAAAGGACATGAACTCATCCTTTTTTATGGCTGCATAGTATTCCATGGTGTATATGTGCCACGTTTTCTTTATCCAGTCTATCATTGCTGGACATTTGGGTTGGTTCCAAGTCTTTGCTATTGTGAATAGTGCCGCAATAAACATGTGTGCATGTGTCTTTATAATAGCACGATTTATAATCCTTTGGGTATATACCCAGTAATGGGATTGCTGGGTCAAATGGTAATTCTGGTTCTAGATCCTTGAGGAATCGCCACACTGTCTTCCACAATGGTTGAACTAATTTACACTTCCACCAACAGTATAAAATCATTCCTATTTGTCCACATCCTCTCCAGCATCTGTTGTTTCCTGACTTTTTAATGATTGCCATTCTAACTGGTGTGAGATGGTATCTCATTGTAGTTGTGATTTGCATTTCTCTGATGACCAGTGATGATGAGAACTTTTTCATGTGTCTGTTGGCTGCATAGATGTCTTCTTTTGCGAAGTGTCTGTTCATATCCTTTGCCCACTTTTTAATGGGATTGTTTGTTTTTTTCTTGTAAATCTGTTTGAGTTCTTTGTAGATTCTGGATATTAGCCCTTTGTCAGATGGATAGATTGCAAAAATTTTCTGCCATGCTGTAGGTTGCCTGTTCACTCTGATGGTAGTTTATTTTGCCATGCAGAAGTTCTTTAGTTTAATTAGATCCCATTTGTCTATTTTGGCTTTTGTTGCCATTGCTTTTAGTGTTTTAGTCATGAAGTCTTTGCCCATGCCTATGGCTTGAATGGTATTGCCTAGGTTTTCTTCTAGGGTTTTTATGGTTTTAGGTCTAACATTTAACCTTTAATCCATCTTGATTTAATTTTTGTATAAGGTATAAGGAAGGGATCCAGTTTCAGCTTTCTACATATGGCTAGCCAGTTTTCCCAGCACCATTTATTAAATAGGGAATCCTTTCCCCATTGCTTGTTTTTATCAGGTTTGTCAAAGATCAGATGGTTATAGATGTGTGGGGTTATTTCTAAGGCCTCTGTTCTGTTCCATTGGTCTATATATCTGTTTTGGTACCAGTACCATGCTGTTTTGGTTACTGTAGCCTTGTAGTATAGTTTGAAGTCAGGTAGTGTGATGCCTCCAGCTTTGTTCTTTTTGCTTAGGATTGTCTTGGCAATGTGGGCTCTTTTTTGGTTCCATATGAACTTTAAAGTAGTTTTTTCCAATTCTTTGAAGAAAGTCATTGGTAGCTTGATGGGGATGGCATTGAATCTATAAATTACTTTGGGCAGTATGGCCATTTTCACGGTATTGATTCTTCCTATGCATGAGCATGGAGTACTCTTCCATTTGTTTGTGTCCTCTTTTATTTCCTTGAGCAGTGGTTTGTAGTTCTCCTTGAAGAGGTCCTTCACATCCCTTGTAAGTTGGACTCCTAGGTATTTTATTCTCTTTGTAGCAATTGTGAATGGGAGTTCACTCATGATTTGGCTCTCTGTTTGTCTGTTAATGGTGTATAGGAATGCTTGTGATTTTTGCACATTGATTTTGTGTCCTGAGACCTTGCTGAAGTTGCTTATCAGCTTAAGGAGGTTTTGGGCTGAGACGATGGGGTTTTCTAAATATACAATCATGTCATCTACAAACAGGGACAACTTGACTTCATCATTTCCTAATTGAATATCCTTTATTTCTTTCTCTTGCCTGGTTGTCCTGGCCAGAACTTCCAACACTATGTTGAATAGGAGTGGTGAGAGAGGGCATCCTTGTCTTGTGCTGGTGTTCAACAGGAATGCTTCCAGCTTTTGCCCATTCAGTATGATATTGGCTGTGGGTTTGTCATAAATAGCTCTTATTATTTTGAGATATGTTCCCTCAATACCTAATTTATTGAGAGTTTTTAGCATGAAGGGCTGTTGAATTTTGTCGAAGGCCTTTTCTACATATATTGAGATAATCATGTGGTTTTTGTCATTGGTTCTGTTTCTGTGATGGTTACGTTTATTGATTTGTGTATGTTGAACAAGCTTTGAGTCCCAGGGATGAAGCCAACTTGATCGTGATGGATAAGCTTTTTGATGTGCTGCTGGATTCAGCTTGCCAGTATTTTATTGAGGATTTTTGCATCAATTTTCATCAGGGATATTGGTTTCTAAAATTCTCTTTTTTGTGTGTGTGTCTCTGCCAGTCTTTGGTATCAGGATGATGTTGGCCTCATAGAATGAGTTAGAGAGGATTCCCTCTTTTTCTATTGATTGGAATAGTTTCAGAAGGAATGGTACCAGCTCGTCTTAGTACCTTTGGTAGAATTCAGCTGTGAATCTGTCTGGTCCTGGACTTTTTTTTGGTTGGTAGGCTATTAATTACTGCCTCAATTTCAGAGCCTGTTATTGGTCTATTCAGAGATTCAACTTCTTCCTGGTTTAGTCTTGGAAGGATGTATGTGTCCAGGAATTTATCCATTTCTTCTAGATTTTTTAGTTTATTTGCGTAGAGGTGTTTATGGTATTCACTGATGGTAGTTTGTATTTTGTGGGACCAGTGGTGATATCCCGTTTATCATTTTTTATTGCATCTATGTGATTCTTCTCTCTTTTCTTCTTTATTAATCTTGCTAGCAGTCTATCAATTTTGTTGATCTTTTCAAAAAACCAGCTCCTGGATTCATTGATTTTTTTGAAGGATTTTTTTGTGTGTCTCTATCTCTTTCAGTTCTGCTCTGATCTTAGTTATTTCTGGCCTTCTGCTAGCTTTTGAATGTGTTTGCTCTTGCTTCTCTAGTTCTTTTAATTGTGATGTTAGGGTGATGATTTTAGATCTTTCCTGCTTTCTGTTGTGGGCATTTAGTGCTATAAATTTCCCTCTACACACTGCTTTAAATGTGTCCCAGAGATTCTGATACCTTTTGTCTTTATTCTCATTGGTTTAAAAGGACATCTTTATTCCTGCCTTCATTTTGTTATTCACCCAGTAGTCATTTAGGAGAAAGTTGTTCAGTTTCCATGTAGTAGTGCAGTTTGGAGTGAGTTTCTTAATCCTGAGTTCTAATTTGATTGCACTTTGGTCTGAGAGACAGTTTGTTGTGATTTCTGTTCTTTTACATTTGCTGAGGAGTGCTTTACTTCCAATTATGTGGTCAATTTTAGAATAAGTGCGATGTGGTGCTGAGAAGAATTTATATTCTGTTGATTTCGGGTGGAGAGTTCTGTAGATGTCTATTAGGTCTGCTTGTTGCAGAGCTGAGTTTAGGTCCTGGATATCCTTGTTAACCTTCTGTCATGTTGATCTGTCTAATATTGACAGTGTGGTGTTAAAGTCTCCCATTATTATTGTGTGGGAGTCTAAGTCTCTTTGTAGGTCTCTAAGGACTTGCTTTATGAATCTGGGTGCTCCTGTATTGGATGCATATATATTTAGGATAGTTAGCTCTTCTTGTGGAATTGATCCCTTTACCATTATGTAATGGCGTTCTTTGTCTCTTTTGATCTTTGTTGGTTTAAAGTCTGTTTTTGCAGAGACTAGGATTGCAACTCCTGCCTTTTTTTTGTTTTCCATTTGCTTGGTAGATCCTCCTCCATCCCTTTATTTTGAGCCTATGTGTGTCTCTGCACGTGAGATGGGTCTCCTGAATACAGCATACTGATGGGTCTTGACTATTTATCCAATTTGCCAGTCTGTGTCTTTTAATTGGGGCATTTAGTCTATTTACATTTAAGGTTAATATTGTTATGAGTCAATTTGAGCCTGTCATCATGATGTTAGCTTGTTATTTTGCCTGTTGATTGATGCAGTTTCTTCATAGCATCGATGGTCTTTACAATTTGGCATGTTTTTGCAGTGGCTGGTGCCGGTTGTTTCTTTCCATGTTTAGTGCTTCCTTCAGGAGCTCTTGTAAGGCAGGCCTGGTCCTGACAAAATCTCTCAGCATTTGCTTGTCTGTAAAGGATTTTATTTCTCCTTCACTTATGAAGCTTAGTTTGGCTGGATATGAAATTCTGGGTTAAAAATTCTTTTCTTTAAGAATGTTGAATATTGGCCTCCACTCTCTTCTGGCTTGTAGCATTTCTGCTGAAAGATCTGCTGTTAGTCTAATGGGCTTCCCTTTGTTGGTAACTCGACCTTTCTCTCTGGCTGCTCTTAACACTTTTTCCTTCATTTCAACCTTGGTGAATCTGACAATTATGTGTCTTGGGGTTGCTCTTCTCGAGGAGTATCTGTGCTGTTCTCTGTATTTCCTGAATTTGAATGTTGGCCTGCCTTGCTAGGTTGGGGAAGTTCTCCTGCATAATATCCCGAAGACTATTTTCCAACTTGGTTCCATTCTCCCCATCACTTTCAGGTATACCAATCAAACATACATTTGGTCTTTTCACATAGTTCCATATTTCTTGGAGGCTTTTTCATTTCTTTTTATTCTTTTTTCTGTAACCTTGTCTCCTTGCTTTATTTAACTAATTTGATCTTCAATCACTGATACCCTTTCTTCCACTTGATCGAATTGGCTATTGAATCTTGTGCATGCGTCATGAAGTTCTTGTGCCATCGTTTTCAGCTCCATCAGGTCATTTAAGGTCTTCTCCACACTGTTTATTCTAGTTAGACATTCATCTAATCTTTTTTCAAGGTTTTTAGCTTCCTTGCAATGGGTTCAAACACCCTTCTTTAGCTCAGAGAAGTTTGTTATTACTGACCTTCTGAAACCTACTTCTGTCAACTCATCAAAGTTATTCTCCATCCAGCTTTGTTCCATTGCTGGCGAGGAGCTGCCATCCTTTGGAGGAGAAGAGGCATTCTGATTTTTAGAATTTTCAGCTTTTCTGCTCTGGTTTCTCCCCATCTTTGTGGTTATATCTACCTTTGGTCTTTGATGTTGGTGACCTACAGATGGGGTTTTGGTGTAGATGACCTTTTTGTTGATGTTGATGCTATTCCTTTCTGTTTGTTTTCCTTCTAACAGTCAAGTCCCTCAGCTGCAGGTCTGTTGGAGTTTGCTGGAGGTCCACTCCAGACCTAGTTTATCTGGGTATCACCAGCGGAGGCTGCAGAACCGCAAATATTGCAGAAGAGCAAATATTGCTGAACAACAAATATTGCTGCCTGATCCTTTCTCTGGAAGCTTCGTCCCAGAGGGGCAGCCGCCTATATGAGTTGTCTGTCCACCTCTACTGGGAGGTGTCTCCCAGATAGGCTACACGGGCATCAGGGACTCACTTGAGGAGGCAATCTGTCCTTTCTCAGAGCTCAAACGCGGTGCTGGGAGAACCACTGCTCTCTTCAGAGCTGTCAGACAGAGACGTTTAAGTCTGCAAAAGTTGTCTGCTGCCTTTTTTTTGAGCTATGCCCTGCTCACAGAGGTGGAGTCTAGAGGCAGTAGGCCTTGTTGAGCTGTGGTGGGCTTCACCCAGTTCGAGTTTCCTAGCTGCTTTGTTTACCTACTCAAGCCTCAGCAATGGCAGACACCCCTCCCTCAGCCGGGCTGCTGCCTCACAGTTCAATCTCAGACTGCTGTGCTAGCAGTGAGCAAGGCTCTGTGGGCATGGGACCCACTGAGCCAGGCACGAGAATCACCTTGTCTACTGGTTGCTAAGTCCTTGGGAAAAGCACTATTTGGGCGGGAGTGTCCTGTTTTTCCAGGTAGTCTGTCACAGCTTCCCTTGGCTAGGAAAGGGAAATCCCCCAATCCCTTACACTTCCTGGGTGAGGCGATGCCCCCACCTGCTTCAGCTCGCCCTCCTTGGGCTGCACCCACTGTCCAACCAGTCCCAGTGAGATGAACCAGGTACCTCAGTTGGAAATGCAGAAATCACCCGTCTTCTGCGTCGATCATGCTGGGAGCTGCAGACTGGAGCTGTTCCTATTTGGCCATCTTCCAGTTTCAATAGTTCTTTATTTTATTTATGCTATCTATTTCTTTTCCTTTTTTTTTTTTTTTTTTTGAGATGAAGTCTTACTCTGTTGCCCAGGCTAGAGTGTAGTGGTGTGATCTCAGCTCACTACAACCGCTGCCTCCTGGGTTCAAGTGATTCTCCTGACTTAACCTCCTGAGTAGCTGGGACTACAAGAGCATGCCATCATGCCCAGCTAATTTTTGTATTTTTAGTAGAGATGGGGTTTCACCATATTGGCCAGAATGGTTTTGCATTCCTGACCTCAAGTGATCTGCCTGCCTCAGCCTCCCAAAATGTTGGGTTACAGGGGTGAGCCACCGTGCCTTGCTATTTATGCCATCTATTTCACTGAAGATTGCTCCTCTCATTTCTTGAGTCATTTTTTTTAAATTTCCTTAAATTTGACTTCACATTTTTCTGATGCCTCCTTGTTTAGCTTAATAACTGACCTTCTGAATTCTTTTTTAGGAAAATCAGGAATTTCTTCTGGGTTTGGAGCCATTGCTGGTGAGCTAGTGTAATTTTTGCGGGGGGATGTTAAAGAAAGTTGTTTTGTCATATTACCAGAATTGTTTTTCTGGTTCCTTCTCACTTGGGTAGGCTATGTCAGAGGGATGGTATAGGGCTCAAGGCTGCTGTTCAGATTTTTTTGACCCACGGGGTGTTCTCTTGCTGTAGTATTCTCCCCCTTTTCCTATGGATGTGGTTTCCAGAGAGCTGAGCGGTAGTGATTGTTATCTCTCTTCTGTATCTAGCCACCTAGCTGGTCTGCCAGGCTTCAGGCTGGCACTGAGGGTTGTCTGCACAGAGTACTGTGATGTAAACCATCTGCAGGTCTCTCAGCCATGGATACCAGCACCTGCTCTGGTGGAGGTGGCAGCAGGGTGGAATGGACTCTGTGAAGGTCCTTAGTTTTGGTTGCTTAATGCACTATTTTTGTATTGGCCTCCTGCCAGGAGGTGGCACTTTGAAGAGAGCATCAGCTGTAGTAGCATAGGGGCATCAGGCAGTGGGCAGGGCCCTAGAATTCCCAAAAGTATATGCCCTTTGTCTTCAGCTGCCAGGGTGGGTAGGGAAGGACCATCGGTGGGGGCAGGGCTAGGCATGTGTGAGTTCAGACTCTCCTTGGGTGGGTCTTGGTGGCAGCTGCTGTGGTGGATGGGGGTGTTGTTCCCAGGCCAATGGTGTTATATTCCCAGGAGGATTAGGGTTGCCTCTGCTGTGTCATGCAGGTTGTCAGGGGAGTGAGGGAAAGCTGGCAGTCATAGGCCTCACCCAGCTCTCATACAACCCAAAAGGCCAGTCTCACTCCCACCTTGCCCTCTCAAACAGCACCGAGTCTGTTTCCAAGCAGTGGGCAAGCAAGACTGAGAACTTGCCCCAGACTACCAGCCTCCTAGCTGTGAAAGCAAACGGGGCTTTCCTGCTTCCCTGCCTCCCTGCCTGTGGAGTCTGCATACCAGATTCACACCCTCCCCTGAGGTCTGGACAGGAAACTTCAGGTTCTGTTGGAATTGTTACAAAGTTCAGCTGGAGGTTTCCTTTTCCCTGTGGTCTTTTCCAAATACCTCCAGCAGCCCTCCCCAAGGACCCCTATGAGACAAGGCAGAAATAGCTTCCCAGGGGACTCAGAGAGTCCACAGGGCTTTTCTTGCTGCTTCCTCTATCCCTGTATTTCACTCAGCTCTCTGAATCGACCCAGCTTAAGGTAAAGTCAGAATCTTCTCCCATGATCTAGACCTTCAGGTTCCCCATTGAGGGTGTGTGTTTGGGGGCAGACAATCTCCATTTCCCACTTCCACAACTTGGGCTCTATTTGGGGTGTCTCCTGGGTCCTCCAGGAGCATTCCGCTTCCTTCAGATGGTCTGTGGGTGCTCTCAGCTTTCCTGGTTAATTTCTGCAGTAGTTCTGGAGCAAAAGTTCACGACGTGAGTCTCCATACACTGCTCTGTCTGTCCATGTGAGAGCTGCAGTCTAGTCCTGCCTCTTGTCTGCCATGATCTCCTAGAATAACTTTCTACTATGGTTTTTGTTTGTTTTTGTCTTTCTACTTTTAAAAAATTTCTGAGATATGCTTTTAGTTGTTTTCAGTCTTTGAGTCATGTTATCCCTTTTCATTTTCAGCTTTATAGTGTATTTTTTCTAATCCTAGGTGCTGAAAATGACACAGTAAATAAATACAATGTTCAGCTCACCATCTTGAGCCATTAGTTCTAGTAAATTCATGTTGTGTTTACTCAGGATGATACCTAATACTCTATTCAACGATTCCATTATCATTAAGAACAGCACATTAGGATCTATTTTTTTAATAATACATGCTTTAGGCTTGGAGCGGTGGTTTACACCTGTAATCCCAGCACTTTGGGAGGCCCAGTCAGGTGGATCACAAGATCAGGAGATCAAGACCATCCTGGCTAACACAGTGAAACCCCGTCTCTACTAAAAATACAAAAAAATTAGCTGGGTATGGTGGCATACACCTGTAGTCCCAGCTACTTGGGAGGCTGAGACAGGAGAATCGCTTGAACCTGGCAGGTGGAGGTTGCAGTGAGCTGAGATTGTGCCACTCCACTCTAGCCTAGGTAACAAAGTGAGACTCCGTCTAAAATAATAATAATAATAATACATGCTTTAGTACACAAAGCACTTGACCCCCTTTTTTCTCTTTATTCTGGAAGTCTTACATATACAGTTTTCTTTTCTTCCTTATTTTCCAGCTAAAGAGTCAAAGTTTTCTTTCTTCCATCTTAAGTTAGTGAATTTAAACTGGGTATTTTCAGAAAGCAATGGTCATGTATACCAAGATGCTTTTAAGAGAACTGACTTTGGTTATAAAGAGATTTAATGCAAGCCTCCAGTTTAACTTGGAGGACTGAGTCACCCCTGTAATAACATGTTTGTCTGAACCACGCACAGGACATCCTTTGCCATTCAACCTCTGATTTGCACAAGGTGACTAAAGGACCAGCAGCAAACAAAAGCAAAGGTAAAATAGACTTTTTTTTCCTGTTTGTAAAAATTTTTAAAATTGTTTTTAGAAATTTGAGGAGTTAGAAAAAAGCCAATATTAATTTCTTGGAATACTCAATTTCTTTTGCAGCCTAACTTTACTTAATTTTCAAATGCATTACCTTTTGAAATATGAGTTTGTTTTTATGAACCAAGCAGCCTAAAATACACATTTGTCACTGATAGTTACGAGCTAAATTTCAGTTAACTTTTTATTTATTATACATTCTACATTTGAAAATAATTCCCACTTTAATGACTACTCAAGGCTTTCTTCATTTTTCTTGTGCACATAGTTTCTGTGATTGCATTACTAACCTTAACTTGTGATAGCCTCAAAATGTATTCCATGAAGCAGGTTAGTAAATTAACTACAAACAAGCCATAGGAACACATGACTTTATGAGACAGCCACAACTTTAATATTCTTTTGAATCAATAGATGTGAAGCACTGCTCAAGCTAACTTTATAAACATAAATGTTTTCCATTAGAGTATAAGTGCGTATTTTGACAAAGATTTTACTTTTGCACCATCTTTAATGAAGCATGTTTTTCATACCTAATTTTATAGTTATACTTACCATGATGGTCAATACAAGAGGACTGTTTGTTGGAATAAGTATTGCAGATTTTAGGACGCATGCAACATTTAAAAGGGCTCAGAAAGTGGATGATTTTTGGTTGTAAAACTGGGTTGTATATTTTCTTTCCAAATATGTTAAAGTGACTGAATATTTAGAGATAACAATCATCTGGCATTTCAAAAAAGAAAAATCTTAGTAATTGGGGAGAGGATAAATAAATAAACATATACATATATGTACATATGGATAGATTTAGATTTTCCAGAAAAGAAGGAACAAGTACCAAAACAGTATAAGGAAGGTAAATCTTAAATCATTCAACCTATTAAAGAGAAATCTTAAAGTTGAGAAATTTAATAATCATGGGGAAAATGCTGTTTACTTTAGTGACTATGTATGTGACTGTATGTATGTATATAAAGTGAAAATTTGAAAAATTATGAGGTAATAAAACTTGTTATCTCTAGATCCTGGAGTACCTGAATAACTAATGTACAGTCTCTCTCTCTCTCTCTCTCCCTCTTTCTCTCTCTCTTTGAGACAGGGTCTTTCTGTCACCCAAGCTGGAGTGCAGTGGCACGATCTTGGCTCACTGCAACTTCTGCCTCCTGGGTTCAAGTGATTCTCCTGCCTCAGCCTCCTAAGTAGCTGGGATTACAGGCACCCACCACCACCACGTCTGGCTAATTTTTGTATTTTTTGGTACAGACAGGGTTTCATCATATTGGCCAGGCTGGTCTTGAACTCCTGGCCTCAAGTGATTGGCCCATTTTGGCCTCCCAAAGTGCTAGGATTACAGGTGTGAGCCACTGCAACTGGCCCAGGCTTTCTTTTTTAAAACAATATACATAAACAAAACAAAAGAGAAACCTTTTAAGACAAAATTTTTGTTCCTTCATAGACATACTGACTTGAATCATCTTCATAATACTTGGTTCTCCGCAGGGTATGGTGGAGCGTGCCTGTAAGTCCCAGCTACTCAGGAGGCTGAGGCAGGAGAATTGCTTGAACACAGGAGGCGGAGATTGCAGTGGACTGAGATCGCATCACTGCATTCCAGCCTGAACGATGGAGCCAGACTCTCTCACAAATAACAAAAAACTTGATTCTCTATTTCACCTGTTTATACAAAACTTTCTATATTTCTATGTAGAAACATGTTTCTATATTTCTCATATGTTTTATCTTACATAGTAGCATGCAACCCTCTTACATACCAATCAGGTAGAATTAGAGTGACACTGGATTTACCTGTTTGTTTCAAAGCTTTGGGAATTCTTCCAACAAATGTGACACATGTTAGAATCATTGTTACTTGAGATACTTATTGTACTGATAAATGCAATACAATTGTAGCAATAGCTAAGAAAGCTTAGTCACACGATTTATTTCAGCCTTGCTTGTAAATTAGAATTCAGTTTGAGGATGGAAAGAAGAGCTCTTGTTGAAATATGAATACTTAGATTTTTGTTGCTGTTGTTGAGACAGGGTCTCACTGTCACTCAGGATGGAGTGCAGTGGCATGATCACTGCTCACTGCAGCCTTGAACTCCTGGGCTCAGATGATCCTCCCACTTCAGCCTCCTGAGTATCTGGAACCATAGGAACGCACCACCAGCTGGCTAATTTTTTGTATTTTTTGTAAAGACAGGTTTTTGCCATGTTGCTCAAGCTGGTCTCTAACTCTTGGGCTCAAGCGGTCCTCGGCCTCAGCCTCCCAAAGTACTGGGGTTACAGTCTTGAGCCACCGTGCGACTCTACTTATAATAGAATTACAGATACTGTGAATTTCTAACAAGAACAACCTGTAGTTGTTTTGTTCACAGACCGAAGTCTCTTTACCTAAGTACTAAGCATGGACCTAATGTTCATAATAGGCCCAAATGCATGAATCCTGTGCTCTGTCTTATCATGAATATGTGAAAAATCTCAATCTCATTCTTCAAGGAGCAATATTTCTTTGATACACTATATTGGGTGGTTGAAGAACTGGCTGCAATCCTAGGCTGGAGTTCCTCTGCCTTTGTCAAGAGAATTCCAGAATGACCTTATTGCATCCTTAGTCTAACCCAAAATCTATGATTGGAACATTTCCAAATTTCCTTATTGTATTAGGAAATTCTCTCAAGATTACATCTGAAAATCAAAATCTATTGTGAAACATTTTGAAGTTATAAGGTTTGCGTAATTAGACTGCATGCAATTAGCAGTCTTGGATAAATAAACTTATTTTTAAAGAATTAAAAAATATTTGTATGAAAAAGTATTTCTTTACATTTATGGTTAATATATGTTGCTATGAATTAATGTAGGAACTCAACTTACTTTACTAAGATCCAAGTGCAACACAGTTCTCACACCATGTGAATGGGAAACCAAAGTAGACAACAAATTATTTAATGATCTTTTAAAAAATACATGCAAATTAATGATTAGTTAAATACTACATTTGATGTTTCAACGAAGTTTTTTAAAATTATACTTTAAGTTCTGGGATACATCTGCAGAATGTGTGGGTTTGTTACGTAGGTATACATGTGTCATGGTGGTTTGCTGCACCAATCGACCTGTCATCTACATTAGGTATTTCTCCCAATGCTGTCCCTCCCCTAGCCCTCTGCCCCCTGACAGCCCCTGTGTGTGATGTTCCCCTCCCTGTGTCCACGTGTTCTCATTGTTCGACTCCCACTTACAAGTGAGAATATGCGGTGTTTGGTTTTCTCTTCCTGTGTTAGTTTGCTGAGAATGATGGTTTCTAGCTTCATTCATGTCCCCGCAAAGGACATGAACTCATTCTTTTTTATGGCTGCATAGTATTCCATGGTGTATATGTGCCACATTTTCTTTATCCAGTCTATCATTGATGGGCATTTGGGTTGGTTCCAAGTCTCTGCTGTTGTGAATAGTGCTGCAATAAACATTTGTGGATGTATCTTTATAGTAGAATGATTTATAATCCTTTAGGTATACACCCAGTAATGGGATTGCTGGGTCAAGTGGTATTTCTGGTTCTAGATCCTTGAGGAATTGCCACACTGTCTTCCACAGTGGTTGAACTAATTTACATTCCCACCAACAGTGTAAAAGCATTCCTATTTCTCCACATTCTCTGAAGCATCTGTTGTTTCCTGACTTTTTAATGATTGCCATCCTAACTGGTGTGAGATGGTATCTCATTGTAGTTTTGATTTGCATTTCTCTAATGACCAGTGATGATGAGCGTTTTTTCATCTTTGTTGGCTGCATAAATGTCACCTTTTGAGAAGTTTCTGATTATATCAGTTGCCCACTTTTTGATGGGGTTGTTTGTTTTTATCTTGTAAATTTGTTAAGTTCCTTGTAGATTCTGGATATTAACATTTTGTCAGATGGGTAGATTGCAAAAATTTTCTCTCATTCTGTAGGTTGCCTGTTCACTCTGATGATAGTTTCTTTTGCTGTGCAGAAGGTCTTTAGTTTAATTAGATCCCATTTGTCAATTTTGGCTTTTGTTGCCATTGCTTTTGGTGTTTTAGCCATGAAGTCTTTTCCCATGCCTATGTCCTGAATGGTAATGCCTAGGTTTTCTTCTAGGGTTTTTATGGTTTTAGGTCTTAGGTTTAAGTCTTTAATCCATCTGGAGTTATTTTTTATATAAGGTGTAAGGAAGCGGTCTTGTTTCAGTTTTCTGCATATGGCTAGCCAGTTTTCCCAGCACCATTTATTAAATAGGGAATACTTTCCCCATTGCTTGTTTTTGTCAGGTTTGTCAAAAATTAGATGGTTGTACATGTGGTGTTATTTCTGAGGCCTCTGTTCTCTTCCATTGGTCTATATATTTGTTTTGGTACCAGTACCATGCTGTTTTGGTTACTGTAGCCTTGTAGTATAGTTTGAAGTCAGGTAGTGTGATGCCTCCAGCTTTGTTCTTTTTGCTTAGGATTGTCTTGGCTATACAGGCCCTTTTTTGGTTCCATATGAAATTTAAAGTAGTTTTTTCTACTTCTGTGAAGAAAGTCAATGGTAACTTGATGGGAATAGCATTGAATCTATAAATTACCTTGGGCAGTATGGCCATTTTCACGATATTGATTCTTCTTATCCACAAGCATGGAATATTTTTCCATTTGTTTGTGTCCTCCCTTATTTCCTTGATAGTGGTTTGTAGTTCTCCTTGAAGAGGTCCTTCACATCCCTTGTAAATTGGATTCCTAGGTATTTGTAGCAATTGTGAATAGGAGTTCATTCATGATTTGGCTCTCCGTTGGTCTATCATTGGTGTATAGGAATGCTTGTGGTTTTTGCACATTGATTTTGTATCCTGAGACTTTGCTTAAGTTGCTTATCAGCTTAAGGAGATTTTGGACTGAGATGATGGGGTTTTCTATACAGTCATGTCACCTGCAAACAGAGACAATTTGACTTCCTCTCTTCCTATGTGAATGTTCTTTATTTCTTTCTCTTGCCTGATTGCCCTAGCCAGAACTTCCAATACTGCGTTGAATAGGAGTGGTAAGAGAGGGCATCCTAGTCTTGTGCTGCTTTTCAAAGGGAATGCTTCCAGCTTTTGCCCATTCAGTATGATATTGGCTGTGGGTTTGTCATAAATAGCTCTTATTATTTTGAGATACATTCCATTAATACCAGTTTATTGTTTTTAGCATGAAGAGGTGTTGAATTTTATTGAAGGCCTTTTCGGCATCTATTGAGATAATCATGTGGTTTTTGTCATTGGTTCTGTTGATGTATGGATTACATTTATTGATTTGCATATGTTGAACCACTCTTGCATCTCAGGGATGAAGCCAACTTGATTGTGGTAGATAGGCTTTTTGATGTGCTGCTGGATTCAGTTTGCCAGTATTTTATTGAGAGTTTTTGCATCAATCTTCATCAGGGATATTGGCCTGAAATTTGTTGTTGTTGTTGTGTCTCTGCCAGGTTTTGGTATCAGGATGATGCTGGCCTCATAAAATGAGTTAGGGAGGATTCCCTGTTTTTCTATGGTTTGGAATAATTTCTGAAGGAATGGTACCAGCTCCTCTTTGTACCTCTGGTAGAATTCGGATGTGAATCCTTCTGGTCCAGGGCTTTTTTTTGGTTGGTAGGCTAGTAATTTCTGCCTCAATTTCAGAACTTGTTATTAGTCTATTCAGGGATTTGACTTCTTCCTGGTTTAGTCTTGGGAGGGTGTATGTTTCCAGGAATGTATCTGTTTCTTCTAGATTTTCTACTTTATTTGCATAGGGGTGTTTATAGTATTTTCTGATGGTAGTTTGTATTTCTGTGGGATCAGTGGTGATACCCCCTTTATCATTTTTTATTGTGTCTATTTGATTCTTCTCTCTTTTCTTCTTTATTAGTCTGGCTAGCAGTCTATTTTGCTAACCTTTTCAAAGAACAAGCTCTTGGATTCACTGTGTTTTTGAAAGGGTTTTCATGTCTCTATTTCCTTCAGTTCTGTTCTGATCTTAATTATTTCCTGTCTTCTTCTAGCTTTTTAATTTGTTTGTTCTTGTTTGTCTAGTTTTTTTAATTGTGATGTTAGGGTGTCGATTTTAGATCCTTACTGTTTCTGATGTGGGCATTTAGTGCTATACATTTCCCTCTAAACACTGCTTTCACTGTGTCCCAGAGATCTGGTACATTGTGTCTTTGTTCTCATTGGTTTCAAAGAACTTATTTATTTCTGCCTTCATTTCATTATTTACCCAGTATTCATTCAGGAGGAGGTTGTTCAGTTCCCACGTAGTTGTGTGGTTTTGAATGAGTTTCTTAATCCTGAGTTCTAATTTGATTGGACTGTGGTCTGAGAGACTGTTTCTTATGGTTTATGTTCTTTTGCATTTGCTGAGGAATGTTTTACTTCCAATTATATGGTCAATTTAAGAATAAGAGCTATGTGGTACTGAGAAGAATGTATATTCTGTTGATTTTGGGTGGAGAGTTTTGTAGATGTCTATTAGGTCTCCTTGGTCCAGAGCTGAGTTTAAGTCCTGAATATCCTTGTTAATTTTCTGTCTCGTTGATCTGTCTAATATTGACAGTGGGGTGTTAAAGTATCCCACTATTATTGTATGGGAGTCTATGTCTCTTTGTAAGTCTCTAAGAATTTGCTTTATGAATCTGGGTGCTCCTGTATTGGGTGCATATATATTTAGGACAGTTAGCTCTTCTTGTTGAATTGATCCCTTTATCATTATGTAATGGCCTTCCTTGTCTCTTTGATCTTTGTTGGTTTAAAGTCTGTTTTATCAGAGACTAGGAATGCAACCCCTGCCTTTTTTGCTTATTCCTCCATTCCTTTATTTTGAACTTATATGTGTCTTTAGATGTGTGATGGGTCTCCTGAATACAGCACACCAATGGGACTTGACTCATCATCCAATTTGCCAGGCTGTGTTTTTTAATTGGGGAATTTAGCCTGTTTACATTTAAGGTTAATATTGTTATGTGTGAATTTGATCCTGTTATTATGATGCTAGCTGGTTATTTTGCCCACTGGTCAATGCATTTTCTTCATAGTGTTGATGGTCTTTACATTTTGGTATGTTTTTGCAGTGGTGAGTACCATTTTTCCTTTCCATATGTTTTGCTTCCTTCAGGAGCTCTTGTAAGGCAGGCCTTATGGTAACAAAATCCCTCAGCATTTGCTTGTTTTAAAGGATTTTGTTTCTCCTCTTTGAAGCTTAGTTTGGCTGG
The DNA here is from genome assembly GCF_029289425.2 of Pan paniscus. NCBI lineage: Eukaryota > Metazoa > Chordata > Mammalia > Primates > Hominidae > Pan > Pan paniscus. The sequence continues at coordinate 160,709,175 of NC_073255.2, forward strand.
ATATAAAATTCTGGGTTAAAAATTCTTTTCTTAAGAATGTTGATATTGGCCCCCACTTTCTTCTGGCTTGGAGGGTTTCTGCCAAGAGATCTGCTGTTAGTCTGATGGAATTCCCTTTGTGGGTAACCTGACCTTTCTCTCTGGCTGCCCTTAACGTTTTTTCCTTCATTTTAACCTTGGGTAATCTGACAATTATGTGTCTTGGGGTTGCTCTTCTCGAGGAGTATCTTTGTGGTGTTTTCTGTATTTCCTGAATTTGAATGTTGGCCTGCCTTGCTAGGTTGGGGAAGTTCTCCTGGATAATATCCTGAAGTGTGTTTTCCAGCTTGGTTCCCTTCTCCCCATCACTTTCAGGTAAACCAATCAAACATAGGCTTGGTCTTTTCACATAGTCCCATATTTGTTGGAGGCTTTGTTTGTTCCTTTTCATTCTTTTTTCTCTAATCTTGTCTTCACACTTTATTTCATTCAGTTGATCTTCAATCTCTGATATCCTTTCTTCTGCTTGATTGATTTGGCTATTGATACTTGTGTATGCTTCATGAAGTTCTCGTGCTGTGTTTTTCAGCTCCATCAAGTCATTTATGTTCTTCTCTAAACTCGTTATCCTACTTAGCATTTCCTGTAACCTTTTATCAAGGTTCTTAGGTTCCTTGCATTAGATTAGAACATGCTCTTTTAGCTCAGAGGAGTTTGTTATTACCCACCTTCGGAAGCCTACTTCTGTCAGTTCATCAGACTTACTCTCCATTCAGTTTTGTTCCCTTACTGGTGAGAAGTTGTTATACTTTGGAGGCATTTTGGTTTTTGTAATTTTCAGCATTTTTGCACTGGTTTTTCCTCATCTTCATGGATTTATCTACCTGTGATCTTTGATGTTGGTGACCTTTGGATGGGGTTTTTGCATGGGTGTCCTTTTTGTTGATGTTGATGTTATTGCTTTCTGTGTTTTAGTTTTCCTTCTAACAGTCAGGCCCCTCTTCTGCAGGTCTGCTGGAGTTTCCTGGAGGTCCACTCCAGACCCTGTTTGCCTGGTATCACCAGGAGGCTGCAGAACAGCAAAGATTGCTGCCTGCTCCTTCCTCTGGAAGCTTTATCCCAAAGGGCACCCGCCAGATGCCAGCCAGAGCTCTCCTGTATGAGATGTCTGCTGACCCCTGCTGGGAGCTGTCCCTGTTAGGAGGCACGGGGGTCAGAGACCCATTCGAGGAGGCAGTCTGTCCCTTAGCAGAGCTTGATCACTGTGCTGGGAGATCCACTGCTCTCTTCAGAGCCAGCAGGCAGGAACATTTAAGTCTGCTGAAGCTGCGCCCACAGCCACCCCTTCCCCTAGTTGCTCTGTCCTAGGGCAATGGGAGTTTTATCTATAAGCCCCTGACTGGGGCTGCTGCCTTTCTTTCAGTGATGCCCTGCCCAGAGAGGAGGAATCTAGAGAGGCAGTCTGGCTACAGTGGCTTTGCTGAGCTATGGTGGATTCCACCCAGTTCAAACTTTGCAGTGGCTTTGTTTACACTTTGAGGAGAAAACCGCCTACTCAAGCCTGGGTAATGGTGGACGCCCCTCCCTCACCAAGCTCGAGCATCCCAGGTTGACTTCAGATTGCTGTGCTGGCAGCAAGAATTTCAAGCCAGTGGATCTTAGCTTGCTGGGCTCCGTGGAGGTGGGATCCGTTGAGTTAGACCACTTGGCTCCCTGTCTTCACCCCCCTTTCCAGGGGAGTGAATGGTTCTGTCTCATTGGTGTTCCAGGTGCCACTGGGGTACAAAAAGACCTCCTGGAGCTAGCTTGGTGTCTGCTGAAATGGCTGCCAGTTTTGTGCATGAAACCCAGGACCCTGGTAGTGTAGGCACCTGAGAGAATCTCCTGGTCTGCAGGTTGCGAAGACCATGGGAAAAGCATAGCAGCTGGGCCGGATAGCACTGTCTCTCACCACACAGTCCCTAATGGCTTCCCTTGGGTAAGGGAGGAAATTCTCCAACCCCTTGCACTTCCTAAGTGAGGTGATGCCCCACCCTGCTTCTGCTTGCCTTCCATGGGCTGAACCCACTGTCTAACCAGTCCCAATGAGATGAGCCAGGTACTTCAGTTGGAAATGCAGAAATCACCCTCCTTCATTGATCTCACTGGGAGCTGCAGACCAGAGCTGTTGCTATTGGGCCATCTTGCCAGCTGCCTTTCTTTCTTTTTCTTTCTTTCTTTCTTTTTTCTTTCTTTCTTTCTTTCTTTCTTTTTTTTAATAGAAACAAAACATAATTCAGTTGGTCACATAACATATACTATTTGTTATTTAAACCTGGTAATGATCAGGCTGATTGGCACAATTCAGTTGCAACATCAAGAACATCATCATTTATCCAGAAGGTGTACTTGAAGTGGAAAACTAGGCTCTTAAATGGAGATACAGAATGTCTATGTAGATCAAGTGTGGTGGCTCACTCCTGTAATCCCAGCACTTTGGGAGGTTGAGGCAAGTGTATCACTTGAGCTCAGGAATTCGAGACCAGCCTGGGCAACATGGTGAAACCCTGTCTCTGCAAAAATATAAAAATTAACTTTGGCATGGTGACACACACTTGTAGTCCCAGCTACTCAGGAGGCTGAGGTGGGAGAATTGCTTGAGCCCAGGAGGTTGAGGCTGTAGTGAGCTGCTATTGTGCCACTACACTTCAGCCTATCTCTATCTCAAAAAACACACAAACAAAAGAAATGTATGTGTAGCAACCATGTAAGATGTAAACCAAAAAGTGAAGAAAATTATATACAGACATAATCCAGACAGCTCTTTATAAGCCAAAATCTTCTCAGATTGCTTAATTTGATGGGCTTGAAATCTCATAGTCAAGTTTAATGAAGATTGACAGAGATATTTTAGGTAGAAAACATTAGGTGCAATGCCAAAAGGCATTACAAACTCAGGCATGACTTAATCAAATATGTGGTAGTCAGCGCATAGTGGACATAAGATGTCCATTGAACCATATAGTAGGATTGCTGTCTAGGTTAGAAGATCTGTCTTATGTGAAAATGTCAAACAGAGAAAGGCAAGAGTGCAGAGAGGAATGGCGAAAGGGTAGTGTGCAAGATCCTCTCCCATATTTATAAATTAGAATTTAAGTTCTAGTTCATAAATATAATTTTCAAAAGTTGAGACTTTAGTTGATAAGAACACAATAGACATCAATACTATGTTTAGATATATAACATGCCATTACTATTATCGTGGCACTCCTCTGCCCCTAAAGACAGTATTGTGATATGCTGGGAAGGCAAGTTAAAACAATAGAAATAAAAATTGAATAGGAAAAATAATGAAACTTCTTCTAGTGTGCTGTTTATGGTAACTGGCTCCAGAGTGTAAGATTTTAACCTGCACCCTTTACTGACTTCTGTTATATTGCACTGAGATATTTTGTGTTGTAAACACACCAGGGTAGTTGGACGTAATTCAAAGAAAGCAATCAGATTTGAGAAGGATTTAGAAAAGTGTAGGGAAGAATAAAAAGAAATAAAAACAATGCCATAGACATTGAAGAATAAAAAATAAGATCAGAAGTTAGTCTTCATCAAAAAGTTATGGGTGATGAAATAAAATGGAATTGAAGAAAATCCAAGGAAAAAAGTTATCTGATGCTGAAGAAGTTAACAAGCAATCTAGCTTCCTGAGTTATTTAAAATTAGGCTGAATAAATCACCAAAACTAATATATAGTCAAAGATAAAGAAGAAAGAACAATCATTTTTTCATATCCAATTTCTCTGCATACTTTTATCTGTTGTAACTAGAGTTTTGCCTTGTTTACAATCAGAGAAGGCCTATTACTGTAAAGTATATTTTTCCACTAGTATTAAATAATTCACCGGTATTGTGCATTACATTTTGTGGAGAATAATAATACTAATCAGTTTCTTCAAGCTTATCATCAGTGTTCCTACCGAACACCTCCTAAACCATTAACCACTGTTAATTTTCTTTTACCATAGATAGTAACCAATCAATAATTAGCTTTTAATAATCAAATGTCAGAATAGAGCCTTAACTTAAAGCTCTGGCTGATAGTGTTCATTTCCATTAAAAAAAATCATTCTTATTTCCTGAAAAGGGATGTTCTTGTCAGATTGCAGATGAGCATACAATTTCTCAAATAAAATTATAAAAATGATCTTCATGACAAAATGCACGTGAGATGTAACTTTCTTTAGGAAAACTTGATTCCTTATACTGTAGTCAGAATCGATTTGCATCTTCTCTTATATATCCAAAGAACTTTGAGTTTTTAAAATCAGATTGATGGTTTTTAGTTAGCTGTTACAGCAACATATTACAAAATCCCAATAGAACTTCCTTCTCAAATAAATCTCACCCATGCTCACTTCTCTCACTTAGCCACCCTGTTCTCTTCCCTGGAAGCAAGCAATATAACCTTTTTTGAGTATCCCTCCTGATATGGTTTGGCTCTGTATCCCCACCCAAATCTCATCTCAAATTATCATCCCATATGTTGCGGGAGGGACCTGTAATCCCCATGTGTGGAGGGAGGGAAGTGATCAGATTATGCAAGCGGTTTCCCCCATGCTGTTCTCCTGATAGTGAATGAGTTCTCACAAGATCTGATGGTTTTATAAGTGTTTGGAAGTTCCTCCTTCATAACACTTCTCTTTCCTGCCACCTTGTGAAGAAGGCACTTACTTTCCCTTTGCCTTCTGCCATGATTGTAAGTTTACTGAGGCTTCCCCTGCCATAGGGAACTGTGAGTAAATTAAACCTCTTTCCTTTATAAATTACCCAGTCTCGGGTATTTCCTTATGGCAGTGTGAGAACAGACTAATATAGCTCCAGAGATATTCCTCAGTACACAAATTATTATACTGTGTACATATGTAATTTGTGTGTGTATGTGTATGTGTGTGTGTATATATATGTATGCATATATTCCTTTCTTTGAAAAATGGCAACAATCTATACACACTTTATTAAAATTTATAGCTTGTGTACAGACACACATGTAAAACAAATACATATTTTAGAGACTATTTTAATATCTGGTGAATGTCCTTATCAATATGTAGAAGAAACCTCATTCTTTGTTATAGGTGCATAGCATTCAACTGTATACGAGGCCATGCCTTATGTGGCTTTTGCCTTATAGTAGACATTTATTTTGTTGTCCTAATTATAAGAATTAGGAAGACATTAATTTTGTCTTCCTAATTATAAGAAGTGCTACAATGAATTACAGAGAAGCAGAATTTCTTGGTGAAAGGTTTTATTCATTGATAATTCAGATAGAAATTTCCAGTCTTCTGTTTCCACTAGGAATGTACTCTTTCTTCATTCAGGTTTGAATCAATCCCTGCACATTTCACCTTGCTCAAATTTCTTATCCTGCTAAAATATATATGCTTGTACAGAGAGATAGATGATAGGTTGCCATTTGTAAAGCCAGGGGAACCCTAGTTTTTAAGCCACTCCATTCAGGACTGAGGCAAAATTTGAAATTAAGCCATGTTTATCAGAGACAAGACAATGTGATCTGGCTACAGCTTTTGACCTCTCAAATGTTTGCCTTTCCTCTCCAGTCTTGTACTCTAACATTGAGAACTAGGATCTGGGGAACTGGGATCCAACTCTCTCCTGCTTAAATATTGTTCTGGTCCTCAGGCCTGAGGTTGGGGACTCAGCTCCCCATCTCTAGTTTCTGTCTGATAACCCTAACTAGTATCCCAACACTCCTAATCAATGGCTTGGGTCATTTTTATGGGGAGGGAAGTATTTTAAGTTGTAATCTTGACTATGGACATTGGAAAGACTTAAATAACATTTCGCAGACCACTGGATGGCTTTTTAGTTCAACAACTTTAATTAAAAACCTGAAGACATAAATCAACTTAATGTTATCTTAAGGAACTTAGTTAAAAACAGGTTGACAGAGGGAACATTTTATTCAAAATGTGATCCTAAGACTTAGTGTGCTTTTCCAAGAAATCTGTTGATCTTGGCTGTAAGAAATTTCAAGTCCTAAAAGAGGAGTAATACTTTTAGACAAAGACCAAGTGTATACTTTTATACAAAGATAATTTAAACCTCTTTCAGGTTGTATTTCTTAAAACTGCAAAATTTGCTTGCTTCATTAAAAATGAGGCCTTTCAGATCAAATAATATAGTGAATTTACCATTAGCAAAAGTGACACTGAAATAGTCATTTTCACATATTTACAAAACTTAAGCCTATATTTAAGAAGACTGGAAATGAAACAATTTTATACAATCAAGATAGTATAGGAGTTCTAAAATTAGTTCAGATGGAGGGACACTGTGTTCTTTGATAATAACATAAAATAGTTATCATAAAATTCAGTATCTAATGATGAATTATGGGCCTTAAAGAAATACTGTTATAGAGTAGATTTATTATAAACCCATAGGCAACAAGTTTTTAAGAAAAATGTATGAAAAATACTTAATTGAGAAACCTCTAACATTAAAATATTTTGCTTTTTCTGCTGGAATACTAAAGAGCCAGCTTGCAGAGCATTGATGTTTCAAAAGAGAAAAAGTTCATCAGAGAGAAAAATAGATGCCTATTATTGGCTGTTGCTCTAATAAGCTTTTATTAGAAAATAGGTTGGCAATTAGTTCTGCAAAATTGAGCACATAGCTTTGAACTTCATGGTTCTGCTCTGTCTCTCGGTCTGATAAATATATATGAGTATATATATTTTTCATCATTGGCAACAAAATATCACTTTGGTCAGTACTTTCCTTAGGGGCTTGGAAATAAAACAGTGCATTTATTAAATTCCTAAGGACCATGACCTTCAGGATATCTCTTCAAACTCTCACGGTTTTAGGAGCAGACACTTGGCATCTTAAAGGTTTTTAAAGCAGAACCCCAATATCATGAAAAAAGAAATAGAAGACATGTAGATTTGGAAAATCAACTCGTTTCACTAATACCTGAATATTAAGAAGGGAGTATATGCTTTGAAAAACTTTTCCAGAGCATTCACTCTAATCGTAAAGATCAGTGTGGATCACCATGCTGTGTAAAGTTAAAAAACATCGCACTGGGTGTTTGAGAACAGGCACTTAGAGTTGCAACCAAAATGAAAGCAAATTAGTGCAATTAATTTATTGATTTATAATATCCTTTTCCTTTGTGGTGATTGTTTAAAATATTATGGTCTCATAAATAACTGGTTTGAACTGCTCTCATTTCTGTCTTAGATTATTGCAAGAGCTTTTTATAGTCTTCCTGCTTCTCTCTTGTGTCTTTTCCCTTTCAGGCTTGCCTCAACACAGCAGCCAGAGGAATCCAGTTAAGCCCACGGCAGATAATGTCATTCTTCTTTCAAAGCCCACCACATCTTTCCCATCTCATTTACAGTGAAAGCCTGAGTACCTATAAGCCCCAACAAGACCCTCACTCTTTCCTCTCTGGCTCCTTTTACCTAGTCACTGACCTCTTCAAAGGTCTTTAGAGACAGCAGACATGCTCTGCCACAGGGCCTTTGCACCTGCTTTCCCTCATACTTCCCCAGACATCCTCCAGGCTGACTCCTCTTATCCTTGGGATCAGTGAGGCTTGTTACCATCTAGGAACAAATCCTGCCTTATTTATTTTTCTTTGTTATCATAATTTGCAACATACTGAATATTTTATTTACTGTTCTTATTTATTATCTCCCTCCCCTACAAGAATTTAAACTCAGTGAGGGCAGGGGCTCTTGTTTGTTTTGCTCACTATTGTATTGTTAATACTTACAAGGGAGCCTGGTACATAGAAGATGCTCAATAAAAATTTTCTGAATTCTTATAAGAATGAACACTAAGTGCCTCTGCCTTCATACAATGTCAGTGCTCCAAAGACCACCAGGAGCACACCTGCAGTTAAATTAGTATGCTTTATCAGTTATTGTGGGAAGGGAGGGTGCACACCATGGGAAGCCATGGGGTGTCTCAGTAAGAGCGTATTAGGAGGAAACTATCATATGATTTAGGTTTTGGCTGAGTGACTTGGTGAAGTCTAAGAAGGCAGGGATTTTCTCTAGATTAGTTGTTGTCAGAAAGCAGAGTTCCTGTGATTGGGTAAAGTTCCTGTGATTGGGTAAAGAATAGCAGTCATTCATTCAGCAAGAGAGAGGGATGTTTGGTATTTTGTGGGTTGCACAGTGACCTTCTTTTCTGATCTTAGACGATATTTAAAAGTGGCCTGGCTTTGTCTCATTTTATTATGGTCTGAGAGTAAACTTGTCCAGACTGGTATTCTGTGACATTGTTTAAGAGAAGCATTATGCAGCCTAGCTGTGAGTGTAGTACTCACAGTTTCTGAATGCCAAGGGTTGCTCTTTTTTTCTTTTAATTTATCACAAGCAAGTAAGCTTCTTTGGGGAAGGAGTGAGAAGGGAGATAGGAATAAGTAGGGGATAGGAGATAGAGGCTTTTTTGCAGACTCTTGTAGCTGTACATGGTGGTCCTGTCTCCCTCAAAAGAACATCCCTCCTGCCACCTTCTTCACGGTCTCCTTCACTGTCAGGAGGAAGGGGCAGTGATGAGGTGAGGTGCTTGAGCCGACCTGAAATAGACCCTGTCTGTTTGCTGCTTTTGCCACATTTGCCTCTAGTCAGGGTAAGAAGATTAGAACTATGAAACCAAGGTCAACATAGTAGCAGCTAAACCTTCCTCATTTCCTTCCACTAGAGGAGGAGTCAGGAGAAAGCTACTTCCCTTTACCTATGGCTTTAATGAGTATGTCATTTCATTGAAAATCATTTGTTCAGGGGCCTTTAAAATGTCTTCACAGAAGTTTCCTTGTTGAAGGAAGGGAACTAATCCTTCATATATATTCCCAGAACAGACCTTACTTCTAAGAAGAGAAACCTGGGCAATAAAATTTAAGGGACAAGTCCAGGTTAAATTCCTCATTCACTTCTACCTCCAATATCTTGCTAACTCTTTCTAAACATTGTCATTTAGAGGTTTGTTTACAGGAGCACATTTTCCTAGGCGGATTATGGAAGGGGGAAGGGAGAAAGAAAAGGAAGGTTGCTATTGCTGGTAATATGGTTAACTGTGGATAATTGCACAGGTTGCTATGCTACAAGAACTAGTCAAGATAAGGCAGAGCTCAGCGGTGGGGATTTTAATGGCATAGGTGGGGTGAGGGAAAGAGGTCTAGGGAAGCTCTGAAGCAAAGGGCACTTTTGGAAGGGCAGGCTTGGGGAGGTTCCTTGGTGAAGGAAGGACAAGAGAAACAGAGATTGCATGGTGGGACAGGGAAGGGAAAACAGTGTCTGAGAGGGGTCACGTGAGGGGATCTCCTCCCAACAAGCCATATTTAACTAGGAGGGCACACCAGTGCCCTGACCTTGCTGCATAGGAGGCAGAAACCTGATATACAGCAAGCAGAAGACACGGGCACAGGATTTTACTTACTTATTTTGCCTTTTTTGGTCGTGCACCCACACATTTTATCAGGAGCTATGTCTAACATCTGCCATGTAAGGTGCACCTCCAGTTCACCAGAACAAACAGTTCACCAGTTCTCTTTCAACTACAGTGTCTTCCCTGAGACACTGAGAACAATAATAACATTCCAGGATAGGAGAAGAGAATCACTTGGTAACTTTGCAGTAAATGAACCAGGATGTTCTATGGTGGTGATGAGGGAGCCGACCAAAGGGGAAACAATAGTCACTGGAAAACTATGTTTTGAATGAGACCAAAGCAGGAAGTGTCTGGCAGGGTAGATTTTTCTTTTTTTGGTACACAAATATAGTCTTTTCTAATATAACTCAATTTTAAATTTAAAGAAAAGCTTCTTCCCCCTTCTATTAATGAATGCATATGTAAATCTATTTTTCTTACCTGGAGGCAAAATATAATAAAAAATCAAAGAGAAGGGGAAGTTTTGAGTACCACAATTTTTCTTACTCATAAAATTAGATTCCCTTGAAAATACTATTCTCTTCAAATCATAATTTAGAGCTGCAGTATGATATATTTCATGCTACTAAGTGGGGTAATCTTATTCAGCTTTGTGCATGGAGGAGTATATTCAATAAATGAAAATATCTACCTCTATAGCTCTTAAAAACTGGTGTTTTGTGTTTATCCATTTACTTAGGCCTTCTTAAATGTCTTTGGAGGAAGTTTTGTGAATTACTTAAAATTTTTTTACAGCAGTGTCCAAGGCCTGAGAAATACTATGAGGTTTGGCTGGTGACACCTGGTGGTTAGACATGATAATTACACACAACATGTAGCACAGGCTTTACTACAAGCCACAAAAGCACCTTGTATTTGTCCATTCTCACACTGCTAATGAAAACATTCCTGAGACTGGGTAATTTATAAAGAAAAAGAGAGTTAATGGACTCACAGATCCACATGGTTGGGGACCCCTCACAATCATGGCAGAAGGTGAAGGAGGAGCAAAATCACATCTTACATGGCGGCAGGCAAGACAGCATGCGCAGGGGAACCACCCTTTATAAAACCATCAGATCGCATGAGACTTATTCATTATCACAAGAACAGCATGGGAAATCTCGCCCTCGTGATACAATTACCTCCCACCACGTCCCTCCCATGACAGGGAGAATAGGGGAGCTACAATTCAAGATGAGATTTGGCTGGAGACACAGCCAAACCATTATCACTTCTCTATAAATCAGAGTTCCTGGTTGTAAGCAACCAAAACAAACCTTGCTTACTTGAGCAGAAAGGCGGTGTCCCTTGAGGACAATGTCTCCACTTAACAGTAACATTATGGGCATCAGGTTCAGAATCTGGATGCCCCAGCTTGCTGCTCCTTGACACTGGAATTTACGTCACCACTGGCAATGTCACCTCAGCCTCCTTGAATCTCAATATCCAAATTCAAAGCCTAGATTAGGATGCATCTAATTGGACTGACCACAGTCATAGACCAATACCAAACCTGCAAGGAAGGCTGGGACATTTTGGCTTATTTAATGAAATATGGGCTTTGCCTTCCAAGATACTTATGGTGCAGAATTGACTACTGAGGAAAGGGGTCTGTATCTGGAGCACACAGCCAAAGGACAAATGTCTACTGGACACCTTAATCTCACTAGGCATCAGGCATAACCACAATGCATTTTCATCTTAATGACACACAAGACTGCAAATGTTTTATGCCATCAAACCCTTTGATGAGCTTTTACAAAAATAATTTCGTGGTAGTTTTACAAAGAGATGACTAAAAAATAACTTGACAAAGTAGCCACTATCGTCTTCCCTCTTCTACTATCCAAACACCTACCTATCTTCTCTTTCTCTCTCTTTTTTTTTTTTTTTTGAGACTGAGTCTCGCTCTGTTGCGAAGCTGGAGGGCAGTGGTGCGATCTTGGTTCACTGCAACCTCCACCTCCCAGGTTGAAGCGATTGTCCTGCCTCAGCCTCCTCAGTAGCTGGGACTACAGGCATGTGCCACCACGCCAAGCTAATTTTTGTATTTTTGGTAGAGATGGGGTTTCCCCATGTTGGCCAGGAGGGTCTTGATCTCTTGACCTTTTGACCATCTCGGCCTCACCAAAGTGCTGGGATTACAGGTGTGAGCCACCCTGCCTGGCTCTATCTTCTCTTTTAACTCCAGTGTCTTCCCTGAGACATTCTGTTACTCCAGGGGTTTGGTCTAGGTCCTGTTGCTTGCTGCATAGAAAGCCAATCACTGAGTCAAGGAGTATTGCTGGGGAAGAAGGCCTTATTTGGGTGCTGCAGCCAAGGAGAATAAAGGATCAGTCTGGAATCCATCTCCCCAAGCAACTAAAATTTGGGGTCTATAAAGTAGGGAAGAAAAGTAACTGTGTGTGGGAAAACAGGAATTAAGGAGGGGTAAGAAAGAGGACTTGGTCAACAGGCAAGTGGCCAGTTAGGCAGTCATGGTGAGTGAGGCATCTGGTGTCTCATTGTTTAGATGTGATAATCTGGTAAGTTTCAGTTCCTTGAAACATTCTGGGAGGCTTGATGGTTGGTTTACCGAGAAAGGAACCCAGATAAGACAAATATAACTTTCTTAAGTTTTACCCTGGGAGGGTCAATTTCTAAGTTTATTCAGAAGAAACCCAAAACATCTGTTCTTTGGGACAGTTGGGCTGGTTTTAATTTCTTGCCACTCAAATCACTTTCCTTTCTATTCCTACCTACTGCTTACTCCCAGAAGTAATTGCTCCAATAAATTATCGTGTAGTACTTGTTATGCATTTTTATTATTTAAATTTTACATCACCTTGCCTTCCATATAAAGTGACATCAGGCAAGCCTTTTCATCTCTCTAAGCCTCAGTTTCCCCATTTGTAAAATGGAAATGTAATTATAAGCCTTATGTAGTTATTACAAGTTTAAAAAAAAATATTTACAAAGCAGTTAAGCACAATGCTTGGGATTTGATGAGTTTTGCAAAATGATGGTAAATATTATTTCACATCTTTATCTGATCATGAACTCCTTAAAGGCAAGGACTACATCTTATTCATTTTGTTTTCTGGACATGGGGTCTGGTGCTCCATGAATGTTTGTTGAATTGCATTTCCTGCCCCTGAATAGAAGCTAGGTCTCTACATATGCTTCTATATCTCAATTTATTTATAGGCCTCTTTGAGACCTTTAAGTGATACACTTTACAAATAGTCATATATAATAATAATATCTATTTATTATTTGAGTCTTTTTCCTCAAAACTATGACTAACAGAAAATTAAATCTCTCCACAGGTCTTCTAGAGTGCACTAAAGCAGAAGATAACATTAGATTTTTATCTTACCATGAAAGTATTATCTGAAGGACAGTTAAAGCTTTATGTTGTTCAACCAGTACATCTCACTTCATGGCTCCTTATATTTTTTATTCTAAAGTCTATCTCTTGTCTAAAACCTGCTCGACTTCCAATTTATCAAAGGAAACCTTTTATAGCTGCTTGGAATGCTCCAACAGATCAGTGTTTGATAAAATATAATTTAAGACTAAATTTGAAAATGTTTCCTGTGATTGGAAGCCCACTGGCCAAGGCCAGGGGGCAAAATGTCACTATATTTTATGTCAACAGATTGGGATACTATCCATGGTATACATCACAAGGGGTCCCCATTAATGGAGGTCTCCCACAGAACATAAGTTTACAAATACATCTGGAAAAAGCTGACCAAGATATTAATTATTACATCCCTACTGAAGATTTCAATGGACTTGCTGTTATAGATTGGGAATATTGGCGACCACAGTGGGCCCGGAACTGGAATGCAAAAGATGTTTACAGACAGAAGTCAAGAAAGCTGATTTCCGATATGGGAAAGAATGTATCAGCTACCGATATTGAATATTTAGCCAAAGTGACCTTTGAAGAAAGTGCAAAAGCTTTCATGAAGGAAACCATCAAATTGGGAATTAAGAGCCGACCCAAAGGCCTTTGGGGTTATTATTTATATCCTGATTGCCACAATTATAACGTTTATGCCCCAAACTATACTGGGTCATGCCCAGAAGACGAAGTCTTGAGGAACAATGAGCTCTCTTGGCTCTGGAACAGCAGTGCTGCTTTATATCCTTCTATCGGTGTCTGGAAATCCCTTGGAGACAGTGAAAACATTTTGCGCTTCTCCAAATTTCGTGTGCATGAATCCATGAGGATCTCCACCATGACATCTCATGGTTATGCTCTGCCTGTATTTGTCTACACAAGGCTAGGGTACAGAGATGAACCTTTATTTTTCCTTTCTAAGGTAAGAAGCTTCTTGTCCAATGTTGGGGGATTTCCTCCTTATCTCTAAAAGGACATTACTTTGTTAATTATGTTCTTTGAAGAATTGATTTCAATTAATGGTCTGTTATATGGGAGCATAATTCTTCCTTGACTAGTCATGCATTTAGACTCTTCATTTATGGAAACTGAATTTTGATTATCTTATTCATTATTATTCTCTTAAGGAACAAAGTAAGGTGAGAAAGGGTTAAAGTAGATACCAGCAACTACTACATTTCCTGCACACCAACTTTAACTGTACTCACTTACAATCGGGCATTTTGGAAGGTTATTGAAATGATCGGCAGTGAGCAGGTTAGACAATCAAAAAGGATGTTTTGAAATGGAGTGTTTGCTCATACATGTGGAAGCAGAATTGTCTAGCCACTTAAACAAAAAAATTCTAGGGAAAGTAGTGGGTATTTTAATCTTTGTTTTGTTTTGTTTTTTTTCTTCAAGATGGAGTTTTTTGTTCTTGTCACCTAGGCTGGAGTGTAATGATGCAATCTCGGCTCACTGCACCCCCCACCTCCTGGGTTCAAGCGATTCTCCTGCCTCAGCCTCCCAAGTAGCTGGGTTTACAGGTGCCCACCCCCCCCCCAACCCAGCTAATTTTTGTACTTTTAGTAAAGACGGGGTTTCACCATGTTGGACAGGCTGGCCTTGAACTCCTGACCTCAGGTGATCCACCCTCCTCGGCCTCCCAAAGTGCTGAGATTACAGGCATGAGCCACCGTGCCCAGCCTAATCTTTGGATTTGGATAATTTTGTGTAACCTTTCTACATTGAGAAGACTCAGGACTTGTGGAGGGCTTCACATGTGTGATGCAGTGATGTTTTAAGGTATTGCTGGATACCAGTGGTTTAATATATTTTAACGGAGGCATTTTTCCTTTCTCCACCATTACAAATTTCAACTCACCAATATCTGTTAAAGACATTCTGAGTTCTAGGCATCCTAAGGAGGAGGCATAGAAAACACCCAGGTGAGGGCTCTACAGTGACCAGGTATCTTTGGAACATAAATGGAGTGTATTCATCAGAGGGAGAAATGACGCATGTGTATGAAATATGGTAAATACCATACCTCCAACATCACTCATGAGGTGAAGGAGGAAGGAAAAAAAGTCTCTGTTGTGAACTTCTATTCATACCACCCAGAAAAATCAGTGAAAAATGATTGAATGAAGAATAATGGGAAGTCAGTACCATCTGAAAGGTTTTAAAAAGTTATCTAGGCCAGGTGCAGTGGCTCACGCCTGTAATCCCAGCTCTTTGGGAGGCTGAGGCAGGTGGATCACAAGGTCAGGAGTTTAAGACCAGCCTGACCAAGACAGTGAAACCTCATCTCTACTAAAAATACAAAAATTAGCCAGGTGTGGTGGTGGGTGCCTGTAATCCCAGCTACTCAGGAGTCTGAGAAGAGAATTGCTTGAACCCGGGAGGCAGAGGTTGCAGTGAGCCAAGATTGTGCCACTGCACTCCAGCCTGGGCGACAGAGCGAAACTCCATCTCAAAAAAAAAAAAAAAAAAAAGAAAGTTACCTAAATCTTTACAAAATAATCTTGACTCTGGAATGGAATCAAAATTTAAATACCAGTTTCTTTTGTAAAATGTCTTTTCTATATTTGACTCAACCAAGTTCCTTTCTTTAGTGATAATAAATTGACTTTTGGAAGAAACAATAAACTCTGAGGGACAAAACGTTCATTTCAAAAGATGAATTTAGACTACTGGGACATTCTGCACATTCTGTGAACCTGGTATAAGCTTCTTTTTCTAGTAGCTATAGCCACGGAAATGCTTTCTTTCCTCAGGAAAAAAGGAGCAACAGTTTGGGTTTCATCTCATTCTGCACTCTTTTTTTCCGAGTGGCAAGCTATTTCCAAGTGTTTTAAACTATAAGTGTACCCACCATTGTACCCTATTGACTTTAAAAATCTGCCCATAATTTTTTTTTTTTTTTTAGATGGAGTTTCCCTCTGTCTCCCAGGCTGGAGTGCAGTGGCGCGATCTTGGCTCACTGTGACCTCTGCCTCCCAGGTTCAAGTGATTCTCCTGCCTCAGCCTCCAAGTAGCTGAGGTTACATGCATGCGCCGCCATGCCCAGCTAATTTTTGTGTTTTTAGTAGAGACGGGGTTTTGCCGTGTTGGCCAGGCTGGTTTCGAACTCCTGACCTCAAGAGATCCACGCGCCTTGGCCTCCCAAAGCGCTGGGATTTTAGATGTGAGCCACTGCGCCCGGCCCCGCCCATAATTTTTTAAAAGCCTGATATTCATTTGTACCAAACTCTTAATGACCATTAATGGCTTCCATTTCTGATTTTCCCAACAATGTCTGAATTTTAGAATGCACACACACATACAGTTAAGATTACAAAAAAGATTCACTAGTAAGTAGCAAATCTCTTAACCTCCCTGGACTTAGAGTCTTAGTGTCTTCATGTACAAAATGGGACAATATTACCTGCCCCACTGACCTAGCAAAAGTATGATGTAAATCAAATAAGAACATGCATATGAAAACTTGAAGCTCTACAGAAACCTATGTGATATGGCTATTACTTTTTTAACAGCCATCAAAGCCTTAAACTTAAACATGGGATATTTAAGAGTGGTATCTCAGGCAATAGCTATAGCGTGGGGATATAGAGGCAGTCAAACATCATTTCACACAGAAGATTGCCTGTATTATTTACATATAAATGCAACCTAGACATAACCTGATGCTGTGCTTTTAAAACATTTATTATTTATTATTAGTTTTTCGTTTTTATACATTTACGGGGTGCAAGTGCAGTTTTGTTACATGGACATATTGAGTGGTGGTGAATTCTGGGCTTCTAGTGTACCCATCACCCGAAAAGTGTATATTTTACCCAACAGGTCATTTCTTATCCCTCACTCCCCTCCCACCCTTGCACGTTTTGGAGTCTCCAGTGTCTATTGCACTCTGTATGGCCATATTTACCCATCGTTTAGCTCCTACTTATCAGTAAAAGCGTGATATTTTACTTTCTGTTTCTGAGTTATTTCACTTAAGATAATGGCCTCCTGTTCCATCTGTGAGATGTGCTTTTAAAAATTAACAACAGGAGTTTCCTTGCCTATAGATTTAAAGATATTTATCCTTGTCATTAATTCATGCTGTCTCTGGTAAGGCACAAAGGCAGCTCATTAGTAATGCTCCAGCTCCCCACAGTGGGCACGTTGCTTACACGCACTCTGGTAAGCGTCAGGGACTGACACCAAAGCGTTGAGTGAATCCCCTGAGTAGCCCTACCCTCTACTTCTGAAACCTTGATTCAGGTCCAAGGATCATGTGTAGGTGCAAAGCACCCTGTGCCACACTGGGACTGGGGAGGCTCATTTTCAGTACATCTACTTTGTTCCTTTCTTTTTCTGTAATGTGACAACACCACCGTGGCTCAAGCTTTCAGGTGGTCCCAATCTGTTCCCAGAGGCACTTTATCTGTGACTTTCCTAGCTGGGTAGTGCCCTTGATTTTCTGATCCCCAAAACATAGCTGCTTTGTGATTCATTCAGCACCCTACTGTCTGTGAGGTGATAGTGAACTAATTTGGTGAGAAACTGATTTGAAAACTAATTTGGAAGAAACTGACAGCAACCTCAGAAGGTGTGGCTTTCACCAGAAACATCTGCCGCTTACATACTTACTATAGACCAATAACCTATAAATATAAAATGTAAATGTTATGTCCTTATTCTCCTTTGATGACAATGCCTTCATCAAAAGGAGAGCTGTTGGGGATTTCTGCCCTGATCATACCATGTGACTATATGACACCATTTTCAGGGAAGTTTCAAAGTGAGCGGAGTGAGGAGTTCTGCTCCCTTATGTCTTTGCCCAAAGAGGGAGTGGACACAGACTCAGCAGAGTCTGCAGTCTTGGTACTGCAGGGATGGCTCCTCCTCTGTCCCTGTTCATCGTGCCATTGACAATTTTCAAAATCCTTTCATTTATACTATCTCATTTGAGCCTCTCAAAACCTCCTCTCCTTCCTTTCATGTCAGCTATGACCTGTTCAGCAGATATTATAATCATAAGGAATGAAAATGGATGTTAACCTGAAAGGGAAATTAGTTTAAACCAAAATCTCTTTCCTTGTTGAAAGTCACAAGACAATTGCCCAGAAAAAAAAAAAAAAAACTTTAAAAACTGATACTGTAAAACCTTTTTTTGAGTGTTAGACAATCAAAGTGTCAGATAAAGAGGCTTATCTCTCAAGTATTAATATTAAATGCCCAATGGCAAAATAGCATTTACAGTTCTGCTTTTATTTTCCACCAAATCACCTAATAACATTTTCTAGCATTTAATTGGTAGAAATTCACCCTTGGAGTAAAAGGTGAATGCTTAGTATCCTAAAGAGTGGGGTGAGGGAATGTGTTGTAATTTAATAAACTAGGAAACCAACTACATACATTCAAATCTTAATTTGCTCCAGAAAACGGCCTAGATCCATGTTAATCTTTAAACATTAAAACAATAACCCTTTAAGATTATAAAATCAAAATTCTCTCTGCTAAAACCTTACCTTTGTCTGTCTTAACCATATTGCAGAAAATTCCAGCGACTTTACCATGACTGGATGAGTCATAAATAAAGCCCATTAGGTCAGGTACTTAGAAATTAAACACACATAATTTCAGGGACAAATATAAAAGCTGGACCAAATCAGAGCCTGCAAGCCCTTAACGTTGCTTCTTTGCCTGGCCTTGGAATTGAAATGACTATGGGGATGAAGTGTCACTGGGGCATGTTGCAAAATGGAAAAGGAACCTGGTTAACAGGATCGCATTTGGAGAAGGAAAACTTTTGGATTCTGTTTCCAGGGCACGTACATATGACCTGGTATGTGGGTATGTGCCTCCGATTTATTTCAATTAAATAATTTCTGATAACTATTTACAGCCTTATTGCCTTCAATATAATATCCTGCATGGCAAAATATGTTTTTCTTTAAAAATATTTATATGTTTTTGCATATGATTACAGAGTGTGATTTTTGAGCATTGGTTTATTCAGCATTTGTGTCAATCTAAGAAAATAGAAAATAGTATCTAAGGAGTATATGAGCTCAGTACCAGCCCTGTTATACTGAACTCAGACTCTAATCCTAATCCCTGGTGGGTTTTTTTGTTTTTTGTTTTTGAGGCGGAGTCTCACCCTGTCATCCAGGCTGGAGTGCAATGGTGCGATCTAGGCTCACTGCAACCTCCGCCTCCTGGGTTCAAATGATTCTCCTGTCTCAGCCTCCGAGTAGCTGGGATTATAGGCGCCCACCACCACGCCCGGCTAATTTTTTTTTGTATTTTAAGTAGAGACGGGGTTTCACCGTGTTGACCAGGCTGGTCTCAAACTTTTGACCTCATGATCTGCCCTCCTGGGCCTCCCAAAGTGCTGGGATTACAGGCGTGAGCCACTGCGCCCGGCCCCTGGTGGGTTGTTGTACATTCAAATTAATAATGAACTCTACTGTCTTCAATCTAGCAAGATCTAGTCAGCACCATAGGAGAAAGTGCTGCCTTGGGAGCTGCAGGCATTGTTATTTGGGGAGACATGAATTTAACTTCATCCAAGGTAAGTCAGTATCTTGAAGGTATATTTAATGTTTTTTATTAAAAGTATTTCTCTGCTTTCTTGGAGAGCTTAATGACCTCCATAGCAAACCAGCTTTAGAATAAATATTCCAAATCAGTGCCTGATACATAGAAAAGGCTAAAAAATATTGTGAACTTTTATAAAGATAGTAATCATAACACTGACATTTGATGAATATTTATGATGCGCTAAGGTTGTGCTAAGAGATTTTTTGAGTCGGATTTGCTCACTTGCTGGTCACATGAGGTAGTGACTATCATCCTCATTTACAGATGGTGAAACTGGAGAGGAAACCAACTAGGTTAATAGCTATTTAGGATAGTTAGTGGTAGAATTGGCATTAGCCACAGTTTGATGATGGACACCTTGCATTTAATGACTATAGAAAATGTGTTATATACTATTTTGAGAGGTAGAAACAGGTGGTAACTTTTTAATTCTCCACAATGAAGTTACTTTTTCTCTACAGAGAAATCAGCTGAAAATTATCAGCATTTAAAATAAGATTTATAGCGGGGCACGGTGGCTCACGCCTGTAATTCCTGCACTTTGGGAGGTGGGATCACTTCAGGCCAGGAGTTCGAGACCAGCCTGACTGACATGAAGAAAGCCAGTCTCTACTAGAAATATAAAAATTAGGCGAGTGTGATGACACATGCCTGTAATCCCAGCTGCTCGGGAGGCTGAGGCAGGAGAATCGCTTGAAGCTGGGAGGCAGAGGTTGCAGTGAGCCAAGATGACACCATTGCACTCGAGCCTGGTTCAAAGAGTGAGACTCCATCTCAAAAAAAAAAAAGAAAAAAAAGAGATTTATATGGCTCTTCAAATTTCTCTCAGCTGAGATTTTTTTTTTACTCCAGGAAAGATTCCTAGTTTTCCCCAATCCACATTAATCACAATCTCTTCCATATTTCCAGATGCAGTTTGTTTATATTTCTATAACGTAATGCATTTTACCTTGAATACTGGCACCCTTGCCACTTTTTGCTAAATTGAATTTTTTTGCAAGTCCATGATGATCTGATATTATTCTCAGAATTTCATAGTCTCAATTTGTTGCTACTGAGATAGTGTTCATGAAACTGTTTATGCCTATGCCCACATATGAGAATTAGGTAGAAACTGAGAGGATTAATTCCTGGCTTTCCAGGTGTGATATTTCCACCCCAGTCCCCTGGTGGCTCATCAGAAGAGCTTCATCAGGAAGGTGGGTGCACACAGGTGGCCTCTGTTTAGAACACGTAATAGGAACCATGTACACAAAAGTTACTTAGCCATATAGGCTTTCATGTGTTTGAATTGTATTAGAAGTACAGGACCCAGGACAGTTGATGGAAATTAACAGGAAAATCCAGAAGGCTATAATACTTGGTAGAATGGTGGCATAAGATGATTTGACAATAAATGATGGACTATGATTCAGGCTCTAACACAACCATGGAAGGCCCCACATACCTGAATGGTAGCTGAGGGCAGCAGTTCTGGTACATTCCTAATTTGGGTTTGTTCCTTTTCCTTTTATACCCATTAACTTGGGAGCTAGAAGGAAGAAAAAAAGAATGTAAATTGCAGAAAGGCAAGGTCTCATGTGCTTTTTCTGGGGGCTATTTGCAAGTTCAGTTGCTTAGCCTGATTGTAACATAGTATCCATCTCCTGCCCCTCAGACCTCTCCCCTTTCTGATTTGGGACCCTTGTTATAGTGCCCAGGGGCCTACAAGTTCAACAACTGAACCAAGCCATTATGTTTTAATCAAGACCAAAGAACTGTGCTAGAAGCTCTAATTCTATCAGTACCAGCGAGAAACACTAAAATCGATTTCTTTGTACATTTCTACCAGGGAGAAACACTAAAATTGATTTCTTCCTACATTTCTAGGCCAACTGTACAAAGGTGAAGCAGTTTGTGAGTTCTGATTTAGGGAGCTACATAGCCAATGTGACCAGAGCTGCTGAGGTATGCAGCCTTCACCTCTGCAGGAACAACGGGAGGTGCATAAGGAAGATGTGGAACGCGCCCAGTTACCTTCACTTGAACCCCGCAAGTTACCACATAGAGGCCTCTGAGGACGGGGAGTTTACTGTGAAAGGAAAAGCATCTGATACAGACCTGGCAGTGATGGCAGATACATTTTCCTGTCATTGTTATCAGGGATATGAAGGAGCTGATTGCAGAGAAATAAAGATGGCTGATGGCTGCTCTGGGGTTTCCCCTTCTCCTGGTTCACTAATGACACTTTGTCTACTGCTTTTAGCAAGTTATCGAAGCATTCAGTTGTGAGATAATTGAGTTTAAAGGGAATTGTGTGGCCTTTAGCCTAGTCATTTAAAGAAGGATGTAACTTATAACATTTTTTTCTCTTATGAATTCTATTGAGAGATATTATAAGTAGACATTATGTATGTCACTTAACATAAACAGAAACATTATTTTATTTGCCTCCAATCTGGCTAGGAAACCAGATCTGGAGTAAAGTCAATGTACACTTCCTCCTTATTGGAATATTTAAGTTGCATTTAAACTAAAACTAGTATAATTTAGTCTTTTCATGAATGTACATACATAAAATTATACATAAAAATATTAAATTATTCATTTCAAAGACTGTTTTTTCAAGTTGGCAGTTTATTTAAGGACACATTACTAAGTAATCATCTGATTTAACAGAAGGGGTCACCTCGTCAACTGGTCCACTGAAGAGGACTAAATCCAGTTTCTATTCTAGCCTCGGGTTCACACTAGGTTTCTGTTTCCCACTTGGACTCATTAAATGCAGAACCATTCCTGGCATAGCTTCTCATGAGGGGCCAGAGACTGAGGTAAGGGGGAGCCATTACCAACTTGCAAAGCACCAATTCTAAGATGGCACTTTGGGTCCTTCCTTCATAGACCCTGGCAGTCTGAACACTGTCAAGGCTTTGGGATAATATTCATGCTTACCTACCCTGACACTGCTGTAGATCTGGAAGCTGGAGCCATATTAGTAAAGATGCAGTTGGTGACTTTTGCAAGCAAAAATCATTATGTAGAAAACATGACATTTAAGGGGTCCAGAAGTGCTATGGAAAAGGAGGCCTATGAGAAATGTTAGATATTTTTGCTTTCCCCTTCCCATGTATGACTTTTTATAGTGAATTTAGAGTCATTTTGAATCAATTTGAATCATGGTTTCACTACGTATCTGGTTGTGTGACCTTGGGAAAGTTACCTACAGTCCCCATTTTGTTATCTGAAATTTAGTAATATAACTCCTACTTCAATTAA
Organism: Pan paniscus; assembly: GCF_029289425.2. Taxonomy (NCBI): domain Eukaryota; kingdom Metazoa; phylum Chordata; class Mammalia; order Primates; family Hominidae; genus Pan; species Pan paniscus. The sequence continues at coordinate 160,731,823 of NC_073255.2, forward strand.
TTATTCTGAGGAGTAAATGGAATAACATAGCCCTTGCATACTTGGACTCCGCTGTTGATCCTCAACTGACTTTTTTTTTTTTTTTTGTAGTGATGGGGTCTTGTTTTGTTATCCAGCCCGGTCTCGGACTTCCAGCCTCAAGTGATCCTCTTGCCTTAGCCTCCCAAAGTTCTGGGATTATAGGTGTGAACCACGGCACCCAGCCTCAACCAACTGTTGATTACCAAAGTAATGGGAAAGTGCAGGATAAAACAGGGTCTTGGGCAATTTCTACTTCTTGATGCTATATTCTGTTTAAAATCACTTATACGCATTGTGTTTTTCTCTTAAGAGTCATGTTTAATTGATAGGACTTCCTTCTTCTGGAGACAATCTACTTGAAAGGTAAACTCAAAGTAAGTATGATGCTGTTGTAGAAGAAATTATAGTTGATTCAACCTCCTTCTTCACCTCTGTTTTTCTGTGAAACATTTGAAATCCAGGTGTATTCTTTTCAACTCCGAGTCTCTGCTTGTTGGAGGTTATTGACATTGTTAAGGTCTAATTTCTAAATGTAAAAAACATAACAAAATGCTGTGAATGGTAGGTAGTATTGCATTGATTAGCTTTTTAAAAAATTAAACTTATTTCTATATCAAAGATGATACAATAAAATTATAGAAAATTTGTGAAAATAGAAAAAATGATAAAGGAAATCACCAATAATCACTATAACATAAATGGGTAACTTTTGGTATATTACTTTCTAATATTTCTTCTAAAGACCTTTTAATATGTTTGTAATAGTAATATATGCATATGCATTTTCACTTACCCATCCATTATAAGTAGTATCCGTGTTATTTCATAAACTTTATAGCTATTACTTAAAATCATTTTTAAGGCCACATAATGGTCTATCAACTAGATGTAACACAATTTAATTAACAATTTTATGTATGCTGTGATTTTTTTTAAATGCCAAGCTTTTACTATTTAGTCACTTCATCAGAGAAAACTTTCCAGATCATCCTTCTAATTCATTCATTCACTCATTCATCAGTTTGTTTGTTAATCAATTTATTGAGCATTACACGTTAGGTACTGCCTAAGCTTTGGAATACATCCTTGAACAAAACAGACAGAGTCCTGGCATCTTGGAATTTATGTTATAGCTCAGAGAAACATATTAAACACACAAATAAGCAATTTATATCATATGTTAGAAGGGGATAAGATTTATAGGAAAAAATAGAGAGAGCAGAGTGGGGGAGGGAGGGATATTCTGTGTTTAGGCCTCATCAAGCAGGTGCCCATTTGAACGAAAACTTGAAAAAGGAGAGAGAGTTAGCCATGAGAATACTTGGGGGAAGGGTATTCCAGGCGCACAAATCAGCTGTTGCAAATTTGGTAGTGGGCCTGGTGTATTCCATTTTCTGTCGTTCCTTACTAGAATGTAAACTAGGAAAATGAGGACTTCACTTTGTTCACTGCTAGAACACTACTTGCTACAGTGTCTGACACTTAGTAGGTCTTCAACAAGTATCGTTAAATGAAGGAATTAATGAGTGATTCAGAAACCTGAATCAGTAGAACCTATAAATATGTTGTAATTTTTTTTAACTCTGCACATCAGTAGTGAGTTATTACAAAGTTCTTCTCAAGCATTACTGTTCTATTTTTATCCTAAAAGATTAGCTTGTGAAATCACATATCCTCATTCCCCTGTGAAGAATTGAGACCTGGAGAGAATAAATCTCTTGACAAATTCAAATGGCGAGTTTGTAAAAGAGCCCAGTCTGTAATCCCAGTTGCTGAGCTTTCTTTCTGTCATAACTTTGTCTTCCTCTTCTTGTAAATGAATCCAAATATACTTGTTTTAATTTTGAGCATAAATTTAATGCATTTTAACATTTTTCTTAATTTGGGCTGCTACTACTGGTTATGTTCAATCATTTCTCACATTTTGCAGCTGTAGATTACCTGTGTATTTAATTTGGCTCACTGCTCCTGGATAGGAAATCTACCTCCTACTCCGCTTGATGACCTCAACTTCTTAGGATCGTGGTAATTTTCCTTTACAGAAACAGCAAGATACCAGTCACTCTAATCTGTGGTGCTCTCCCTTATAAAAGGGAGATAATAATAATAATAATTTTTGTTCTTTTATACAGATTTAATGATATAAACTAGGTAACATAGCACAAAAGCTGGCATATAAAACATTCTAGGAAATGTTAGCTGTTATTATGAAGTACTTTCAACACTGGTTCTCATAAAAGCTGTGATAGGTAATATTATCTCTATTTTGAAGTACAAGAAATTATGTATAACTCAGAATAGTGAAATGACTTACTTAATATCACACAGAAGTTCCCAGGCTTTAAACCTTTACTTTTGAAACTTCAACTAATTTTCTTTCCATCAGATCTCAGCAGAAACTATAGAAGACTTATTTGTACTTTTTAAAAACCAATTTACAAAGATATATAATTCACAAGTATAGTGATTCTGGTATCAGGCAGTCAGTGCTTTCTTTGACCCCTTGGAAGAAAAACTGTTAAATTAACTGGTCTACTAGCAATGTACCCATCTAACATACTCTAAGTATCTAAATTTTATTTATTCATAAAGCAACCAGGACTCCTTAGGAAAATGTCTGATTCCAGGCCTATCTAAGACAGGAATTGCTCAAGATGAGTCTGGAATCTCTTGTTATAACATAAAGCAAGGAAGCTATCAAGGATTACTAGAATTGTATCAAAAGCACCCTTGAGTCAACTTAAAGAGCCTCCCACTGTCAAACATGTGAAATTTGAAAATCACTGAAGAAATACTAACTGCAATGGGTTGAAATACATCAGATATATTTAAATCCATGAAGTCAAAGTGATACTAAAACAAAACCAAAAATCTTTCATTGGCCACTTTTGAACAATATTAAGGAATCAACTCATTACTCTGAAAACTGATAATCAATCATTTATTCTGCATTTCCTACATAATCTGTACTTGAGGGTAACCAAATAGTGAAGGAGAGTAATTTCTTTTTATTCGAGCCAATAAACGGGGAAAGTATGATGTAATTAGAATAGAACAATTTTGTAACTACTAATTAATGGATAGAGGCATTGACCCTCAATAGCTGCTAAAATCACAAAAAAGAGTCAACCAGACAATTATATACCACCTAGTTGAAGTATGAAACATCAACTAAGAATATCCTTCCAGAAATCAAGCTGAAATTTGATCAGGCCTTTAAAATATAGCTACTTCCAATGTTTTCAGCATGGTTTGGGAAAAAAAATCTATCTACTAACTCAAGAAACATAATAAGGGAAAATGCTAAACAAGAAGTTAGAGATGACATCATCAAAATTTAGATCCTAGGGAATTCTACAGGACAAATAACTTGAATTTATCAACAAATAAGAAAAAAAATGGAGAAGGAATCCATATGTATATCAACATGGAGCTTGCTAAATTATAGTACATCTGCATATTGGGGAAGTATACAATTTTACAAAGAAATGAGGAATAACATCTCTATGCTAATCTCAAAAGATATCTAAAAGTTATTTTGTTTAGACTTTATTTTGACTGCCATCTAATCATATTGAGAAAAACTCATGATCTCAGATATTAGAAATATATTTTTGGTCACATTCTAGAAAGACTTCCTGGAGACAGCTAAACTAAAGTTTCTTAAGCATGTACTGGGCCTGAAATTCTAAGGGTCTTAAGAATGTACTGGGTTTGAAATTCTATTACAGATAAAAAGCCATAAATGATTCAAGGAAATGATAATTTCATCAAGAAAAGGAAACCAGGAGAAGCCATTTGAAGCCACACACAACAAATATAAAATCATATATGGTGCTGTCATTGTTTTTGAGATTTTGCTTATTCTAAACCTTGAACAGCAGGTCTGTTACAATATTATAATTATAAACTTATATGATAAAGATTTAATAATTGGAAAAATTAATTTTGTGCCAAAATGAATGTTAGTATTATGGTTTTCATTCCTACCAGAGAACTAAGTACATACAGACACTCTTACTTTTGTATTTAATGCTGATCTTAAGAACTTGGAAAAATCTGAATGTTACTGAAAATTCATATATGAACTGGACACTTTGTTCCCTCCTAAGGGCCCAGGAGCTATCAATTTTTTATTTCTAGTATCACTTCAATTGTACAAACTTAAAATGGGAGACTTTGTTCTCTGTTTCTGGAAAATGAAAGTTCTTGGGTTATCACTGGGACTACTTATTGCATTCGGCATTCTCTTCCACTAAGATACCTAGCATAGTGGTTAATTGTATGTGTCAACTTGACTGAGCCATAGACTGTGTTTATTCTGAGCATGTCTGTGAGGGTGTTTTGGAATGAGGTTAACATTTACACCAGAAGACTGAGTAAAGCAGATTGTCCTCCCCAGTGTGGTGGGCCTCATCCAATCTGTTGAAGGCCTGAACAAAGGCAGTGTAAGGGAGACTTAAGCTCTGTGTTTGAGCTGAGACATTGGTCTTTTCCTGTCTTCAGACTCAGACACAGACTGAAATTATGCCATCAGCCCACCTAATCCTCAGTCCTGTATCATTGAGTCTCCTGAACCTCCAGCTTTCCAACTACAGATCTTGGAACTTCTCAGCCTCCATAACCGTGAACCCATTTATTAGAGTAAATCTCTCTCTCTCTTTCTCTTTGATAAACACACACACACACACACACACACACATTATTGGTTCTGTTTCTCGGGAGAATGCAGACTAATACACCAAGAAAAGTAATTTTCTGCTGTCAAATTTGTTGCTATCCACAAAAGACAACAAGTGTTGCCAAGAATGTGGAGAAATTGGGGCCCTTGCTTATTGTTGGTGAGAATGAAAAATGAGGCAGCCACTAGGGTAAACAGTATGGAAGTTCCTAAAAAAATTAAAAATAAAACTACTATATGATCTAGCAATCCCTCTTCTGAGTATTTACCTAAAAGAATTGAAATCAGGATCTCAAAGAGATATAAGCCTCCCTGTGTTAACTGAAGTACTATTTACAATAGGCAATATGTAGAGATAACCTAAAACTGTATCAACTTCTCATTACTCAGAATATGTACTTTCCAAAATGATTTATAAATATGACATTCATTATTGAAATATGTGCAGGAGTTAGAAAAACTGGATAATTGAGTTGAGCACATTATCAAGCATTTACTTTGTTTCTTGATGTAAGAGATAGTTCTGATAGTTCTGATCAACAATATGTGTGTTTTTTTTCAAGATATAAAACTTTGTCTAATGGCACCACATCAGCAGAGACTTTCTGCTTCTATTTTTTCCTAATGTTATGATTGTTAACTAGCATTTACCATCTAATAAGCTATTAATGTATCACTGATTCGCACAGAAAAACCAGACTCATTTATTACTAAAACGATTGTAATCAGTATACCAAAATAACTGACTTCATTGCTTTCTATATTCAAGATCAAAGTGTTGTCTTATTTTTGAGTTTTCTTTGTGGAACCAAAATGCTAATTTATTCCTTATAAAGGCTTCAGTGTCAAAGGAGATTGCGTGTTTGAATGAAAATAGACGTATACTTCCTCTTAAGGAACTAAATAATGAAAAAGTTGAATAAGACCACTCTAGAGAAATTAATACTATAAATTTTGCTATACCCTCATAGGCCAAAGTCCTCAAAAATAGTTAATCTGTCAGAAAGATATAACAATTGTAAGCATATGTACACCTAATATCAGATAACCAGAATATATGAAGCAATACTGACAGAAATGAAGGGAGATATATACAATTCAACAATCAAACAATCATAGTTGGAGAATTAAATAATGAATAGAATGGCTAGGCAGAAGATAACTAGAAAACAAAATACTTCAACATTATAAACAAACTTGATGTAACAGCCATCTGTAGAAAATTCCACCCAAATAAAAAAAGAATATGCGTTCTTCTCAAGTACACATAGAACATTCTCGAAAACAAACCGAATACTAGAACATAAAACAAATCTCAATAAATGTAAAAGTATAGAAGTAATCTAAAGTATGTTCTCCAGTCACAATGGAATGATGTTAGAAATAAGTAGCATAAATTAATTTGGGAAACTCACAAATATGTGAAAATTGAACAACACACTCCTAAATAATCAGTGGGTTAAAGACATATCCCAAGAGAAATTGGAAAATACTTCAAGACAAATAAAAATCAAGACACAACATATGAAAACTTGTGCAATGCTGCTTAAGTAGTGCTGAGAGGAAAATTTGTAACTATAAATATCCATATTTTATAAACAAGATCTCAAATGAATAACCTAACCTTCCACTATAAGACAATGGAAAAAGGAGAGTAAGCAAAACTTAAAGCAAGTATTAATAAAAGGAAAAAAAAATAAAGATCAGAGTGGAACTTAATGAAATAGAGAATAAAAAACCAATAGAGAAAATCAAGGAAAACAAAAGCTAGTTCTTTGAAAAGCTAAAACAGAGAAACCTTTAACCAGATTGACATGGGAAAAAGAAGACTCAAATTATAAGAATTAGAAATGAAAGAAGGGCCAGCACAGTGGCTTATGCCTGTAATTCCAGAATTTTGGAAGGCTGAGGTGTGAGGATCACTTGAGCTCAGGAGTTCAAGATGAACCTGGGTAACATAGGGAGATCCCGTCTCTACAAAAAATAAAAAAATTAACCAGGCATGGTATGCACATCTGTGGTCTCAGCTACTTAGGAGGTAGAGGTGGGAGGATTGATTGCTTGAGCCTGGGAGGTTAGGCTGCAGTGAACCATGATCACACCACTGCACTCCAGTCTGGGTGAAAGAGTGAGACCCTGTTTCAGAAAAAAAAAAAGAAAGAAAAGAAAAAGAAAATAAATGAAAGAGAAGATATTACCACTTCTCTTACAGAAAAATAAAGAATTATAAAGGAATATTATGAATATTTGTATGCCAATAAGTTAGATAACTTAGACGAAATGGACAAATACCTAGAAAGACACAAGCTATTATTATAAAACTCACTTAATAAGACAATCTCCATAGACATGGAATAAGTAAGAGATTGAATATGTAAAAGCAAAATAAAGCAAAACAAACAAGCAAAACTATACACAAAGAAAAGCTCATGCCCAGATGGTTTCACTGGTGAATTCTATCAAACATTTAAAGAAAAATTAATACCATTTAAAAAGAAAATCTTTCAAAATATATGAGGGAGGACCACTTTTCAACTTACTCTGTAAAACTAGTATCACACTAATACAAAAACCAGACACAAGCATTACAAAAAATTATAGACCAATATATTTTATGAATATAAATGGAATACTCCTCAACAAAATACTAGCCAACTACATCTAGCAACATTTAAAAAGAATTACACGACATGATCAAGTAGAGTTTATCACAGGAATGCAAGTGGTTTGTCAGTTAAAAATCAATTGTCAATATAGTACACCATATCAATAGAACAAAGAACAAAAACGATATGATAGTTTCAACAGATGCAGAAAAGACATTTAACAAAATCCAACTCCCTTTCCTGATAAGAACACTCAAAAAAAAAAAAAAAAAAAAAAAGGATAGAACTCCCTCAATCTGATAAAAGGCACCAACAAAAACCCATAGCTAGCATCATATTTAGTGGTGAAAGACTGGTTGCTATCCCACTAAGAGAAGGAAAAAAACCCACCAAGATATAAGGGGCTTTTGCCCCTTGTATTTAACATGATACTGGAAGTTCTAACCAGGTCAATTGGGCAAGAAAAATAAGTAAAAGTCATTCAGATTGAAAAGGAAGAAGTAAAACGATCTCTATTTGCAGATGACATGATTTTATATACAGAAAACCCTAAGGAATTTAGAAGCTATTAGAATTAATAAACAATTATAGCAGGGTTGCAGGATAAAGGTCAATATGTAAAGATAAATTGTGAGGCATCTGAAATAATTTTAAAAAGTCAATTTTATTTATAATAGCATCAAAATAATAAAATATTTAGAAATAAATTTAACAAAATGTCAAAATTATATTGTGAAAACTACAAAATGTTGAAAAAATTAAAGAAGATAAATAAATGGAAAAACATCTGTTCATGGATCTAAAAGTTTAGTATTGCTAAGATCACAATACTTTTCAAATTGACCGAGAGATTCAACAGAATCCCTATTCAGAATCATCCCTGGATTATCTGTAGAAATTGACAAACTGATTCTAAGATTCAGATGGAATTTCAAGGAATACAGAACAGCTGAAACAATCTTGTCAAAAAAGAATAAAGTTTGAGGTCTCAAACTTCTGAATTTCAAAACTTGCTACCAAGAAACTTCAATCAAGTGAGTGAAGCCTAAGGATAAATATATGAATCAATGGAATAGAATTATGAAGGTTCTATGGAGAGTTCAGAAGTAAACCCGTGTGTCTATGGTTAACTGATTTTGGTTGAGTATCAAGACCATTAGGTGAAGAAAAGGATAGTCTTTTCTAGAAATGATCTTGGAAGAACTGGATAGCCACATGCAGAAGAAGGAATTTGAACTCCTACCTCACACCACATGTAAAAATTTACTCAAAACAGATCAAAGACCTAAAAGTAAGAGCAAAAATTATAAAACTCTTAGAATAAAACATTGGGATAAATCTCCATGACCTTGTATCTGGCAATGGATTCATAAACATGACACCAAAACCATGAAGAACAACAACTACAAATAGATAAATTGAACTTCATCGATTAAAAACATTTGTGCTTCAAAGGACAGTATGAAGAAAGTGAAGACAACCCACAGAATGGGAGAAAATTTTTGCAAATCTTAAATCTAGCAAGAGAGTTGTGTTTAGAATATAAAGGATACTTAAATCTCAATAATCAAAACAAATAACCCAATTAAAAAATGGGCCAAGGAGTTGAATCAACATTTTTTCCAAAGAAAATAAACAAATTACCAATAAATACATAAAAAATGCTAAATATCATTAGTTCTTAGGGAATTAAAAAGAAAGACTTTAGTTAACAATAACCTATTGTATATTTCAAAGTAGCTAGAAGGAAGAATTTGAATGTTTCCAGCATAAAGAAAAGATAAATGTTTAAAATGATGGATATCCCAATTACCTTCATTTGATTTTTACACATTATATGTAGAAAATATCACATGTACTCTAAAAATATGTACCTCTATTTTGTGTCAATTTAAAAAACCTTCTATTATACAATGACACACCATTTCATATCCACTAGATTGGCTATAATTTGAAAGTCAAATAAAAAGTGTCGACAAAGATATGGAGAAATGAGACTCTTCATACACTGCTAGTTGAATGTAAAATGGCACAGCTGCTTTGTTGAACTTCCTGGTAGTTCCTTTAATAGTTAAACAGAGTTGCCATATAAGCTAGTGATAGATGCAAGAGGCAGTTAAAGGAACCTACACAGGGTCTTACCTGGGCATGCCCACAACAGACTGGGGGCCCACATGCACCCTGAAAAAATGGGGTGGAGCCACCAAGGATTTTCACCTTATGCAGCGGGAGAAGCCTAGCCTCTTCACCTTGTGTGTGGTGGCCTGGTATTCACTCTATGAGTTGGGAGCCTGTTGGCAGGACCCCTTCTTTCTTTGCTGTGGGCTTTCTTTTTGCTTAATATATCTGCCCTCCTCATCCTTCAATGTGTCTGTGTGTCTAATTTTCCCTGGTCGTGAGTCAAGAGCCTGGATTTTAGCTGAACTAAGGAGCAAAAAATCCTGCATCACTAGCATTTCCACCCTTAGGTATATACCCAAGGTAAATGAAAATACATGTCCATACAGAAACTTGTACATAAACGTTTATAGTAGTAGTATTCATAATAATGAAAAGGTGAGAACAACCCAAATGCTCATCAACTGATGAATGGATAAAATGTAATATCTTTATACAATGGAATATTGTTTGCCACAAAAAGGAATGACACATAAATACATGCTACCATTGGGGTGCAGAAAACAGTTCCTCAAAATATGGTGCTTGGGCATATTGAATGCTTTTGCAAGTTAAAAGGCCTCAGAAATAAGCCTCAGAATTAAGATCCTTCTAACATTGTCTTGTTCCTCCCCCAACCCCAAGTACAGAGAAGAATTTTTGACTGGAACTTCCTTATCTGACCAAGAAAGCTTATTACCAAAAGAAACACAATTACCTTCTATCCTCTCCCTGAAATCTCATTATCTATTGCAGAAAAGAAGACTGAGGAATGCAACCACAACTGAATGGACTTTTTCACAAGATAATTTCTGCCTCTTGGACCCATTCAAATTCCAAAGAGAATCATTTAGAAATTAATTTGTCTCCCTAGTTCATTCATTCTCCCTAATTATCATGTACTACCACTCAAAAGAATTGTCTACATTTCCCACTTCCTTTCTCCCCTATGAAAAGGGTAAATAAACTTTTGTACCCCATTTGGGGGTTAGACATGTTAATAAAATGTGTATGCCTTTTCTCCTCCTGCCTTTTGTCAGGTAATTTTCGGTAAACTTTCAGAGGGCAAAGGGGAAGTTTGCCTTTCATCCTTACAGTCTGGTACTGTACATGGAGTAACAAATCACTCTGTTCATTCTGAAGGCTATGAATGGGATCTTGGGACAGTTGACAAAAAGCCAGAAAAGAAAGGTAAGAATTTGTTTTTGTTTTTTTTTTTTTAACCAAGTAAGTTCTCCCAGATAGCTGCCTGTGGTGCCAGATCAAATAAAGGTAGTAAGAGTATTTGTCTTTTTCCCTCCCCAAATTGGGTTAACAGGTGGGGTTTGGGGAAGGGAGTATGAGAACTAGCTCACTTATGAAATAAGTTAATTGTCTATATTTAAAAGAAAACTTTTTAGAGAATTCTGTCTTAAACTCTTATCCTATTGGTATCTATGAAAAGATACAAAAAGAATATGGCCTAAAAAATTCCCTTGGCAAGGTTAATAAAAAAGAGAAACAAAGCAGAAATCGGATTTAAAACAAAGTTAAAATATTTTGTACACTCAAACTGCCTTCCTTGAATTCCCTGAAAAGTTTTCAATGAAGGACATTCCATTTTGTAATCTTGTAGTTAAAATGCCATGTTTTTACCACAGTGTCCTGGGTTTGATTGCCAGTCAGGGAATCTGTCGCTTGGAAACGTAAATCCTTTAACTTGGGAGAAGAAACGTTTATTTAAAAATTGATTTGATGTTTGTGTTACTCTTGACTTTTGGGGTACCCATTTGTTATTAATCCTTTTCCCTTTCGTTAATAGTTTTTGATTTCCTGTCTTCTGTCTCTATGAGGCACATAAGGCTTTCAGGCCTTTTTATGTAGATCAGATGAAAAGCTGGGACCCTAGAGAATATGGCTGGACAAAAATGTGGCTTGTACCCACTTTGTGACTAGCAAAACATTTCTTTATTTGAGCTGTCTTTGGAGGTGGTTCTGGATCTTTTGAGAATGGCATTGCACCTCCTTGGACACACCTCACATATCCTTGGTTGTTTAGTTATCTTTGGGGTAGTTCTGCATCTTGTGAGGATCATTTTGCACCTCTTTGGAGATACCTTGTGGTTACTTGGTTAAGTCAAAACTTTGGTTAAGACTTACTGGTTTTGATGAGTCACTTGGAAAGTTATCTATGGTTTAAAAGAAAAAGGTTCAAAAGCTAGTAATATTGGCTGTTTTTCCTGGCTAAAATCTGGTAAGATATTTGAAAAGATGTTTTTAAGAGCTGTGTGGTCAAAGTCAGCTTAATTAAAAGCTGATATTTGGCCGGGCGTGGTGGCTCACATCTGTAATCCCAGCACTTGGGAGGCCGAAGCGGGCGGATCCCCTGAGGTCAGGAGTTCGAGATAAGCCTGGACAACATGGTGAAACCCCGTCTCTACTAAAAATATAAAAAAATTAGCTGGCATGATAGCGCATGCCTGTAATCCCAGCTACTCAGGAGGCTGAGGTAGGGGAACTGCTTGAACCCGGGAGGTGGAGGTTGCAGTGAGCCGGGACCGCACCATTGCACTCCAGCCTGGGCAACAAGAATGAAACTCCGCCTCAGAAAAAACAAACAAACAAAAGCTGATATTCAGGAGATAGCCAGCTAGCTAGATATGCCGTTCTACTCTTTCTCTTTTGGATTATGTTTCTCTCCTGGGAACTTTTTTTTTTTCAGTCAACTAAACCCCTTTTCAATTATGTTTGATCCTTGTTTATCTCTTTTCTTATTGATGTAATTTTTACTGAGAAAAAATGTAAAGTTTCATTGGCCTTCTGGAAAGCTTAACATCGTCTCAAATTGGGTCCTCTAAGACTTGTTCTCTCATTTATTTCTACTCCTTCTTTTTTTTTGCTACCATTTATATTACATAAATCTATGTTACATTTAGTGACCCTGAGATCCTTGAGGAACACAGTAAAAGCCACCACATATCCCCTTTTCAGGGTCTTTTATCTTCCTCATGGAGTTCCAAGCATTATAGGCAGGTCTCTCTCAGGTCTAAAAGCTGTGCTGTCTCTCACATTGAGCATCTCTTTGGTTTTTGAGCGTAGCAGGGGCTAATATGTATTGTAAGAGCACTTGAATTTTGGGTATGTGATGGCTGGCAAGTCCCTGGCAAAGCTGCAGTTTTGAAGGTGGGCTGATAGTGGTTGCAGTGAGTGGTTATTACTGTAGATGGCTACTCATTTCTTTGTGCATTTAGATGAGAAAAGTGAGGTTTGTACACTTGAAGACTGTAGAAACACTTGCCATCAAGCTATAAGACTCCCATGAGGGATGAGCTGATTAGAGTGTGTTGATTGGCATGAAGTTGTCCTTGCAGTGAGGTGCACTGTGGAAGCATTACACAGTCCAGTCCTGTGGTGTTTTCTCTTTGTGGGGACCCAGGATTCAGTGTAAACGTGAGATTCTTGATTTCTGGAGATCTGGATGTTCTGCCTTCCAGCTGCTCCTGCTTTTCACGTATGTAAGTGTTAGGCCCTAAAAACTGCAAATGCTTTGTTGGCCTTACTTGTTAATGCACTTCTTGAGCTCAGTGATTCAGTTAATAAATGGAAGCTAAACTTAAAATCCACCTATATAACTAGATTGGTCTCCAAAATATGACTTTCCTGCCACTCAGCTGGTTATTTGGAAAAGGTTTCTAAACTTTCTCTAGGTTAATCTATGTTTCTTTGAAAAATCCTGTAGTAAATTCCTATGATTTTGTTACCTTGATATCCACTTTTAATCGTCTCTAACACAGCCAAATTCTCTCTTAAAAACAACTTAAATTCTCTCTGTGTGCTTTGAGATATAAATTTACCACTCTTTTTTCTCCAGTACTAGGTAAGGATTTCATTCCTGTAGGACAGATCAACTTTAACTGGTTCCATTTATAAAGGTACAGTTTAAATCCATTGTCCTTTTAACCTACTCTGTTTTACTTGTTTCATGGATAAAAAATTAAAATTAAAGCTCTAGCATTTCTACATTTGTCTGTCTTTATTTCTATGTATACATGTTTACATGTCTATCTTTATATATTTGTCTTTGTATGGTACCAAATTGATAGACATAAATCAGTACTCATAAATTAAGTAAATAAGCCCAAATGCTTTGCAAGTTCATGTAACTTTAGTAATCTTTCATATATAAAGCTAGTTTTTAAATTATTTAGATTAAAATGTTTATAAAAATTTAGACACTTTTGCCTGAGCCTACTGGTCAGACTAATTTATTCTGTCTCTGCTAGATTGTTAACATCATAAAACTATTGTTTATGAGATATTTTTGATAGTTGCTTAATTTGTCTATAAGCTTATGTCTTTGGTTTTAAGTCTTTAGGTTCTGGGGTATAGACAGGAGACCGCAGTTAGACCTGGAAATATATGTGTGTCTACAGTGCCTGGGTCATTAGCTGCAGCGCATGGCCAACTCTAATATGGCCCCGTATTTCCTGGTCCAGCTGTGTCTTCTGACCACTTTCAGAGGGATTGGATCCTACAGGCATTGTCTTTAGAGCTCTGTCCTCTGTCCTAAGTTCTGCACTTGATACTTAAAAATTAAAATTACTGGCCAGGCGCAGTTGTTCACGCCTGTAATCCCAGCACTTTGGGAGGCCAAGGCAGATGCATCATCTGAGGTTGGAAGTTTGAGACCAGCCTGACCAACATGCAGAAACCCTGACTCTACTAGAAATACAAAATAGCTGGGTGTGGTGGCACATGGCTGCAATCCCAGCTGCTCAGAAGGCTGAGGCAGGAAAATTGTTTGAACCAAGGAGGCAGAGGTTGCAGTGAGCTGAGATCGCACCATTGCACTCCAGCCTGGGCAACAAGAGCAAAACTTTGTCTCAAAAAATAAATAAATAAATAAATAATTAAAATTACTTACTTCTTTGGTTTTTCAATAAAAATTAGCCTTACTGAGAGTTAACATTGAAGTTAATGTATGTAATTAAAATTACTAGATATAGAGATAACAATTCTGTATATGAAATATACAAAAATGTAAGATGTTTTTGATAAGTTATAAAAAGATATAAAAATGTGATTTTTCTTTAAAAAGTAATTTTCTTTCATTTAGAGGTTGTTTAAAGGTTGTTTTAAATCAAAGAAATAAAAAGTGATAGATAAAACTGAATATATTTAAACTGATAAAAGAAAAAGAATTAAAATTTGTAAAAGATTATAAAAGGTGTATAAAGTCATGTATGTTCAAAGATGATTCAGATGGGATACATTTGTTTATAAGGTTTTGTTAAAAATTAGCTTTAGTATTAATAATGTACTAGTGAAAAGGTAAAATTTGGCTTTCTCTTTTAAATAAGATTGTCATGTAATAGTAATAAAAATAGTAAAATACTTTTGGAAGCCTTTTGATTATAAAGACAAAAACAGCAATAAGTGGGGAGAGTTTGCTTCATGTTGTCTTTATTCTTTTGATTGGTTGGTTGGAAAACTGAGTCTCCTGATATGGTTTGGCTTTGTCCCCACCCAAATCTCATCTTGACTTGTAGTTCCCATAATCTCCACATGTCGTGGGAGGGACCCGGTGGTAAGTAATTGAATCATGAGGTGGGTTACCCCCATGCTATTCTAGTGATAGCAAGTGAGTTCTCTTGACAGCTGATGGTTTTATAAGGGTTTTTTCTCTCCTTTGTTCAGCACTTCTCCTTCCTGCAGCCATGTGAAAAAGGACGTTTGCTTCCCTTTCCACCATGATTGTAAGTTTCCAGAAGCCTCCCCAGCCATGCTGAACTGTGAGTCAATTAAACCTTTTTCCTTTATAAATTAGCCAGTAATGAGTTATATAAATTGTAAAGTATGTAAATTATACTTGACTAATTAATAAATTAGCCAAATTAGCTAATATGTCTTTATTAGTGGCATGAGAATGGACTAATATACCTCCCTATCAATGAGTAAAGTTTTTTTGTTTGTTTTACTTTGTCTTTTTGTTTTTTGAAAATGTTTAATTATCACTTTAGCTAAATAAATGACTTATTTTACAGTGACCTGCAATCCTATTTTTCATCAAGTTTATTAAACTTTTTATATTTGACAAGCTTCTCAAACTCATATTTCATATTCTAAATTAAGTCTTTTTGACCTTGAGCCAACTTTTGAACATTTCAAAAAGAGACCCCATGATATGGTTTGGCTCTGTGTCTCCACCTAAATCTCACCTTGAATTGTAATCCCCATAATCCCCATGTTTCAAGGTCAAGACAGGGGGGAGGTAATTGGATCATGGGGGCAGCTTCCTGAATGCTGTTGTTGTCAGAATGAGTGAGTCTCATGAGATCTGATGGTTTTATAAGGATCTGGCATTTCCCCTGCTTGCACTCACTCCATCCTGCCACACTGTGAAGAAGGTGCCTGCTTCTCCTTTCCCTTCTGCCATGATTATAAATTTCCTGAGGCCTGCCCAGCAATGTGGAACTGTAAGTAAATTAAACCTCTTTCCTTTATAAATTACCCAGTCTCTAGTATTTCTTTGTAGCAGTGTGAATGGAGTAATATACCCTGGAAGTCCAAGAGAGACATATTAGGTTTACTTGTTGCATATGAGAGACATTGTCAAATAAGGAAAGATGTTTAACCTTTTCTTGAGTGGATGTTATTAATATGTGCTCTAAATTATAAGATATCTAAAAAGTCTGATATGTCTTGGTATGTATTATCAGTCATAATTATGATTACTATGTTAAATTACTGTAGATCACAGAAAAAGTAACCAAATTTATTTGCCAATTGTATCTTTAACCATGGCTATACTAGGTCTTTTGTAATCCACAAGAAATTACTATCTTACTTTGATTCTTCTAAGAAAAGTGGTTGGGGGGAGGAGCCAAGATGGCCAAATAGGAACAGCTCCGGTCTACAGCGCCCAGCATGAGGGACGCAGAAGACGGGTGATTTCTGCATTTCCATCTGAGGTACCCGGTTCATCTCACTAGGGAGTGCCAGAGAGTGGGCGCAGGTCAGTGGGTGCAGCGCACCGTGTGTGAGCCGAAGCAGGGTGAGGCATTACCTCACTCGGGAAGTGCAAAGGGTCAGGGAGTTCCCTTTCCTAGTCAAAGAAAGGGGTGACAGACGGCACCTGGAAAATCGGGTCACTCCCACCCGAATACTGCGCTTTTCTGACAGACTTAAAAAACGGTGCACCAGGAGATTATAACCTGCACCTGGCTCGGAGGGTCCTACGCCCACGGAATCTCGCTGATAGCTAGCACAGCAGTCTAAGATCAAACTGCAAGGCGGCAGCGAGGCTGGGGGAGGGGCACCCGCCATTGCCCAGCCTTGCTTAGGTAAACAAAGCAGCCTGGAAGCTCAAACTGGGTGGAGCCCACCACAGCTCAAGGAGGCCTGCCTGCCTTTGTAGGCTCCACCTCTGGGGGCAGGGCACAGACAAACAAAAAGACAGCAGTAACCTCTGCAGACTTAAATGTCCCTGTCTGACAGCCTTGAAGAGAGCAGTGGTTCTCCCAGCACTCAGCTGGAGATCTGAGAATGGGCAGACTGCCTCCTCAAGTGGGTCCCTGACCCCTGACCCCTAAGCAGCCTAACTGGGAGGCACCCCCCAGTAGGGGCAGACAGATACCTCACACAGCCGGGTACTCCTCTGAGACAAAACTTCCAGAGGAACAATCGGACAGCAGCATTCGCGGTTCACGAAAAAACCACTGTTCTGCAGACACCGCTGCTGATACCCAGGCAAACAGGGTCTGGAGTGGACCTCTAGCAAACTCCAACAGAACTGCAGCTGAGGTCCCGTCTGTTAAAAGGAAAACTAACAAACAGAAAGGACATCCACACCAAAAACCCATCTGTACATCACCATCATCAAAGACCAAAAGTAGATAAAACCACAAAGATGGGGAAAAAGCAGAGCAGAAAAACTGGAAACTCTAAAAAGCAGAGCACCTCTCCTCCTCCAAAGGATTGCAGTTCCTCACCAGCAATGGAAGAAAGCTGGACGGAGAATGACTTTGACGAGTTGAGAGAAGAAGGCTTCAGACGATCCAACTACAAGCTACGGGAGGAAATTCAAACCAAAGGCAAAGAAGTTAAAAACTTTGAAAAAAATTTAGACGAATGTATAACTAGAATAACCAATACAGAGAAGTGCTTAAAGGAGCTGATGGAGCTGAAAGTCAAGGCTCGAGAACTACCTGAAGAATGCAGAAGCCTCAGGAGCCGATGCGATCAACTGGAAGAAAGGGTATCAGCGATGGAAGGTGAAATGAATGAAATGAAGCGAGAAGGGAAGTTTAGAGAAAAAAGAATAAAAAGAAATGAACAAAGCCTCCAAGAAATATGGGACTATGTGAAAAGACCAAATCTATGTCTGATTGGTGTACCTGAAAGTGACGGGGAGAATGGAACCAAGTTGGAAAACACTCTGCAGGATATTATCCAGGAGAACTTCCCCAATCTAGCAAGGCAGGCCAACATTCAGATTCAGGAAATAGAGAGAACGCCACAAAGATACTCCTCGAGAAGAGCAACTCCAAGACACGTAATTGTCAGATTCACCAAAGTTGAAATGAAGGAAAAAATGTTAAGGGCAGCCAGAAAGAAAGGTCGGGTCACCCACAAAGAGAAGCCCATCAGACTAACAGCTGATGTCTCAGCAGAAACTCTACAAGCCAGAAGAGAGTGGGGGCCAATATTCAACATTCTTAAAGAAAAGAATTTTCAACCCAGAATTTCATATCCAGCCAAACTAAGCTTCATAAGTGAAGGAGAAATAAAATCCTTTACAGACAAGCAAATGCTGAGAGATTTTGTCACCACCAGGCCTGCCCTAAAAGAGCTCCTGAAGGAAGCGCTAAACATGGAAAGGAACAACTGGTACCAGCCACTGCAAAATCATGCCAAAATGTAAAGACCATCAAGACTAGGAAGAAACTGCATCAACTAACGAGCAAAATATCCAGCTAACATCACAATGACAGGTTCAAATTCACACATAACAATATTAACTTTAAATGTAAATGGACTAAATGCTCCAATTAAAAGACACAGACTGGCAAATTGGATAAAGAGTCAAGACCCATCAGTGTGTTGTATTTAGGAAACCCATCTCACATGCAGAGACACACATAAGCTCAAAATAAAAGGATGGAGGAAGATCTACCAAGCAAATGGAAAACAAAAAAAGGCAGGGGTTGCAATCCTAGTCTCTGATAAAACAGACTTTAAACCAACAAAGATCAAAAGAGACAAAGAAGGCCATTACATAATGGTAAAGGGATCAATTCAACAAGAAGAGCTAACTATCCTAAATATATATGCACCCAATACAGGAGCACCCAGATTCATAAAGCAAGTCCTGAGTGACCTACAAAGAGACTTAGACTCCCACACATTAATAATGGGAGAATTTAACACCCCACTGTCAGCATTAGACAGATCAACGAGACAGAAAGTCAACAAGGATACCCCGGAATTGAACTCAGCTCTGCACCAAGCAGACCTAATAGACATCTACAGAACTCTCCACCCCAAATCAACAGAATATACATTTTTTTCAGCACCACACCACACCTATTCCAAAATTGACCATGTAGTTGGAAGTAAAGCTCTCCTCAGCAAATGTAAAAGAACAGAAATTACAACAAACTATCTCTCAGACCACAGTGCAATCAAACTAGAACTCAGGATTAAGAAACTCACTCAAAACCACTCAACTACATGGAAACTGAACAACCTGCTCCTGAATGACTACTGGGTACATAGTGAAATAAAGGCAGAAATAAAGATGTTCTTTGAAACCACTGAGAACAAAGACACAACATACCAGAATCTCTGGGACACATTCAAAGCAGTATGTAGAGGGAAATTTATAGCACTAAATGCCCACAAGAGAAAGCAGGAAAGATCCAAAATTGACACCCTAACATCACAATTAAAAGAACTAGAAAAGCAAGAGCAAACACATTCAAAAGCTGGCAGAAGGCAAGAAATAACTAAAATCAGAGCAGAACTGAAGGAAATAGAGACACAAAAAACCCTTCAAAAAATTAGTGAATCCAGGAGCTGGTTTTTTGAAAGGATCAACAAAATTGATAGACCACTAGCAAGACTAATAAAGAAAAAAAGAGAGAAGAATCAAATAGATGCAATAAAAAATGATAAAGGGGATATCACCACCGATCCCACAGAAATACAAACTACCATCAGAGAATACTGCAAACACCTCTATGCAAATAAACTAGAAAATGTAGAAGAAATGGATAAATTCCTCGACACATACAATCTTCCAAGACTAAACCAGGAAGAAGTTGAATCTCTGAATAGACCAATAACAGGATCTGAAATTGTGGCAATAATCAATAGCTTACCAACCAAAAAGAATCCAGGACCAGATGGATTCACAGCTGAATTCTACCAGAGGTACAAGGAGGAACTGGTACCATTCCTTCTGAAACTATTCCAATCAATAGAAAAAGAGGTAATCCTCCCTAACTCATTTTATGAGGCCAGCATCATCCTGATACCAAAGCTGGGCAGAGACACAACCAAAAAAGAGAATTTTAGACCAATATCCTTGATGAACATAGATGCAAAAATCCTCAATAAAATACTGGCAAACCGAATCCAGCAGCACATCAAAAAGCTTATCCACCATGATCAAGTGGGCTTCATCCCTGGAATGCACGGCTGGTTCAATATATGCAAATCAATAAATGTAATCCAGCATATAGACAGAACCAAAGACAAAAACCACATGATTATCTCAATAGATGCAGAAAAGGCCTTTGACAAAATTCAGTAACCCTTCATGCTAAAAACTCTGAATAAATTAGGTATTGATGGGACATATCTCAAAATAATAAGAGCTATCTATGACAAACCCACAGCCAATATCATACTGAATGGGCAAAAACTGGAAGCATTCCCTTTGAAAACTGGCACAAAACAGGGATGCCCTCTCTCACCACTCCTATTCAACATAGTGTTGGAAGTTCTGGCCAGGGCAATTAGGCAGGAGAAGGAAATAAAGGGTATTCAATTAGGAAAAGAGGAAGTCAAACTGTCCCTGTTTGCAGACGATGTGATAGTATATCTAGAAAACCCCATTGTCTCAGCCCAAAATCTCCTTAAGCTGATAAGCAACTTCAGCAAAGTCTCAGGATACAAAATCAATGTACAAAAATCACAAGCATTCTTATACACCAATAACAGACAAACAGAGAGCCAAATCATGAGTGAACTCCCATTCACAATTGCTTCAAAGAGAATAAAATACCTAGGAATCCACCTTACAAGGGACGTGAAGGACCTCTTCAAGGAGAACTACAAACCACTGCTCAATGAAATAAAAGAGGATACAAAGAAATGGAAGAACATTCCATGCTCATGGGTAGGAAGAATCAATATCGTGAAAATGGCCATACTGCCCAAGGTAATTTATAGATTCAATGCCATCCCCATCAAGCTACCAATGCCTTTCTTCACAGAATTGGAAAAAACTACTTTAAAGTTCATATGGAACCAAAAAAGAGCCCACATCGCCAAGTCAATCCTAAGCCAAAAGAACAAAGCTGGAGGCATCACACTACCTGACTTCAAACTATACTACAAGGCTACAGTAACCAAAACAGCATGGTACTGGTACCAAAACAGAGATATAGACCAATGGAACAGAACAGAGCCCTCAGAAATAATGCTGCATATCTACAACTATCTGATCTTTGACTAACCTGAGAAAAACAAGCGATGGGGAAAGGATTCCCTATTTAATAAATGGTGTTGGGAAAACTGGCTAGCCATATGTAGAAAGCTGAAACTGGATCCCTTCCTTACACCTTATACAAAAATCAATTCAAGCTGGATTAAAGACTTAAACATTAGACCTAAAACCATAAAAACCCTAGAAGAAAACCTAGGCATTACCATTCAGGACATAGGCATGGGCAAGGACTTCATGTCTAAAACACCAAAAGCAATGGCAACAAAAGCCAAAATTGACAAATGGGATCTAATTAAACTAAAGAGCTTCTGCACAGCAAAAGAAACTACCATCAGAGTGAACAGGCAGCCCACAAAATGGGAGAAAATTTTCACAACCTACTCATCTGACAAAGGGCTAATATCCAGAATCTACAATGAATTCAAACAAATTTACAAGAAAAAAACAAACAACCCCATCAAAAAGTGGGCGAAGGACTTGGACAGACACTTCTCAAAAGAAGACATTAATGCAGCCAAAAAACACATGAAAAAATGCTCACCATCACTGGCCATCAGAGAAATGCAAATCAAAACCACAATGAGATACCATCTCATACCAGTTAGAATGGCAATCATTAAAAAGTCAGGAAACAACAGGTGCTGGAGAGGATGTGGAGAAATAGGAACACTTTTACACTGTTGGTGGGACTGTAAACTAGTTCAACCATTGTGGAAGTCAGTGTGGCGATTCCTCAAGGATCTAGAACTAGAAATACCATTTGACCCAGCCATCCCATTACTGGGTGTATACCCAAAGGACTATAAATCATGCTGCTATAAAGACACATGCACACGTATGTTTATTGCGGCACTATTCACAATAGCAAAGACTTGGAACCAACCCAAATGTCCAACAATGATAGAGTGGATTAAGAAAATGTGGCACATATACACCATGGAATACTATGCAGCCATAAAAAATGATGAGTTCATGTCCTTTGTAGGGACATGGATGAAATTGGAAATCATCATTCTCAGTAAACTATCGCAAGAACAAAAAACCAAACACTGCATATTCTCACTCATAGGTGGGAATTGAACAATGAGAACACATGGACACAGGAAGGGGAACATCACACTCTGGGGACTGTTGTGGGGTTGGGGGAGGGGGGAGGGATAGCACTGGGAGATATACCTAATGCTAGATGACGAGTTAGTGGGTGCAGCACACCAGCATGGCACATGTATACATATGTAACTAACCTGCACATTGTCACATGTACCCTAAAACTTAAAGTATAATAATAAAAAAAATAAAATAAAAGTGGTTTATAATTGGATACAGTTTAATCCTTGCTTTTTCTTCAAGGAAATTTATGGAAAGAGCCCTGACAAATATTTTTGGTTACAGGTTTCTGATAACATTGGAAATCATACCATTGGACTACTTAAAAACTTCCAAAACTTGAATTTAAAAAATACTGATTGATGGGTTCATGAAGATTGCTAACTCAACATTGAGCAGAACAATAATTAAGTACACGAAAATGAACTGATGATAGACTAATATAATTTTGATGACTTCCTTTTATTTAAAACATGCTGATTCTTTTTGTTTTGTTTTCCAGGGTCAAGAAAACTTTTTTTCTCTTAAGCTATTGATAGCTTACAGCAACTGGGTAAATAAAATATACTTTTATGAGAAAGGTTAAAATATTTAACTTTCTATCTGATTTTTCTAGAATTCAGAGACTATTCATGAGTACTCTTATTTGTGGAAATATAGTTATTGGCAAAAATTCAATAAGAATCTGTTTTATTTTGTAACAAGACTAGTTATTTTACTGAGGCTTTGATTGGAATGTCATATTTTTAGATATGATCAGAATGCTTTCAGGGATTGAGGTTGACTTTATAAAACCAATATACTTAGAAAAATACTGGACGGGTACCTTGTGTACACAGTTTCTTTATAGGGTTCTTGACCTGTGCTGAGTAAAGAATGTTTTCTGACAGGCCCAGAAAACCCAAGCTACTTTGGAGACCTTAAGAAGAGAGAGAAATTAATTCAACTGATACAGGTATTATATGCATAGTCTGATGGTAAATTCTTGGCTTAGCTTCATAACCTTGAGAGGCTTTTAAAAGTCTAATCTGAGATTCTTTGTGAAAGTTTCAGTAAACCCAATGTACAAAGAGCCAATTTGGCCAAATATTATTCTTACTACACTTTATGCAAATAATCAAGGCAAGTATAATAAGACTAAAATTTACTTTACAAATAAATTGGTTCTACTATGATTTATCTTTTGTAGAAATGGGAAACTAGAGTGAGAAAAATTATGTTTCAAAATAAAACTATAAGGCCAATGTGAGTGGATCACCTGAGGTCAGGAGTTTGAGACCAGACTGGCCAACATGGTGAAACCCCGCCTCTACTAAAAATGCAAAAATTAGCTGGGCGTGGTGGTGGGTGCCTGTAATTCCAGCTACTGGAGAGGCTGAGGCAGGAGAATCACTTGAACCATGGAGACAGAGGTTGCAGTGAGCCGAGATCATGCCATTGTACTCCAGCCTAGGTGACAAGAGCGAAACTCCATCTCAAAATAAATAAATAAATAAAACAAACTATCATACACCTGTTATTAGCTTCTATCCCCATCTGTAATTTGTAAGTTTTTATTATTTACCTACAGTCTGGTCTAAATTTTAGATTTTTACTTCTTTCGTATATTTGGTTTTGACTCTCCAGACCTACATTTCCAATTTTTCTTCTACATTTCTGACCTAAAATCACTAGAAATATAAAAATGTGTTTTTGTTATAGCCCTACAAACTAAAGCTGCGCAACTTGATTTGAACTTTGGGAGAAATCACTCTAGTAACCTATGTAGACAGATGGCCTTCATGCCTATAAAATAGGGACTCCTGAAGAATTTCACTGACACACCTGATCCAAACTACAATTTAAATAACTCTGCCAGATTGCAACTTTAACTAAAAATGCTTCTGATTAAAAAAAAAAAACTAGCTCATAAACCACTCCAGACACCTATCTTTATCTTTTGCATCCATAAAAATGTCTCTGAACTTAATACTTGTTTGCCTACACAATATAGAGGCCTTACTTTAATAGAAACCTACCTATAACATCATCATCTAAAATGAGACACAGCTGTTTAAGGAAATTATTCTCAGAACTAAGAGACTGATTCAAGATCTCAGATCATATAGTTCAATTTGTTCTTTCAACTGGTTCTATATTGTCTCCCGTGTGCTAGGGTGTTTTTGCATTGCTTTAAAGGAATATCTGAGATTGGGTAATTTATAAAGAAAAGAGGTTTATCTGGCCAACAGTGTTGCAGGCTGTACATGGCACTGGCATCTCCTTGGCTTCTGGGGAGGCCTTAGGGAGTTTTTACTTATGGCAGAAGGTGAAGCAGGAGCAGGCACATCACAGGGCAAGAGAAGGAGCAAGAGAGTAAGGGGGAAGATGCCACACTCTTTTAAACATCCAGATCTCATGAGAACTCAACTCAGTAGTGCAAGGACAGAACCAAGTGGATGGTGCCAAGCTAATAATGAGAAATCTGCCCCAGTGATCCAATCACTTCCCAAAAGGCCCCACCTCCAACATTGGTGATTATAATTCAATATGAGATTTAGAAAGGATAACATCCAAACTATATCATTCTGCCCTAGGCCCTCAAATCTCAAGTCTTTATGACATTTCAAAATACAATCATTCCTTCTCAATAGCCCTCCAAAGTCTTAACTCATCCCAGCATTAACTCAAAAGTCTGAAGTCCAAAGTCTCATCTGAGACTCAAGGCATATTCCTTCTACCTATGAATCTGTAAATAAAACAAACAAACAAACAAACAAAAAACGAGTATTTTACTTTCAAGATACAATGGCAAGATGGGCATTGGGTAAACATTACCATTCTAAAAGGAAGAAATTGGCCAAAAGAAAGGAGCTACAGGCTTCACACAAGTCTGAAACCCAGCAGAGCAATCATTAAATCTTAAAGCTCCAAAATAGCCTTCTATGACTCCATGTCTCACATCCAGTGCACAGTGGTGCAAGAGGTGGGCTCCCAATGCCTTGGGCAGCTCTACTTCTTGGCTTTTCTAGGCTCAGGATGCAAGCTGCTGGTGGATCTATTATTCTAGGGTCTGGAAGGTGACAGCCCACCTCCCATAGTTCCACTAGCCAGTGCCCCATTGGGGACTCTGTGTGGGGGCTGCAACCCTATCTTTCCCCTTGGCACCACCCTTGTAGAGTATTTCTATGGAGGCTATGCCCCTGCAACAGGCTTCTTCCTGGAAACCCAGGTTTGTTTTTTTTTTTACATCCTCTGAAATCTAGGTGGAGGCTGCCAATGCTCCTTCACTCTTGTATTCTGAGTTCCTATTAACATCATGTGAAAACTGCCAAGGCTGACAGCTTGCACCTTCCAGAGCTGTGGTCCATGCTATACCTGGGGCCTTTTGACCCAAGGCTTCAGGATGCAAGAAGCAGCCTGCTGCAGTGGTGCAGGGTGGTAGTACCCCAGGCCCAGCCCACAAAACCATTCAGTCCTCCTAAGCCTCTGAGACAGTGATGGGAGGGGCTGCCTAGAAGATCTCTGAAATACTTTCAAGGCCTTTTCCCATTGTCTTGTCTGTTAACACTTGGCTTCTTTTAGTCACGCAAATCTCTAGCAACTGGTTGCTCCAAAGCTTGCCTGATTTCCTCTCCTGATAATGCTTTTTGTTTTACTCTGCCACATGGCCAGCCAGCAAATTTTCCAAACTTTTACACTCTGCTTCCCCTTTAAATATAAATTCAAACTTTTAGGCATTTCTTTGCTCCTGCATCTGAGCATATGTTGTTAGAAGTAGGTCATATCTTGAATGCTTTTCTGTTTAGACATTTCTTCCACCAGATACCCTAAGTCATCATTCTTAAGTTCAAACTTCTACGGATCCCTAGGCATGAGTAGAATGCAGCAAAGCTTTTTGCTAAGACATACCATAGCTGACTTTTGCTCCATTTCCCAGTAAGTTCCTCATTTTCATCTGAGACCTTGTCAGCCTGGACTTCACTGTCCATATCAACGTCAGCATTTTGGTCAAAACCATTTAACCAGTCTCTAAGAAGTTCCAAACTTTCCATCATGTTCCTGTCTTCTCTGAGCTCTCCAAACTCTGCCAACCACTATTTATTACCCAGTTTCAAAGATGCTTCCATATTTTTAGGTATGTTTGTAGCAGTTCCCCACTCCTCAGTACCAATTTTCTGTGATAGGCTGTATTAGTCCATTCTCCCATTGCTATAAAGAAATACCTGAGACTAGGTAATTTATAAAGAAAAATAGGTTTAATCAGCTCACAGTTCCACAGGCTGTACAGGAAACATAATGCTGGCATCTGCTTGGCTTCTGAGGAAGCTTCAGGAAACTTACAATAATGGTGAAAGGTGAAAAGGAGCCTACACTTCACATGGCCAGAGCAGGAGGAAGAGAAAGATAGGGAGATGCCACACACTTTTAAACAACCAGATTTCATGAGAACTCCATCATGAGAATAGCACCAAAGGGATGGTGCTAAACCACTCATGAAGGATGCACCCCCATGATCTGATCAACTCCCACCAGGTTCAACCTCCAACATTGGGGATTACAATTTCACATGAGATTTGGGTGGAGACACAGATCCAAACCATATCATTCCACCTTGGTTGCTCCCAAATCTCATGTACTTTTCACTTCGTAAAATCCAATCACGCCATTCCAACATCCCCCAAAGTCATAACTCATTCCAGCATTAATTCAAAAGTCCAAAGTCCAAAGTCTCATCTGAGACAAAGCTAGTCCCTTCTGCTGATGAGCCAGTAAGATAAAAAACAAGTTAGTTACACCCAAGATACAATGGGGGTATAGGCATTGGGAAAATAATCTCATTCCAAAAGGGAGAAATTGGCCAAACAAAGGGGGCTGCAGATCTCATGCAAGTCCAAAACCCAGCAGGGCAGTCATTAAATCTTAAAGGTTCAAAGTAATTTCCTTTGACTGCACATCCCACATTCAGGACACACAGATGCAAGGGGTGGGCTCCCAAGGTCTTGGGCAGCTCTGCCCCTGTGGCTTTGTAGGGTTTAGCTCCCATGGTTGCTCTCAAAGGCTAGTGTTGAGCGCCTGTGGCCTTTCTGGGCACATGGTGCAAGCTGCCAGTGGATCTACCATTCTGGGGTCTGGAGGCTGTGGTGGCCCTCTTCTCACAGCTCCAACTGCTCATTTCCCCTCCACACAACCTAGTAGAGGTTCTTCATAAGGGCTCCATCCCTGCAGCAGGCTTCTGTCTTAACACCCAGGCTTTTTTATACATCCTCTGAAATGTAGGCAGTAGCTCCCAAGCCTCAACTCTTGCACTCTGTGTACCCACAGGCTTAACACCATGTGGAAGCTGCCAAAGTTTATGGCTTTCACCCTCTGAAGCAGTGGCCTAACTGTACCTGAACCTCTTTGAGCCATGGCTGGAACTGGAGCAGCCAGGATGCAGAGTGGTCTCCTGAGCCTGCACAGGGTAGGTAGTGGGGCCTTACGCTTGGCCCACAAAACCATTCTTCCCTCCTAGGCCTCTGGGCCTGTGATAGCAGTGGCTACCTCAAAATTCTCTGAGATGCCTTCCAGGTCTTCTCCCCATTGTCTTGGCAATTAGCACTTGCCTTCCTTTTAGTTATGCAAATTTCTACAGCCTGCTTGACTTCCTTCCCTTAAAATGGGCTTTTCTTTTCTACCACCTGGCTAGGCTGCAAATTTTCCAAACTTTTACACTCTGTTTCTCTTTTAAATATAACTTCCAGTTTCAGGTTATTTCTTTGCTCACACATATGAGCATATGTTGTTAGAAACAGCATCTTGAATGCTTTGCTACTTAAAAATTTCTTCTGCCAGATTCCCTAAATCATCACTGTCAAGTTCAAAGTTTCACAGATCCCTACAGCAGGGGCACAATGCCACCATGTTCTTTGCTAACACAGAGCAAAAGTAATCTTTGCTCCAGTTCCCAATAAGTTTCTCATTTCCATCTGAGACTTCCTCAGCCTGGACTTTACTGTTCATATCACTATCAGCATTTTGGTCAAAACCATTCAACAAATCTCTAGGAAGTTCCATGCTTCCCCTCATCTTCCTGTCTTCTTCCAAGCCCTCCGCACTGTTCCAACCTCTGCCTGTTACCCAGTTGTAAAGTCACTTCCACATTTTCAGGTATCTTTACAGTTAAGTCCCACTCCTTGGTATTAATTTTCTGTATTAGTCAGTTCTCACACTGCTATAAATAAATACCTGAGATATAAAGAAGTTTAATTGGCTCACAGTTCTGTAGGTTGTGCAGGAAGCATGATGTTGCTTTCTGGGGAAGCCTGAGGAAACTTACAATCATCATGAAAGGTAAAAGGGAGCCCATACCTCACATGGCCAGAGCAGGAGGAAGAGATAGATGAGGAGGTGCCACACACTTTTAAACAATCAGATATGAGAACTCCATCATGAGAACCGTACTCAGGGGATGGTGCTAAACCATTCATGAAGAATGCACCCCCATGACCCAATCATCTACCACCAGGCTCCACCTCCAACACTGGAATTACAATTCAACATGAGATTTTGGTAGGGACACAGATCCAAACCATATCATAAGCCATTCTTGCATTGCCATAAAGGAATACCTGAGAGTTGGTAATTTACAAAGAAAAGAAGTTTAACTGGCTCGCAGTTTTGCAGGTTATAGAAGCATGGCACAGGCATCTGCATTAGGATTACAATTCAACATGAGATTTAGAGAAGCAAACATCCAAGTTCTGTTATCCTCCTTTGCCAATCTCTTATCTGACAACCTCTAACCAAAATCTCACCAAAGCTATCAACTTGACTTTTAATACGTGAAACTTTATGAAAGTAACGTTTCAAAGGGTGGACTAAAGGAAACCAAAATGTTTCACTCCAAAATGTACTTCTTTTGACATATTTTGAGATGGCTATTCAGAGGGCCTACTGGCAAAAGTAGTCCTGCAAAGTTATCTTTAGTGGGGGGAGATTTACATCTGTAGAGGAGCTAAAGTGAAGTAAACAACAGATACAAACAAAGCTTTTTCTGAAACTTCCTTTGTCCAGACCTAGGAAAATTTAACTGATAATCTGACTCCTTTAAAAGTCTGATGGAGCCAGATGTGGTGGCCTGTGCGTGTAGTCCCAGATATTTGGGAGGCTGAGGCAGGAGAATCAGTAGAGCCCAGGGGTTGGTGACCACTGTGGGAAATATAGTGAGATCCCATCTCAATGTTTTTAAAACGTCTGGCAGAAACATTTACTACTGGCTACCCGCTATTTTCTCTGAGGGCTCCTACATATGAGGCTTCATCTAAATAACAAGGCAAACTTTTCTAGCCAGGTCTTTCCGTTTCTTTTCCTCCCAAACCTATTTTGCCATGCTCCTGAGCCCCTATTCTTTCCACAACCTCAAGGTGGTATGAAAGTGTCAACCATTTGACTTTCTTTGAGTTTTTATATTTTGTATGACTCCAGTGCACGCATGTACACATAATATATTTGTATGCTTTTCCACTGTCTATTAATCAGTATGTGCTGTAGATTCAAATTAACAAACCATCAGGAGAAAAATTTAAACTTCCCTTCACTACAACATGAAAGGAATGTGAAAACATTATGCTAAGTGAAAGAAACCAGTCATGAAAGACCACACAGTGTACAATTCTCTTTTTAGGGGATATCTAAAATAGGCAAACCTCTAGAGACAGATTAGTGATTGTTTAGGGCTGAGGGTTATGTGGGGTAGGAAGGTGATAGTTAAAAGATACAGAATTTATTTTTGAGGTCATCAAAATACTCTAAAATCTATTGTAATGATTGTTGCAAAAATTTATGAATGTACTGAAAAGTATTGAGTTGTACAATTCAATGACTGAATTGTATGATATGCAAATTATATCTTAATATAGCTGTTCAAAAAAAAAAGAAACTCTAAACATCACTTCAAGAAATACTTGATTTACTGGATGTGATGTGAGGCCAGGGCACTGGTATATTTTTGTTTGTGTTATGTTTCTCAAGTGATTATAGGGTTAAGAAATAGTCTGTGCTCTTATTTTCCTGGACAGTCTCAGTTACTGGCTACACTGCAGCACAATCCATATGGCTTTAAACAGATTACAAGAGAGTATAGTACAACAGCAAAGAAGAGTTTAATGCATCCTGAAAGTTTAATCTAGAATCTTGTTACTTAGAGTGTGGTCTTGGGACAACAGCTTCAGCATCATCTGGGAGCCTGTTAGAAATACAGACTCTTGGCCGGGCGCGATGGCTTACGCCTGTAATCCCAGCACTTTGGGAGGCTGAGGCAGGCGAATCACTTGAGACCAGGAGTTCGAGACCAGCCTGCCTAACATGGTGAAACCCTGCCTCTAATAATAATACAAAAATTAGCCAGGCATGGTGGCCCACGCCTGTAATTTCAGCTACCTGGGAGGCAGAGGTTGCAGTGAGTTGAGATCACTCCACTGCACTCTGGCCTGGGCAACAGAGTGAGACTGTTTAAAGAAAAGAAGAAGAAGAAGGAAGAAGGAGAAGAAATACAGACTCTTAGGCTCTAATCCAGACTTCCTGAATCAGAATTTGCGTTTTGCAAAAGCTCAGGTAATCTGTAGACAGTTTAAAGTTTGAGAATTTCTGGTCTAAAGAATCTTCCCACAGACAGAGCAGCCATTTCTCCTCAAACTGGAAACATCTGTGCATCAGAGTACCAGGGCTGATCACAAAATACAACTTCCAATAGGAGAATTGAGGTCTTTACATTTGTCACTGTTACCATCTGAGAAATAAATAGAGTGTTGGCTTTAAAAAATTTCAATTTGGGAATTGTTGTCCTGACTATGTCTGGCTAAAAGCAACATTGTATTAGCCTATCATTGAAAGAGTAGTTACAGAATGGCTGTAGTAGGAATTTGCAGTAAGGAAAATTGCAACAGGTTCACTGTGCATTCATACAATTTCAGTCAATATAACACATGCATGCATTTCTTTTAAACTTGATCTGGCTTCACTCCTGGGTTACCTGGGTTTTTGTTTGTTTGTTTTCTTTTCTTTTCTTTTCTTTTGGCAGAATCTCCTCTGTCACCCAGGCTGGAGTAGAGTGGCACAATTACAGTTCACTACAGCTTCAACCTCCTGGATTCAAGCCATCCTCCCACCTCAGCCTCCCAAGTAGCTGGGACCACAGGTGCACACCACCATCCACAGCTAATTTTATTTACTTTTAGTAGACATGAGGTCTCACCATGTTACCCAGGCTGGCCTCAAATTCCTGGGCTAAAGAAATCCTCCTGCCTCAACCTCAAAAAGTGCTGGGATTTATAGGCATGAACCACCATGCCCAGCCGAGCATATTTTATTTTTCAGAAAAACAAGTCTGTTCAGGAATGGAGTTCAAAATCAATGCAAGAATACAAGGGAAATCATTTTTTTCTAAAGTAATCTAACACTGGAGTTGGCTGTCAGATGTCTCTCTCTTCCAGCTTAATTCTACGTCAAGAATTCTTAACTATTCTTCTGCCAGACATACCTAAAATATGACACACTCTTCCTAGGAAAATGCACATCTATGCATGTAATATAAGGGCATGAATAGACCCTCCTGAAGCCCATCCAAGTGGAAATGTAATGCCAGACTAAAGAAACCTTTTTGTGGGGGGTGGGCAGAGCACTAAAGGAGTAGTTGTTAGACTGAGAGCCCAATTTGCCAAAAATAGGCTTTATTAATGCAGCCCAGAATCATGATAACAGTCAGATTGAGTTTAGGTATTTAGTTTGGTAAATTACCTCACAGCCTGCTCCTAGCTGGAATATCACCCATGGTTAACCACATCACAAAGATTATAATATGAAAAAATGCACTTAATGCAAAATGTTTTGACCTTTACAGAAAAAAAAAAACCACAACACAACAGTAAGATCTAGTAGCTTCTTGGAGTCATTATAGATTACAACTTTTACTGTGTTGTAGATAGATCTTTTACTATTTGGCTGAGTCTCTTTTATATCATTTAGGATTTCTTGTCATTAGCATTTTATTCATGAAATTGGGATCCACCTTCTGAGAAGTACAATGTGGCTTCTTTTTATAAAAAGGTGAGGCAGGCTTTCTGTTTCTCCTTTCTGTTTCAGATCCCATTATTTCTTTGCTGCTTTCAATTTTTAGTCACTGTCTTTATCAGCATTTGATTTTTGTAATTCAAAGCTCTCCTTATGATTTTAGTCAGTAACAGTGAATGTCTCTTAATGTATGAAATAAAAATGAGTTTTTACCCTATTATCTGCTGTTGTCTTTTTTAAAAATCCTGTCACTTCCTCTTTTGAGGGATAAGAACCCCAGGTGGTTGGAGTGGATTGTTTCTTGATTGTACCAAAGATACTACATACTGATATCAAATTAGTTTCCCTAAAGGTTAATTTCAATCAGTGCGATTTTTTGGTTTATAATGCCACTTGCATGTCAGAATAAGGAAAAACTCCTTATCTTATTGTCCAAAGCCTCCACAATTTGATTCCAGCTATCTTTCCAGCCTTGTATTTCATTATTCAAATACTACACTATTTTCCTGGACTCCAATAAAATGTTTCCCAGGACTACCCCTTCCTAATCCCCAACACCACTTCCATCTCTGTTGAAATCAAAATTGCTATTTTTTTTTTCCCTTGAAACCTTTATTTACTGTTTGATTTGTATGCCATCTCTCCAATCTGGGGATTTATTTATTTATTTATTTTGTTTTGAGTAAAGATTTATTCCTCTGCATATTTCCAATACAATTTCACTTTCTATTTAATATTATAAAAACCTAAAACATATAACTTTATTGAAGTGTAATTTATGTACAATAAGCCATATTCATTCAAACTGTACAAGTCAATGAATTTTGATAAGTGATCATACTGTGAACTCACCACCACATTCAAGTTACAGAGCATCTCCATCGTCCCTAAGAGTTTCCTCACAACACTTTGCAGTCTGTCACTCCATCTACACCAATCCCAGGGAACTAGCAGTCTGCTTTTTGCCACTAATGTTTGGTTTTCATGTTCTAATATTTTAATATAAATGGAATCTTATAGTATATACTCTTTTATGTCTGGCTTCTTTTAGCACAACAGTTTTGAAATTTATTCATGCTAATGTATATATAAGTAGTTCCTGACTTTTTATTGCTGAGCATTCCATCATAGAAATACATCTTATTTACTTTATTCTTTCGCTGGTAGAAATTTGGTTTTTATACCCCCCACCACATTACAATATATTAATATTGCTTTTATCAAGTGCATTCAATAGCAATTACAATGATCACACTATCCAGAAATTTTAAGTACTTAGAGCCTAAGGACACAGGAAATCTTAAAAGTTAAATCCAAATTTATATAGGTATTCTTGCTCCAGAAGAGTTATATGATAGGGTAATAAATAAAAGACATGCAAGCATGAAAATATATTAGTAGGATAAAATTCTGTGGAAAGTGTGGAATAGAAAGGTGGGGAATTTCGCAATGATAAGAAGTATGTTAACTATGGTATTTAGAACCTATTATACACATTTCAAAAGTGATGTGACTTTTTAAGTCAGTATTTACAATATGCTAGAATTTTAATCCTTTATCTCTTTAAACACAAAATTTTATATGCCCATTTTAAAATGTGAATTTGAAAATAAAAAAAATAGAAGTAAAAACGTTTGAGGACCCCTTTTCTCAGGCCCCACCCTCTGGATCCTTAATTGTCTGAGGTGGGCAAGAATATTATGTTTTTTTAAAGTTCCTTTGGTGAGGCGGGGCGCAGTGGCTCATGCTCGCAATCCCAGCACCTTGGGAGGCCAAGGTGGGAGGATTGCCTGAGCCCAGAAGCTTGAGACCAGCCTGGGCAACATAGCAAGACCCCATCTCCACAAAAAATGTAAAAAATTAGCTAGACGTGATGGCACGCACCCACGGTCCCAGCTACCTGGGAGGCTGAGGTGGGAGGATCCTTTGAGCCCAGGAAGTTGAGGCCTCCATGAGCCTTCTTTGTGCCACTGCACTCCAGCCTGAGCAACAGAGCAAGACCCTGTCTCAAAATAAATTAAGAAATAAACAAACTCCCCCAGACGACTCTAAAGTGCAGCAAGGTTGTGAGGAGCTGGCCTAAAGACAGTGGTCTCTCTCAATAGGACAATGTCGGACAAGAAGTAGAAAAAATGAAAGACATATTGTTTACCATTTACCTGGGAGTGTTAGTCATCTGGCAAGGTTTAACTATTTGCAAGGTTTATAAAAATACCAAATCAACAAGGCCTTATAGAACTTAAGCTTAAAAAAATGTCAGAGGGCCCATAACTATGGTGCCTTCCAATGATGAAACAATATTTGCAAGGCACTGTACCAATTATTGTAAGTAAGTGGAATTATTTCAACTGTAGACAGTTCTGGGCCTAGAGCACTAAGCCACTTGGAGGTGTGGTGACAAAGAAAAATTAATTTCCAATTGTCCCTGGGCTCACTTGTTGACATTTTCCACAGCAATATTTTTTTCTGCTTACTGTCCAGAATTTCAAGTCTGCAACTTAATTTTGTTTTTCACATCCTTATTTCTCCTCTATTCTCTTTTTGTGCCTTACCTGTTTTTTTTCTCATCTTTGTTTCCTGTTATGATACACCATATAGTGATGAAAGATGAAACCAGGATTTGAGCTCAATGCTGAATTCCACAATTAATTAGCCACGTGACATAGTAAATAATCTATAAGATGGGTGTCTTTGTTGTTTTGTATAGTGGGGTGAATGGTAGGCCCAAGAAGGAAATGCTTGCACCCTAATGCCTGCAGCCCATTAGTATTATTGTATGGCAAAAGATGTGATTAAGTTTCTTGAGATGAAGGGTTTTTCCTGATTATCTGGGAGGACCCTGAATGAAATCACATGTATCCTTGGGAAAGAAAGTCAGAGGGAGTTTGGGGACACATAGATAAGAGGAGATATGAAAACAGAGCAGAGGAAGCTGCAGCCACCACAAGCCAGAGTGCTGATGGCACCAGAAACTGGAAGAAACAAAGAACAGATTCTCCCCTAGAGCCTCCGCAAGGATTGTGGTTCTGTTGACACCTTGATTTTTGATGTCTAGCCTTTTAAAATTACTGTTTTTTAT
Organism: Pan paniscus; assembly: GCF_029289425.2. NCBI lineage: Eukaryota > Metazoa > Chordata > Mammalia > Primates > Hominidae > Pan > Pan paniscus. Next base: position 160,767,216 of record NC_073255.2, read on the forward strand.
TTTTTTTAAGACAAGGTCTACCTCTGTTGTCCAGGCTGGAGTGCAATGGTACAGTCTTGGCTTACTGCAGCCTCAAACTCCCTGGCACAAGCAAGCCTCCCTCCTCAGCCTCCCAAGTAGCTGGGAATACCGGTGTGCACCACCACCATGACTAGCTAATTTTTTACTAGAGTTGAGGTCTCACTATGTTGCCCAGGCTTGTCTCGAACCTGTGGCTCAAGTGATCCTCTTGCCTCAGCCCCCAATCTGGGGATTTATTTAGCATATTGCTTAATTTTAATTTATAGTTTTATTTAAAAATCAAATTTTGTCTTGTTCCATAGTTATTTTTTATATGTGTTCTAACAACCCAACAATACTCAAGCGTGAGAAAAATGTCATTCATCTTGTTTGTCTCCTGCCCAAAGAGTTGCACTTAACCAACGCTCTAATAAATATTTGTTTAATGAATAGAAGACCAATCAGTTTAATTCAACAAACATTGTGAAGAATTGACTGTGTATGTGGAATATATTTGGTACTGTGAAGGTTGCAAAGATTAATAAGATTTCTTCTCTAAAGGATTCTATCATCATGTAAAAAGGCAGGTAATTCAAAGTAGAGTATTATGACAAGTTCTGTAAAAGAAGTATGAGTGAAATGTGAGCAGAGGTGAAAGGGTGATTAATTTTTTTAAATGTAAGTTTAGGAACTGATTTATAGGAAATGGAAGGGAATGGGCTGGGTGCAGTGGCTCACGCCTGTAATCCCAGCATTTTGGGAGGCTGAGGTGGGCGGATCACGAGGTCAGGAGTTCGAGACCAGCCTGACCAACATGGTGAAACCCCGTCTCTAATAAAAATACAAAAATTAGCTGGCGTGGTGGTGCATGCCTGTAATCCCAGCTACTCAGGAAGCTGAGGCAGGAGAATCACTTGAACCCTGGAGGCAGAGGTTGCAGTGAGCCTAGATTGTGCCACTGCACTCCAGCCTGGGTGACAGAGCGAGATTCTGTCTCAAAAAAAAAAAAGAAAAGAAATGGAAGGGAAAATCCATGGTAGGTCATGTTGTTTTCATGTGAAGTTTTACATGATTGTATTTTTATTATTAAAGTTAGATAATCAGATATGATGTGATAGTTCATTTTGGTTTTTTAATATATTTGACATCCCTGAAAGAAAAGATAAAACAGTCCCATGACAATTACACATAGAAATATATAGTCTTAGAATATTACCTTCTGACAATTCAAATGTTAGAACATCAGTCTACCAATATCTGTTTCATAATAACATTTTTGCATATAATTATATAATCAGTTATGCCATTCTTCTTCCAATATGTTCCTATCTAGTGTCCTCTAAATATTTGTTGAATTCAAATGAAGTGATAAGCAGTGGTGAACTAGAACTAGTGACCACAAAATATTTTTTGCTTTCTGGTGCCAGGCACAAGTATATATTTACTAAGTTGTGATTTATCAGAAAGTAATATAGACTTGGCATGGACTTTTAAAAGTGTCTGACAAATATGATGTCAGGGAACATTTGGTGGTAATCTCCAACTGATGTGAATAGTTCAGCCATATGACTTACGTTTGACTTACGTTTTTCAAATCCAGGGGATAACAATTTCAATGTGACTACACTATCTTAGAAAGATACTGGCATTTACCAAGTCATTGCTTAAAACTTCTCCATGAGAAGGCCCAATGAAAGTCACATGAACATACATAAACTTCAGTTAAGAAAAGCAACAACCCAAAAGTCACTGAGCTAAGCTACCTTTCATACTAAATGACCCTTCGTCATTGGACATTGGTAACCTGATGTGTTTATGCTGCTGATAGAAGCCACAGTGCCATAGCAATTACTGTTTCTAGTTGCCCTAGTACCAGACCGGATAAGCTCCATGTACCCTTCATGGAAGATTTTAGAAACCCACAGCCTGTGCAAACTGTCTCTTCAAGTGTTAGAAAACATGTATTGAATTGATTTTTTCAGCTTGATATTTACCTTACAAGATAAAAATTTTACTTCACAAGAAGATTAAGAAAGAAATAAAATTAAAAATGTATTTAGTGGAACCTATGTATTCTCCAAGAAGATAATACTCTGAGATGCTAAAGAGTCAGTATCAGGGATTATTTTCTAGTTACACCAGAAATAGGGCAAGGATGTCCTTTATTATTAATAGTGCAAGACTAAATTCTGTGTTCCTTAACCAAAACCAAGTGTTCTCTTTTCAATCCGTTACCTCTTTTCATAGGCCCCCAAGATCTACATCTATAGTTACTGACTTGGCCTTCAACTTACTGAAAACTGACTTTCTCAATTACTTTGGTACCCTTAGACCTGACTATGAATATCCAGACAGAGTTGAGGGAGAGAAGGAAACAATTATACATGACTAATCATGAGTGACTAGGTTAGGGTGGACTAAATTTTCCTGACTGGGTGGATTCCTTCTGCTACGTAGTTTAATAATTAAGCACAAACAAGTAAGAAGAGATTTCCACATTAAAATCAAATGCTGAGTTTGAACTTCCCTATTCTTTCCTTACATTGACCCTTGCCCCACCCCTTGTTAAGGGACACTTTAGTGCCCAGGCAGATCCCCGAAGTCCTCTTTTATTGTTTGTTGTAAATTCCTTTCCCCAGGTTCAGGGTGCTTTCCTTTCTCCCTCCCTCCCATTCAGTGTGGTTTTGCCTCCTGCAGTCCTTAATTGGATCCCCTGAATGATGAAGTTAAAGCTGCCCTCTGAAGGCCTTTACATGAAATTACACACTTTCTTGGCTTCATCTCCTTCTCTGTCCTACTTTTCTCATTCTCTTGAATTTTTTCCTGAGAAAACTTTCTTAATAAATCATTTGCACATGAAATCTCATCGAAGGATCTGCTCTTGGGGAAACTGACCTAAGTCCAATTTACTCTCCAAATATTTAGAAACAAATTGTATATAAAAAATAAAGGAGGTTGCCTTTTGCGTGAAAATGGTATCATGGGCAAATCCAAATACAAACTAGAAAAACATATTTGGAACCTGTAACAAAGTATAATTTCTTCTGTTACATAAAGAACTCTTAAGCAACCAATTCAAAATGACCAAAAATCAGCAAAGACAATATGAATGACTCAAATTTTCTGAAAATCAATTATGATTAAAATGACATTGAGATACCATTTTTACATTACTCTGGTTGACAAAGACTTTACAAAGTATTGCAATACAGTGTTTGCTTGAGTGTAAGAAAGTAAGTACTCAATTTTTGAAGGAAGTGCTAACTGGATGCAATCTCTTTAAGAGTCAGCATCATCTATTACACTATAAAATGGACCTTATATACCTTTTCAACCCTGACTGCTTTCTCTGTCATTAAAAAAAATTCTGCAATATCAGCTGTCACCCTGAAATTGTTTATTACTTGTTTGTCTGTTTCCTCCCACTAGAACACGGGCTCCATGAGAACAGGACTGGCTCCGTGTGGCTTATTACAGTATCCTTTATGCCCAGGGTTTGGCATGGAATTAATTCTCCATTAACATTTGTTAAATTGCCGCATCAATAAATTAAGTAGTTGGCACCTATGGCATAAGTTGAGATGCTCCATGACCCTAGAACATTTCCTCAATATCCTTCTGTACTATCTGACATTCTCATTTAGGCAATCAGTGAAAACATAGAGACAGTCTATTAAAATGCATTAACATGATTATGGTAATATATAATATAAATATATTTATATGCTTATGTAAGTATAAATATGTAATATAAGCTATTACAGCATGACAATCTGCATAGAAGTAAATTAGCTAAGGAACTGGAGCAAGAGAGAAGTACATTTTAACTGCGGTTTTGGGCCAGGAAAGATCGAATAATCTGGTAGAATTTAATTAATGCTAACAAGTAATTTAATTAATTAACTTAATTTAATGGATGGATGCTAGACCTTGGCTATAGAGTGAGGAGTCTTACGTGGGTTGTAGAGATTATAGTCAAGAAGATTCCTAAAATTAAGATTCTTAAGTACAGAGGCGAAACCAGAATCAAAATCAAAGCAGGCCGAGTACTTGCAAGTGTACTATAGAGAAGCAAAAAAGCAGAGAAGTGAAAACACAGAGGAGAACTGAAGGCATCAGAACAGTCCGAGCACTGAGAAGCAGCAGGTTGCAGCAAACCCTGCGGCTCAGGCGCACGAGGGACGATGGGAAGTCCACGGCATTATTATTGCCGGATGAGGAAGGGAGTCAATGGAGGTACCAGCAGATTTAAACAGACATATGATAAAAATAATGGATATTCCCCAGTGTTGCCATTGGGAATATAGAAGGGGGCAGAGTTGAGGTGGGTAACAACCAACCTCCGTTCCTTCTGGTAACACCGTTTTCCATTGCTCAGGGGCGGCCAGGGCTGCCCTTGACTGTGGACGGTGACGCCACAGGAGACCGAGGGTCATGGGCACAGATTGGTTTTAGCCAAACCTACGGTTTGAGTCCTTGGTTCCAGCCACACCCCTTGTGGCACTTTCTAGAATTTTCTCTCCCTCAGATTCTGAAACTTTATATCTTTGAAGATGGCCAGAAACATCTCTCAAGCCAGCATTTCGATGGAACACATTTCTTGAACTGAAGAACTCACGTGGCCTCACCCCCACTGGTTTATTTTCCTCATCTGAACCGCTGAACTAAGGCCCTCTAGGGCTTTGCCAATGGAGTAGATATGGCTCTGCAATCTGAATCCAAGGGATGAGACTGAAACTTGCTTGGTCTGGGGGTATGAAGTTGAGTGGTATCTGTTAAATGGGGATAATAGGTGTGCCTACCTGATGGAGTAGTATTAGAATTAAATGTGTTGATATATGTAGAGTGAGAGAGAGAAAAATAAGAGAGTGAAGGAAAGAAAGAAAAGTAAAAATGGTGGTGACTATTCAACTCTCTCTTTAGATTTAGGACTCCAACTAGATCAAAGCTAGTGCCCTTTGTCCTGGTTCCTCATTTGTGCTTTTTTTGTTTTTGTTTTTGTTTTTGAGACGGAGTCTTGCCTTTTGAGATGGAGTCTTGCTCTGTCACCCAGGCTGGACAATGGTGTGATCTCCCCAACCTCTGCCTCCAGGGTACAAGCGATTCTCCTGCCTCAGCCTCCTGAGTAGCTGGGATTACAGGCATGCACCACCACGCCCGGCTAATTTTTTGTATTTTCAGTAGAGACAGGGTTTCACCATGTTGGCCAGGCTGGTCTCAAACTCCTGACCTTGTGATCCACCCACCTTGGCCTCCCAAAGTGCTGGGATTACAGGTGTGAGCCACCTAGCCCGGCCCCCTCATTTGTGCTTTATATCACAACAATTTGTAGGCCAGTATGAGTGGTGGCAGACGTCACCCACTCTTCATTGTGTTTTTCTGAGGAAGTTTTAAACAAGTCTGGCCTTCAGTTAATCACTTGGCCAGGTTAGAAAGTACTATAACCAGGTGATAAAAGAGCTCATAAATAATTCAAATTCAGCTTTAACTTAGGTAAAACGTTTGTTTCTTAGTTTAAAGGACTTCTAAGTTCTTCCATCCCATGATGTGAGAAGTTAGTAAATATGAATACAGCACTTACATTTTCCTGATCAAAATTGAGTAAATTAAGTCAAAACATGAAATATAATTGCCAGACTGACACCTCTAATTATTTGGAGTAAATGAACAAAAAACAATGGTTGAGTGAAAAAAATTAAGAAATGAGGCAACCATTTTGTTAAAGTTATCTCAATCACTGGTTTTGAGAAAACAGTACTACACTGGGATCTAACTAAATGTTTAACTTTGAAGATATTTAGACTGTGAGTTTTAATTCCTTTTTTGAAAAAGTGAGGTTGATTCTATCAGCAAAATATGATGGTTAATTATACAAGCAGAAAGATTTCCATTATCTGCATTCTGTATCAGACAATTAAAATATTTTCTCCCTTCTCTAGAAAATGTCTGTGTTTGCTTAATATTTTTATCTTTATAAGATGGTAATTTGTCCACTAGAGGACAGGGTAAAGAGCAACCTTAGAATTAGCTAGAACTGGGTTTTGTAGCTTTGGACTGGTGGGCAAGTTATCAAATTTTTTCTAATGCTTATTTTCTCATTTCACAAATGAGTATGATAATTCTTACCCCAGAGTGTTGCTGCAATGTTTAAATGCAATAATTAATTGCTTAATTCTATGGAAAATTGGTAGATCACTTCAAAATCAGTTGTTGATTGGCTGATTTTAGGGATTTGGTAGAAATTGCTTTAATGTTAACCTGTCTCAATGAAATTTTAATGAAACACTTGCTGTTTTGATTTTAACATTTAAAATTATAACAAATATCACATGTTTGGTTAAAACAGTTTAGGCCATCAATAAATATTACTTGCAGCTTAAGTTTTTGAAATTGTAGCTATTGCATGTTAAGAGCAAATACGCCACACACAAGTGAATAACAACAATATTTTTTGTCAGCCATAAACATTCATTAAGTAGCTAAAGTACTAATTACATGCAACCTTGGGAGACTCACTGCTCTATAATTATCTTTACAACTGAGTATGTGCCTTTTGAAGTTTCTGTTTAACCCTTTAAAGTTATTTTGCTATTTGCTCTGGTTCTTTTGTTTTTAAGCAAAAGGGTAGATTTTATAAAGAACTTGTCTCCATCTCCCAACCTCATGTTTGGTCCAAACTCTTCAAAAATTCTGAAGCGGAACAGCTCCAAATCCTAATAAATATTCTTAGGTTCTTTTTGTTTGTTCATTTGTTTTTTAAGACAGAGTCTTGCACTGTTGCCCAGGCTGGAGCACAGTGGTGAGATCTCACCTCACTGCAACCTCCACCTCCCGGGTTCAAGAGATTCTCCTGCCTCAGCTTCCTGAGTAGCTGAGATTACAGGCATGTGCCACCATGACTGTCTAATTTTTGTATTTGTAAGAACTTCTAAGTTCTTACATGGGGTTTCACAATGTTGGCCAGGCTGGTCTCGAACTACTGACCTCAAGTGATCCTCCTGCCTCAGCCTCCCAAAGTGCTGGGATTACAGGTGTGAGCCACCACCATGCCTGGCCTTATTGGGTATTATTTATAGCTGATTTCCCTCAAAGTTCCTTCTTTTCCTGTGCCTTTTCCTAGTTGATGAGTCTCAGGGACACTCCTACCTTGTCATCAACTACCCAGATGCTCAGTCGCCTGTTGCTTTAGCATTGAGTTCCTGTTTCTCTTGTCTCAGGTGAGAATCATAGAGCACTCCTATTTTCCTCTGTTCTTGGTGAGGAGGCAAACACAATTACCTGGTCTTCTCATTCATAAGTGTTAATATGCTTAGGTTATCATGGGATGGTGTAGGGGGGCAGAGAGAAGTACAAATATTAATACATCTTTATAATGTCATTAAAAAGCTGAAGTTGCAGTTAATTTTCTTTTTGGAGGACATGTGCCATACATTTATGATATGCATTATAGGCTAGATGTATTATTTAATAATAGCAATAAAAGCAATATTGGTTATTAATGTTGCTCGTAACTTGTAGACGTAACAAACATGTTAATAGCTAAAGTAAGTTGGTTTGAGTTTGGTACTGAGAAGTAATCTTGTTATCTATTGCTTGTTTGATTTTTGGTAACTGTTCTTCCTCCCCTTTTGTGCAATGAAAGTACAATCAGCCTGTTTGGTCAGACTAATGTATAACTACCAAAAACTGCAAAACTATCTGGATTCTATATTAATAATGTGTTTTGCCACTATTTGTTTTAAATGTCACTTATTTAAATGTTATGTACTTATTCCATTAATTCAATTTAAAAGACTGAAAACTTTCCAGATAAGTCACACTTCATAAGTCAGAAAAATATTTCAACTGGGTTGAGGGAAGAAAGCTTGACGTCTGAGTTTGGATGGAGTGTATGTTTAGTTGACTCCTTCACAAAGTTGCAAAGAGGTAGTCAAAATAATGCAATGTACACTAAGGCTTGAGTCAGTCTGACATGCTGATAGAATCAAGATCCATGAAGACTTTCTTGAGTAGGTTCCTTCTCAGAAGCACATATGTAGTGATACTCACCATCACTGAGGCACAGCACCATCATCAGATCTGACTCCACTGCAGTATAAATTTGCTGAGTGCTTCATTTCCACCAGAACAATTCCTTCACAGCTCGCATATTTTGGTTACTTTTTGTCTCTTAACTTCTTGGGAAAGTTTTAATGTTAGCAGTTCTGTGAATCATTAAATAGTCCTGGGCGTGGCCCTTCTTTTTTGATAATTTTTACTGCCTTTCATATGGGAGTGGATGGTCACAAGGGACAATATTATTAATAATAATAACAGGAACAACTTACATTTATGGAATACCTTCTTTTTGCCAGGTATAAAGACAAAAAATTACTCTCTAAGTTCTGGGGCTGGGGCCCATGAATTGAGCTGACAAAAGACAGATTAAGAAAATAAAAGCATATACATTATATTTAATATTTTTACTGCACATTGAAGCCTTTATAAGAAAAATGAAAAGCCAAAGAAGCAACTCAGGCCAAGGGCTTATATACGTTTTAAACAAAGAAAGCTAAATTGTGGGGAAATGATAAAACAAAGGAAAAGAGTTTAAGCTTCTAGAGGCAGTAATTTGTGGGAAAGTGACGAGAAGATACACAGGAAAATCTAATGGAAGATAAGGAATATTTTAGTAGTTTTGTTTGTACCGATCCATTTCAGTATTGACCCCCAGTCTCCAGTGATAAGAATGTTCTCTTCCTAAAACAGGGAGAGCCTCTTTCACATGGAAAATTTTATGTCATACCTGAGGCAGAAAGAGGAAAGTCAGAGAGTCCTTCCTGCCTCTGCTGTTGCTCAATCACCTTCAGCCCAAAATAATCAACATGCTGGGCTGGGCACAGTGGCTCACGCCTGTAATCCCAGCACTTTGGGAGGCCTAGGCGGGTGGATCACCTGAGGTCAGGAGTTCAAGACAAGCCTGGCCAACATGGCGAAACCCCGTCTCTACTAAGAATACAAAATTTAGCTGGGTCCAGTGGTGCCTGCCTGTAATCCCAGCTACCTGGGAGGTTGAGGCAGGAGAATCGCTTGAATCCGGGACGCGGAGGTTGTGGTGAGCCAAGATTGCACCACTGCACTCCAGCCTGTGCAATAAAGTAAGACTCTGTCTCAAAAAATACAGTAAAATAATAAAAATAATCAACATGCCAAAGTAGCATATTTTGGGGTAGCATATTTTGAATTCCTTCATTTCCCCCATCTGAAACTTTACCATAAGTTTCTCATAATAAAATCTGAATTAGTGGCTGTGGAGAGAAGAATCAGTTTAGCAGCTGAGTGATAGATCTTCAAAAGAAGAATATGTAGATCAGAATGAGAATAAATAAGCAGAAAAGTGCAAATCTAAGCACATTTCTCCATATCCCATTAAACCAATCTCCCAACTCTGGGAATACGTCAGTCTAATCAAATGGTTGAGCCTCATTATCTTATGGAGAATGTTAATCTTTTTTGTTCAAAGGTATAAATCAGACAACGTTTGTCCCAACTGATTCACAAAGAGGCAGCATTTTCATCAACCACACAAGATAGAATGACCAGTGTTGTTCATGAACAAAAAGTGGAACCTGTAATTCCCAAGATCTAGTGTGTTCCACAACTTTTGTTATTGGTCATATTGATGTCTCCACACCTTCATTTTCACGTGCCTCTGTCAGTTTGTAAAAGCAGAAAATGTCGTGAAACATTTGACATAGGAGACCTGCAATCTGGCTTTGGCAGCTAAAAGGCTTGATTTTGTCACCTGACCAAGTTAATCCAGATTTTTGATCTATTTATATACAATTTCTGGTGCTAAGGAGCCTAATCAGGAGAGCAGCCGAGCTACCCCACCCAGGTTGTGCAAGAGTGGCCTATGAACCAGCCAACACATTTGGTGATTTGGCAAAAGTTTGTGCTATAAAAGGTAGTTCTAGAATCACTTATTGTCACCAGATAGAAAGTCTTGACTGTGAGTTTTCCAGGTTCTTGGAGTGTTGAACAAAGAATTGAACAAAACGCACAAACAAAACAACAAAAGAACGAAGCAACAAAAGCACAGATTTATTGAAGTGAAAGTAGCCTCCACAGAGTAGGAGCAAGCTTGAGCAAGTGGCTCAAGAGCCTGACTGCAATGTTCTTCAGGGTTTTAAATTAAACTAAAAGAATTTGGTTAACACCCCTAGGTACCCTTTAGAGACCTCCAATTGGTTACACCCGACGCAAATGAAGGATTGACCTGTGACCAATCAGACACTGAAGTGGAGGCTTGGTTTGAGACCAATCAGAGGCTGAAGTGGAGGCTTGGCCTGTGACCAATCAGAAGCTGAAGTGGAGGTTGGCCTGCAACCAATCAGAGGCCGAAGTGGAGGCTTGGGCCACAACCAATCAGAGGCATTTCTCATTCGTAAGGTAGGGGAGGAGGGTTTTGTAGAGGTCAGGAACTCTGGCCCCTTTTCACCTGGGCATGGAGAGGTGGGGTTTTCCTTTTGGTCCAATTCCAAGAAGTCAGCCAATTTGTCCTCAGGCTCCCTGTCTCCCAACCCTATTCTCCTGCCTCATTATGACCTCCATGATGGGTTTGAGGATGTGGTGTATGGAGTCAAACTACAGGGTTTGATTGCAATATTGTCTTGGCTTGTTACTTGGGAAGAGATCAGTACCATATTTGTTTTTAATTGGAAAAGTCTTTTTCTTCCAATGTCTTTATTTGAGCAAGGGACAATTCTTGGGCTTACATAGAGGTTTTTCCTTGCCCAGTGAACTCACCAGAAGGAAAAGTAGAGTGACATTGTTTTTCTGACCGTGGATACCATACTCTTTCATTCATTTATCTTCCATAGTTGGTCCACCTGGTACCCCGTGGACAGGAATAAAAACTAATTCAGGTTTGTTCATGCTATCAGATGTTGACATAAGCAATAATTATATTGTTTAGTTGACATGACCAAGGTTTGGGAAACTGGTGCAAGGGTGGTGTCAGGTTTGTGTTTAACCTATGAAGAAAAGAGTGAGGTTAATATGAAAGAGGCAGCATTTGAAAGAAAGCCCACAGTGGAGGATCAGAGAGAGAATAGGATAGATTGAGACAAGTAATCTCCAGTCAGCTTCTCAATAAATGGGAGGTTTTGTTGAAAAAGATCCCCCCTCTACTCCCCTCCCCACACCAGGGAGGAGAGAAACTTAAAGGGGGAAAATAGATGAAAGCAAAGTTTTTTATCTGTGATCTTGAGGAAAGCTGTTTGCTTTGTGGTGTCATCTTGCTTCTAGAGCCTTGGCTCTGAAATCCTTACTATGAGGTCACCTGTAGGGATGGTCTTCCAGTTGTCCTGAGAGTGATGACTGGCTCCACCTTGATGTGGCTCACATAAATTCAGAAAGTATGATAGCAGTGTAGGTGGTTAGCAGTACCTCATAAGGTCCTTCCTAGCAAGGTAACAGTACAAGCTTTTTCTAAAAATCTTGATGTATACCTGATCTCCTGGTTGAAAGAGTTGGCTTGATGGATTTTTTCCTATAAGTTCTTTTTATGTCTAGATTTTTATGTTCCACTTGACCTGATGATTGAGGATGGTATGAAGTAAGAAGTTTTAATGAGTAATCCAGAGATTTTGTGAGTGAGTGGTTTATTTCTACTAAAAAATGAGTTCCTTGGTCTGATTCAATCTATAAAGAAATGCCAAAATGAGGAATAACCTCAGTTGTTAATTCCTTTACCACTATCATGGTGTTGCTTGAACCTGGCAGACGGCGGTTTTAGTGAGCCGAGATCGCGCCACTACACTCCATCCTGGGTGACAGAGTGAGACTCTGTCACAAAAAAAAAAGGCATTACAATGGAGGGATTGGTTAATAAGACCTGTGTATAGGTGGTCTGCTACTGTGTTGAGAGGTGCTGTGTCTTATTAAGTCATAAGAGAATGGACACAGAATGGGAGAATGGGGAACATGGAGGTAAAGGAGGGAACCTAATGTAAGAATACTGAATTTGCCAATTAAGGCACCAGCTGTGACTACTTCATGCAGGAATGGGGACATGCCTGATGCCATAGGGTCTAATTGACTTGAGAATGTGAAAGGAAAATAAAAACTCAGAACCCCAATTCATCATGCCAAAAGGAAAAAAAAATTAAGCTGAAATGTGAGTTGTGCAAGAAACTGCCTTTTCTCTTGTTCCTAAGCAGATAGCTAGAGATAAAATGTTAACTCCACAGGTAGTTACCCTGTGTTCACCTTATCTTATGTAAAGTGCAGATTTACTGAGCACTGGATGAATACATAATTGACTATTCCCCTACCTACTTCTTTTCCCTTGCAACATGTGGATTATCATACCCTCCTTCTTTCCCCGCCGGCCTGCTTTTCCCCTTTAAATACCGAGGCCCTCAAATTCATTTTTAGAAAAAGGCACGGACCACAGACTGTTTCTGTGACTCCATGTTTATTTGTTCTGGGCATATCCTTAACTTTGGCAAAATAAACTTCTAAATTGATTGAGACCCGTCTCTGATACTTTTTGGTTTACCAGAAATATAGTATAGGACATACCTGTTGATGAAAAGAGTCAAACTCTGTAAAATATTTGAAGAGAATTATTCTGAGCCAAATATGAGTGATTATGGCCCCGTGACACAGCCCTTAGGAGGTCCTGAGAACATGTGTCCAAGGTGGTCGGGGTACAGTTTGGTTTTATGTGTTTTAGGAAGGCATGAGACATTAGTCAAATACGTTTAAGAAATACATTGGTTTGGTTTAGAAAGACGGGACAACTCAGAGTGGGGGCTTCTAGCTTATAGATAAGTTTAAAGATTTTCTGGCTGACAATTGGTTGAGGTTGTCTGAAGACCTGGGATCGATAGAAAGGAATGTTCAGGTTAAAGATAAAGGATTTTGGAGACCAAGTTTTATTGTGCAGAGGAAGCTCTTAGATAGGAGATTTTAGAGAGACCAGGTTGTAAATAGTTTTTTTATAGGACTTAAAAGTGTGCCTGGCTCTTAGTTGATTATCTTCTGGATCTGGGAAGGAAGGAAAGAAAACAAAGGGGAAGGGGATTCTCTATAGGATGTGGATTCTTCCCATGAGACACTGCAGGGCAATTTTAAGGTATGGCAAGAAAATAGATCTTGGGGTTAAATATTTTTTTCCTTGTCTCATAATATTATGCCAGTCAGATTGAAAAGTAAGCCACAATATGTAGGGTCCAATAAAACCCCTCTGATGAGAATTTATTGTTTGTAGGCCATGACTCCCTAGACCTCTTAGGTAGGAATTTGGGTAAGATAAAAAATCAGAGCTTAGTCCTCATATCCAAGAGGCAAGAAGTTGTTTTGAATACCCAAAACAATCCTATTCTTTTTATGGCGATATAGGTGAAAAGGTTTGCCAAAGTTGGGTAAGCCAAGAGCTGGCTATGTGAGAAGTGCTCATTTTAAGGCTTTGCAGGAGTTCAATGGCTCCAAGAGCTAGGAAATGAACTCTGAAGTAGCATCGGGAGGAGGGCATCTATAGCGATTTAGCATGGGCAGCAAAAGTAGGAACTCATTGATGACAATAGCTAGCTGTCCCTAGGAATTTATGCAGCTGCTTTTTGGTTTTGGGAGAAAGATGGGCAAGGCTGATTCAAAGCATTTTGTACTGTTTTTAGTGCCCTGAGATATCTTATGTTCTTAGCAGGTAACAGTCGTTTGCATCCACTGACATTTAGATATGAAGGATTTAAGGCCTCATTCAGCTAGTTCTTTTAGGAGAACGAGGGAGTCTATAAGAGAACCCTGTTTAGTTTGGCTATAAAGAAAGAGGTTATTAATGTATTGAACAAGAGTGAAGCCTTGAGTAAAAGCTACAGGGTCGAAATTGGTTTTACAGACTTAGAAAAATATTGAAGGGAACGCATAATATCTATGAGGTATGCATCTATGTTGATTGTCTTCCTCTAAACATAAATGCAAAGATAAATTTTGAGTCCCAGAGTAATGGAATTAAAAAGAAAGCTGACCAGAGGTTAATTACTATAAACCAGACTGTATCAGCAGGAATTGAGGTCAGAATAGTGGCTGGATTAGGAATTATGGGGTGACGGCACATTGTAAGAGTTCATGGCTCTTAGATCTTGTACAAATCTATGGATTTGATTCCCATCTAAATCAAATTTTACTTTTATTATTGGCAAGATTAGGGTATTGCAGGGTAAGAAGGTATAAAAAAACCCTGCTATAAAATAGTTTATTGTAAGTTCAATTCCTTATTTTTCATCTTGAGAGTACTGCGCTACTTACAGGAAAGGTTAATTACTTTTCCAGGTAACGCCCATTGACTGTGCACTCAGTAGCTATCCAATCTCATTTATATGTGAGGCCCAGATACTAATTGGGATGTCTTTTAAGACTGCATCCTCTTCAGAAGATTTTAGATTGATATGGGTTTCTATTAGGGAAGGTGGGAAGCTTGAGGTTTGGTCTGAAGGTAGGAAAATAAAAAACATCTTTATAATTATACTCTATGGTGGCATTAAATTTACATAACAAACCTCTGCCTAAAAGGTTTGCCAGTAAGAAGTCAGAAACTAGAAAGGCATGATGGATGTTAAGAGGGCCCACAAATATTGGGGTGGCCTAAGATGTAGGCAATGAAACAGGCGTCCCTGGAATTCCAACAGCTGAATAGAATTAGAGATGATAGAGATGAATACTTTGAGCCAGAAGTAGAGAAAGTCACATCAGTGTCAACTGAAAAATCCAGTTCTTGATCTTCTATTTTAAGGATGGAGGATATACTTCCTCTCTCACAAAGAGGAAAATGGGTCCCCTGAGGAAGTTGGGGTCTGGAGAGATTGTTTAAGCTTTCCTTTCTTTCAAGTGCAGGACAATTGTTTTTTTCAATGTCTAGGTTTGTATATAGTGCCTGCAAACATCTTGAAATGAATAGGGGAGGCTTTGTGGTTGGTAAGAGAAATGGGTGGGATTTGAATTAACCCTAGAGTCATAGGTGTGTTTTTATAAAGACTAAATTTGCAAGGCAAGGACAGTTGATGTTAATTTTTCCCCCTCCTGTTTTCCTGCGAGCCTTTTTTCAAATAATTGGGTAGAAGCTTCAATCATAATGTTGAAGAGACTGTCCTGCCCAGACAAAAAAGCTACTTTGGGTTTGCTTCCGTATTCTAGACAGAGGATTTCCAATAAAGGTTGAAATAATAAGATTTTTATATTCTGGGGCTTTGAGGTTAATGCAGCATGCCTTTGGAAAGTCTGTATACAGCATTCCACAAAAACCTTGGCATCCCTTTCTTTCTGAGTGTACTTTTCAACCTTAGACCAACTCACCTTGGTAGGAAAGGTCTCTACTATCACTTTTATGAGGCCCTAAATATCAGCTGCCAGCTAAGTCATTTCCTGGTCATTTGCAGGAAGGCCTGGGAGAAGTTCTGGCTACCTGTTTTCTTTATGTGTGTTTGTTACCTGGGAGAGGTAGTTGTTCCTAGGGGGTTGTCTGGCTTGTCTGGTAACTACAGTATCACCCTGGGTAGGAAGAGCCAATCAAAATCACTATGAGGGGAGTTGTATATTGTCACTAACTTTTCTAACTTCTCTCTAAGTTTAATAGGATCTTCTGAAAGGTGTGTGTTTTGGGGGTGGGGTGGGGTGTAAAAGGGCTTTTTATTTTAAAAGATCTGCTGCTGTCCAGAGGACATGAATTCTTTGTTGTGGGTATTAAGGATACATCCACAAAAGGAATTTCATGGGAAGACTTGCAGCTGATGGGGTCTGATTATATTGACCCAGAAAGTAGATGGAATTATAAGGGACATTGAAATGAGCCCTGCTGTGTATCCCTGGGGCCTCTGACAAAGTTATTTTCTGACTATCAGCATTTACATAAGTAACTTGTATTCCTTGGCCTGGAGATTAGGCCAGAGTGCTTTCTGCTATTCTTGCAGGGAAAAAGAATTTAAAGAAGGAAGCTGGGTGTTTAGGGATTTTTTTTTTTTTTTTGAGGAGTCAGAGGAGCTTCAGGGATTAAAGGAATTTGCTTAGGAGGCTGGGCTGGATTTCAGGGAGAGAAACATAAGTCAGGGTCTGGAGATTCAAAATATCTTCTGGAAGGTCAGGGATAGTTCGGAATTGAGAGTAAAGGGGAAAGGGACATGTATAGTAGATGTGGATTTTTAACTTTTGTTATAAGTCTGATTTCTATTCTTAATCTTGAGGGAATCCCTAAGCCTAGCCAAAATGCTCTTTTTTTGTCCTACTTCCAATTTCATCTCCGCATAGGTACCAAAAAGCCATTTGTTCAGGATGAGAGTTCTCTAAAAATCTTTTCAAATATAAAAGTTTTTCCAAATTCATGGATTCATCATTTGGCCATTGTAAGTAGGATCTCCAAGCATATATCCATTCTAACAGTAACTCAATCCAATAAATCTTTTCATGAAAAAACCTGGAAGTAACTTTCCAGGCTTAGAATACATTTTTATCATGAGTTCAAGAGGTACCGCCAAAGAGGTACAGAAGATGCAGCTCCCATGATCCAAAAAGCCACTCCCAAAAATATCCTAAGAAAGCAAAAACTCTCATTGTCACACATGAAAAGACTCTCATTTCACAAACATTGTAAGAATAATGATTGTGAAAATTAATGTCTCTGGTGTCATACACAAGTGAGATGCACCCAATTACAGACTCTCTAATCTGTGATATTGGACAGGTGAAACTGGATGGGACTTCCCAGCACTGGCAAAGCAACAAGGGTAGAGAAAACAAAGACTCCTTATAGACTGGGACCTTGAGAGCAAATGAGACATAGGATTTACTGGGGGAACTTACATACAAGGATGGTCTGGTTGTGGAGAACTGGACAGGAGAACTGCTCCCATTTGTAAAAAGCATGCAGATTAGATAACATTTTTACTTAGCACCCACCACCTAGCAAGCTCCATCTAACCCAAAACAAAGGGCCTCGATCCCTTGTATGGCCTATATTCTAAGGGATGGGTCAGGGGTTCAGATGTCCTTCGTAGCTAAGGAGTGAAACTCTGGGTTGGCCACTCCTGGATTCTTACATCACAGGGTCATTGTCAGGGTGTTCTTAAGTCACTACTCTCAACTGCGTCTGCCATACTGACCCCTCATTAAAACAAACTCCCCTGAAAGCTGGCAAGGTTGGACAATGAGGATGCTGCTTGCACACTTCATGTTGTTGGGGCCTAGAAAGTAATATCCCATAATGAAGGCCTCAGAAGCAAAGGTTTTTATCTGACCTTCTTCTGCCCTCCTGCCTCTCAGTCCCATTTGCCTCCAAGGCTAGCCATAAAAACTAGAATTTCTTTTCCCCTGGGCAGGTCATAGATACCAGAACCCCTTTTCTCCAAAAGTCAGCCATAAAACCTAAAAATATTACTCTAACTTTCCCTCTGCCTTTCTATATAAAAACAGGCCATAAAGAAATTATGTGACCTACCTTGTTTGACTGTAGGTCGTAAGACCCCCATTCCAGAGAGGTTCCTGTCCCATACCTAGAAGGAAGGAATGCATGCACAGAGAGGCCAAGAAGAATTTAGACAGGTAGGCCTGACTGGATTTCTTTCCCTCAGTCTATTAGCATTAGATCCTACCCTTTTTGTCCAGTCATATTTCCATATGGCTCTTCATACTTTGCTGAACTGAAGCATAAAAATAGACAATTTCCCCTCTGTCTTTGGGACTTCATTCTGAAGGCTCCTGTATATACACATTGAATAGACTTGCATGCCTTTTTTTCCAATTAGTCTGCTTTTTTCTAATTGATTTTTCAGCATACCCTCCAATGTCTAGTGTTCCTAGCCGTATGGTAGCCACTTGATGCATCCCTGACAACCTGTACCCCTCAGCTGACAGAAATCAAAGAGCATATCCTCACTGGTTACAAGCCGAGATCTCAGAACATAAAAAGCGATGAAAGGAGAATCTCATCTTTTTAAAAAAATTGATGACCCACAGCAAAGTTTGTCCAAACTCCAGCCCAATGAGGACAGTAAACCCATCAGTCTATAAAGCCAGTTTTAACAACATGCCTATAGGACATATGCCTGTGTGCTACCCTGTGATTCCCTTCCATATGAAAAATGACACAAAAGACAGAGACATAGGAAAACAATGACCATCTCTGGGAGAGAAAGGACGAATTAAAACCAAGAGTACTTCAAATAAAAATCACAAGGAGTCCAGGTTGAAAATGGCAGTGGCAGCTGCATTCTGGGTTCCTCGGCTGTGGGGTCAGTCCAATCCCAAATTGGAGCAGCCACGTCAAGTGGTATCTATGGCTAGGAGGGCTTAGCTAGTATGTGGAAGACCCTCACCTACTTTGTTGTGCTCCCTCGGGTGGGAGTGAGCATGATAATTGTTTTCTTGAAGTTGCATCATGGAGAGCACAGGAGACCTGAGTTGATTCCTTACCCCCATCTCTGCATTAGACCCAAATCTTTTCCTTGAGGAGATGGTAACCATACTGTATTTCATAACCTTCATGTGAATCTGTTTCTAACTCTATGAAGATGAATAAAGAGAATGTGAACCATTACAAATCTACTGGGAACCACAGAGCTGGTTGAACCATTACTCTGCACATGGACCAGAAAAAGTGTACAAGACCCTAATCTCACCTTCTTTACTTGTATAAAATGATGACCAGTAAACTGATTTGCCATCTCTTTGCTTGTGGCAAAATGTAGCTTAAAGAAATTAAACTCTGATTGGTCATATGCAAAAAATAATGAGTATCTATACCCAAAGAACTCGTTCACACAAATGGTTTCTCCTGCTAATCTGAATTTGAAAAGGGAAAGACAAGGATAGTCTCTTGCCATTTTCATTTGACTAGATGCTACAGGCAGAGATTAGGAGGTTGATGTGGTAAAAATGTTTACCTTTTGCTAACTTTGCTGGGTGCTCCCAAGATCTCAATGGTAACCTCTGGAGTGCGCAGGGTGTCCCAGCCAATGATATCCCAATCTCATTGCCAGAACTGTAGGGAAAGAAAAGTAACCTTCCTCTACTTCCTGAAGTTCTGTGGCTGAGGCTCATGAATTGAAGTGACAAAAACATAGATTAACAGGAGAATAGCAAACAATTTTTAAAATATTATTTATTTTATCTTTTTTTAAAAAAAATTTACTTTAAGTTCCAGGATACATGTGCAGAATGTGTAGGTTTGTTACATAGGTATACATGTGCCATGGCGGTTTGCTTCACCTATCAACCTGTTATCTAGGTTTTAAGCCTCGCGTGCATTAGGTATTTGTCCTATTGCTCTCCCCCTCCTTGCCCCCGACCCCCGACAGGCCCTGGTGTGTGATGTTCCCCTCCCTGTGACCATGTGTTCTCATTGTTCAACTCCCACTTATAAGCGAGAACATGGGGTGTTTTGTTTTCTGTTCCTGTGTTATTGAGACTAGCAAACAATTTTTATTTATTATTTTTACATGCACATTGAAGCCTTCATAGAAAAAAATGAAAACCCAAAGAAACAATTAGGATAGCAAGCTTACATACTTTTAAAACAAAAATGTTAAATTGTGGAGAAGTGACAAAATGGGAAAGGGGTTTAACCTTCTAGGAGTAGTAATTTGTGGAAAATGACTAGGAAATGTATTGGGGAACTAATGGAAGATAAGAATTATTTTAATAGGATTGTTTGTACAGATCCATTTGAGCACTGACTCCCAGTCTTCATAAGAATGTTCTCTTCTTATGAGAAAGGGTTTGCAAACTATTCATCCAACAAGGGATTAACATCTGGAATATACAAGGAACTCAAACAACTCATCAATGAAAAATAAATACATACATCATTTGATTAAAAAGTGGGCAAAGAATCTGAATAGATATTTCTCAAAAGAAGACATACAAATGGCCAAGAAGTACAGTCATACTCTGTATAATAATGTTTTGGTCAATGATAGACCATATATATATATACCATTGTGGTCCCATAAGATTATAGTGGAGCTGCAAAATTCCTATCATCTAATGATGTTATAGTCATTGTACTGTCATAGTGCAACACATTACTTCTTTTCTATGTTTAGGTATGTTTGTTTAGACACATGAATACCTACTATTGTGTTACAATTCCCTACAGTATTCAGTACAATAACATGTTGTACAGACGTATAATCTAGGAACAATAGGTTATACCACATAGTTTAGGTGTGTAATAGGCTATATCATCTAGGTTTATATAAGTACACTCTATGATGTTCCCACAATGATGAAATTACCTACAAATGCATTTTAAATAACATATCCTTGTTATTAAGGGACGCATAACTGTATATAAAAAATGCTCAACATTGCTAATCATCAGGAAAGTGCAAATCAAAATCATAATTAGATATCATCTCACTCCAGTTAGAATGGCCATTATCAAAAAGACACAAAATAACAAATGCTGGTGAGGATATGGAGAAAAGAGAACTCACACCTTGTTGATGGGAATATAAATTAGTACAGCCATTATGGAAAACAGTAGGAGTTTCCTCGAAAAACTAAAAAATGGAACTATCATATTACCCGGAACTCCCACTACTGGTTATATATCCAAAGGAAAGGAAATCAGTGTGTTAAAGAGATATCTGCACTCTCATGTTTATTGTGACACTACTCACAACAGCTAAGATATGGAATCAAGCTAAGCATCCATCAGTGGATGAATGGATAAAGAAAATATGGTATATAAACCTAATGGAATACAATTCAGCCATAAAAAGGATAAAATCCTGTCATTTGCTGCAACATGGATGAGCCTGGAGGACATTAAGTGAAATAAGCTAAGCACAGAAAGATAAATACTACATGTTCTCACTTATATGTGGAAGCTGGAAACGTTGATCTTATAGAGGCAGAGAGTAGAATAGTGATTACTAGAAGCTGGGAAACGGAGGGAGGGGGAATAGGCAGAGGTTGGTAAATGGATACAAAATTACAGCATGACAGGAGGAATAAGTTCCAGTGTTTTATAGCATTATAATTAACAATTTATTGTGACTATAGTTAACAATAATTTATTGTATGCTTTCAAATAGCTAGAAGATTTTGATTGTTCATAATATGAATGGTGAATTAGATGACAGATATGCTAATTACCCTTATTTGGTTATTATGCATTGTATACGTGTATTGAAACACACACCGTACCCTATAAATAGGTAAAATTATTATTTGTCAATTAAAGATTTAAAAAGAGAATGTTGTCTTCTTCCTAATACAGGGAGGGTGCCTGTACACGGGAAATTTTATGTCTTGTTTTCGGCAGGAAGGAAGAAAGCAGAGTGCCCTTCTTGCATCTTCAATCACTCTCAACTCAAAATAACTAATATGCCAAAGTGGCATATTTTGGGGTAGCATGTCCTGAATCCTTTCATAAGCATTGTGCTAAGTGTTTTATATACATTATTTCATCAAAATTTCACAAGGGACCTATGAGATAGTTGCTTTATTGCCCATATTTTACAGTTTAAAATACAAACAAAACTAAAGCACAGTGAAGTGAAATAGTTTGGGCAAGATCACATTGCTACTACATTGAGAAACCAGATTCTAGGCCTGTTGATCCTAATCTAGAAAACTAAATTACTTAGTCCGGTAGTTTAGGTATTTACAGACGTTGCTTAAGGAATTCTCAGACAGATAAGAATTCTCTTCTTGTTGCTGAAGAGATTAAAGAGATTAAGTAACTTGCTAAGGCTAGTTAATTAGAAAGTGGCTGCCCTTAGGATTTAAAACCCAAGTGTGTCAGCCTCCAAAGTTTTTGTGTATTCAAGTGATTTAATCCATTCCACAGTTAAAAAATACATTTTATACTGTTACTCAGTAGACATACACATACAAATATATAACTGATAGAAAAGGTTCATAAAACAATACTCACCCTTATTCATGCAATGACACTCTGGTACTTCTTATTCTATCCTAACCTATTTTATCCTATCCTATTCTACACTATTATAGTCTATTTTATGGGTTTTTTTAAAAGGCTTATTACAAGCAATTAAATTTACTTTATGACTCACTATAGGTTGTGACCTTCAGTCTGGAAAAAATGCTAGGTATAGGCTTACTTAATATCATTTTCTTGTATTACTGTGTTCTCAACTACTCTCTGTTGTGCTTAAAATAAATTGGACTACTTAAGTGAAATTTAGTTGTGGCTTTGTTGTAAGACTAACAAGTTCATATGCCTGCTGCACAGTAACAGTGCAATGCACTGAGACAGCAGTGTTTGCAGCAGAGAAAGAGTTTATTGATTGCAGGGCAGCCAGGTTAGGGGATGGGAGGAGACTCTCAAATCCATCTCTTCAAGGATTCCTGGGATGAGGTTTTTAAGGGGATTGTGGAGGACAACGGGCTGGAAGATTAGGGTTATTGATTGGTTGGGGTAAGAGGGATGAAGTCATTAGGATGTGGAAATTTTATTATTTGGTAAAAGGAGACGAGTTAGCTCCTCATGGGGTCCCTCAGACCAGCTGGTATCAGTAGTTTCACTGGTACACAGGACTTAAAAAACATCTCAAAGGGAAAACTTACATTTAGTAATGTTCAAGTTGTCATGTAGAGCAGTTAGGGGGAACTGCAATCTTATAGCAGTCTACGTGATTCTGCAGCAATAGGGAAACAGTGTAAGGAAGTGGGTCAGAGAGCAAGCTAACCTAATGTTTAATGCTGAGTGTGCTGCAGGCTTGGTTTATCTTAGTTCTCCCCCTCCCTTCTTCCCTGATAAATTCTATAAAGTTTATGGGAATGGTTTCACTCGGTAATGCTCTTTCTAAATAGATTTTAGCTAGAGATGGTCTCAGAGTGGAGGGGCTGACTGAATTCTGCTGCAGAAGTGTTGTTTTAGCTCTCCAATTTCCCTTTTAATGAGAAGCATGTGATCTCTATGGAGGCAAAACACCAGCAGTGTCTCAGTTTATTGGTGGAGATAAAGGGACAATTGTAAATACAACTTGCTCTGAGTTTCTACAATTTGAAATGAATTTTGCTATGTATAACTCTTCCTCCTCCCACCTCACCTTTCTTATTAACCACATTCTTTACAGAAGACTTAGATTATTGTTATTACCCCCGAGCATCTCTGTATTGTCTAAATCAGTATCCATGGCAAATATTTCTTTAATGTTCTTAGGCTAGGGGTTTACAATCTCTAAATTTTTATAGAGATACCCCTAATCTAATTGCATACATTGGCTTTTATGGCTCCCAAAATGTCAAAAGGAATCCTCTCCACACCTATTACAGTTATCTTTCTCATAGTTCGGAATAAATGCAAATGAGCCATAATAAGCAATATTTAATAATATTGGTAGTCCAGGGGAAATAACTCTACACTTTAGAGTCACATAGCTTCTTAAAAAAACACTTCAGGCCAGGTGCGGTGGCTCACGCCTGTAATCCCAGCATTTTGGGAGGCCAAGGTGGGCGGATCACAAAGTCAGGAGATCGAGACCATCCTGGATAACATGGTGAAATCCCGTCTCTACTAAAAATACAAAAAATTAGCTGGGCATGGTGGTGGGCGCCTGTAGTCCCAGCTACTCGGGAGGCTGAGGCAGGAGAATGGATTGAACCCGGGAGGCGGAGCTTGCAGTGAGCCGAGATCGCGCCACTGCACTCCAGCCTGGGCAACAGAGACTCCATCTCAAAAAAAAAAAAAAAAAAAAAAAAAAGACGCTTCATAGGTATCATTTTACTCATTATCCCAGCATTCCTGGAATTTAGATAGATTTAGGAATTACTGATGTATTTTTAAAGAGTTAAGTGATGCTTAAAGATTGAATAATTTGGATCTTCCAGCTGTGGTATAATAGAACTACAAATTGAAATAAAGCCTCAATTCTTTTCTGGATCTGAGTTCCTTAGTCTTTTTAGACATGTGTTTCATCAGCTTCCACCTCCCATGGGCAGATGGAAGACAGTAAGGATAGAAAGTAAAAGGTAAAAAGTGAATGTGAGAAGACAGAAAAAAAGTCATTGTCAAGAAAGACATTAATAAATGTTTCTAGTGTTGTTTTGTGGCACAAGTATATTCAAATCTTGTACCATATCACATTAGTTAGAAAGAATGGTGGCAGTTGGTGCTGGGAAGATGTTTGATTACCTAAGACTTTAGTTATAGTTTTGCTATCACAAAATGTGCTTTTTTTTTTTTTTCCTTAAAGAGATGGAGTCTCACTGTGTTGCCCAGGCTAGAGTACAGTGGCTGTTCACAGGCATGATATGGGCACAGTGCAGTCTCAAACTCCTGGCCTCAAGTGATTCTCTGGCTTCAGCTTTCCAAGCAACTGGGACTACAGACACATACCATCACGCCTGGCTGTAGAAAATGTGTATTCTTAAGGTAGACTTCAAGACATAGCTTTTTAGGAAGATAAATAATAAGCCACTTACCACTCTGATAAGATTTTTAAACAAGTCACCTATCCTAAGGAAAAATTCAGTCTGCATCCTAAGTGCTCCATTTAGAGGCTTGATATCTCTATAGGCATCAGATGCCTTAAATAGATAAGAGGAAAAATACTTGTTGCATTATCTTTTGAAGGTGAGCTAATATATATTTATTGGCATTTATCTTCAGCATTGGTTAATGTGCTTAGTTACAATTGATGCGATTGGGTCCCTATTGCCTTTGGACAAAGGTGTTTTCTGTTTGTGTTTGACTATAGTGGCTATTTGAATCTTTAATACAATCCCATATGTAGAAGATTTAGTAACTATGACTTTGGCAAATCATAGAAATGAAACCCAAAAGTCATCTGACTGGTCGAGAGAAGAGAAACACTGGTTATTGCTAATAGACGGTTTATTGCAATCCCATAGCCCTCATTATGGTTATTATACTTTTGTGAACTTCATTACGCAATGCACCAGTAATAATAAAGGTGTTTGTCATTCTTCTTAAACTTCAGCCTAACTTGGTACTAAGCCCTTTGCCTTAGTGCTAGGCAGCTGAACCACTGTAATCGCAGAACCGGGATTGGTCCTAGGTTTTTTTTTATAGTGGGATGTTGGATTGACTGAAAGTCAATTATCACTGATCTCAGCCTGGGGTTTAAAAAGAGACATTTGAAGAGAGCATCCTCAGCAAAGCTATTATGTTTTTAATTAGCATCTTGCATTTAGATGATCTTCAAGTCTTTTTTTTTTTTTTTTTTTTTTTTGAGACAGGGTTTTGCTCTGTCGCTCAGGCTGGAGTGCAGTGGCGCGATCTCGGCTCACTGCAAGCTCCGCCTCCCGGGTTCACGCCATTCTCCTGCCTCAGCCTCCCGAGTACCTGGGACTACAGGCGTCCGCCATCATGCCCGGCTAATTTTTTGTATTTTCAGTAGAGACAGGGTTTCACCATGTTAGCCAGGATGGTCTCCAACTCCTGACCTCGTGATCTGCCCGCCTCGGCCTTCCAAAAGTGCTCGGATTACAGGCGTGAGCCACTGTGCCCGGCCTCAAGTCTTTATTCAATTACTTCATTTCAATCATATCTGGGTGCGTCAGCCTTACGCTTGCCTACCAAAGACATACTAGTCTTCTGAATAATGCTTGTGTTCTGTGGCTTCTGGATGACATGCTTGGTTTTTCTTTGAATATTTTGACTTTAAGTTTCATCATCAGCCGTAATTTTGAGTTTACTTAAACTCAAAGGACATCAAATTCGTTTAGTTAATTAACTAATTAACTAATTTAGCATGCACAAGAGGAGAGACAAAGATTTTCTGCTAATCAAACTCTAATCAGGCTCATTTGTGCATTATTTTTGTCTAAGTTTCAGACTCTGGGCTTGGGTGTCCTTCCTTTCAGAGTCCAGTTCTAGCAAGAACCTGCAAGTCAGTTTAGCAAGAATTCCCCATCTTCTATTTCAGATTACTCTTGGGGGTTCCTCATCCTCCGTCACCCCCCAGGAGATGTCTGATCACCCTGGCCAGCCTTCAGTAAGAGTACTGTTAGGTTGTTTTCACCAGAACCTGCCTTACCTGAGATCTTTCCTCTTAGTAATTTTCTATCCTGCTGATCCCCACCCTGCCTTTTGGCTACAAATTATCACTTTTCCTTGTTGTTTTTGGAATTGAGCCCAGTATTATACTGAGGTTTTGTTTCCCCTATTGCAATTGTTTTTTTCTGAATTAAATCTGTTTTCACTGCTGTAATTACTGCTTACTTCTTTTTTTTTTGACTGCACTGTGGCTTCTGATTGGTGGATTTAGTTTGTGTTTGAACATCTTCATTTTAAAGTGTCACCATTGGTCATAATTTTGAGTTTAGTGAAATTTAAAGTATATCAAGTTCATTTATATAATTTACTAATTAACTCACTTAGCATGCATCAATTGGGTACCAATTGATGAGTGGCTCTGAAAATTGAACAATAAACTAATCCTAAAATTAAAGGTGTATTATATGCATTCTTTAATAAGCTCTGAGACCTACAAAGATATTTTGGACATAAAATGTTATTCACATTTTTTTCCCCAAAGGAATTATCTTCCAAGAATAAGATGAATTATTTTCTTATTTTTAATACAACATAATTAGTATTGACTTACCATGCTTTTTTTTTTTTTTTTTAATTTTAAGAGATGGGGCCTCACTTTGTCATCCGGGCTGGGTTGTGGTGGTGCAGTCACAGCTCACTGCAGCTTTAAATTCCTGGCTTAGAATGATTCTCCAACCATAACCTCCCCAGTAGCTGGTACTACAAGCTCATACCACCATGCCCAGCTAACTTTTTTATTTTCTATTTTTTTAAACATGGGGGTCTTCCTATGTTGCCCAGACTGGCCTCAAACTCCTGGCCTCAAGTGATCCTTCCGCGTTGGCATCTCAAATCTCTGGAATTACAGCCATGAGCTATGGTGGTGCTTGAACCTATAATGCATTTTTAAAATGTGAAAGTACTAATATTTCTTATAACACATCAATGTAAATATTGAGTCAATGCTGAAGAATTCAATATTTCCAATTCATGTTAAATATTGAGTCAATGCTGAAGGATTCAATATTTCCAATTCATGTTTAATGATTGTGATTTTCTAGTCTCTTACATATATTAATTCCTAATTACACCATTACAATAGGACAAGTTTACTGTACAAATTGGACATGTGTGAGTTATATCTCTATGTTTCAAAAGAGTAATTAAATAAAATTTTATTTTGGGAACTGCTCTTGAAGGATTTCATTATTTATTTGGCTCTTCTTTTTCTCCCTCCCCTCTCTCTTCCCATCTTAAAAAGCAGGATTCTGTAAACCAAAAGGTATCTGAGACAGGTCTCAAAACATTTAGAAAATTAATTTTGCTAAGGCTATGGACACACCTGTGACACAGCCTCAGGAGGTCCTGACAATGTGTTCCCAAGTTGGTCGGGGTGCAGCTTGCTTTTATACATTTTAAGGAGATGTGAGACATTAATCAATATGTGTAAGATGTACATTGGTTTGGTGTGGCAGGGCGGGACAACTTGAGGTGGGAGCTACCAGGTCATAAGTAGATAAGAGACAAAAGGTGGCATTCTTTTGAGTCCTTGATCAGCTTTCCATTGAATATACAATTTAGTCTGGCTCAGTGAATCTGCATTTTTACATAAACAATAGGGCAGAGGAAGCAATCAGATATGCATGTCTCAGGTGAGCGTCAGTGGGATGACTTTGAGTTCTGTCTGTCCTTTGTTCACAAGGAATTCCCTTGTGGGCAAATTGTGAGGGAGGTATGTAGCTTTTTACCTTTGTATCTAGCTCATTTAGGAATAAAATGGGAAGCAGGTTTGCCTGACATAGTTCCCAGGTTGACTTTTTCCTTGGCTTAGTGATTTGGGCGTCCTAAGGTTTATTTTTCTTTCACATTCTCCCCTTTTCTTTTAAAAGTCTTTCAGAAAAAGCATTTTAGAAGAAAATGGGTCCCTGGTGTCAGGTTTTGTCTCATCCCTTGTGGCTAGGGCAGTTTATTCCTAGACAGGTAGGTCCCACATTATTAGTAAAGCTCATTTTTAGCAGGTTGTGAAATCTCACATTCTACAGAAAGAAAATAGGGAGAGGAAGGGAGAAAAACAACAACAAACGAAGAAGTGAGCAATACTGGAAAATTGATATAGGCACTATTACTCTGAAGTCTATGAATCAGTAGGCTGGTATGAAAGTGGTTTATGTATGCAAATAGGTTGCTGTTATTTTCTTCTAAAGTTTAAGTTGTCTAGCTTCAGTTTGCAGGACTTTAAAAAAGCACAGCTTAATTTTTAGTGATTTCAAATCAGGAAAAATGGGGAAAAAGAGGAATAGAAGAAAAAATTTAATAGATTATTTTGTAGACTGGTAGTCAGGAAAAATTTTAGAATTCAGTCCAAACTGTAAGTTCAGTCCAAATAATAAAAATTGAAAAATATTCGGCAAGACTAGAATCTAACAACAGGTGTACTACAGTTATTTACTGCCTCAGAGACCTTTTTTCTAAACTGTAGCTTAAAACAAAGGTCTCTGAGATAGTTTGAAACACATTTTTTCTTTCTCCAGTCCTATTTTCACTAAAGACAAGTCAAAGGACAAATTCAGCTGCAAAATAAGTTTTAGTCTTATTATACTTGGCCATAGTATATGCATAAAATCAGCAAGAATAATTGTTTCTTTTTTAAAAAATTGGCTTTGCTGAAACTTTATTCCATAAGGATTCTCAGATTTGACTTTAATGCCTTAAGCCCAGCCCGTGCCTGCAAATACCTGTATTAATGGAGTGAATTCCTCACCTCAAGGTCCCAAGGAACCTTGGGGCTCCTGGGACTGTCAGAAAGTGACATTCTTTACTTACCACGGGTCAGCAACCTGTGCAGGGACTGTGTAGACAAGATATAAGATCAGCTTTCTGAAGGGGCTTTTATTGCCTCTTTAATTCAACTTTGATTCCTTAAAGGAGTCTGTATCTGAAAGAATTCCATTCCAGTAAAAAACCTTGGTAAAATAACTAGTGTCTACAATTATGTCCTGTTACAAAAGAAAACAAATTCTTATTACACTTATGCAAATAACTATATTGCTATAAGTTAAGCATACTTGCAACTAGTTTCCAAATTTTGGAGAAATCAGGTAGAGAGAAATATGCTCCAAATTTTGTTTATAGGAGTATACTTTACTCAATTATTAAAAGCTGTGAATATTTCAAAAGAAAAGTTTTTCTTACCTCTGATAAACAAAGGATCAGCAACATTTTAAGCAAAAAGTAATAAAAGGATTTATTTCAGTCTTCCATGCGGTTTAGTCTATGCAGTTAACTCCTGTTCTGCTTGATATTCATGAACATTTCAGCTCTCCTTAAGAATCTTGGAAGTTTTTCCTCTATTCTAGTGTCACAATCTCCAAAGTTATCAGAAACCTGCCTTCAAGTGCACCCGTCAGAATCCTATGCTGGTTATAATGCCACCTTTTGAAAAGGATAAAAATAAAACTGCAGATGACAAAAGTCTTAGAACAGTCATAGTTAAATACACAATTTACAAGAAAATTGGTTACTTCTGTGGCATACAACAATTTCACATAATAATCATAATTATTACTGATAACATATGCTAAGATGTATTAGAAGCACAGGAATTTCATACAATTTTGGAACACAAACTAATTACACATTTATGTAAATATAATTCAAAGAAGGTTAAACATTTTTTCATATTTGACAATACTTCCTGTATGATTTTATTATATCAAATAAACCAAATATCTCTTATAAACTTTAGGGAACTAATATCAATAAATTTATGAGGACCAAAATTAGAATTTGATTTTGGAAAGTGTTTCAAATATAAAATGTTTAGAACCCTTGATATCACAAAATAGGATTACAGTCATTGTAAAGTAAGTCATTTATTTAGCCAAAGTGATAACTCAAAGATTAAAAAAACGAAAGCAGAAACCTTTATCTTTGAGAGAGGAGACCAAACAATAAGCCTTAATAAAGACAGAATGAAGTTAGTTAAATATGTCTCTCAAATCTTGTAAACTGCCTGTAAAACTTTAATTATCTTGACCATAAGATATAATTTCCATAAGCCTTTTTATAACCTTTATAACCTTTTATTAAGAAGTGGGTTAATGCTCCAAGAAAACCTTATTAATCTAACACAGGAGTCCATATTCTGGTCTTGCCTCAGCGTGCCTTCAACATTAATGGTTAATTTATAGAGAAACTGAACTTATTTTTTCTCAAAATCAGCCCTTATGATCTCACATGCCTAGCTCTTCTGCTATAGTCCCTGGGCCCTGAATTGAATAGTTTTAGTTTCTGGCCCTGTATCTCATGAACACAGTTTATTTTGATTGGCATCTTCTACTGGGTCTGAAGATGAGGCTTTAACTGCTGTCGGTTTTTAAGATTTAGCAAGATTTGGGGTCCTTTTTAGACTCAGAAGTCAAAGCCCTGTACTCAATGACACAAGGACTGTAAAAGCACATGGAGAAAGTTACACGGATGTAATAACCTTAATTAAATAAAAATTTAATCTCAGTTTTTTTCCTAAGCAAACCCAAACTTAGTAATAATGACATAGAAATTATTTTGATAAAATGTAAAATCTGTTTGTTAGGCCCAGTTACCAAAAGGCAAAAGAAAAGAACTTCTGCAATGTGACTGCTGTTCCCTGTGGGAAGTTCGTTTAGATAATCCTCACGTCAGACCTAATGAGAATGGCACTTGAATTAATTAGTCATAGGAGGTGCTTCCTGAGCAATTTAAAGCCAAGAGCACAGAATATTATGTTGGAAGAAAACATTTCCTTTAGACCTTCAAGATAAAACATTATTAGCATCAGGCCAAAACAATTATGACCCAAAGAAAAAACTTACAGTAGCTGAAAATGAATTGAAGGACAGAGCTATAATTTCAGTCCTTTTAAAAGGGGAGAGAAACCTGAAAACAAAGAGACACAGTAAAAGTTGAACTTTGCATACAAAAAATTATAAAGTCCTGTAATTTTATTAAGAGTAAAGCAATACCTTAAGAAAATCTCATTATTCTAACCAATTATTTAGTGTATAAGTGGGGTTTTAAAAATATTAAATATAGACAACTTGATCATATAAAAGTTTTTTTTCTTTTCATAAACCTTCTTATTATGACTTACCCAGACATTGGGCATGGTTGTCCTGAACATCCCTCTTTCTTTAACAACCAGTCATTTTATTTTAGGACAAAAATTTACCATACAAGATTCTTTTGCATATAAAATTATTTTTCTTTAAGCTTTCTTACCAAAAATACCTCTTTATTTCTATAACTTTCTTTACATCTCTCTTATTTCCAGGTTACTCTTACCTTGTTTTATACATAACCTTTAAAAAAGTTTGAATTAGACAAAAAGTATTCTTCTTTTAACATTTTGGGAGGTTAATTTTGGGAGGAAAGGCAATGAAGAAGATTCTTCAGAATGCACCTCTGAATTAGAATTAGGATCCTAAACAACAGCTTCCTAGGAGGAAAAAAAAAAGTGAAGAACACTTCCTGTAACTGTCCTCAGCCAGCTTTAACTTTGTTAGCTTTTGTCCACCATTACACATGCCAAGGTCAAATCCTCTCACAGTACAAGGTAATCTTTGGTACCCTCTAAAGCCAAAGAGGTCAGGTAATGCAAATACAGGAGAGCAGACCTTTAGACCTAAGAAGAATCTGCCCATGACTCTTGAAACTCTACAAAGAAAACAGAACACCCCAAAAAGGGGCAAGAGGTGCCTGTGTTCTGAGTTCTTTAGGGGGTTTGAGTCATTAGAAGCCTCTTTAGATTTTCCCTGGTATTGAAGATGGTGAAAGGGGAGGAAGGAATAGGGTGAAGAAAAGTAAATGAAAGAACAGTTGTTTTTTAAGACAGAAAGCAAACACAGAAACCAAGCCCCTGTTTTTTTTTTTTTTTTTCCCCTTTCTTTTGTAGCTGTGAGGAATTTCAGCTAATTCAGACAGACCTTGTTCCCCATAATTTGTAATTCTCATTCAGATTTGACCAAGTCAGGTAGAGTTGGTCAACTCTGGGACCAGAGAGAAAGACCAGAACAAACAACAAAAAACCCCAACAGTATGATTACTGAACACTCTAATGGTAAGGAGAATTAAGACCAGCTGACTGTTAATCACAACTTTATCCAAGACAAAATCCCAATTCAGCTACTTACCAAGGAGTGGGTCTCAGGCTGAAGACAGCTCTCTACCATCCTAGAAGCAGGAAAAAATTCAAACTGCAATTCCCTGTTGGAAGTGAGCTCAAATTACAGAGAGGATTTACCTGCCTTCCATTGTCATGAAAGCAGAAAAACTTGCCTTCCTTGTTGGAAGCAAGTAAAACTCAGAAAAAGAGTTGCACAGCAAAATAAACGTTAGATCTCAACCAAATTTTGGGTGATTGGGGATTCTCTGGAGGGAGGGAAGCTCCCAGGCCTCAGCAAATTGTCCTGTTGGTTTGGGCCATAGAAGCTCAAGCTGGTACCAAGCCCAGTTGGAGATTTGTCAAAGGTCCAGGGGCACCTCCATGCAGAGTCCCTTCCGTTGGTCACCAAATTGTAAACCAAAAGGTATCTGAGATATGTCTTAATACATTTAGAAAGTTTATTTTGCCAAGGTTAAGGACGTGCCTGTGACACAGCTTCATGAGGTCCTGACAAATGTCCTCAAGTAGGTTAGGGTACAGCTTGCTTTTATGCATTTGAGAGAGACATGAGACATCAATCAGTATGTGTAAGGTATACATTGGTTTGGTCCAGCAGGGCAGGACAACTGGAGGTGGGGGGCTTCCAAATTGTAAGTAGATAAGAGACAAAAGGTTGCCTTCTTTTGAGTCCTTGATCAGCCTTCCACTGCATACAAAATTTAGTCTGGCTCAGTGAATCTGCATTTTTATATAAACAATAAGGTAGAGGAAGCAATCAGATACGCATGTCTCAGGTGAGCCTCAGTGGGATGACTTTGAGTTCTGTCTGTCTTTTGTCCAGGAGGCATTTCCTTGTGGGCAAATTGTTTGGTAGGTGTGTAGCTTTTTTGAATTTGTAGCTGGCTTATTTAGGAATAAAATGGGAAGCAGGTTTGCCTGACATAGTTTCTAGGTTGACGTTTCCCTTGGCTTAGTGATTTTGTGGTCTCAAGATTTATTTTCCTTTGAAAACTCATAAAAGTAATATTTTTCTATCATAAAAAATGTCCAACCTGTTTTATCATTTTGAAAATGTTAATTTTAATTTGTTTTATTAATTTTTAAAGGAGACATTATTTTTCTTTTATAATAAATGCTGTATTTTCTTGAAAACTGTTCCATGAAGTATATGCTTCATTTGTATTACACTAGAGAAATATGTTATTAATTTAACCCAATGCTGAGCAATAAGTCCAGGTGCATGGCTCAAGCCTGTAATCCCAGCAGTTTGGGAGGTCGACGTGGCAAGATCACTTCAGCTCAGGAGTTCCAGACCAGCCTGGATGTCATAACAAAACCCCATCTCTATAAAAAATTTTAAAAATTATCCAGGTTTGGTGGTGTGCGCCTGTAGTCCCAACTACTTGGGAGGCCGAAGTGGGAGGATCACTTGAGCTTGGGAGTTGGAGGTTGTAGTGAGCTAAGATGGTGCCACTGCACTCCAGCCTAGGCAACAGACTGAGATTGTGTCTGAAAGATTGAATTTGCTGAGATTAAAACACCGCACACACACACACACACACACACACACACAGAGACAGGTTCACACAGTAACATTTCAAAAGATTAAATCTTCCTTTAATTGACTGGGCAAAGGGCTGTCTTTTCTCACCCAACAGGTTAAATACTGCAGAGCTAATAGATTGGAGTGACTTCTGACCTAGTCACATCTTAAAGGAAAACTTTTCAGTTTTTACTTTAAAAGTAAGTTGCCTTTTGTTCTTTCTACTGCATAGCTTAGTAGGAAAAAGCAGGTACTGTTTTGCAAAAAAAGATAAAAAGTTCTGTAATGTGCCACATTTTGAGCAGTTTCTTCAGCCTCAAGAATCTCTGGCTTGTTCAAAACATATCTGGGTGACACTGGGAAAGTTAAGACGAGGCTGGAAAGAACCAAAGGAGAGGAATAATTATGACAATAATAATAAAGGGGAAGGAAAAAAGAGTTGATGAAATTTCACCTAAAATGGGATTAACTTATCTTGTTGAATCAAGTTATCTATTTCTGGTCAATTTATTTATAAAAAACAATAGTTTAAGAAGTTTCTTAGAAAAAAAATCTTACACAAAAGCTCCTTTCATTCGTGAAAATACTTGTAAATATTTTTGCTTTAGGAGAAAATATGTGCTTTCAGGGATATTACGCTGGTCTCTTAAAAGTTTCCTTAAAATTCTTAGCTTGGAGTCACTGTTACTTGTAACTGGAGGTATTAGTCAGCCTTTGGGTTGGACTTATGAACTATGTACCTTGGAAATGCCACACAACCTACCAAATGTGATGAGGATACGAGGGCAATCAACTTGGGGCCTACCGCTCATGTGGAAATTTGCTTTTCATTTTTCATGTTAAAGAATGATTCCCATATTATGTACAGAAGTAATTTAGAACACTAAAATTATCTCAGTATCCTGAGGCTTCCTGAGGCTGGAGGCCATTTTCAGTATTGTAACAAAGTTTAGTAGTTTTGAGTGAGGTCTGTAGAGAAATGGAGACTGAGGAGGTGCCTTGTGAATGACTTAGATTTGGGGCTCCCTTTGCTCCTCCCCCTTTGGTAATGTTATGGTTTGCTTTCACCAAAGTTATAGTCTTGCCTTTTTCAATATTTGTCCATATTTCTGAATTTTTAAAAATATTTATGATAATAATTTATATTCAAAATCTATAACAATTTTAATGGTAAGAGGATTGTATCTAAATTCAGTTCTTAATTCCATTGACATAATATATACATAAACTCACAGGAAATGGGAATTCCAAAAGGTAGATTCTGAAGGCAGTGTCTTGACTGACTTCTATATCTGTTATGATTCTCTAGAGAGAAAGCATTTATCATGGAAATAAAGCGTTTGTTGTGGAAAAGAAGAGCTGAGGACTAAGCCAAGAAATTTGGCTCTTTTTTTTTTTTCCTGTCTGATACTCTCCTCTCCTTAACTCAAAAATCCTAATCTTCCCATAACATCATGTTGTATACCTTAAATATACTCAGTAAAATTTATTTGAAAAAAAATTTCTCAATCATCAACTCCTCTTCCTTGTACAAGAACAAGAATCCCCTGTACAAGCATCCTGGTAGATAATGTGTGGAGAGGTTTATGGTTATTTGTCTTTCCTCACTGAAGGGAAGCTGAGATTCAAGTTTGTTCTGGCAAACTATTTTCTAACATTAAAATTGTATTTGTTTCCACTTTTTATTTGAGAAACAGTATGATAGTTGGATGAAAGAAAATTAGAAGATCAGAAATACATAATGGACACTCAGAAAATACAAATATTCTTTCATATTTTTGAATATTTTTAATTCCTTAAGCATGCACTTACATGTTTTTGTATACTTCAACTGTGTGTATTTTTGTATTTTATTTCACTTTGTATTTTAGGCAAACTTATTTACATGTTGCATCATTATCTTTGTAACTAGTTCTGATATCTGCATACATTCTTTCAGGATGAAATACTGTATTTAAGCATTTCTTATCATTGGTATTGCTTATCAATTGGGTATTGAATTTGCTTTTTATTTTTTTTCATTTCATAGATGCTACAATACATAGTGGTGAATACTACACATGTGAATATCTACACGTAGCTACATAATTTTTATTACAAAATCATTTTGAACTTATCCTTAGACAAGGGATTCCTAGTTCAAAGGATTTAGCTAGCATGTGTTCCAGTGATAAAACGCCTTTACAACAGGAATAAGAGCTTAAGTAGAATTTTAGATATA
Source organism: Pan paniscus (assembly GCF_029289425.2). Lineage (NCBI taxonomy): Eukaryota > Metazoa > Chordata > Mammalia > Primates > Hominidae > Pan > Pan paniscus. The sequence continues at coordinate 160,803,130 of NC_073255.2, forward strand.
TTCAGAATTTTAAGTTTCTAAATCTATTTTGAGAGAAAATAATCTTTTTTTTTTTTTTCAAAGGGATGCTAATGACTAGCCAATGCTCTAGGAAGACATTGAGACCAGCCAACTTCTTGCCTTGATAACTACTGAAGAGACATTGGGTGGCTGGATTTTGAAAGCAGACTTCTGGGTAAGTGTCATTGTTTGGGTTTGGGGGATAGCAAAGACTTAGCAGAAGTGCTTTAAGAAGGAATTATCTGCACAATGAGCAAGGAAGACACTTAAAAATGCAACTTTAATAGGTATAAATTGAATATAGAGCTTAGGAATACTAGTGGAGAGATAAGGTCAGGCATTATTACCTGGGGTTAAATTAGTTAAGATTTTCCGGGAGGATGAGGTTCTCTATTAGGGTACCTATGTATTTATTTTTTATTTTGTAATAGTATCTTTTTCATTAAAAGACATTTAAATTTAATTTTATTTTAGATTAAGGGTTACATGTTCAAGTGTGTAACATGAATATATTGCATAATGGTAGGGTTTGGGCTTCTAGTGTACCCATCACCCAGATTGTGACCAATGTACCCAACAGGTAATTTTTCAATCCTCATCCCCCTCCCAACCTGCTCCCTTTCAGAGTGCCCAGTGTCTACTGCTTCCATCTTTATGTCCATGAGTACTCATTGTTAAGTTCTCATTTAAAAGTGAGAACATGCAGTATTTTTCTGTGTCTGAGTTAGTTCATTTAGGATAATGACCTCCAGCTCTATCCATGTTGCTTCAAAGGGCATGATTTTATTATTTTTTTATGGCTGCATAGTATTCCATAGTGTATATATACCAAATTTTCTTTTTCCAATCCACCAATGAGGAACACTTAGGTTGATTCCATGACTTTGCTCTTGTGAATAGTGCTACAATGAAGATTTGAGTGAAGCTGTCTTTTTTATATAACGATTTCTTTTCCTTTGAGTAGATAGCCAATAGTGGGATTGCGAGGATGATTGGTAGTTCTATTTTTAGTCCTTTGGGAAATCTCCATGCTGTTTTCCCTAGAGGTTGTACTAATTTACATTTCCACCAGAAGTGTATAAGTGTGTCCTTTTTTCTGCATCCATGACAACATTTTTTTTGACTTTTTAATAATAGCCATTCTGACTGGTGTAAGATGATATCTCATTGCAGTTTAGACTTGCATTTCTCTGGTAGTTAGTGATGTTGAGCATTTTCTCATACATTTATTGGCCTCTTGTATGTCTTCTTTTGAAAAATGCCTGTTAGTGTCCTTTGCCCACTTTTTAATTGGGTTGTTTGTTTTCTTCTTCAATTTTGTTTGAGTTCCTCATAGATTCTGGGTATTAATCCTTTGTCATAGGCACAATTAGCAAACATTTTGTCCCATTCTGTAGGTTGTCTGTTTACTCTGTTGATGATCTCTTTTGCTGTGCAGATGCTTTTTAGTTTAATAAAGTCCAGTTTGTTCCATTTTTGTTTTTGTTGCATTTGCTTTTGGGGTCTTAGTCATAAATTAGTCTGTCTAATAACTTAGTCTGTCTAGGCAAATGTCAGCTTTTCTCTGTAAACAGGTAAAGTTCTCTATTAGACACTTCAAACAAAAAGAAGACGTTATTCTTGATGCTAACTTCTAGGTCTAATCCTCAATTTTGTGCCAATTCTCTGTTCCAAGGCTTTGCATTAGATTTATGCTGAGGAAAAATATTTCATTGAGTAAAATTTCAAGCATAGAAGTGTCCATTCTTTATTGAAGACTTCTATGGGTAGAGACGTTCTCAATAGGCTCATTCTGCCCCATGTTTTTCTTTTTCCTTTCTTTCTTGAGACAGAGTCTCATTCTGTCACCAAGGCTGAAGTACAGTGGTGCTATCTCAGCTCCCTGCAAACTCCGCCTCCCAGGTTCAAGTGATTCTCCTGCCTCAGGCTCCTGAGTAGCTGGGATTACAGAAGCCTACCACCATGCTTGGCTAATTTTTGTATTTCTAGTGGAGATGAGGTTTCACCACGTTGGTCAGACTGGTCTCAAACTCCTGACCTCAGGTGATCCACCTGCCTTGGCCTTCCAAAGTGCTGGGATTACAGGCATGAGCCATCATGCCCAGCTCCCCATCTTTTTCTTACATAAAATGAACACGTGGAAATAGATTTAAATGTTAATTTCAATAAGGTTAGCTTACTCCTTCCCTGAGATACAGGGAAAGCTAATCCTTTATTCCATTTCCTTTTCCCTGTCCCTGCCATTCAGGCATTAGTATTGATGGTTGGTATTTAAAAGCAATTAGTTTTTCCCCCTAATATTATTTTAGGTGAAGATTATCTAGGTCCTGAATAAAGAAGTTTATAAGTATTTAAACTACAAGAATATTTAGCTACTTTATATGTTCTAAACATGAGGGAAAATTCATTATCTTCAAAACATGAGACTATAATAGTCCTTATGATTTTATTTTATTCTGACTATGGTGATCTCTTTAGAGTCATTTATTTTTCAGCAATGGGAATGACTGGATAATTTGCTATGGTAAGGACACATGTTCCTGGGAAGAACAGTATAATTCTTGTTATAATTTCATATAGCGGTGTACTACTAATCTAATTAAAAAGAAAGTTTCCAATTCCCTCCTAGAATCACAGAACATTTAACTATATCTTCTTGCAGGTAATTTTTGCAAATACTAAATGCTGAGTGTATACATAATTTAATTTCTTGACCTTTGCCCAGACCATTTTATTGTACCACTTTTGTGGTTTAATACAGCTAAAGTATGTGCTACAACACTTCACTTTGTCACGATCAGAATCACAACACAATCTTACTTATCAAATGCTATAAAAAGATGAAAATCTATATATTGCTTTTCTTAAGTTAGGCTAGAACTGATCCTTTTAGTAGAAAATACAAAGTAGTAAAATGTTTTATTAACTTTAGGCATGGGAGTACATTATTGTAAGATGTGATCGAGCAGCGTACCAAGGAGCCTTTTAGCTTGTTTGGTAGAAGTTTTTGGTTGATTCAATAAATTCAACCAAACTGTTGATTTACTACTTCTGGCAGAAGTGAGTTTGCTCCCCTTCGAAAAAAAAAAAAGCAAAAAAAGAGAAAAAAAGAAAGAAAGAGAAAAATGAAATTTCACAATTCTATGAAAGGTTGTTTTAGTATATGGCAGACCGCTAGAAAGTGGTCTTTCAAGAAGCAAGAAACAGAATGAGAGGATCAACTTGGAATTTATTTTCCTTCAATGGGCTTTTGCTAAGGCATTGCTTGGTACAGCATTCTGTACAACCAGAAAGGCAAAAGGAAAATAGCTACATTCTCCTCTCTGTAGGCCCAGTAGTGATTTGGGAAGATGAGAAAAGTGTTAACTAGTATAGAGTTTGTATCATACATGAGAGGAAATAATTTCATAGATTCAAACACAGGAGTAGGTCCTCCATCTTCTAAAATGAAATTAAACCCCCTGCACTTAAAGTTGAGAACTTGGTGAAGCTTACATTCTTTATTATGAAATGCATCATAACAATGTATTCTGTATTTCTTTTTCAGTTATAGGTGATGCAACTTGAAAAACAATCCTGAAACATGAAACAAGAATAATAATATTTAAATGTAACTTAATCATTATACCTCTTTATCCATCAAAGTGAATTCATTCCATTCCCTTTCATCTGTGCTCATACTTTGCATCAGATATTGGGTAAACCAAAGTGTGTAGGAAGAAATAAATGTTTTCATAGTAATTACTCTTTACAATGGGAGTGCTAAAATTCAAGCACATCTTTTTCGGAAGCTTTGTTAAATCAAGTGGAGTATCCCAGATAGTTTTCACCTTCCTTCTGATTCCATGTTGCTTGACTCTCAATTTCAGAGCACCTCCTGTTATTCCAAATGTGCCTTTCCTCTGGGCCTGGAATGCCCCAAGTGAATTTTGTCTTGGAAAATTTGATGAGCCACTAGATATGAGCCTCTTCTCTTTCATAGGAAGCCCCCGAATAAACGTCACTGGGCAAGATGTTACAATATTTTATGTTGATAGACTTGGCTACTATCCTTACATAGATTCAATCACAGGAGTAACTGTGAATGGAGGAATCCCCCAGAAGATTTCCTTACAAGACCATCTGGACAAAGCTAAGAAAGACATTACATTTTATATGCCAGTAGACAATTTGGGAATGGCTGTTATTGACTGGGAAGAATGGAGACCCACTTGGGCAAGAAACTGGAAACCTAAAGATATTTACAAGAATAGGTCTATTGAATTGGTTCAGCAACAAAATGTACAACTTAATCTCACAGAGGCCACTGAGAAAGCAAAACAAGAATTTGAAAAGGCAGGGAAGGATTTCCTGGTAGAGACTATAAAATTGGGAAAATTACTTCGGCCAAATCACTTGTGGGGTTATTATCTTTTTCCGGATTGTTACAACCATCACTATAAGAAACCTGGTTACAATGGAAGTTGCTTCAATGTAGAAATAAAAAGAAATGATGATCTCAGCTGGTTGTGGAATGAAAGCACTGCCCTTTACCCATCCATTTATTTGAACACTCAGCAGTCTCCTGTAGCTGCTACACTCTATGTGCGCAATCGAGTTCGGGAAGCCATCAGAGTTTCCAAAATACCTGATGCAAAAAGTCCACTTCCGGTTTTTGTATATACCCGCATAGTTTTTACTGATCAAGTTTTGAAATTCCTTTCTCAAGTAAGTAAATCAGGGTATGAGGGCTAGGAAATGAAATTCACAAAAGATGTTGATTGAAATTTAATATTATTTTTGAAGGGAGTGAAATCTAGCTTTTAATATTAGTCAGGAATGTGTACACAAGTAGATCTACATTATTATATGAATGCAAAACAAGAATACGCTTAATCTTTAATGTAATCTCTTTATCTCTTAGTAAGCCGGGAGAATTAGGTAGTATAGACAGTGTAGGAACTCAGTTTCTTTTTTTTTTCTTTCTTAGGCCTCGTCTCTTTTCAATAGAAGTGATTGAAACAATAATAGTATCTTATTTGTTTTATAGTAAGGCAATGGCTGTGTAAGAGATAGAAATAGTGGGGAAATATTAAAATTATTATTATTGGGTCAGCATGCTTAGCTTTTGTGTTGCTGTCCAATGTATAGCACTTTCATTTCATTTTTATCTGCTAACTCTTTCTGTCACATTTTCCAGGATGAACTTGTGTATACATTTGGCGAAACTGTTGCTCTGGGTGCTTCTGGAATTGTAATATGGGGAACCCTCAGTATAATGCGAAGTATGGTAAGTTGAATTGGTAGAAAATAGGTGAAAATGTTTCTATGTTTAATGTTTTTGGGGATTGTTTTGGTATTAAATAAGAAAATAAGTAGTACTATGCTTGGCATGTACTAATAGGTGCTCAGTTAATACTGGCTGAATCAAAATACATTTGTGTGGTGGTTGTAAGGCAGAAAATAGTATACCCATTTTCCAGTGGGGAAATAGAAATTTAGTGAATAATTGAATTTCTCTAGGCTACATGACTATTAAGAAGCAAAAACAGGACTACAATCTCAATTTTATGGCATGGTGTTTTGTGTCAGAAGATAGGTCCTTGTTCCTTTACTCTTGTTTAATTCTCTATATCAGATCTTTATCCCCCACCTCATCAACCTTCTTGACTCAATAGGAAAGCTGTTGTATGGACATTGCTGAGTTGAAGCTGAATTTTTTCTTCTCTGGTGGTTGTGGAAATACCAATGATGAACATGCCATGAAGAATGCCAGATGAAGCTCATGGCCCAGGGGTCCTATCTTAGGACCTCAGCGAATAGTCTATACTCTAGTAGTCTAAGAAAGCCTTTGAGAAGCATTATATTCATCTCTTATTCTTTGGATAGAATAGACATGACATAGTCTTTATTTAAAAATACTCAACAGCAGTTACATTTATGAGAATTTTTTAAGGTAATCTGAGCCCATCTGCCTATTTTGCATAACTCTTTTGTCTTTAATTTGATCTCTAATATAAAGAAATAACAGAAAATATAAGTTCAGAAGAAGGTATATGGCCCTTGGTAAAGTATTTTATGTGTCAGAAAATCATTGTAAAATGATAATTTTCTTTAGTAAATTCTTAATTTTTATTAGTTGTTTCCCCAAATCCATAAACTCCCTTCTCAAATGTCCTATTATTTAAAAACTTATAAATATTTATAAGTTCTCCATACTATTTTCTTTTCTTTTTAAAAAAACTGAAAGCTCCACTCTTACTCTGAGGAGGAGTGAATCAGGCATTCCTCAATGAATAGGATGACATGACATACTATTTAACTGTCATGCTTGTTTTTTAATGGCACTTTAAGCTTAGATTCAAATTCTACTACTATGTCTCTCAAATCATCTTCAGTATTATCCATACCAGAGACAGTCCTTCAACTTTTATATGATTATTTTCTCCTTAATGGCATTGTCCCAAAATTGTTCCCTATAGACTCTGTTGTATATATTTCTGCTATCTTTCTCAACTTCTGATCATTTTAAATAATAGATCTATCATTACTTCCCCTTTTTTCTATGCCATTTGTAATCTATAGTCATGGATTACATGTCATGTTTTCTCTGATTCATTGACAACTTAAGAAACCAATAATTGCAAGTTTACTTGCAGTTACTGGAACTGACATAAAACAAATGCAAATGAGCCATTTCTTTTCGTTCCATTTTATTATATCTGGTGGTGTGACAGAGCCAGCCCTACTGCTCCCAGCTGAGACCTAATTGTTAAATATTCAGGGATTTTGTGAACCAGTTGTTAATCACTGCCATTATTAAAAATTAAATGATAAAAACTTACAATAAAAAATTATGTTAAAAACAGGTGACACATTTCAATATACCAATTATTTTACCTCATTTTACCATGATCCATGCTCTTGAGATTATTTACATCTTTTGCATCTTTATAAATGGAAATACTATGTAATAATGTGCTACTTCACACCACGGTACCATAATGTGTAATGGTGGTGTACTTGATTCCCAGATCTGCATTCAGTAATGTTTGGGAGGTAGCTTGAAATTGGCCATGGCAGGAGTATTTACACTATGGATATATATACAAATGATAAGAACCAGGTCTTACCTATTAGAGAGCCAATTTTAATGTATTTCCATAGACTACAAAGTAGGCAGGTTAATGATTCTCAAGCCATTCTCATCCTTTTACTACTCTTTGTGTAACCCTTATCTCTGTGGAGTTGAGAAAGCAACTGCAATGTTATTTGAACTTGGTATAAACTCTCATGTCCCTTATATTGGGAACATAGTGTTGAAGAATATTGACAAAGTCTATGTACTCTTGGAACTTATGAGTACTTAAAAAGTACACAAGTAAGAGACATATTTGATATGGTAAGTGCTATACAGAGAATTAAAACAGAGATATGGAGAGTTTAACAAGGAAGTTATCAGAGAAGGGCATTGTCTAATTTAAAGCTGCCATCTGAATGACAAGATGAAGTCAATTGTGTTAAAAATTAGAGGAAAGACCATTCCAAGCAGTGGGAACAGTAAATGCAGTTTGAAATGAACCTGCCGTGCTAGTGAAATAGCTACTATATCTAAGGTAGAATGGATGTGGGAAGGTTGTACAAGAGGAAGAAAGGGTTATACAATGTCACACTGTGCACAAGTCAAGAGAAGAAGTTGAATTTCATTCAAAACACCATTCAAAAATATTGGATTGTTACGAAGATGGATGGTGTATTAGTTTTCTATTGCTTTCATAAAAATTACAACAGACTTAGTGGGTTAAAAAAACAGAAGAAATTTGTTATCTTGTAGTTCTCAGATCAGAAGAAGTCCAATATGGGTTTCAATGGAATAAAATCAAAGTGACAGCAGGGCTGAATTCCTTTCTAGGAGAAGATACTTTCTCATTTGGGTTGTTGGCAGATTCACTTTCTTGTGCTTATAGCAATGAGATCCCCATTATCTGGCTGGCTACTGGCAAATGGCTATTTCCAGCTTTTAGAGGCCAGTACATTCCTTAGCTCATGGCCCTCTTCTTTCTTAAAGTCAGCCAAGGTGGGTTGAATCTCTCTTACACTTTGAATCTCTCCTTCCTTCACTTTATCTTTCTAACCCAGCTTGAAAAGTTTCTATACTTTCAAGGACTCATGTAATTACATTGAGTCCATTTTGATAATTCAGGATAATCTCCCCTTCTGAAGATCCATTCCTTAATCACATCTGCAAAGTCTCTTTTGCCACGTAAGTTCACATTGTCACAGGTTCCAGGGAATTAGGATGCAGACATTTTTGGGTATCAGTTATTCTGCCAACAATAGATGGCATCATCTCAAGGAAGATGAAAAGAAATATATTCAGATGGAAGCTGCCAAGATTCCTTCACATGCCTGCATATCTACCACTGCCACTTCCTTTGGCCTGATAAAGGATTAGCACAACTACCTCACTCAATGGAACTGTTGATTATGAAAAAAAGTGATCAACTTCAATATTTCTCAAAGGACAGTGTCCAGGGTTTAGAACATACCAGTCTCAAGATGAAGAGGAATCATTTTAGTTAGTCATCACTCATACTCTGCCAAATTTGTAAAAGAGTTGTCATTATTTACCCATAACTTGACTATATATAACATTTAATAGAAAGTATAGTCAGTTGAACCCGTTTAATGTATTCGAGCCAGCAATTTATAAGCCATCCTTTTCCATGCTATTTAAACTTGTCTGGCAGGTGAGGCATGGTGGATCACGCCTGTAATCCCAACACTGTGGAAGGATGGGGTGGGAGGATTGCTTGAGCCCAAGAGTTCAAGACCAGCCTGGGCAACATAGTAAGACCTCACTTCTACCACAAAAGAAAACCAAAATTAGACAGATCTGGTGGCATGTGCCTATAGTTCCAGCTACTCAGGGGGCCAAGGCAGGAGGATTGCTTGAACCCAGGAGATCAAAGGTGCAGTGAGCCAAGACTGCACCACTGTACTCCAGCCTGGGCAACAGAGTGAGACTTTGTCTCAGGAAAAAAAAAAATTGTCTGACAAATGTGGTGCTTCTTACATTTATTTATAATTTATTGAGGGTCAACTGAAGATATGGTAGGCCCCTGTGTTATGCACATTTATATGTATTTTTCTTTTTTATCTATTTTTATAACAACTTTATGAGGTAGGCATCATAATTATCCTTATTTTCCAGATGATAAAGCTGAAGCATAATCAAGTTAATCAATTTGCCCAAAGTCACCCAGATAGGAAACTAAGAAAGCTTAAGAAATTCCCAAGTTCCTACAGCTAGTCACCAATGGAACTGGGACTCCAATCAGGGCAAATGTCCTAGAGAACATACTCTAACACACTTTAACAGCTGTAGCATTCTATCCCCTGATTATGTTATGAATTACAGAGGACGAGCAAGGGTAAGGAATACTAAGCCTCAATTAGTCAATTATTCAGTGGAATGAAGTGGCATGTGAAACTTATAAGTCTTACAAAAAGCAGTTGGAATAATCTTGTTGGTTAAGGTAAAAAAGAAATTATCTTCTACTTCTTGCTATCTCTGGTTTTCATTCTTCTGTAAAAAAAATTGCTTAATACACTAAATTAATTCACATTTGAACTAACTTGTCCTTTGATATTCTGACTGTCTTATAATAATTTTACAGAAATCTTGCTTGCTCCTAGACAATTACATGGAGACTATACTGAATCCTTACATAATCAACGTCACACTAGCAGCCAAAATGTGTAGCCAAGTGCTTTGCCAGGAGCAAGGAGTGTGTATAAGGAAAAACTGGAATTCAAGTGACTATCTTCACCTCAACCCAGATAATTTTGCTATTCAACTTGAGAAAGGTGGAAAGTTCACAGTACGTGGAAAACCGACACTTGAAGACCTGGAGCAATTTTCTGAAAAATTTTATTGCAGCTGTTATAGCACCTTGAGTTGTAAGGAGAAAGCTGATGTAAAAGACACTGATGCTGTTGATGTGTGTATTGCTGATGGTGTCTGTATAGATGCTTTTCTAAAACCTCCCATGGAGACAGAAGAATCTCAAATTTTCTACAATGCTTCACCCTCCACACTATCTGCCACAATGTTCATTGTTAGTATTTTGTTTCTTATCATTTCTTCTGTAGCGAGTTTGTAATTGCGCAGGTTAGCTGAAATGAACAATATGTCCATCTTAAAGTGTGCTTTTTCGACTAATTAAATCTTTGAAAAGAACAGCTCTTGTTGAAAGATCATTTTTGGAAAGTTCTTTCTGAATAACTATACCTAGGAAATGATGATTTTCTTTGAACTTGACAAACACTGCTATATTGTATGAATTCTCAACCATGAGTTCAGGGATTTGTATTCCAGGAGTCAATAGCTTATGTAAATTCTGCAGTTTAGAGTACAGAAACTCATATTATCTGTTTCACTTGCAAAACTGCCAGGATTGTTTTAACACTATCATTCTGCACAAGATACTGACATTTTGATAAAATAAAACTTGATATAGAATGTTTAAGAACTCGAAAGTGAAAACCCTTTCAATACAAGCCATCAATAACATGTAGAGTGCTTGGATATTTCTATTTCTCCTCTGCTCAGAATCAAGAGAGAGAGGGAGAAGGAAAAAGTTTGGGTGGAAAAGAAGAAAACAAAAGGAGGGAAGAGATAAGGGAAAAGAATTAGTGTTTTTTGCTTTCTCTGGTGCCACTGAAGACTCTAATTTGCACAGGATCGAAAGGAATACTTTCAGTGTATACAATTAACCTTCGACTCTCTTTTAAAGTGCAGAGCAGTTGTACCTAAATTCCTTACCTAGTCTGACCTGTACAAATATTACTACCGCCTCCTTCCTTTCCCCATACCCCCCTAGAAACAAAAAGAGATGAAACCACATATTCCAAATCCATTCGGCTAGGTACTCTCAAATTATGGCACAAGTCATTAGGATCTTAATTTTTTTGAGGCATTACATTTTCCGTGAAAAAAAAGGAAAATGTTTTACTTGTTACAGATCTCATTTCTTTATGTTTAAGCTTTGTTTAATATCTGAAATGAGACTGAGCTCTAAAAAGCAATAAAAATAATTCAAATTATTATTATGCATTTTTTAAAAATTAAAAAAATTATTACACATTTTTAAGGTTGAAGTTTTTAAAATTGAACCACTTGTATAGTCTTTTACATTATGTTATCTTAAAATCTTTTTTATTTTTTTCTCTTTTAATTTTAGTTGACATGTACTAATTGTACATATTTCTGGGGTAGAAAGTAATATTTTGATACATGCATACAATGTGTAATGATCATGGTAATAAGGATAACCAGTACCTCAAACATTTCTTTGTGTTGGGAACATGTAAGATTCTCTCTTCTAGCTTTTTGAACATATGCAATGTTATTGCTAATTATAGTCACCCCCCAGTGCTATAGAACACTAGGATTTATTCCTCCCCTTTAGCTGTTTTGTACCCATTATCTGGCCTCTCCCTATCCTTCTCTCCTCCCATCCTTCCTACTCTCTAATAATCATAACAATAATTCCTCTCTCTGTGATTTCAATTTTTTTAGCTCTCACATATGAGTGAGAACATGAGATGCTTGTCTTTCTGTGCTTGCCTTATTTCCCATAAGATAATGGCCTCTAGTTCCATCCATGTTGCTGCAACAAACAAAATGACTCCATTTTTCTTATGACTGAGTAGTATTCCGTTGTGTATATATACCACATTTTTTTAATCCATTCATCTGTTGATGGACATTTAGACTGACTCCATACCTTGGCCATTGTGAATAGTGCTGCAATAAACACGGGATGCAGATATCTCTTTGATATACTGATTTTTTTCCTTTGCTGTATCCTATGTGTATTGCTGTATCCTATGTGTATTAGTCCATTTTCACGCTGCTGATTAAGACGTATCCAAGACTAGGTAATTTATAAAGGAAAAGAAGTTTAATGGACTCTTAGTTCCGCATGGCTGGGGAGGCCTCACAATCATGGTGAAAGGCGAAAGCCACTTCTTACACGGTAGCAGCAAGAGACAATGAGAGACAAGGGAAAGGGGAAACCCCTTATGAAATCATCAGATCTTGAGAGACTTATTCACTACCACGAGAACAGTACGGGGGAAATCTGTCACCGTGATTCAATGATCTCCCACTGGATCCCTCCCACAGCACGTGGGAATTATGGGAGCTACAAATCAAGATGAGATTTGAGTGGGCTCACAGCCAAAGCATATCACTATGGTAGTTCTATTTTTAGTTTTCTAAGAAACCTCCATACTGCTTTTCATAATGGCTGGACTAATTTACATTCTCACCAAGAGTTCCCTTTTCCCACATCCTTGCCAGTGCTTGCTGTTTTTTGTCTTTTGATAACAGCAATTCTAACTGGGGTGAAGGATATCTTATTGTGGTTTTGATTTGCGTTTCCCTGATGATTAGTAAAGATGAGTATTTTTTTCATAGACCCCTTGGTCACTTGTATGTTTTGACAGCTGTCTACTCAAATCCTTCAGCAATTTTTTGATTAGGTTGTTTTTTGCTGTTGAATTGTTTGAGTTTCTTGTATATTTTATATATTAATCAATTGTCAGATGCATAGTTTCCAAATATTTTCTCCCATTCTACAGATTTTTGCTTTACTCTGTTCATTGATTTTCCTTTGCCATGCAGAAGCTTTTTAGTTTGTTATAGTCCCATTTGCCTATTTTTGTTTTTGTTACCTGTACTTTTATAGTTTTACCCATAAAATCTTTGCCTTGACCAATGTCCTGAAGTGTTTTCTCAATATTTTCTTCCAGTAGTTTTATAGCTTCAGGTCTTAACATTTAAGTCTTTGATCAATTTTGAGTTGTAAAATTTTTTTTATTCTATAAAGTCATTGCTGCTCATTATGAAATAATACTAAGTGGAAAACTAGAAGTTTCCTTCTGTCTTCCTTCTACGAGTGGCAACTTCTGGTTTCAGTTTTTTTGTACATAATTCTGTAAATTTGCTAATAATATGGAAGCAAATGTGTGTGTATATATACACAAATAACACATTGGGCTCTGGTGCCATAATTTTTGATAACTTGCTTTCCATATAGCAATATATTTTGGGTGTTTGTCCATATCAGTATATTTTTGTACTGACCACATCATGACATGATACCACTATATGACAATTTTAAAGGAAAGTTCTTGTTAGTGAATATTTATTTTATGGAAACTTTTTTCTCGACCAAAAATTTTATAGTTAATATCATGTACATATATACCTTGGCATACTTTTGCTAGGATGAAATGGAATTGCTGATGTGAAGGGTATATACATTTTAATTTAGATAGATATTGCAAAATTATCTTTCAAAAAATTTTGTTCCAATTAATGATCTCACTAATAGAGATGAACAACACTGGTCTTTATACAATTCTGCAGTCATTGTTCACCTGATAGGTGAAAATGACATCTTGTTTTAACTTGGTTTCTAATCAGTAATGTTGACATTTTTTTCATAGTTTATTATGGGTATCTTTTATTTTTTTTCAGAGTAAACTTTGTTTTCTCATTTATACTTAAATTCGATTTTAGTAGACTGTTGCCATTTCTAAAATTTAAGATATGGTTTTTTAGATACCAATAGATTATAGTGTGAAAAGAGGAACCAAAGATTAGCATTAAAAAGGATATTTTTTATCTCTTTATATTTTATATGTGGCATTTGTCTATGATAATCATCATTATATTTTTAAAGTACATCAGTTACAAGGAATTACAAATTCATCTATCTGCTGACTCTCATTGCTTTTATAAGGGCATAAGGCTATACAAAGTTTTGGCAAATTACTTTTTTATAAGAAATATCATTTAAATAAAATTCAAAAGTTCATGAGCCCAATTCAAAAGTTGTTCATGGGAAGCCCAATTCTTGGTAGCAGGATATAGGGAGAAGAGCAAGCTAATCCCAGTTTAGCAATTTGTAAGCTGCTGACTTTGGGAAACTTACTTAACCTCTCTGAGTTTATTTCCTCAAATAGAAGGTCAATTGTTTAGAAGACTAGAGAAAGTAAACAGAAGTTAGCTAGTACAGTGCTTGTTATAAGAATGGTAGGTGCTCAATACATAGCAATGATTATTTATTTGGAGAATGTATCTATTTTCCAAAATTTTTCCTCTATTAAATGATTTAAGGTTTATATTTGAAATATAAAATTGACTTAATATTTTTATTTTATAAGACAGTATATTAAGTAAAATGTATTTATAACATCTTTAATTTGACTGAAAACTACAATTTATCTAATTTAAGCACTATGTGCCATTTTTTAAAAATACTATATTAGATGTACATGTCAATTATCAGAAAAATATTGGGACCTCCATGAAGGTCTTTATATTATCACTGATGCATTACATCTGTAATTAGACTCTATAAATGTTTAAAACATTATGCTAATATAACTTTGCTCATTTATTTGGTTTCTAATCATTTCAATACAGGATATATTTAATAATAAACCTCAAAGTAGTAGGTGGAATACATAATTTTTATTATGTATCACATATCACTTCTTTTATTCTAATTTGCTAATCCTAGATAATAGATATAAGGAAAAGGATAAATATACAATTATGTAATTTTTAGACTATATCATTATAAATAATTTTATTTTTCTCTGCTAGGTTTTAAATTTTTGACTTTTTAAAAATTTTTAGTTTTTAAGAGACAAGGTATCTTGCCATTTGACTCTGTTGCTTAGGCTGGGATGCACTAGCATGGTGATAGCTCATTGTAACCTTAAACTCCTGAGTTCAACTGATCCTCCCGCCTCAGCCTCCTTAGTAGCTGAAAGTGCAGGTGTGACCACAGGTGTGACCCACCACATGCGGCACTACTAGGTTTTAATTAAAGACTGGAGGTAAAGACATTTCTGGGTTTAATATACTGTGCTTATCACTTTGTAAAAGCAGGAAAAACCGTTAAAACTGTAATATGTATTATACAAATGTTTTTAAGGGCTGAGCAGCCAAAAATAAATATATAATTTTTGTATCCTGTAGGAAACCTTAATCCTTGAATAGTTAGAGTTGACTTTAGTGACAAATACTTTTAGTGATGTTCTGTTTCCACATGATGCTGACAATTAGTCTGACTGAAATTGTTAATCACCACTTCACAATTCTTCATAAATAAGAAGAGCTTCTGTTTATTATACAACAATCATATGCTTTACATACAACTTCTCATTTAATTATTTTTTTCCAGTTGAAATAACTACACCTTAGATAAGTGACTTGCCCTGGGTCAGACAGCTAATAAGTCCTAGAAGCTGAAAGAAGATCGGAGTGGGTGGCTTTGACTCCCAAGCCTGTGTATTCCACCATTATGCAATACTGCTCCTGCAAGGATGTGAAGTCAAGTAACATTATAACACAAGGGAACTAGTTCCTATTCCTTTTCACTCCAGGCTTCAGAATAGCTTCTGACCATGGGTATCCATCCATCATGAAGAATTTTTCTTTTGTTGCAATCGCTTTTGGCATTTTCGTCATGATATCTTTGCCCTTGCCTATGCCCTGAATGGTATTGTCTAGATTTTCTTCTAGGGTTTTTATAGTTTTGGGTTTTACATGTAAGTCTTTAATTCATCTTAAGTTAATTTTTGTATAAAGTATAAGGAAGGGGGTCAGTTTCAATTTTCTACATATGGCTACCCAGTTCTCCCAGTACCATTTATGAAATAGGGAATCCTTTCCCCATTGCTAATTTTTGTCAGGTTTGTTGAAGATCAGATGGTTGCAGATGCGTGGTCTTATTTCTGAGTTCTCTATTCCGTTCCATTGATCTATGTGTTTATTTTGTACCAGTACAATGCTATTTTGGTTACTGTAGCCTTGTTGTATAGTTTGAAATCAGATAGGGTATTGCCTCCAGCTTCGCTCTTTTTGTTTAGGATTGTCTTGCCTGTTTGGGCTCTTTTTCCATTCCTTGTGAATTTTAAAATAGTTTTTTCTAATTCTGTGACAAATGTCAATGATAGTTTAATGGGAATAACATTGCATCTATAAATTACTTTGGGCGATATGGCCATTTTAACAATATTGACAAATGCGATCTAATTAAACTAAAGAGCTTCTGAACAGCAAAAGAAACTATCATCAAAGGAACAACCTAGCAGAATGGGAGAAAAGTTTTGTAATCTGACCATCTGACAAAGATCTAATATCCATAGTCTACAAGGAACTTACACAAATACACAAGTAAAAAACAAACAACCCCATTAAGAAGTGGGCAAAGGATATGAACAGATATTTCTTGAAAGAAGACATTCATGTGGCCAACAAACAAATGAAAAAAAGCTCAACATCACTGATCATTAGAGAAACGAAAATCAAAACCATAATGAGATACCACCTCACACCAGTCAGAATGGCAATTATTAAAAAGTCAAGAAACAACAGATGCTGGTGAGGTTGCAGAGAAAAAGGAACACGTTTACACTGTTGGGGAGTGTGCAAATTAGTTCAACCACTGCGAAAGACAATGTGGCTATTCCTCAAAGATCTAGAAACAGAAATAATATTTGACCCAGCAATCCCATTACTGGGTATATATCCAAAGGAATATAAATCATTCTATTATAAAGACACATGCACATGTACGTTCATTGCAGCCTTATTCACAATAGCAAAGACGTAATCAACCTAAATGCCTATCAATGATAGACTAGATAAAGAAAATGTGGTACATATACACCATGGAATACTATGAAGCTATAAAAAAGAATGAGATTATGTCCTTTGCAGGGACATGGATGGAGCTGGAAGCTGTTATCCTCAGCAAACTAACACAGTAACAGAAAACCAAACACCACATGTTCTTCTTACAAATGGGAGCTGAACAATAAGAACACATGGACACACTGGGAAAAACAACACACACTGGGCCTGTATAGGGGGAGAGCATTAAGAAGAATAGCTAATGGATGCTGGACTTAATACCCAGGTGATGGATTGATCTGTGCAGCAAACGACCATGGCACACATCTACCTATGTAACAAACCTGCACATCCTGCACATATACCCTGGAACTTAAAGGTTGAAGCAAAAAAAATACAATTTTTTTCTGAGTGCTATATCGTAGGGAATAGGTTATCAAGGGCCGTCTGTTAATTATTTATATACTTTCAATATGGCTTTTATGGATTAAAGGAGACACTGGCAATTGAGAAAAGAGGAAGCTTAGGTTATTAGAAGTTTGCATCACTTTAGAATTTCCTGGGCCTCGTTTATAACATACAATAATGGCAGCAGGGGGCAGTAAGATAATGGCATCAAGTCCCCTGTGCTTCTTCAACAGTAATATTTCTGTGTCCTTGAAGCCTTTTTGTTTCAGCAAACAGAAATAATAGCTAGTCACAGTGCTAGTCACAGTAAGTATCCTGAAGGAAATCAGTCAGCTTATATTTCAGATAAATCTGGTATTACAATGCTAAAAAAACCTATATGCATAATGTTGCTGTTTTGTGATTGTCTGCAAGTTCTTCTGTGTCCTTGAAAGATAATTTTAAAAATGTACTTATAAAACTGATTTAAACTTTTTTTCTACAAGTAAATTAATTTTGTGGTTATTTTGTCAGTGAGGGAAATGGTAGGGTAGGAAATCAAGTGATTATATATTCCCTGTGATTGTTTTATATATTCTTAGTAGGTATGCTGATAATTTTAAAAAGTAGACTCCAATATAGTATTTGTGAAACAGCATGGTGTATGTGCGTGTGTGTGTGCATGTGTGCACATGTGTGGGTGTATGCATGTGTGTGTGAGAGAGATGGGGAGAGTGTGAGAGCCTCTGGAGACTGCTAAAATGCAAGAAGGAAGGGGGATGTGGTGGAAGATGGGATTTGGGGCTGGAAAGGTAGGTGTCAGATATGAAGTGTCTTCTGGGTGATGTTAGTGAAACAGCAGTTAATCCTTTAGCCTGGATTGAAATGGTCAGATTTGTGTTTTAAATCTGCAGAGAAAGTACATTGTGGAGAAATTGGGTCTTTGAGTCTGGAGGCAGGAAAACTAGTTAGAAGGCTATTGCCATTATCTAGGCCAGGGAGGATAAAGTCTTGAATTAGGAAAGTATTAGGGATAGAGAGAAAAGGATAGAATTAGAAATCAATACTTGGATGATTGGATGCGGGAGGGTCAAGGGAAAGCAAGGAACCTAATTTTTTGCAGGGAAGATAAGCCCCAAAATTGGGGCTTAGCCTAGGAAGGTTCTTGGCTTTGCTCAGGAAAGAATTCAAGAGTGACCCAGAGGCAGAAGAAAACAGCTTTACTGAGGTGGCAGTGTTAGAGCTTCATGACTGCTGCTGCAGAGCAGGGCTTGAGAGTAGCTGCTGAGGGGCAGTTCTGCAGTCATATATACACCCACTTATAATTATATGCAAACTGAGAGCAGGTTATTCAGAAATTTCTAGAAAAGGGGTGGTAACTTCTGAGCTATTGGCATGGAAAGAGAAGGCAACTTCCAGGTGTTGCCATGGCAATTGAAAACTGTCATGACGCTGGCAGGCGTGTCTTATGGAGAATTGCTTTTGGTGCCTCTTTCATGTTTCAGCCAATATTCAATCTGGTCTGGAGTAAAGTCTTGCCTCCTAACCTCAATCTGACACTAAGTTCCTTGTTAGGACAATGTCATCGAGTCCTGAGAAAGGAGCACAGGTGGAGAAGCAGGTTTGGGGGATTAGGTTTTGAGCATGTTGTATTTGAGGTGCCTGTAGGGTATCTTGACAATTTTTTTTTTCAAAGCCATGTGATTTCAAAGCTCAAGAAAAAGATAAGGGCAGTGTCTTTAACAATGGATAATAATAGAGAGAGATAGTATGTCTAATAGTTTGAAAATATGGTTTCTAGAGCCAGACTACCTGAGTTTGACTTCTAGGCCCATCATTCATTGGCTGTGTAAGCTTGAGCAGGTTACATAACTTGTCCGTGCCTTTGTTTCCTCATCTGTGTGAGAATGAAATGAATTCATATGTGTAAGCTCTTTGATCAGTACTTGGTACATAGTAAGCACCATATGCTAGTATTGTTGTTATTTTTATTTCAGCTCATATTTTTTGATTACTTGCTCTGGGCCAGGCCTGTGTTAAGAAATTATAGGCATTTTCTCATTTAATCTCCATAATACCCTGTGATGGTGACACTGTTATTATCTGAAGAAACTGAGACCTTACTCTGACCAACTTTCCCAAAGTAAACCACTAGAAAACAAAGGCTAGGGTCAAGATGCAAACCAAGGTTGGAGTGCCCATTTTTAAAATGGGATTATTTGGTTTTTTACTGTTGAGTTGTTTGAGTTCCTTATATATTCTGGATATTAGTCCCTAGTCAGATGAACTGTTTACAAATATTTTCTCTCACTCAGCAGGTTATCTCTTCACTGTGTTGGTTGTTGACTTTGCTGTACAGAAGCCTTTCATTTAACATAGTCCCATTTGTCTGTTTGTGGTTTTGTTGCTTGTGTTTTTGAGGTCTTAGCCATAAATTCTGTACCCAGGCCAATGTAGTGAAGCATTTCCCCTATGTTTTATGCTAGTATTTTTATAGTTTGGGGTCTTATGTTTGAGTCTTTAATATATCTTGAGTTGATTTTTGTATATGTTGAGAGATAGGGGTACATTCTCGTTCTTCTGCATATGGATATCCAGTTCTCCCAGCACCATTTATTGAAAAGGGTGTATTTTCCCCAATATATGTTCTTGGCACCTTTGTCAAAAATCAGTTGGCCATAGAAACATGGATTTATTTCTGGGTTCTCTGTCCTGTTTTGTTGGTCTATGTGTCTGTTTTTATACCAATACCATGCTCTCTCTTTTGGTTACTATAACCTTGTAGTGTATTTTGAAGTCAGGTAGTGTGATGCCTCCAGCTTTGTTCCTTTTGCTCAGGATTGTTTTGGCTATTTGGGCTCTTTTTTTTTTTTGACTCACCCAGATTTTAAGATTTTTTCTTCTACTTATGTGAAAAATGACATTGGTATTTTGATAGGGATTGCATCAAATCTGTAGATTGTTTTGGATAGTATATCTAATAGCTTTGATGTATGGTGAAGGCACTGAAAACTTGGAACCTCAGAGCTAGCTCTGTATTTTAAGAGAGTTTTCTCTTTTTCCTAGAGTGGTGGTCGTAGGAATTAATAAATTATATCTTCTTCTATGCCCCAGCTTAGTGTTTCCTTAAGTCCTTTAGTCCGGGTTCACTTTCTTTACATGGAGTTTCCTGGTATTTATTCTGTATATCTCCATTAGTTTGCTAGTGATGCTATAACAAAGTGCCACAGACTAGGTGGCTTAAACAACAGAAATTAATTTTCTTATGGTTTTCTTACAGTGGAGGCTGGAAGTCTGGGATCAAGGTATTAGCAGAATTGGTTTCTTCTGAGAGTCATGAGGGAAAAATGTGTTTCAGGCCTCTTCCCTTGGCTTATAGCTGACTATCTTCTCCTTGTGTCTTCCATATGTTTCTGTCTGTGACCTTGTTTCTTCCCCTTATAAGGACACCAGTCATGTTGGATTGGAGAATACTCTAAAGACCTCATTTTCACTTAATTACCTCTTAAAGATCCTGTCTTCAAATAAGGTCACATTCTAAGATACTAGAGTTTAAGGCTGGGTGCAGTGGCTAATGCTTTTTATCCCAGAGTTTGGGAGGACAAGACAGGAGGATTGCTCAAGACCAGGAGTTTAAGGCCAGCCTGGACAACACAGTGAGATCCCATCTCTACAAATAATAATAATAATAATAATAATTATTATTATTATAGTAAGGCACTAGGGTTTAAGAACTTCAACATATGAATTTTGAAAGGACACAGTTCAGTCCATAACAAAATCAGTACCCTTAGAATGTTTATTTTAATTAATAAAGACTTTAACTTTGATGAATCCAGTATATGAATGCATGCATTACAAGTAAAGAAACATATTCTATTCCATAATTTTGTGGTAGCAAACAAAGGAAATACATTTTTGTTCTACATCCTCCCAGTCTGGTATTCCTTTTCCAATTCATAAGATATTAAATAAAGAGGTTTTCTTCCTTCACTTTATAAGGAATACAGTTTTGAACTCAGTTTTAAAATTAAAATCCATATATGTTTCTGTTTACTCAGTTAACTCTGTCTCATGATCAATATCCTTTAGGAAATGAAAAAACCATGACTATCATCACCAACATCCTTGGGTATTAAGTGCAGTCACTCTCCTAGATGCTGTGGGGAGAAGGCAAGTTACAAAGATAGGCCTTCCCTCAAGATAATCAGATTTTCATGGTATTATCCTTAACCTTTTTGACATCATGGAGGCTTTGGGAATCTGATGAAGCCTATCAATTTTCTTCCAGAAGATATTTATATAAGATTATAAGAAAAATTATGTACACAGCTTATTTTATTGCATTGGATCAAAATGCCATTTATAAAGAATTATGCCTTTTCCATCAATTTTAGCATGGAAAAATAATTTCAGGCAATATGCTTAAAAATTGGGGGAAGACAAAAGAAATCCATATCGTGTAAATAAAAATAAATTTTGGTTTTGCTCAAAAATAAATTTCAATGGGAAAGCATCTCTTCCTTATCTTTTTTTTTCTTCTTCTTTTTTTTGGAGATGGAGTTTCACTCTTGTTGACCAGGCTGGAGTGCAATGGCATGATCTTGGCTCACTGCAACCTCTGTCTCCTAGATTCAAGCGATTCTCCTGCCTTAGCACCCCAAGTAGCTGGGATTAGGGGCGTGCACCACCACGCCCAGCTAATTTTTGTATTTTTAGTAGATATGGGGCTTCACCATGTTGTCCAGGCTGGTCCTGAACTCCTGACCTTAAGTGATCCACCCGCCTCGGCCTCCCAAAGTGCTGGGATTACAGGTATGAGCCACCACACCGAGCCTCTTCCTTATTTTGAATGAAATCTGAAACTGGAGAATGGTTTTTGACATGGCAGTATGTTCACTTTCCTGTAGACTTTCTGTTTTGATGGTAACATTCTAAAAAGCTGTGCTCACAACAGCATGTTGTAGCAAATAGAATCAGTTCAAGCTCACAGATGAGACAATGGGCTTGTGACAAGGGAACAACAAAATATTTCAAGACTATCATTGGCTTCACATCACTGAGTTTCATCTTCAGCAAGGGGAGGTTGTTGATGTCAGCAAAGTAAGGATTAAGAGCCCATGTTTCAATTTAAGGGTTGTCTGAGCAGAAGTACTTTAAAAAGAGTTATGCTGAGGGTTGTCTGCACATTTCTATATCACGGATTTGTTAAAAAAAAAGTTCATATTCTGCTTTCATTTTCTGTGAAAACATATTCAAAAGGCAATGATTCAAGGTCCTAGCATTAGTTGACACTTTGCTATAGACAAGCAGGACCATAGAAAGCAGTGAGTCAGATCACACTGCATAAAGACACTTCGTCCTCTAAAACTGTAAAACTCCAAGATGTGCTACTCTGCACCACAGGTGTTTTGTTTGTTCACAAAGTGTCCAGTGAGGCTTATATGTAACAGAAACTTATCAACATTCCAAAGATGTTGATGGATTTTAAATTTCAAAAAGGACTTGCTAAATAGGAAATCATCTTTGAAGGCATCAGCTGGCTGCATAAAGGATCTTCTAATTCCTTCATCACATGTCTCAAAATACTAATTTTAAAAAGTCAATCATCATGGAATTATTTTATTTTGTTTATTTTTTGAGATAGGGTCTCAATCTTTACCCAGGCTGGAGTGTAGTGGCATGATCTCGGCTCACTGCAACCTCTGCCTCCTGAGCTCAAAGGATCTTCCCACCTCAGCCTATGTGGAGGAGCTGAGACCACAGGCACGTGCCACCATACCCAGGTAACTTTGTATGTTTGGTAGAGATATGTTGCCCAGGCTCGTCTCGAACTCCTAACCTCAAGTGACCCTTGTGCCTCGGCCTCCCAAAGTATCGTGATTATAGAAGTGAGCCACCATGCTTGGCCGATAATTTCATTTTATATAAGCACTACCTTTACCTGCTTCTTCTGCTTCAAACCACACACTAAATTATTTCTGGGGTACATGGCTTTTACCAATTACCTTGTTTCTATTTTGACAGTATGCTGCTGCCTAGTGTCAAGTCAGATCAAATTTTGGCAAAGTTTTGCCTTTTCAACTCCAGCCTTCCCTTCTTAAAACAGATCTATGCTAATATATTTTTGGAACAAAAAGTATGAGATGCCACTTCAGCATTTTTGGCTTAATGCTCTTCCCATTAGCAAGAATGTTGTCATAAACAAAGCACATGGGCTTTGGTATTCTATCACACATAGTAGAAAGAAAAGCCAAAGGATATTTGATATTTTTTGTTAGTTTTTTTTTGTGTGTGTGTGACATTTTTATAACTTAAGCCAGTTCTAAAGTAAAGATAGATGCTCATCATCATCATCGCAGGACACAGATTCACTAATTCCTACCAGTGGGAAGCTGTTCTGACATATCATGACAACACTGATGAGTATACAGTGCTTGTCTACAGGAGCAGCCCATAATAGACATGAAAATAATGTGTACAGCAAGACAATTTGGGTAAATAAAATAAAAATCACTGCTGCATATCCGTGTGCATTTCTGTTTGTGAGTGTATATGTGCATCAGGTACATATCCACATGCCTGATTCACAGACCTGCCTTTGATGCCCTTCCGCAGACATCAGGCTAAGATCCCTGCTGTAAAGGAGTGGACAGCCCCTTCAACTGAACCCCAAATTCAATGTGATGACAAAGATCCATGTGAGCCCAATGAAAGGAGAAACCCCCTTTCCTGGTGGCCTTAGAAAAGGCTTCACAAGGACCCAGTAGATAACACTTGAGCTGCAGCTTCAAGGTTGAGTAGAAGTTTATTAAGTGGAGAAGAGGAGAAAGGATATTCCAGGCAGAAACTAAAAAGGGAGATGTCATAATCTGGGAGATGTCATAATCTGGGAAATGTCGGGGAGTGTGGGTGACACTAAGAAACTAAAGAGTTATGTGGGAAATGTTTAGCTATCGAGACAGAGCTAACTGCTCAGGCTTGAATTTTAACTCTACTATTTATTTCTTTGATCCTGGACAAATTATTTAATCTGTTTTTGCCTCTGTTTTCTCATTTTTAATATGGGGGAGCAGTCGGGGTCAACATGTGCTAGGCATCTTTCGTTTACCCACGTAAGATTACTTTAATCCCTCCTTGCCACGCTAAATACACGAATGCCCTCTAAATATGGATACAGCCACTCCCTCTTTGTTAAGGGTGAGTAACAATAACAATAATAGTAGTAATTCTAGTAGATGAAATATAAGGAACCTCTACTTTATGTCAAGTATTCTAATAAGTGCTTTGCATGCACCCTCACATTTGTTCCTCATAATACTTGAGATAGAAGCTGTCATTATGTCCATGATGAGGAAATTGAGGCTTAGATATGCTAAGTGACATAGCCACGATGACACAGATAGCAGTAAGAGAGTTGGGACTGAAATCAGATTTTTTCCTCTCTGCTGTGTTTTAAATTTCCCCTGGTGACTGATTTTCAATTGTATTCAGTGAACTTCATGCTCTGCCCCTCAGGTTGATGCCTCCCGTGGATGATCTGCTCACATCCCATTGGCTTCTTTCCATGAAGCTGCTTCTCAGATCATCCTGCCCTGCTGGCTGCACACACCTCAGTCTGAGCGCAAGTAATACATGCCTCCACTTGACCTGGAATTGAGGAAACAGCTTCAGCTAGAACCCAGGGGTGTAGGACCCTGCTTGTCTGGGAGAAGGAATTTGAGGGACTAGTGAGTTATTGTCAGGCCTGAGTAAAATACTTTTGGCCATTAAAAGTAATGGCCAAAACCACAGTAACTTTTGCACCAACTCAGTAGTACCCCTGATACATCTGTGTGGCATGAAAGTGTATTGTAACCGCCTTGAGTTTCACTTGTATGATCAGGAAACGAAACACAGAGAGGAGAGAAAGAAAAAGAACACCAAATAATAAAACAAATTCTTTTAAAAGACGCTGATAGCGTCGGGGCATGGTTCTTTTCTGGGGTCCATACAAACACGTGCTGTTCCTTTTCTGAGGAATTCTGTCAGGCTACAACCAATGGAGGAGCCTGTTCCACCTGGGGGAAATGACTGCAGCTGGATCAAGCTTGATTTATCTGTTGTTTATATTTTTGAATTTCCTCCTTCATATCTTTTCCTGTAAAATTATCCATCTGGCTTAAGGTTATAGAAAGGGAGTGTTGATTTCTGCCATTTTTATTTATTTAGGTTGATTCTGTGAAGTAGCATGGTAGAGTAAATTGGGACAGAGCAGAAAATGGGGCTTGCCCACCACTCCACTACTCTCAGGAAGATTAGGGCTAAGGATGCTATTGTCCACAGCCCTGTAAATCCCCTGGACTCCTTTCTGATTCTGATTCTAAAACACTGTCTGAGGCTTCCTGCCACAGTGGTGGCAGAACTATCTTCCTGCTTAAGATAGTTACGTTGAAAGTCACACAGATGGACTTTCTGGGTGGCATCATCTGCTTTTTTTAGTATCCCTCACCCACATTTTGATTATACTATATATTTTGAGCTAGATTGTTGTCACTTCAAAGGCATATTTGTAGATACAAATTAGCAAGGGATTTCATTCAGCCAAGTAACAGAAGAGATACTTTGGCCTGAAACCTTTCTCCAAGATTACTTTCTTTACCATAAAAAAGTATTACTACATACTCTTGCATGTAGTAACCATGGGGTCTCCCACATGAAAGCCTCTAAATGAGGAAATCAGAATAAAGAAAATATTTATATCTGAATCACTTTGAACACAAAAAGGGGTGCTATACAAATGGATACTTGCATTAGGGTTGCATTTGAATTGATGGCTGGTCACACTGCAGTTTCATTTTAGTCCATTCCTAGCTTGAGGAAGTTGCACCTAAAACCCAGACATGTTTATAAGGAACCTGTGCAGCCAGGCTGTCAAGAACTTAAGTTTCCTAAGAACCAAGCAAGTTCTCAAAATACCTCAGGAGCTTTTAATTAGTCCTCACAACTCTCCCATGAAGTAGGACATTTTTTATCTGCCTCCAAGCAAGTGGTAAAACATCTATTTGACTTAAGGTCACAGAGAGAGAGGGGGAGTGCCAGAGAAGACCAAAACAAGAACTGAGCTTGATGTGAAGCCAAGCCCTGTTAGCTCAACAAAGTCAAGGAGATGAGCACAGGGGGACTTGGCAGTGCAGTCGGTGTTTTTCACAGTGATGATAATACAGTTCAGCAGACAAGGATGCTAAATGTATGCCTTATGCCTTTCCTTAGACTGAAGAGGCTCAGATAACGGGGTGGGATGAGGATGGGCCAGTGTAGGTGAAGAGGAAAAAGCAGAGATCAAAAGCCATGTGTCAAGATAAGCAGCAGGTAGAGAGAGAGACTGAGGCTGAATGTAGAAGTGATGAGGATGGGGAGAGTGGGATAGAAAAATCCATCAGAAATAGATCTAGAAAGATGGAGGAGGAGATTTGATTGGCCTAGGAGTCAAGGTAGGAAGGTCGAAGTGGGTAGGTATGTGGCTTAAGATCATACAGACTATGATGCTTAGAGACTACCATGCCAAGGGTAAGAGTGGGAAGTTATTCGCCAAAGACTTGGACTCACATTCTTTCCCTGATGTAGATGTGATCTATCCCTCATGAGGGTTTTACTATTTTGTCTGTAGAGATATTTGCTGGCTTTCTTGGGGGTATAATGGAGTTTATAATTCTCAGTGTGGAGAAACTATAGAAAGATTCTATCTTCAGCCTACAAAAACTACCAGGTTACCCCTTCTCAAATCTGATTTAATTCTCTAGTGCCAATTTGATCTTCTCTTTAGTTGGGTCTAGATCTTGCTTGTGAAATCCTTTCCATTCTACCTGTGTTCTCCTCATTCTAACCATCATTCCCAGAGCTGTCCATGACTGACTGACTTGCTTCTACTCCCTAAGTCTTCCTTCCCCTCTTGTCCTTGGAGCATCTATCTTGAAGTGTTTTCTCCTCCTTCTCTGTCTTTTATCTTAAACTCCAGTCCCAATATTGTATTGCCTTTGTGTGTGAATCGTTAAATGAGTTTCCCGCTTCTTCATATGGAAACCAGGTCAACCACCATCTTGCTTGTTGCCAATGGATTTGGTATCTGGGGTATGTGGGGATGGAAGAAGTGGATATGCTCCCAAACCATTCTTTATTACACTCTCCCCACTAGTGTTATAAAACAGTTGCAACAAGTCTCACATCTCTAGGAAGATTATTTACAGTGTGACCACATAGCAAAAGTTTTCAATTCCTTTTTGAGTTAAGATAATAATAACAGTAACAACAATAACAAAAAAAACCAGCTAATCTTTATTAAACATTTACCAAGCCCCAGACATTGTTCTAAATGTTGCGCATACAGTCATGAGTCACTCAACAACAGGAATACATTTTGAGAAATGCATCATTAGGAGATTTTGTCATGGTGTGAACATCATAGGATGTACTTACACAAACCTAGATGGTATGTATATTTGCTTTTACTTATTTAGAGACAAGGTCTTGCTATGTCACCCAGGTTGGTGTGCAGTGGCACAATCATAGCTCACTGAAGTGTTGAACTCCTGGGCTCAAGCGGTCCTCCTGCCTTAGCCTCCCAAGTAGCTAGGAATACAGGTGTGTGCCACCACTCCTGGCTAATTGTTCTTTACTTTTTTGTAGAGACAGGGACTTGCTCTTTTGCCCAGACAGGTCTTAAACTCCTGGCCTCAAGGGATTTTTTGCCTCCACCTTCCAAAGCTCTAAGATTACAGGTATGAGCCTTTGCACCCAGCTCATATTTGTATTTACATGTTTTTTTAATATAAAAAACCAAATGTTCCAACGCCACTTCTGAATATCAGTCTTTTCCACACCGTGGTCTGCAATGCCAATATCCAGTGCCATATATCAGGTTTCTATATATGCTCCATTATAATTTTATGGAACCTTCTTGTATATGCAGTCTTTCATTGACTGAAATGCAGTGGTGTGACATATGAATATGTTTAACTTATTTAATCCTCACAACCATCCTATGAGGTTGGTACTATTATCAGCTGCAATTTAAAGATGAGGAAACCAGGCCTAGAGGGCATTAAGTAACTTGTCCATAATGGCTAAAATACAAAATGATGGTGAAAGTATAGAACAACCAGAACTCTCACACTCTGTTGGTGGGAATTTAAAATGCTACCACCACTTTAGAAACCTGGCAGTTTCTTATGAAGTTAAACATATATTTACCATACAATCCAGCCTTTCCACTCCTAGGCATTTACCGAGGAAAAAGTCAAAAAACATGTCCCCACAAAGACTTATTGTGAATGTTCATATTAATTTATGTTATGTTATGCTTTATGCATAACAGCAAACAACTCTAAACAACCCAGATGTCCCTTAACTGATGAACGTATAAGCAAGTTGTGGTACGTCCACACAAGGGAATACTCTTCAGCCAATAAGAAAGAACAAACTTCTGATACATATAATAATATGGGTAAATATCCAAAGCATTATGGCAATCAAAGGAAGGCAGACACAAAAAATTATAGAATATGGGATTGTATTTATATGAAATTCTAGAAAAGACATATCTCTAGTGACAGAAAGTGGATGAGTGGTTTCCAGGTGCTGGGAGTCAGGAGGGAAGATTGACTATAGAGGGTAAGAAGGAGCTGTTTTGTTTCTTAATTGTGGTGATGGTCACACAGCCATACACATTTAACAAAACTCATTGAATTATACATTTAGAATGGATGAATTTTATTACATATAAAATAAAACTTAATAAATCTGCTTTTAAGGAGAAAAATAATGCACAGCTCACTTAAAAAAGAAATCTAACTGTTCTAGTTCCAGAGATGGAACCAACATGCTCTCAGACTCTAGGCAAATCACCTCAATATTTATGGCAACAATTTTCTTCTCTAACATGAGATTGCTAATAAAAGTCTAACACATGTAATTATTGTAAGGACAAGTTAAGATAATGAATAATAGATGAGAAAATAAGTTAAGAATGAAAGAATGTCACTTTCTGGAATAGGACCTCAAGGTCTCCCAGAAAGTTCCTCTCCTCTACCCTATTCTGTCATGAGGAGGCTCTGCTCAAGATAAAGCAGCCCTTTGGTAGCTATCACATGATACTGGAAAAGTGACCACGCCAACTCAAATTAACGCTTTCTATTTTAAGATGTGTTTATGGAAACTCCTAAGCCTGTCCAATGAAGATATATATCAAAATGAAGCAATATGAGAAGAAGAGATAGAGACATACTTAATTCTAAATTGTTAAACTTATTCTTGCAGTATAACTAGCTAGCATGGTTTGTGGAATCAGACAGATGTAGATTTAAGATCTGGATGCATGCTTCTGAGCTGTGAACCCATCTCTAAGGTTTTTTCATCTGTAAAATCAGGAAATTGTGATGAAGTTTACATGAGATAAAGCATAAGAGAACTTAGTGTGATGCCTTGCATAGAAGAAGTATTTCATAATAATAATGATAAATTACTAATTACTGAATTTATTATTATTACTGGGAATATTGCAACTGATAATTTCCAATTTAGTTTATGTATAACTTCTGCTTTATCATTGCTAAGAATTTTTTCAAATCAAATGTCCTGTGTCTAGCTTGCTATTCTCATTTGATAAACAATAAGTGTTTTAAGATTAAAGATGTGTTTATTCTAGGATTAGTAGGATACCTGGAAATTACTATTGACTATTATTAGATAAGATACTCATTCTCCTTAGGCCTCAGTCTCCAGAGGGTAGAAAAAGTTGCAACCCGCCTTCTAAATTTTGATAAGGATGTCATCCATATTTAGGAAGCTGCTATCCACATTCTAACCCCTGAGAAAATTACTCCACAGGAGGAACAGTCTTGATGACAGATGTGTTTCTTCCTCAGTGATCATTTCTAATTTGATAATTTATTAGTCGATCTCCTCTTTGGTCTGAGATCAATAGAGCATTCCACAAAGCTAGGTTCCTTGTAGGCTTCCTGGAGCCCTGATGTCCTCATCCTCCTTCTATTCCCATACTTTTTCTCCCCACATAGTTGATGGCAACTCCTCTGATTGCTCAGGCCTGAGTCCTTGAAGTCACTCCTGACATCTCTCTGACACCACATGTTCAATTTATCAGAAATCCTGTTGGCTCTGCCTTCAAATATGTCCAGAATCTGACCACTTCTCACCACCTCCACTGCTGCTAAGCTAGTGTGAGTCACTGTGCTCTCTGGCCTGGCTGACTGCCACAGCCTCCAACCTGGTCTCCATGCCTCTAGTACTTCTATTTTGAAGATTTTTGCTTTCTTTCTTTGTCTGTCAAAATCAAGTAGATATAGTAGTGCTGTTTTGGTCTATTCAGGCTGCTCTAACAACATACCATAAATTGGGATAGCTTTTAAACAACAGAAATTTATGTCTCAGTTTTGGAGGCTGGGAAGTCCAAGATCAAGGTGCTTTGAGATTTGGGTGGAGACACAACCCAACCATATCACTATGCTATCCTGGAGAGGGTCCTCTTTTGGTTCATAGACAGCACCTTCTAGTTGTGTCCTCACATGGAAGAAGGGGGCAAGGCAGCTCTCTGGGAGCTCTTTTATAAAGACATTCATTCTGTTCATGAGAGAAGTGCCCCAAAAGCCCACTTTCACCTTAGGGATTAGGATTTCAACATATGAATTTTGCGAGGACAGAAATACATAGACCATAGCAAGTATGTATTCTCTAGAAAAATGAGATTAAAAGGTTCCATAGTCTGTTAAACATATGAACTACTGAATTTTTTATCCTTATGATCAGAGAAAACTACAGAATGTAATTTCTATTGAAAGACTAATATTAGAGAATTAACCAGGAAAAAAGCAACTCTGAAGAAAATTTGCAATTCACCAAATTGATCCAGATTAATTTATGTTATAGAAGCAAACTAAATAAAAATAAGAATGATAGGCCAGGTGCAGTGGCTCATACCTGCAATACCAGCACTTTGGGAGGCCAAGGTAGGAGGATCACTTAAGCCCAGAAGTTTGAGACTAGCCTGGGCAACATGGCAAGACTCAAACTTTAGAAAAAATAAAAAAAATTGGCCAGGTATGGTGGCACACACTTGTCATTCCAACTACTCAGGAGGCTGACGTGGGAGGAGCACTTGAGCCTGGGAGGTCAAGGTTGCAGTGATCCATGATTGCACCACTGCACTCCAGCCTGGGTGACAGAATGAGACCCTATCTCAAAAAAGAAAAACAATAATAATAAATTTAAAAAATTAAAATTACCACCTGATAAACTTATTAATTACTTCAAAATAAAACAAATTTTATCTGGAATAAGATTAATATACTAATAAATATCCTCTGTAACCAGAAATGTGTAGAGTCACCTTCAGTAATTGTTTTAGCTAAAATTTATTGATTATTTTGGATCATTTCCAGTTCACTACTCTATTAATTCACAATTAGTTCTATAATTCATGATTATTACTATAATGTTTTTTATTTTATTCTTTTTATAACAATAGTCTTATTGAAGTATAGCATACATAAAGTATACAGATTACACATCTGCAGTTTCAAGCATTTTTACATTGAAATCTTTTTGTATTCTTTCCCAGTTACCACCCTCCCCATTAAAGGTAATTACTGTCTGACTTCTATTACCCTAGATTTTTTGTTTTATAAATTTATATAAACAAAATCATAATAGTATACACCCTTTTGTGCCTGCCTTTCCCCCTTCAACATTATTTCTGTGAGGTTCATTCATGCTGTTTTGATGGTAGTTTGTTCATCTTCATTGCTGTTTAATATTTGGTTGCATACAAATACACACACACACACACACACACACACACACACATATATGATTTATATAATAAACCACTCCTAGGTTATATCTAAGAGAAATGTATAGAATGCGCACCAAAGAAGAGGTTCAAGAATGCCCATAGCAACACTAGTCCAACTTAAATGTCTAGTCAACATTTTCTCCCATTCTGGCAGCTTGACTTTTTATCTCTTAATAGTCTATGTTAAAGAACAAAAGTTCTGCCATATGCAGTGGTACATGGTTGTATTCCAGTTACTTGGGGTCTAAGGCAGGAGGATGACTTAAGGCCAGGAGTTTAAGATCAGCCTAGGCAACATAGGAAGATCCCCCTTTTTTTTCCTAAAAAGAAAGGAAGACAAGTTCTTAATGTCAGTGTTGCCTGATTTAACAGCGTTTTTCTGTAAGACTAGTATATTTATGTCCTGCTTAAGAAATCTTTGTTTAAACCAAAGCCATTAATACTATGTAGGGGATAACTATGTGTATTAGTCCATTTTCATGTTTCTGGTAAAGACATACCTGAGACTGGGCAATTTACAAAAGAAAGAGATTTAATGGATTTACAGTTCCACATGGCTGAGGAGGCCTCACAATCATGGTGGAAGGCAAGGAGGAGCAAGTCATGACTTACATGGCTGGCAGCAGGCAAAGAGAGAGAGAGAGCTTATGCAGGGAAACTCCTCCTTATAAAACCATCAGATCTCACTGTGACTTCTTCACTACCACAAGAACAGCACAGGAAAGACCTGCCCCCATGACTCAATTACCTCTGACCAGGTCCCTTCCACAAAACATGGGAATTCAAGATGAGATTTGGGTGGGGACACAGGCAAACCATATCACTATGCTTATTCTCAAGAAGACTTATTGTTTTACCTCTCATGTTTACACCTGGAATACACCTAGAATTTTTTTTTATCATGGAAGATAGGGTCAAAATTAATTTATTTTCCTATATAGATATCCAATTTAACCAGTGCCACTTACTGATAAGACCATTGTTCTTCAGTATCATCTTAATCAACTGGTTTTAAATAACACTAACCACAGGAAGTAAAAGCTGAGAAAAATGTTCTTTTTCATCACTTATACTGTATCTTTTTGCTTATGTAAGTATCTGAAATCTATGGTAAAAGATTTCTCTAAAGTTTTTATTTTCTGCTAATGCAGACTAACCAGTCTTAAATTTTAATGATTCTTAAACCAAGGTGACAGCAAGGTCTGACTATGGTCTTGAGAAAGTGACTTTTATTGATTTTTGTTTTGCTTTTGTTTCTTTTTGAATAATTGTCAAGAAATAAAATGGATAAATGCTTAGGGTCAAATATTTTTCCCAAGATAAAGCATATTTTTGTTGAAAAAATCTGGACTTCTATATAAACAAAAAAGAAGCAGCCTAGTCACTGAAATGTAGTTAGCATCATATATCTGGAAGATACGTAAGTTTCATAAATTATTGAAATAATGTAAACATTTTTAAAAGTGTTGACTTCTAAGGTTCATGGAAATTGTACACTCTGCTTAGATGTCAAGAA
The DNA here is from genome assembly GCF_029289425.2 of Pan paniscus. Taxonomy (NCBI): domain Eukaryota; kingdom Metazoa; phylum Chordata; class Mammalia; order Primates; family Hominidae; genus Pan; species Pan paniscus. The sequence goes on from NC_073255.2 coordinate 160,836,580, forward strand.
ATGTAACATAATGTGAAGAACACTGGACTTAGAACCATGCTCCTGGGTTCCTCTTCCTGCTCTGCCACTAAACAGCTTTGCAATTCTTCTTCATTTTCTTCTTTTTTACAATTAACTGGGCCAGATCGGTAGTCCTGAATTCTTTTCCTGCTATGACTATGTCACACATGGTTCATCGTGCAGCCTACCCCTATGTGCTGGCATGGATCACAGTCTGACCCCTATTTATTAGTTTCATTTCCAGCTTCACCTCCACCTCAAGGAAGCTTTCCTGAAAGCAAGAAAATAAAAGGCTCCTGGGTAGCAATGCAGTGTCATTCTCTCTAATTGATTAATAATATTTTTTTGAGATGGTGTCTTCCTCTGTCACCCAGGCTGGAGTGCCGTGGTGCGATCTCGGCTCACTGCTACCTCTGCCTTCCAGTTTCAAGTGATTCTCCTGCCTCAGCCTCCCAAGTAGCTGGGATTAAAGGTGCCCACCACCACACCCAGCTAATTTTTGTATTTTTAGTAGAGACGGGGTTTCACCATGTTGGCCAGGCTTGTCTCGAACTCCTGACCTTGTGATCCGCCTGCCTCAGCCTCCCAAAGTGCTGAGATTACAGGCGAGTTATTACTCCTAAAAGCTTTCTCTTGGCCACATTAAGCTGAGAGCTTAGAATTGCCTATAACTCCTAATAAGTCTTCTTTTTTTCCCCTCAATTTTTGTTACCAAAAAGACCTAGATATTATTGGCTTTTCTTGCAACACAAAGATGATTGCTGATTTTTCCAGCAGTCCTAAGGAAATGTGTAGTTTCTCCCATGCATTCTCAACTAATTCCACCTTGTGACAAAAGGCATGTATTTATCTGCCACGTGATTAAAAGTTAAAGATAAGTTTGTGACTATAAAATATAGTGAAATTAATTGACAACTTGTACCAACCATATGTCATTGAATCAAATACGCCATCAACTGTAAGATGAACCATCATTTTAAGCACAGCAAAAGAAGATGCTGTCAATTAAACTGTTAACATTACCAATTGTAAAATATGTCCCCATTTAGAAAATATTAAAATGCATTAAAAGTGTCTTGGAATCTATGAAATACAGTAATAATTATTTCTCTATCAAAATAATTTGTTCCATCATATCCAAGAAAAGATTATAGATATGAGCATGGTAGTCCCCAAACCTGGCTCTTAAACAGAACTACCTGGGGATTTCTAGTTTCCTCTTACCTGTTGTGTCAGAATACTGGGGAATGGGCCCAAGGAATATATATGAAAATAGGCCAGCCAACAATTAAAAAAAAACACCCCCCACTTAGTTCTGATGGTCACTCATATTTGAAAACTATTGGAACAGAGGAAGCCCATCTCTGATAATTGGCCTTACATCTCTATTGTTCTGCTTCTGTTGCCTAATACCTAGAACCAGCAAAAGGGGAAGTTAATGGAAGAGATACCTAGTATGCTGCTGTTTTTTTTTTTATCTTTCATAAGGAGAAAATGGATTGATGGAATAATGCTTTTCATATTTTTTGAAAATTGGAAATGTGAATTCTATTAATGCTGGCATAGATTCTTGGCAAAAAGTATAAAACAAGTATTAAGCAGATAGTTTGGTATTTTAAAAAAGAATAAGTTGATTACAAGAACCATAAGATAGACTTGATAACAGCTAAATTAACCAATTATTTGTTTTTATTTTGCAGGTAAAATCACTAGGTTATCCAGGGATGATACAAATACAGTGTATTTTAAGTGCTGCAAGGCATTTGACAAGCCTCCTGTGATATCCTTGAGTACCTGATGATGAAATATGTACTAGTTAATAGTAAGCAAATTCAAGTTTCAAGGCTGGGCAAATAAATAAAGCAAGGTTATATCCTTGGCCTTATCTATTAATAACACGTTTGTCCAACTTGAATATGGCCAAGGCTGGGAGGGCTCACTAGTACTAAAACAATTCAAACGGAGTTTGACTATATGATCTTGACATGCCGGGATATTAGGGCAAAAACAAACCTTATGTAATTGAAAACTGTGAAGTCTCATATTTAGTTTAAAAATATAATTCAAGGTTGGGTGCAGTGGCTCACGCCTGTTATCCCAGCACTTTGGGAGGCCAAGGCGGGCGGATCACGAGGTCAGGAGATCGAGACCTTCCTGGCTAACACGGTGAAACCCCGTCTCTACTAAAAATACAAAAAATTAGCCGGGCGTGGTGGCGGGCGCCTGTAGTCCCAGGTACTCGGGACTACTGAGGCAGAAGAATGGCGTGAACCCGGGAGGCGGAGCTTGCAGTGAGCCGAGATCGCGCCACTGCACTCCAGCCTGGGCGACAAAGCGAGACTCCCTCTCAAAAAAAAAAAAAAAATACATATATATATATATATATACACACATATATATTTCGAAAAGTATGGTATATGTACAGTTAAGATATCTGAAAAAGTCTTGAGCATTTTAGTTGATTTAAAGTTTACTGTAATTATAAGGTGTAATGTGATTGTTGAAAAGCTAAAAGTATTAGCATGCTACAAGGAAACTTGCCAGCTCCCTTAATAGATTAATTTTCCAATTCTCCAGGCTTGGTCATGGACAGAGAGTCTCCAGCTGGACCTCACAGCTCTTGTCTTATCTTTTAAGAAACTTCATGGGCACCAACAAATTGCACCCTGTATATTCTTATTCCGGCACAGCCATAATTTAAGCAGATTGGATAGTCTTAGACTATAATTTAACTAAAGCCTTCAGGAAACTGGAGAGAATTTCTATATAAGAAGCATCATATACAATTGGCTTCTGGGAATGGCTTTTCTTAATAATAGAACCCTAGCTGTCCTCTGGGTCCACTGTGGGTGTGACCCCTGCCCAGTGAGAGGGTTATATCTCCTTGTTAACTACCTGGTCTTCCTCCTTGTGCAGTGTCTATTTTCCCCATCACCCAAGAGCCCTCCAAACACTTCTGAAGACTCAGAGTAGAGTGAAGAACATGATTCTTTTTTTTTTTTCTCATTGTAGACTCTCTTCCAAGTTATAATTCGATTCCCAGAATTTATCTTTTCCATGGATAACTGGCACTGGGAGTGACTACTTCATTACAGTGAGACCTCAATTTCTACTCATGTGGTTGGCATTACAATACACTGTGGCCTCATTAGGACAACTGTGTCATAATGCAATAGTCCAACATTAGTATGAGATACACACATGTGGGCAGAACAGGGATATCTTCTCCTTCAAACCGTATTATTACCATATTATAATTTAATTACATTATATATCACATATAATATCTCTCATTCTGTGGTACACAAATTTTATACTAAAATGTTATATTCAATTCTGCATATCAAAACTCAAGAGAAACTTTGACAAACTGCTGTGGTTCCCAAAGTACATCTTAAATGTTGTTCCCAATCTGGTTCCCAAAGAGCCAGATTGAAAAAATTAGAAAAGAGAGCGGCTGGTCACAGTGGCTCACGCCTGTAATTCCAGCGCTTTGGGAGGCCGAGGTGGGTGTATCACGAGGTCAGGAGTTCGAGACCAGCCTGGCCAGCATGGTGAAACCCTGTCTCTACTAAAAATACAAAAAATTAGTCAGGCATGGTGGCGCATGCCTGTAATCCCAGCTACTTGGGAGGCTGAGGCAGGAGAATTGCTTGAAACTGGCAGGCAGAGGTTGCAGTGAGCCAAGATCGTGCCACTGCACTCTAGCCTGGGTGACAGAGTGAGACACTGTCTCAAAAAAAAAAAAAAAAAAAAAAAAAATTAGAAAAAAGAAGCTTGGGAAATAGTACAGGAATAGTACAAGAGATATGATAGCTCTCCTCAAATTCCATTTAGATGAGGAAGCACTTGATATTTGGACAATGTAACTGTTAAGGTTTTTTTTCAACTCATTGTCTACCGATTCTCTGACTTGTTATATTTTTTCTAGATGGAGGTACTAAGACCACTTGGTATAAATTACAGGGAAGCAGACTTTGACTCAATATGATTAAAACCAAAAGCCATCAAATACCTAGAACTACCCTTATAAAATAGACTCTATTATGATTTCAGTCCATTGTTTAAACTCTCTAAAAATTACCCTGGAATGAGTGCTGGTAGGTGAGTGGTTAATAGTACTGTATCTGCTTGGTTCAAACCTTAGCTCCACCACTGCGGAGTTGTGACCTTGGTTATGGTTTACAAACTGTGTTTCTCAGTTTCTTTAACTGTAAAACTAGATAACAATAAGGTTTTTAGGGACAAAATAACTTATAATTTAAAAATTCTTAGAACAATGAATGGTAAATACTAACACTTAATAATTACTGAGTGTTGTTAGTTCTTTCCAAACACTAATGTTTTGCGATTCTAATCTTAGCTGTTTTGCTAAGAATGCATCTGGCATTCTTCATAGATAAGAAAGAGTCTATTAATACAAAACTCAGATAAGGGAAAGATTGAATTGTTGGGCTTCTCTGGTTGTGTGCTATGGCTTAAAATTTTATTTAGTAGAAATATGGAGTAGATATTAAAACACATAAGTTTATGCTGTTATAAAAACAATTTACCATTTGGTGCTTGTATATGACTAACTTAAATTTGATTTAACATTAATTTAAAAATTAAGTATAAAAATAGTAGATACTGAAACAAATGTAAGCAGGGTGGAAGTACATAAGTAAATTAAAAAATTCTTTTGGACTACATTTTAAGCATATAAATAAACATATAATTTTATTTAGTTCACCAAAAATAGAGTAATATTTACAAATTGCTTTGCAGTTTCCTTTGGTACACTGTTACATTTTAAAGGAAAAATTCCTTTGAGGATGCAGATTTTTAAAAATTCTGTAAAGATTCTTGATATGCTTATATCATGTAAAGTTGTAGGGACTGTTTGCTTCAATGGAGCCTTGCTCTTTGGGGTCCATGGCTTCAGTCCAATCATGCCTACATATCACAGATCAATTCAACTTAAAAAAAAATAAGTTGCCCGCAGTCTTTCTAGAACAATTGTTTATAACATTTCTCCAGGAATGTATTTATTTATTTATTTCATTATGAATAATTTATTTATTAACAATTCTTTATTGACCGCTTAGGTTGTTCCTTTTTTTTTTTTTTTGAGACAGGGTCTCACTCCGTCACCCAGGCTGGAATGCAATGGCATGGTCTCAGCTCACTGCAGCCTCCATCTTTTGGTTCAAGCAATTCTCATGTCTCAGCCTCCTGAGTAGCTGGGATTACAGGCACGTGCCACCACGTCCTCTAAGTTTTGTATTTTTGGAGAGACAGGTTTTTGCCATGTTGCCCAGGCTTTTCTCAAACTCATGGCCTCAAGGGATCTGCTCACCTTGGCCTCCCAAAGTGCTGGGATTACAAGTGTGAGCCACCACAACTGGCCTTGTTTCATTTTTTATAGTTAAAAACAACACTTCATAGAGTGTTTAAAAAGTCAGAAACATAGGACTAATTTTATTTTCAAACAATGTATTAGTAACATTTTGATACGATATGCTCAATATATTTTCCTTCAACTTCCACATACCATCTCAGGTAAGTGTCTCTAAAGCAATAAATCCAATAGTTAATCTAAAGTATGATATTAAAAATACACCATATTCTCTGTGTTTCCAGACTTTTTTTGGACAAGATTTGGGGTATTTTTACAATTACTTATTATTTCCTTGAATAGGCAGATATTTAAGCATTTAGAAATTGGGAAAAAATTCAGTGGAAAATAAATGCGTGGCTTCCAGATCTTATGCCCTACATAGAAAGTAATACTTGGAAAGTGATACATTAGCTCAGAGCCATGATCAACCTTTTCCTGTGTAGTTTCTGGCTTTGGTGTTATGTTTATTTATTTATTTTTTAGAATTAACCATTTTTTATATATTTTTTATTTTTCCATAAGTTATTGGGGTACAGGTGATATTTGGTTACATGAGTAAGTTCTTTAGTGATTATTTGTGAGATTTTGGTGCATCCATCACCTGAGCAGTATAGAATGCACAATATTTGTAGTCTTATCCCTCACCCCCACTGCCATTCTTCCCTCCAAGTCCGCAAAGTCCATTGTATCATTCTTATGCCTTTGCATCCTCATAGCTTAGCTCCCACATATCAGTGAGAACATATGATGTTTGGTTTTCCATTCCTGAGTTACTTCACTTAGAATAATAGTCTCTAATTTCATCCAGGTCATCACAAATGCTGTTAATTCATTCCTTTTTATGGCTGAGTAGTATTCCATCATGTATATATACCACAGTTTCTTTATCCACTCATTTGTTAATGGGCTTTTGGGTTGGTTCCACAATTTTGCAATTGTGAATTGTGCTGCTATAAACATGTGTGTGGAAGTATCTTTTTTGAATAATGACTTCTTTTCCTCTGGATAGATACCCAGTAGTGGGATTGCTGGATCAAATGGTAGTTCTACTTTTAGTTCTTTAAGGAATCTCCACACTGTTTTCCATAGTGGCTGTACTAGTTTACATTCCCACCAGCAGTGTAGAAGTGTTTCCTGGTGACTGCATCCATGCCAACATCTACTACTTTTCAATTTTTTGATTATGGCCATTCTTGCAGGAGTCAGGTGGTATCACATTGTGGTTTTGATTTGCATTTCGCTGATCATTAGTGATGTTGAGTATTTTTTCATATGTTTGTCGGCCACTTGTATATCTTCTTTTGAGAATTGTCTGTTCATGCCCTTAGCCCACTTTTCAATGGGATTGTTTGTTTTTTTCTTTCCGATTTGTTTGAGTTAAACCATCCCTGCATCCCTGGTATGAAACCCACTTGATGATGGTGGATTATCTTTTTGGTATGTTGTTGGATTCGGTCAGCTAGTATTTTGTTAAGGATTTTAGCATCTATGTTCATCAAGGATCTCAGTCTGCAGTTTTCTTTTTTGGTTGTCTCCTTTCCTGGTTTTGGTATTAGGGTGATGCTGGCTTCATAGAATGAATTAGGGAGGATTCCTTCTTTCTCTGTCTTGTGGAATAGCGTCAAAAGGATTGGTACCAATTCTTCTTTGAATGTCTGGTAGAATTCTGCTGTGAATCCGTCTGGTCCTGGACTTTTTTTCTGTTGGTAATTTTTAAATTACCGTTTCAATCTTGCTGCTTGTTTTTGGTCTGTTCAGGGTATCTAATTCTTCCTGATTTAAGCTAGGAGGGTTGTATTTTTCCAGGAATTTATCCATCTCATCTAGATTTTCTAGTTTATGTCACTGAAGGTGTTCATAGTAGCCTTAAATGATCTTTTGCATTTCAGTGGTGTCAGTTGTAACATCTCCTGTTTCGTTTCTTAGTGAGGTTATTTGGATTTTCTCTCTTCTTTTCTTGGTTAATCTTGCTAATGGTCTCCGCATGCAGCTCTGTCTGGAGCTTCAATCCAGTTCTGCCTCCCATCTGCCATGATCCCGAAATTGAAGTAGCATAAACACTTTTTATTTTAAGAATTGTGTATATATTTTAAATTATTAAATTTATATTATAACTAGGTCTCATGAAATGTGGGATATTGACCAAGAAAGAAAGGAATCCTGACATCTGGAAAGTGATATCTGGAAATGTTTGGAAGATTTGGAGAAAGCTAAACCTTAAAACTTAGAATCACTCACTTTTACTCCATGTCTTGAGGAAGTAATCCCTGCCTCTGACTTTCCTGAAAATAGTTGAACATTTCTCTTTAAGAAAGTGCTGCTTTTAATCAGTTATCAGAATGCAAATTTACAAGTTCTGAGGGATAACATGCAGATTTATATTATGAAAACAAAATGTTACAACCAGAATTGGCTAATTGATATATATATATATGATATATATCATATATATATATGATATATATATATCATATATATATCATATATATAAAAATTTCAGTATTGCATTTACTTATTCACTGTAATAAATATTTATTAGTGGCTATGATGGCAAGGTATTGTGTTAGTTTCTGATCCTTAGACTTCAAGGAGAAAATGATATAGCAAGGCAGTCAGAAAATAATTCAATAATTTTCCAACCAATATAAAACGGCATTTGTGACAAGTGCTTCCAAGGACTGGCCTGCTGATCCATGAGCAGCTATAATAGGGGGTTTGACTTATTGGGGGAAGGTTTCCCTGATGGGTTACAGTTAAAGTCGTCTCTTGATATTCATAAATGATCAGTTCCAAGACTCCCAAGGACACCAAAATCTGTGGATGCTCAAGTCCCGTATATAAAATGGCATAATATTTGTATGTAAGCAACGCACACCCCCTCGTATACTTTAAAACATCTCTAGATTACTTAAAATACCAATACAATGCCTACATATCACTTCATTCCTGTGTATTCGATGTAGTACTTGGTGTGCAGCACATTCAAGTTTTGCTTATGGAACTTTGTGGGATTTTGTTTTCCAAATATTTTTGATCTGTGGTTACTTGAATCTGTGGATCCAGAATTCAGAGATAAAGGGTCAAGTGTAATCAGGTTAAAAGGCAGGCCGGGCACAGTGGCTCAGGCCTGTAATCCCAGCACTTTGGGAGGCCGAGGTGGGCAGATCATGAGGTCAGGAGATTGAGACCATCCTGGCTAACACGGTGACACCCCATCTCTACTAAAAGTACAAAAAATTATCAGGGCTTGGTGGCAGGCGCCTGTAATCCTAGCTACTCAGGAGGCTGAGGCAGGAGAATGGTGTGAACCTGGGAGGCGGAGCTTGCAGTCAGCGGAGATCCTGTCTCTGCACTCCAGCCTGGGTGACAGAGCGAGACTTCATCTCAAAAAAAAAAAAAAAAAAAAAAAAAAGGCAAAGACAGCATTCCAGATAGGCAGGATAGCGTGTACGCACGTGCTATGGTGGTGTTACTGGAAAGGGGTCCTGATTCAGACTCCAAGAGATGGTTCCTGAACCTCGCACGAGAAAGATTTTGGGGCAAGTTCATAAAGTAAAGTAAAAGCAAGTTTATTAGAGAAATAAAGAAACAAAAGAATGGTTACTCCATAGGCAAATCAGTGGTATGGGCTGCTTGACTGAGTATACTGTGAAAGGAAAATACATCTTGGGGCCCCCAAATCACTAAGCTAAAGGGAAAAGTCAAGCTGGGAACTGCATAGGATAAACCTGACTCCCATTCTGTTCAAAGTCATCCCTCAGCTCACTGAGATAAATGCATATCTGATTGTCTCTTTTGGAGAGGCTAATCAGAAACTCAAAAAGAACGCAACCATTTGTCTCTTAACTACCTGTGACTTGGAAGGCCTCTTCCAGCTTTGAGTTGTCCCACCTTTCTGGACCAAACCAGTGTTCATCTTACATATGTTGATTGATGTCTCATGTCTCCCTAAAATGTATAAAACCAAGTTGTGCTTTGGCCACCTTGGGCACCTGTCGTCAGGAACTCTAGAGGCTGTCACCGGCCTGCCCTCTCAACCTTAGCAAAACAAACCTCTAAATTAACTGAGACCTGTCTCAGGTATTCAAGGTTCACAACACTTATAGTTATTCCTTGGTTATATGCTAAAAAAGGGGTGGATTATTCATGAGTTTTCCAAGAAAGGGAAGAGGATTTCCTGAAACTGAGGGTTCCTTCTCCTTTTAGATTATATAGAGTAATTTCTGGACTTAGCTATGGCCTTTATAAACTGTCGTGGTGCTGGTGGGAGTATTTTTGAGAAGGCTAATGCATTATAATTAGCATATAATGAGTAGTGAGGATGACCAGCAGTCACTTGCATAGGCATCTTGGTTTTGATGAATTTTGGCTAGCTTCTTTACATCATCCTGTTTTATCAGCAGGATCTTTGTGACCTGTATCTTGTGCCAACCTCCTATCTCATCCTGTGACTAAGAATGCTTAACCTCCTGGGAGGGCAGCTCAGGAGGTGTCAGCCTCATTTTACCCAGCCCTATTCAAGATGGAGTCACTCTGGTTCCAATGCTTCTGACAGCGGTAGAGATAACACAGGTAGGAGGGATTTAAAGAACGTCACCATAGCTAAGATACAGAGAACAGCATAGGGGTTGAGCAAGGTCCAATATGGGACTAGCTTTGTTAAGCAGCTTTGCTTGAAGTGATAAATCTTATTTCTTCTTCAAAAATTCTTTTGAGGAATTTTGTTTAATACCTAACAGAAAAATCAATAATTAAAAAATTATGGTAGATATCTTCAAGTCAACTTTATATTAAAAAATGTTCCTTCTTTGAAAGGAAACACCCTTTTCAACACCCTTGGCTTTTTAAAATTTCATTTTTATACTTATCAGAGTTTTAAGAGTCAGATAGATAGTTCTAGAAGACTGAAAATACGGTAACTTGCTAGACTTCTCAACTGCTGCCTCCTAATTCCCACTTTCAGAGTCAATCATTTTAAATTATTTCAGAAGTTTCTTCAGGTATTTACCTCTGTTTTTCTATTATAATATGCTTATAGTGCTATTTCTTATTTTTTCATTTTAGAAACCATTCATTTTCTAGTATTTTGTATACCATAAAAGATGAGGATTTAGCTCTCTTATATGCTGTGTATCATCTCTATACTTTCCTACTCCCATCCTCCCAATATGGTTCTATCATATTATAATATAAGCACTTAATATTCTTCTGTAATATTGTTCTATAACAATTATATTATATATTAATATTATATTATATTATAAAATTATTCTATAATTATATTGTAAGCATTAATATCTTCAAATTTTAATTAGCATTTTAATTGTGTGGTTTCTTTTTATGCAGTTTTTAAACTTATCTTTTTATTAAAAGTAAACTAGCTTATGTTTTATATTAATAATTATATTTTTTATTTTAAAATGCATTTAAAAATAGAGTGAACTTAAATTTTGTAATAAATAAGATTACATATGTTCGTAGATTTGGCAAAAACCATGAAAGTGTTATGGATATAATGCAAGTCTAAGAAACCGTATGTCCGGCCAGTGTTTGGCAAATTATGGACCTTGGGCCAAATCCAACTGGCTCCTGCTTTTGAAGTAACATATTATTGTAACATCCATTCAAACTATTTTCTGTGACTACTTTCTCCTACAGTGGCAGAGTGAAGTAGTTGAGACAGAGTCTGTATGGCTCCCAGAGCCTAAAATATTTACCATTTGGCCCTTTACAGAAAGTTTGCTGGTCTCTCTCCCAGGCTATACTATGAAAGCATTTAAAAAAAACCTTAATCATCAGTATAATCATGACTCTATAAGGCAAAGATATATTTAACAAATTTGTCCTACATTGTCCCTTTTCTACATTCAAGATGGTTTAGTGCCTTTCTACAGATCTGGAGCATTCCAGGACACCTAAGGCTGGAGGCCATGTGACAACACTGGGCTATTATGAGAGTTTCTTTGTTTACTGTTTGACAGGACAGATTCTGTCTTCTCAAATTCTGTTTGATCAGAAATGCTGTAGCATAATAAAGGGAGCAGATGAATGACTGAAGCCCTACAGCTCCACTAAAGATTAGAGTAAAATCTGCACTTCAAAAGATCCTGGTAAAGCAGGGAAGGTCCTTAGCTTTCCATTTTAAGTGGGAATGAGACAAGGGGATGGGGATGAAAGAACTGGGAGCCATCATTGCCAGATGCATGTTTGCAGAGCAGTGTGGGGATCACCTCATCTGTCCTTCAAGGTTCTGCAATGCTCTGCCTTCATTTTCCTTCTCAAGTTAACAGATATATTCTGACTCTGTCTTTCATGCTCAGTATTCTTGCAAGAGAACAGAGCTCCTGATCACCTGTGTGCGTCCTTTGAGTGGATGGCAGCTGCATCTCTGCATTACAGCTAGTTAGAATGATGAGTCCTTGCTATGCCTCAAGCACTGTTTCGAGTGTTTGATGTCTATTATCTCACTTCATCCTCACCAGGACCCCATCCGAGGTAAGTTCTATTATTGCTATTTTACAAAAGAGGACACTAACACACAGAGAGATTTAGTAACTTGCCCCAAATCACATAGTTGTTACTTGGCAGAGTAAAGATTTGAATCCAGGATTTCACTCCATAATCTGTTTTTAAATTATTATATGAATTTACCTCTTTTCCAATCTGGATGCCCTGATGAAAGGAGAGTGTAAAGCCACACTCCGGTGCTTAGGGGATGGAATCTCCCTTGAAAGGGATAAACATGGTTAATGTTAATCCCTAAAGGGAACAGGGTTTACGCAGGAAACTGGGACTGGAAAGACTGGCCTTGGACAGGCTGGAGAAGGAATTTCTGGCCCCCACACTTGGCCTTTTCCTCTCTAGGCTAGCCTTTTAGGGAAGCAAAGATTTAGACTTTAGTTCTTGAATGTGGGCTACCAGTCAGCCCCTTTACATGGAAATAAAGCCTTGAGCTCAAAGAGCATGTGGTATCCTGTATTTCAAATTAAATAGTTTCAAGTTACTTCGTGGATTAATTTCCCTTTTGTTACTCCCTGGCAAAGTCTTATTTAAATATCCTGGCCTCATTTCACTTGTGTTAAGGGGTATCAAAGGGAAGAGACGATGGTGCATACTGAACCAGAATATCTAAAGGGAGAACTATATGCCCTGACTCTGAAACTAACATGTGGATGGCAACAGTGAGCAGAGAACTCTAAGGGGAAATGGGACTTTCCAGACATAAGTAGAAGTTACAAGCCAGAAACTCCTCCCACAGAAAAGCCCAATCGCTAGCATTAGATGATGAAATTGTGAGATGCAAAATGCAATAATGATGATGTTGTTCCCATTTGGGGACATGTTCACTATCTCCTAGAGAAACAAATATGAATCTATCCATCAAATAGTCACACACAATATATGTTAACCACAATACAATGCGGTGTTTCATAATATCAGTATAAACAAAGAGGGTAGGGGAGGGGTGCTGTGAGTTATGCCATAGTGGGGAGGGGCAGGCAAGCTGGATGAAGTGGGAGAAAAGTTGCCGAAGTGGCTACCTTGTCCGGGGTATGTACCCTGGGGTTCATTGTCGTGTGCTAGGAAACTTCAGGACACGGACACACATGAGGAGTTTAGGGGCAGAGGTTTAATAGGTAGAAGAAAAGAGAAAGAGAAATAGTTCTCTCTATAGAGGAAGGGGTCTCCGAGTGGAAAGGACCGGCCGGTGGCGAATGCACCGAATTTTATAGCCCACTTTGAAGAGGCGGTGTCTGATTTATGTAGGGCTCACAGATTGGTTCTATCAGGTATGACATTTACACAGTGCTCAGGGAAGGCTGGTTGCCCCACCCTAATCTTATTATGCAAATGGGCTTTCCAGTTGATCGGTGCCACCTTGTCTGCTTTGTATAGTACACGTGGCTGGCAGGGAAGAAACGGAGGAGCCGCCATCTTGGAAAGTCTAGTCCATAGTTCCTCTCGGCATTTGTCCCTGAAAGCTCCCAGCTTGTAGGCTGCTCTTTGTTAGAAAATGATTTGGGGCTGCTTTTCATTAAAAAGAAAAGCCTTACCGAGGACCCCCATACACTTGCTTCTGCCTAAGTGATTTCTTCTTAACTCCTATATCATTACTTTGCACGGAGACAACAGAAGACATACAGCCCAGACTGATCTTGTAGGACTTGGTAAGAAATTTTTAAGTGAACAAAAAAAAAAAAAAAAAAAAAAAAAAAAGAAGGCGTTATTGCCAAAGTTTTAGTAAAGGAGTAATATGTGTGCTTTAAAAAGAAAAAAAAAAAAAACCTGGAAGATCTTCTAGGACACATTGGAAAGAAAGTTGCAGTCAAGTACAAACTGTTGCAAATCTGCAAAAAGGAGGAACAGGAGAGCACAGTGCTGAGTGCCGCTGCTGGCCCTGTTGCAGGGTCAGGGAAGATGAGACTGATTGACCACTGATTTGGCAACTGGAGGTCATTTGTGGCAGTGAAAAGAAAAATTTCCTTGAGTGGTAGAGACAAAACTTTTCTTCAAGAGAAAAAGAGCAATGAGGAAGTAAAGACTGCATATGTGGGAATCTTTTTCAGAGAGTTTTGCTATGAAGGCTAGCAGAGAAACAAAAGCTGTAGGAGATTTGTGAAGGCAGGGAAGTTTTGTTTTGTGTGTGTGTGTGTGTGTGTGTGTGTGTGTGTGTGTGTGTGTGTTTTAGAAGGGAGGAAGCTATTAAAGTACATTTGTTGGCTGATAAGAATGATCCAATGGAGAAGGAAATTTGATGATGCAGGCAGTAGTGAGATTAATGTAGGTACAAAATCCTTTAGTATGTAAGAAGTGATTGGATGCAGTGTGCAAGGAGAGGTTGGGCTTATATTGGAACCCTGATGTTTACTCTTTAAATAGGAGAAAAGCCAGAATACATGAATTTGTATTCATGATGCAGTGAGGTTGAAAGTTTGGTGGTAGGTAGATGAGACGTCTTCTACTGTCATTCTTCTATTTACTATAAGCATCTAATTGCTTCTATTTTCTCAGTGCATAAGAAGTAGGTCTTCATTTGATGTGAGAAGGGGCTAGCAGTATCAGAAATCTGAGGGAAAAAGAGAAACTGTGAAATAGTAAGAGAACTACTTGACTAGGGAAAATTATTTGTATTGCCTGTCAGCGTTGAGGCCCAGTCTGGTTTTAAACTTAATATAAGGCCTCTTAGCTCCATTATATCTCTCATTAGCTGCTCGAATGAAGGCATGAAATAAGCAGACAGTGGATTTCTCCACGTTTGAAATTTTGGAAATGATGTATAACAAGAGGGAGAGACAAATAAGAGTGGTGAGGGAATGTATACAAGGCACTAATTATGATGATGGATCGTGTCATCCAAGCTGAGTAGAATGGAGTGAGGACAAGAATTAGGTTGGAGGAGTGAGGTGCAAAAATAAGAGGTGATACCTCTCATGCTCACATGTATCAGGACCAGTCACCTAATTTGTGGGGCTTAGTGCAAAAGAAAAATTTAGGGCCACTCATTCAAACATTATTAGGAATTTCAAGAGCTGGGCATGTTGGAGTATGCCTGTGATCTCAGTTACTTAGGAGGCTGAGGCAGAAGGATTACTTGAGGCCAGGAGTTTGAGTCTGTAGTGTGTTGTGATTATGCTTGTGAATAGCCATTGCATTCTAGCCGGAGCAACATAGTGAGACCCCATATCTAAAAAGAAAAAGAAATGAAATAAAATAATTTCAAGACAGTAACAACTGAGCATTAAATGAAGCATAGAGACTGTGTAAACATGGGACTGTGATTGCTGCAGAGGCCATAGACCCATGTAGCTGGCCCCACATATGAGCATATCCATATATAAAAGTCTGTTTTTGAAAACCCATTTTTATTTTTTAGGCCCCAATAATAAATGATCAATTATTAGTAGTTAAAGAAAAAAAGAAGAAAAGAGGTGGTAACTAGAGAGAGGGGATGATGAAAATTAGTTTGGGAGAGACTAGCTGGTCTAAGATGTAATCATGTTAGCAAGAGGACAGGATTACTGACATTAAAAGGCCAAAAGACAGAGAGGTGAGAATCTTGGTTGTATTAGTTATGGGGCTGTTATAACCACTAGGATTTGCGACTTGAGTAGCATTCACGGTGGTGATGGGGAACCTGGCAAGACAGCAGATGTCTACAGCAAGAGGAGGGAATGGGAAGCTGCTCTGATGGCATAATCATCAAGGTTGCTGATAAAATGGGTAAGAAAAAGAAACAAAGGTTTGGAAATATGAACAAAGGGCTGGGAGGTTATTATCACACTTTCAGCCAAGAGGCACATGAAATGCTGCAGAAAAACTGCCACATCCTGAGATGGCTGCAGGGGAGGCTGTGTTTTTAGAGGAAAGTCAAGTTCAGTGGAGCAAGAAGGGGCATAGAATATTCAAAGAAGAGTTTGAGAATCTGTGAAGTTTTACTGATGACAAATTATGGCTTCCAAAGGGTACAGTGAAAGGGCTTGGGAGGTTAGGGATGGGTAGAAGGTGAAGTCAGACTAGCTTTATGAGGATAAGAATCCAGGAGATAAGGGAAGACCTAGAAACTTGGATTTCTTGTGAGTCACCAAGGAATATAGGAATCTAGGGGACAGTAAGATTTATCCTGATGGTTTCTTAGGTGTAGGTGATAATCAGGTATAAATTTTTAACTGAGTCTCCAAAAGCAACTGCAACAGAACCACAAATGAACAAGTGGGACCTAATTACACTAAAGAGCTTCTGCACAGCAAAACAAACTATTAACAGAGGAAACAGACAACCTATAGAATGGTAGAAAATATTTGTAAACCATGCACCCTAAAAAGGTCTGATATGCAGAATCTATAAGGAAATTAAATCAACAAGCAAAAAACAAACACATTAAAAAATGGGCAAAGGACATGTACAGGCAGTTCTCAAAAGAACACATGCGACTGGCCAACAAACATACGAAAAAATTCGCATCAACACTAATCATCAAAGAATTGCAAATCCAAACCACAATGAGACATCATCACACACCAGGCAGAATGACTATTATTAAAAAGTAAAAAATAAAACCAGATGTTGGTGAAGCTGTGGAGAAAAGGGAATGCTTATACACTGTTGGTGAGAATATAAACTAGCTACTGTGGAAAACAGTTTGGAGATTTCTCAAAGAACTAAAAACAGAGCTACTATTCAACCCAGCAATTCCATTATTGGATATATATCCAAAGGAAAATAAATAATTCTACCAAATAGACATGCACTCATGTGCTCATTACCATGCTATTCACAATAGTGAAAACATAAAATCAACCTGGGTTCCCATACTTGGTGTATTGGGTAAAGAAAATGTGGTACATATACACCATGAAATATGATGCAGCCATAAAAAGAATGCTATCATGTCCTTTGCAGTAACATGGATGCAGCTGGGGCCATAATCCTAAGTGAATTAATGCAGGAATGGAAAGCCAAATACTGTATGCTCTCACTTGTAAGTGGGAGCTAAATATTGAGCACACATGGACATAAACGTGGGAACGATGAGCATTGTGGACTACTAGAGAAGGGAGGGAGAGGGGCGTGGGTTGAAAAACTACCTGATTGGTACAATATTAGTCAGTTTTTGCACTGCTATAAAGAAATACCTGAGAATGCATAATATATAAAGAAAAGAGGTTTAATTGGCTCATGGTTACCCAGACTGTACTGGAAACATGACTGGGGAGGCCTCAGATAATTTACAATCATGACAGAAGGTGATGGGGAAGCAGGCACATTTTACATGGCCAGGGCAGAAAGAAGAGGAGGAGAGAGGAGGCGCTACACACTTTTAACAACCAAATCTTGTGATCACTTACTGTCATGAGAATAGCACCAAAGAGGAAATCCATCCCCATGATTCAGTCACCTCCCACCAGGACCCACCTCCAATACTGGGGATTACAATTCGACATGAGATTTAGGTGGGGATAGAAATCCAAACCATGTCATTCCACCTCTGGCCCCTCCCGAATCTCATGTCCTTCTCACATTGCAAAATGCAGTCATTCCTTCTCAACAGTCCCTCAAAGTCTGAACTAATTTTAGCATTAACTCAAAATTCTACAATCAAAATTCTCATCTGAGAAAAGGAAAGTCCCTTCCACCTATGAGCATGTAAAATAAAAAACAAGTTAGTTACTTGCAAGATACAATGGAGGTACAGGCATTGAGTAAAGACTCTCATTCCAAAAGAGAGAAATCAGTCCAAACAAAGGGGTTGTAGTCCCCATGCAGGTCTGAAAGCCAGCAGTGCAGTCATTAAATTTTAAATCTCCAAAATAATCTCTTTTGACTCTGTGTCTCACATCCAGGGCACACCGGTGCAAGGGATGAGCTCCCAATGCCTTGGGCAGCTCTGTCCCTGAAGTTTTTCAGGGTACAGCTTCCACAGCTGCTCTCAAGTGCTAGTGCCTGTGGCTTTTCCAGGTTCATGGTACAGGCTGTCAGTGTATCTACCATTCTGGGGTCTGGAGGACTGTGGCCTTCTCACAGCTCCACTAGGCAGTGCTTCAGTGGGGACTCTGTGTGAGGGCTCCAAACCCACATTTCACCTTCATACTCCTGTAGTAGAGGTTCTCCATGAGGGCTCTGCCTCTGTAGCAGGCTTCTACCTGGACATCCAGGCTTTCACATACATCTTCTAGGGTTTTTATAGTTTGGGGTTTTACTTTTGGGTCTTTAATCTATCTGGAGTCAATTTTTGTATGTAGTGTAAGGAAGGGGTCTAGCTTTAGTCTTCTGCGTATGGCTCGCTAGTTATCCCAATACCATTTATTGAATAGGGAATCCTTTCTCCATTGCTTTTTTTGTCAGCTTTATCAAAGATCAGATGGTTGTAGATGTGTGGCCTCATTTCTGTGCTCTCTATTCTGTTTCATTGGTCTATGTGTCTGTTTTTGTACCAGTACCATGCTGTTTTGGTCACTGTAGCCTTGTAGTATAGTTTGCAGTCAGGTAACATGATTTTTCCAGCTTTGCTCTTTTTGTTTAGGATTGCTTTGGCTATTGGGGCTCTTTCTTCACTCCATAAAAATTTTAAAATAATTTTTTCTAGTGGTGTGAAGAATGTCATTGGTAGTCTGATAGAAATAGCATTGAATCTGTAAATTGCTTTGGACAGTATAGCCATTTTAATGATATTGATTCTTCCTATTCATGAGCATAGGATGTTTTTCCATTTGTTTTTGTCTTCTCTTATTTCTTTGAGCAGTGTTCTGTAATTCTCATTGCAGAGATCAAAGAGAAAAAAATGTTCCTTGTCTTTTTTGATCTTTGTTGGTTTGAAATCTGTTTTGTTTAAAATTAGGATTGTAATACTTGATTTTTTGTTTTCCATTTTTATCCATCCCTTTATTTTGAGCCTGTGAACATCACTATATGTGAGACGGGTTTCTTGAAGACCATTGGATCTTGCTTTTTCATCCAGCTTGCCACTCTGTCCCTTAAGTGGGTCATTTAGTCCATTTACATTCAAGTTTAGTATTGATATGTATGGATTTGATCCTGTCATTGTGCTGTTAGCTGGTTATATGTTGGCTTGTTTGTGTGGTTGCTTTACAGTGATAGTGGTCTGTGTGTTTAAGTGTGTTTTTGTATTGGTAGCAGCCTTTCCTTTCTATATTTAGTGCCCCTTTCAAGATCTCTGGTAAGGCAGGTCTGGTGGTAATGAAATCCCTCAACATTTGCTTATCTGCAAAGGATCTTATATCTCCTTCACTTAGGAAGCTTAGTTTGGCTGGATATGAAATTCTTGGTTGAAGATTTTTTTTAAGACTGTTGAATATAATGTTTGTAATTCTCATTGCAGAGATCTTTCACCTCCCTGGTTAGCTGTATTCCTGGGCATCTAATTTTTCTTGTGGCAATTCTGAATGGGATTGCCTTTCTGATTTGGCTCTCAGTTTGGTTGTTGTTGGTGTATAGGAATTCTAGTGATTTTTGTACATTGGTTTTGTATCCTGCAACTTTGATGAAGTTCTTTATCAGCTAAAGGAGCTTTGGGGCCAATAATATGGGGCCCCAATCTCTTCTACCTTATAGGGTTTCAGCTGAGAGTTTCACTGTTAGCCTGATGGGGATTCCTTTGTAGGTGATCTGCCCTTTCTTTCTGTAGCTGCCTTTAACATTCTTTCATTTTGACCTTGGAAAATCTGACAATTACATGTCTTGGGGATAATCTTCTTGTGTAGAATCTTGCAGGATTTCTCTGTATTTCCTGAATTTGACTGTTGGCCTATCTAGCAAGGTTGGGGAAGTTGTCATGGGCTATATTCTGAAATATACTTTCCAAGTTGTTTCCTTTCCTCCTTTCCCTTTCAGGGATGCCATTGATTAGTAGATTTGGCCTCTTTACATGATCCTATACTTCTTGGAGGTTTTTTTTCATTCCTTTTTAACATTTTTTCTTTATTTTTGTCTGACTGTCTTATTTCAGAGAACCAGTCTTCAAGTTCTGAGATTCTGTCCTCAGCTTGGTTTATTCTGCCATTAATACTTGTGATTGCATTGTGAAATTCTTGCATTCTGTTATTCAGCTCTGTAGATACATTAGATTCTTTTTTATACAGGCTATTTTGTCTTTCAGCTCCTGCATTGCTTTATTGTGATTTTTATTTTCCTTGGATTGGGTTTTGCCATCCTCCTCCTGAATCTCGATGATTTTTGTTCCTGTCCATATTCTAAATTCTATTTCTGCCATTCCAGCCAATTTGGCCTGGTTAAGAACTCTTGCTGGAGAAGTGGTGTGGTCATTTGGAGGACATACGACACTCTGGCCATTTGAGTTATCTGAGTTCTGGCATTGATTCTTTCTCTGTGTGTGAGTGTTCATTTAACTGCAGTGTAGATTGAGTACAGTCAATAGACTTCTGGATGTTTTCACTGGGCTGAGGCTTTATGTAGGGTCTTTATTTGAAGCTGACTTCTTGTCTCTGGTTTCAGAGGTGGGTATGTTAGTAAGGTATTTTTGGTGTGGAAGCTTTGGGGTATGATCCAGCAGGTGACACTTAGGCCTATTGGTCAGTTGGTAGATTCTTGCTCTGTTGTGTGGCTCCCCTATATTTCCTCACAGTTGCAGCTGTGTTACCCCTCAGTGCTCTGAAAGTGTGGATTCCTCTCCCCATTGAGTGCTGGCTCTAGTTCATGACTTGGCACTCCTGAGCTGCCCACTGCAGCTCTAGGGCAATCGTAGTGTTTATGTTCCTTCCCCAGCTTAGAGGCAGCAAAGCAAGGGACCTTAGTAGTGGCTGTGGCCAAGGGTCATTTCCTTGACTCCTGGGGGCCCTACTCCAGAGAGATGCAGGTCATCAATCACTCAGTGCAGTCAGTCCAGGATGGAGGGTTTGTGCTATGGACCCAAGCCAGGGTTTCCCTGTCTGGTGATGAGCCATGGGTGGTAGGGGTTGTGGCACCCATGGGAGATGAACTGGCCTCCTCTCTTTGGGTTGACTGCAGAATGTTGGAGGTGTGGATAAGACACTAAGGGCCTTTGCGCCTTTTTTAGTCCAAAGGTGGCAAGGGCAGTTCCTCTGCAGAGGCAGGGGCCAAGAAGCTTTCAGTTGCCCTTGGATGCTCTGTCCAGGGAGTTCCTGAGTTGGTGCTGGCTCAATAGCTCTGGTAGGTGGTGTGGAGGCCCAGGCCTAGAGGACCTGCCTGGTGAGGAGATATGGGAACAGGTACCCACATAACAGCTGACCACTTTTCTGTACGGCTGCTGCGGTATGCTTGGGGCCCACTCCAGTCTCTGGTCACGTTGGATTTTCCAGAACCCAGAGGTGTCACCTGTGAAGTCTAAAAAACAACAAAGAAGGCAGCCTGTCCCTCCCTCTGGGAGTTTTGTCCCAGGAAGGTATGAACCTGTTGCCAGCCCAAAGGCACCTGTAGGAAGTGTCTGGAGACCCTGGTTGGGAGGTCCCACCCAGTAAGGAGGACTGGGATTGGGCACCTGCTTAAAGCAGCAGTCTGGCTACATTTTGGTAGAGCAGCTGTGCTATGCTGGGGGATCCCTTCCACCCCAGGTTAACTCAGACACTCCAAAGCCTAAAGGTTGGAATGGCTAAGTCACCCAAACAGCAAAGATGGTGGCCCACCCCTCTGTCTGGGAGTGCTGTCCCAGGGGGAATTCAGATCTCTGTCAGTTAGAGAGCTTGGGTGGGGGTGGCTAGAGGCCCTGGTTGGGAGGTCCTGCCCAGTGAGGAGGAAAGGGATCAGGCACTCGCTTAAAGCAACAGACTGGTCACTTTTTGGTAGAGCAGCTGTGCTGTGCTGGGGAATCCCTTCCTCCCTGGGTTGGCTCCGATTCTCCAAAGCCTGAAGGCTGGAATGGCTAAAGTGCCTGGACTGCAAAGATGGCTGCCTGCCCCTCCCCCTGGGAGCTCCTTCTTAGGGAGGTGCAATGGTGCTCCTGATAGCTGGCTGGAATTCTAAGCCAGTGGGTCTTACCTTGTGAGGTGCACTGGAGGTGGGAGTGGAGCCTGTGGGCTGTTGCTGCTTAGCCCCCTGGATTCAGCCTCATTCCTAACGGTATGTACAGGAGCCTAACGTCCCAATTTCCACATTCTTAAGCTTACCAATTAGTCCAAAGTTATTTTTCTCTTAGAGAAACCACCTTCCTGGAACATTCCCTCCTCTCTCTCTCTCTCTCTCTTTCAATCTCTCCCAATCTCTCTTTCTGTCACCTTTTTTAAAAGTCTTTTCCTATCACCCAGGCTGGACTGCAGTGGCACAATCACAGCTCACTGCAGCCTCAAACTCCTAAGCTCAAGTGATTCTCGCACTTCAGCCTCCCAAGTAGCTGGGACTACAGATGGGTGTCACCACGTCCAGCTAACATACTGTTTTTATGCTGCAAATTGAACAGGCTGTGAATATGGGATCAAACAGATTAAATGTGCAAAGGTCATACAGCTAGTGTATGACAGAACTGGAACTGAAACGCAGGCCGTCTGTTCATTGCATTTCCTATTGGTGGTTGTATTGGTTATCTATTGCCAAAATAATGCTGTGTAACAAACTACCTCCAAATTCAGTGCCTCCAGAAACATTTCCTTAATTTTTCTCACGTGTCCAGGCTTGGCTGGGCTTGACTGACATAGCTCATTAGAGGCAGATCTGTTCCTTTTACCTCCAGTCTAGCCCAGTCCTGTTCTCATGGGGATAGCAGGAGTGCAGGAAAACAAACAATTTTGCCAGTGCTTTTCCTTTTCAAACTTTGATCCTTACTTCCTCTTAATGTCTCATTGATCAAAGCAAGTCACATGGCCAAAGCCAAAGTCATAAGGCAGGAAAATTCAGTCCACCCATGTAGTAGGGGGGAAGGAGGGAATCAATACTTATTGATAATAACTGAATCTACTACAATGCCTAAGTAGCAAGATATATAAATGACATGCAACTCCACTAAAATGTCTAATAATTAAGAAATTAACTAACCTTAAGATTTCTCAATTAGTTACTTTTTGCTGAAGCGTAAGCAGTTTCCTCCGTTCTATCCACAAATTCTTACATAAAATATGTAAGCATTAAAATCATATATTAATACAGTATTAAATATACTTCAATAATATGTCAAAATATTTCAATTTGATTTTATTTGCTTTCTTCTCATTCTCCTTTATAGTTTCTGAATTTTGTGCCATATGTATGGCAAATGCATTTGAGAAATGAAATGTTATAAAAAATAAAAGTTTACTAATTTATTTGAACCTTAAAACAGAGCACTAAAGTATCTTGCTCTGAGACCGTATCCATATTTAAATGGTAAAAATACACAGATCAGTTTTATTCCAAATTAGTATTCCTAGAGTTAAACTATATCCATACTTTTTACATTTATAGCAGGGCGTATTTTAAAAACACATGACTATAACATGCGAATGTAATCATTCCTTATGGGCCACCGAATAATAAGTATATCTAAGAAGAAAGCAAGGATATTTTAAAAGGTAAAAGGCTTGCAAATTTCTGCTTGAAAATTTTAAGCAAATTACTTTAAGATATGCTTGTCTGTGAAAAAAATGTAAAAGTTCAGCTGTTTAAATCACTTAATATCCCATGCAAAGTAATAAAAAAAAAACTTGGACTAAAACATGAAAGTTACTATTATACATTTATATGTATTGTGTTTATATACACCTGTAAATCCAGTAGGAAATTGTCTACTACTAAATCTTTTCTTCTTGTTTACACTTCTACAGCCTGTGGCTAAACGGATTTTTCACTTTTTGTTTGGACAATGTGGAAGTACCAGGTACCAGGACTCTCCCTTGTCATAACTCCCATGTAGGTGAATGAATTGAGCACGGTTAGTCTGTAACAGGCTCTAGTATACATGCTTGGTGGGGTTAAAAAAATAGAGATCCACTGAAGGATTCTCAGCCATTAAACTTGGGACTTTACCCAGCACCTCTGTGCCCTACTCTAAAAGTATCCATAACTTAGCTCTGATCACAGTGCTTTCCTGCAAGCTGCAATTAGGTGGGATGTCTTAGCTGTCTTGCTAAAAATATACACTTTGAAAGCTAGTCTTCAGCAGCCTGCGGGAGGATAAGAGAGGGTGAGGCACAAACAGTCTGTTTACCTTGCTCAGGAGTGCTGCTTGTGCTTATTTTCTGACCCCAGGTCCTGGCACTTGCCAGCACCAATCTTTCAATTCTGTTATGTCCTCCTAGGGAGAGACTAAAATTGCCCAGACCTGCTTTATGTTTAGATTACCTCTGAAGCCACTTAATTTGCAGTTGCCAATAGTTGCTTTGTCTTTCTCAATTACGCTGTAAATTGGTGTGAAAACATTAGGATTATTGTGCTAATTAAAATATCTTTTGAACAGCTGTACTTTGCCAGGAGTGGGTGAAGGAAAGCCCCATGGGCAGCCCCAAAGCCCCTCCAGGCAGCAGGTTTGTCATCTCAGGTGGCCCAATGTGACACCTTGAGGGGCTTCTCCAATGCACCTCACCCTCAACCACTACCTTGTCAGGTTGTCTGGGACCCTTGGTCTTTAAATATCACACAATATATACAAAACACCTTAGAAGATGAGACAAACCAGCATCTGGCCAAGTGAATGTTTATTAAAATAAAATACAAGAAAAATAACTTATGCAAGCTATCTAATACTATAGAATCAGAAAGGTCATGAGATATTTTTACATAAGGTAATTCTATCAGCTTTGACAGTACTACGTTTTAGGATAAGAAGCTAGCTAAAAACGTGAAAAAAGAAGAGAACGAGAAAGAAGGAACAGGTTGCGGATGATGCACTGTTTAATCTGTCATATACTTAAAGCTAAAAATCTTGAAGTCACAACCCTTCCTGTCAGGCCTCTGAGCCCAAGCTAAGCCATCATATCCCCTGTGACCTGCATGTATACATCCAGATGGCCTGAAGTAACTGAAGAATCACAAAAGAAGTGAAAATGGCCTGTTCCTGCCTTAACTGATGACATTCCACCATAAAAGAAGTGAAAATGGCTGGTCCCTGCAGTAACTGATGACATTACCTTGTGAAATTTCTTCTCCTGGCTCATCCTGGCTCAAAAGCTCCCCCACAGAGCACCTTGTGACCCCCGCCCCTGCCTGCAAGAGAACAACCCCCTTTGACTGTAATTTTCCACTACCCACTCAAATCTTATAAAACGGCCCCACCTCTATCTCCCTTCGCTGACTCTCTTTTTGGACTGAGATGCCTGCACCCAGGTGATTAAAAAGCTTTATTGCTCACACAAAGCCTGTTTGGTGGTCTCTTCACACAGACGCGAGTGAAACTTCCTATGCCTCTTTTGCCATATCCAGGATGTTTCCAGAGCCTACTTTCCAAATAACATTCTCTTCTGCCATAAGCTTAACTCAGGCTCTCAGCATTTCTTACTTCGATATTACAGTGACTTCCCAGGTTCTCTTTCATTTACTATGTCCCCCTGCTAATAGGTATAATTTTTCTAAAACCATATCTGGTTACAGATGGTTCACTTTCCTGTTTCAATTAATACCCAATATACTCAGCATAAATTTGACCTCAGCATGGTAAACATATCTCTTCATAGCCTGACCCCTACGCCGGTTTCACCACTCCTACCTTGATTCTACCTCCTTGCTTCTGATTGGAACGTTCCATTACGCTCCATCTCTATGCCAGTTAAGTGTTTATCCATATGCTTGGTTAAACAGATAATTTGTGAAGGATTCTGTTTCTTATTCCCTTATAGGTACAGAGGGGATACTCAATACATAGCTACTCCCATCAATCAACTTGGAATTATGGTATAATTCTAATCAAACTTTAAAAGAAGTCTTACAAGTGTAGAATTTTGAGATAAATGAGCGTATTTATGGAAGCTAAAGTGATTCCTGACTCCATTATAGTTTGGATGTCTCCTCCAAATCTTATGTTGAAATGTGATCCCCAGTGTTGGAGGTGGGGCCTGGTGGGAGATGTTTGTATCTTGGGGGTAGATCTCTCATGAATGGCTCGTGCCATCTCCTTGGTGATAAGTGAGCTCTCACTCTGAGTTCACATGAGATCTAGATCTGGTTGTTTGAAAGTCTGTGGCACCTCCCCTCCCCACTCTCTCACTTCCTCCTGCTTTTGCCATGTGAAACACCTGTTCCCACTTTGCCTTCTGCCATGAGTAAAAGCTCACTAAGGCCTCCCCAGAAGCTGAGCAGATGGCAGCACCATGCCTGTACAGCCTTCAGAAGCATGAGCCAATTAAAATTCCTTTCTTTATAAATTACCCCATCTCAGGTATTTCTTTATAGCAATGCAGAAATGGCCTAATGCACCCCAATAGGTAAAAATATACTTAAAATTTTCTATTAAGAAGCAGCTGGTATTTAAATTAAATTAGATCTGGCCCATGGGAAGGAAGAGGGAAAGTGCAGTCTTATATACAACAGAGAAAACATGTTGTTAGGAAAAGGTAATGGCGGCCGGGCACGGCCTGTAATCCTGTAATCCCAGTACTTTGGGAGGCCGAGGTGGGCGGATCACGAGGTCAAGAGATTGAGACCATCCTGGCCAACACGGTGAAACCCCATCTCTACTAAAAATACAAAAAATTAGCCGGGCGTGGTGGCAGGCTCCTGTAATCCCAGCTACTTGGGAGGCTGAGGCAGGAGAATCGCTTGAACCCGGGAGGCAGAGGTTGCAGTGAGCCGAAATCGCGTCATTGCACCACTCCAGCCTGGGCAAAAAGAGTGAAACTCCGTCTCAAGAAAAAAAAAAAATAATAATGGCATTTTTTATTGTGATTTATAAAATAAGTTTTCATCCCTGATAAATCATAGCTATGGATTTCATTAATTTAAGAGCAAATTTTTAATGGGAAGTGAATTAAAGAGTCAGCTTAAACATTTACATATTTAATTTTAAATTAACCTACTTAATCTCTGTGTGAAAATTTTGCATCACTATTTCATTGGCCAATAAAGAGAGAATTCAAAGATGGATGAATACAAAAAGATAAGATTAAATCTGAATTTATCTGTATACCAACATGGACTGATCCCAGGGGAGTGGATCATTCACTAATCAGTAGTAATGGATCACCTTAGTGTCCAACTGGTTGGCACCACATCTAGGTCAGTACATTCCACAGAGAATACACAGGAGGGAGCAGGGAGAGTTAAAAGGCCTTCAGCAGAGGAAAGCCTCTAGCAAGAAAGAGAAGAAAGCGATTATGGGACTCTAAAAGTCATCATCAGATAGGGGAATACATATCCTGTTGTTTCTGAACAATGGCAGGCTTTCTTTTCAGGGTCTCATTCGTTTCTATTCCACATATTCATTGATATTAAAACCTGCACTTACACTCATTTCCTTCAAATTCATAATTTTGTTTTCATTTCAAAGTTTGGTCTCCTAAGGACTTTACTACGTGAATACAGAATACAGAAGACTCTAACAATGTATGAGGGTTTGAATTTCAGACTTATTCAGTCAGTTTACATTTCTTCATTCTTTTCATTTCCACTTTTCCAATTTCCTCCTAGTCTCATAAGGAGAATAAGAAATGCAGTGGTGTTAAGAAGAGTATTCTATAATGCCTAGTAAATGCCAGGCATGCAGATGTAGCCGAGTTTGAAAACATTTTAATGGGTTGTTTAAAAGTTTTGTTCTGATACAGCCACAGCTTGGGGTTATGAAGCTCTTCCACTAATCAGATTATATCAAAAACTGAAAGTTGCAAAACTGTTTCTAAATTTATGTCAC
This sequence comes from Pan paniscus, assembly GCF_029289425.2. Classification (NCBI taxonomy): domain Eukaryota; kingdom Metazoa; phylum Chordata; class Mammalia; order Primates; family Hominidae; genus Pan; species Pan paniscus. The sequence goes on from NC_073255.2 coordinate 160,864,197, forward strand.
ATACTCCCATTAAAGAGAAAAGAATTATTGTGGAAATGATATCTATCATTAATTTGCTTAAATAATAGAAACAGGGGCAAAACCTTGTGTTTATAGCTCTTACACAAATATAAAACTTAAACGAATCTGTACATTAATATAAAGCAAGCCATAAAGCAATAATGTTAATTTAACATGATGGATGATATTGCTTGCTGAAAGTCAATTACAGATATTGGGTGTAGAGTAGGAAGATGTAGCTTCGGATATTGTCCTCTGTTTGATCTGTTTCTATGCATCTGTTCACATAAATGTTGTATTTCCACAATTTACTAGTATTGGTGCCTTTGAGATACTTATAATGTTGTTACTTCAAGATAACCAAATCCACTGAGTAATCAAAAAGGCCAATTTGAATGAGATGGTACGAGGCAACTCTGAAAAGCTGTTCTTTTGTTTAGTTGAAGATAAATTTGCATGTAGTGTTAATTAAACTTACTTTGATTAGTGATCTAAATTATTACCACATTTGAGAACAGAAAAATATTTTTGGTGCTAATAAAGTGAAGTGATTTGGCAATTCATCCTGTAGAATGAGTATGGTAATCATTCATCTGGGTTCAATTTCCCTGTAATATCATGTACATTGTGATAAATCAATTTTCCTGTCATGAACCTTAGTTCATTTGGTGTACCTTAAAGTCATTAGCTTTTCACTTGGCACAGCCTCAAGAGCGACCCCCATAATAACTAAAAGTATAAACATGGGCAATAATATTGTAATGCAAAATTATAAGATACAGGACTTAGTTACATCAATAAAATAAAAGTGCAAAGATTAACAAAAAAAACCTTAGAAATGAGAAATGACAACCTTCAGATCACATTTTACAATAAGCAGACTTCCAAATTAATCAATCTTGGGGAGGCCTTGTGACTCTATGGTGACGTTCTGTCTCTCACTAAATAATAAATTCCTCAAATGGTTATACTGATCAATGTATAACCTGCAGACACTAAATAGGATGCTGATTTATTTTAAGATTCGCTGAAGCATGAAGTTCTGCTGATGGTCCTACATGTAGACATTTTTAACTCATATGATGTTGTCTGTAGCCGATGATTATGCCTTTTGTATTGTACTCTCTAATGAAGAGGGGACAACTACATTATGAGGAGTCTCCCTTTTTTTAAAAAACTTTCTTTTTTTTTTTTTTTTTTTCTGGTGATAGAATCTCTGTCACCCAGGTTGGAGTGCAGTGGCCTGATCTCGGCTCACTGCAACCTCCGCCTCCTGAGTTCAAGTCATTCTCCTGCCTCAGCCTCCCCAGTAGACAGAATTACAGGTGCCCACCACTACACCTGGCTAATTTTTGTATTTTTAGTAGAGATGGGGTTTCACCATGTTGTCCAGGCTGGTCTGGAACTCTTGACGTCTGGTGATCCACCCGCCTTGGCTTCCCAAAGTGCTCAGATTACAGGTGTGAGCCACTGCATCTGGCCTAAAACTTTCTTATAAATATCTTTCACCTTGTGACAGGCTGTGGAACACCCCCAGCTCTGCTGGTGTGTCTTCCTGGGTCAATCCTCACATTTGGCTTCCAATAAACCTTTATGTGGCCGGGTGTGGTGGCTCACACCTGTAATCCCAGCACTTTGGGAGGCCGAGGTGGGTGGATAACTTGAGATCAGAAGTTCGAGAACAGCCTGGTCAACATGGCAAAACCCTGTCTCTACTAAAAGTACACAAAAATTAGCCGGGCATGGTGATATGTGCCAATAATCCCAGTTACTTAGGAGGCTGAGGCAGGAGAATTGCTTGAACCGGGAGGCGGAGGTTGCAGTGAGCTGAAATTGCACCACTGCACTCCGCCTGGGCGACAGAGTGGGACTCCATCTCAAGAAAATAAAATAAATAAATAAATAAATCTTTATGAAATTATCTCTATCTCAACAGCCTTAATTTCAGTTGACAGTAACTATTGGATCCCCAGGAATATGTCTGCATATTTGGGGAGAAAATACTATTGGAGGGGAACAGAAATGCTACTAAGGTAAGTTTTTGTGATATACACATAGACATTATATAAAAATATATCAATATATACAAATATTATCATTATTATAAAAATATATGATTATATAAAATATATACGATTTTTCTAGTGAGAAGTAGGCTTGCTGTAACTTGCCCTGAAAAAGACATTTTCTTTCATGGAAAAACAGCTACATGATTTGACTGTGGCAAACTGACCTTTCTTTATCTGGAGAAGAGAAAAACAACTCTGAAGACATGGCAACTAAAATCCTTTGAAGACTTATTCAATTAACGAGTTGTAAAAGAGGACAGTTAGAGAAATGAATCCAAGCATAGCTGATTGTCAAGTAATGCCAGCTTCAGAGGAGCCCTGGAGTTTAAGTGATAAAAAAAGACATGATAAGAAATGGTAGGCTCATCATTTTAAGTGGTAACCACTGACAGTTCCCACAAAGAAAAGTCAAAATCAGACAGAAAAATCTGTTTGGACCTCTAAGAGCTTTCCTAGGAAGTATTTGATTCCAAGCCAAATGATTAGGCTGCCTTTGTTCTACTTTAATTTGAGAATAAATCAAGAATTGAAAAAGCAATAATTCACAATCTTAGGCATTTAATGACCAGTTAGTTAATAGTGGCTAATCTAATTATTTTTCTACTAGACAAAATTTGATAAAATGCTGCTTTAATTTCTTCTTCAATGTGATGACTGTGGTAATTTAAAGTTTAGTTCAGACAGATTGAATTACATAGAAATGGGCACAAGTAACGTAAACTACATGATTTATGATTTGGCTCTGTGTCCCCACCCAAATCTCATCTCAAATTGTAATCCCTATGTGTCAAGGGAGGGACCTGGTGAGAGATGATTGGATCGTGGAGGCGGATTTTCCCCTTTCTGTTCTCGTGATAGTGAGTTCTCACAAGATCTGGTCGTGTGATAAGTATCTGGTGTTTCCACTGCTCCCTCTCTCTCTCCTGCTGCCTTGTGAAAAAGGTGCTTGCTTCTCCTTTGCCTTCCGCCATGATTGTAAGTTTCCTGAGGCTTCCCGAGCCATGCAGAACTGTGAGTCAATTAAATCTCTTTTATTTATAAATTACCCACTCTCAGGCAGTATCTTTATAAGCAGTGTGAAAATGGACTAATACACTATAAGACTGTTGCATTAGATGTCTATTCCTTCTGAAGACTGAGGGAATGAAAAGAAATGAATATAAACTATAATTTCAAAGATGTGATAAGAATTGATTACTGGTTCCATATACAGTAGGCAAGAAGGAATAGGTTTTTTTACTCTTCAATTTTGATACTTTTTGAATAAGTTTATGTCACAGGCAAAAGGGCTGTTGTAGAGTTACCAAGAGTAGGAAGATTACAGTGAAATATGGGATAGGTAGAAGATTAGTTGATACATTTAGGGAATGTTTCCCAGAGCATATTGTGTGAGAGGCCAAAACACAAGACAAAGTGAAAAAAAATCAAGAAATCTATTCTGTACTCAAAAAGTTTGGGAAATAGTGCATACTATATCAAGCTCTTGGAAGCTCACAATGAGCATTAGCTAACATGATTTCTGGTAAGTTCTACAGTAAGGAAACGTCTTGAATGTTTTTAAAATCAGTTTCTCAGATTTATTTGGATGTCAAACTTTTTTATTCCCAAGTGCTGATTTAGGGAGAAGCAGCAACAGGTTCACAAAAATCCAAGAGGAAAGGAATTAAATCAGTTTTCAACTTAAAAGTTTGTTAAGTTAATAGCAATCTTATATACTTGCTTTTTTTTTTGGTTTTTAGATGCCAAACACTATCTAATAATCTGGGTCATCTGAAGTTATTTAAAATGCCTTTTTTTATGAAATTCTTTTCTGAATTACTTTTGTTTAAACTGAACTGAAATATTTTGATTTCAAATTAAAGTCAAAATTAAGGTGATGATAGACCCAAGTAAAAGTGGTACACTTTCAGTAGCCTTAATGGTAATGATTAACTTAAGACAACACATTTTTTTTCAGTTTTTTATTTTTCAAAAGTATGGGTTTATGGTCTGAATTAAGTCTCCCTAAAAGATATGTTGAAATCCTAACCCCTAGTACCTCAGTATGTGACCTTATTTGGGAATGGGATTGTTGCAGACGTAATTAGTTAAGATGAGGTCACACAGGAGGTCACACAGGTTGAGGGCACTTTCTGGCTGATAGACTATGTCTTTTTGCTGTGTCCTCACATGCTGGAAGGGATGAACCTGTTCTCCGGGATCTCTTTCATATGGGCACTAGTCCCAATCATGAGGGCTTTGCTCTCATGACCTAATCACTTCCCAGAGGCCCTACCTGCTAATACTATCACATTGGGGACTAAGATTTCAATATATGAATTTTGTGGGGACACAAACATTCAGCACAGCAACAGACAGAGAGAAGATGACCATGTGATGAAGAAGGCAGAGATTGGAGTGATACATCTACAAACTAAGGTACACCAATGATTGCTGGTAAATACCGGAGGCTAGAGGAGGCAGAAAGGATTCTCCCCTGCAGGCTTTAGAGAGAGCATGGCACTACTGACACCTAAATTTCAGACTATTAACCTCTAATAGTGTCAGATAGTAATTTTTGGTGTTTTAAGCCACCCAGTTTGAGTCACTTTTTCTAAGAGCCCTGACAAACTAATACATATAGACTAGAGCTGTAGAATTCAATACAGTAACCACTAGCTACGTGTGATAACTTCATTTTAAATTAGTCAAAATTAAATAGAATTTAAGATTTAGCTCCTCAGGTACACTACCTCTAGTCCAGCTGTTCAGCTACCACATATGTTTAGCGGACATTAAATAGTGCAAATGACATTTGTCATTACATAATATTCTGGATAGAAGTGGTATAAAGTTGATTTTCAAATTATCTATCAACATTTAACTGGTGTAGTGAGTGGGCCTATTCAAGAAAGTTTGGTAATGGAAAACAAAGTGGCTTTGTATAAAGACCATTTTGAATAGCTAACTTCAGCCACTCACCTTTTCTATTTTGAGTTTTGATCTCATTAAACTATGTGGGTGCAGGTTGACCCCTAACAGAATTCCTTAACATTAAGATACCCATATTATCTCAAATATGTAATTTGTGTGGTAAAGTTAAAAATCTGGAATTTATTTATCTTCATATGGTACCCATGTTAAGGTACCTATATTTCCTCAAATATATAATTGGTGTGGTAAAGTTGAAAAATCTGAAATGTATTTATCTTCATAAAATTCACCTCATTGCTTCAACAGAAAGTTTTCTTCACTCAAACTATTTTCATTGTTTTTCAGAGGCTAATGATTTCTAACACAAAGAATGATACCAGGGATGTGTCTCTTTACTATGTTGTGCTTTAATTGGAGAAGGAACACACTGAACATTTAAACTACCAACAGTGGTTCCTTAGAAGGACACTATTTCCCTCGGACATTGTATCTAAATTGCCTGATTTGCACACAGCTTCCAAAGTAATATAAGATTATCTGGACTAAAAAAAAATAATTCATTTGCCTAAGAAAGCCAAATACCTTGTTATCTGTATTATCTATTTTATGCCCTAAAAAGCAAAACATTGATAAGCACATTTGGAGTTATTTATAGATCATCTAGAAATACAATTAGGAATTCATGCTTCCAAAATGAAAATAAATACCCTATAAACTTAATGGAAATGTAGTTACCCATTTATGATACACCATTTATAATGCATTGAAAATTGATTTTGTACTCCTGAATATCATTGGTCAAATATTTTAAACTCTCATCTCAAAACATGTTCCATGAAATTAAGGAAATTGGCTCTGAGCATAGTTGCTCTCCAAGGCCTCTGTCTCAGCTCTCAGAAAGGCCTGGAGACAGAGTGTCTGTGATTAGATGTTTGCAGAGAGCTAATTGAGTAACAAAGTAGACAGACTCAGAAGAAAAAATTAAAATGGCGGGGGAGGGGGCTGATTTAGCAATCTGTGTACAAATTGTAAGAAAGGTTAAAATTAGGCATAGACAAAATAGAGCTCCTCCCAAGAGACAATAAAAAAGCAATGACAATGAGATTATATAACATAGTCCAAGGATAAAACTAAGAGGATGCTCCCTCTTTCTCTTTTTGGATGCTCTTTTCCCCTGCCTAGTGACACAGCCCTGAACTTTCTGAGGGACATATAATGTTGCCAAACAAGAATGCTGAAATGGAGTGTTATTCCTGTCTCTTACTAACTGTGTGGCAGGGGAAGTCTCAGTGGCTTTATCCATGAGTTGTAGATAATAATAATAATGATAATAACAATTATCACACAGGGTCTTTGTTGGAATTAAAAGAAGGAATTAAAAGTGCTGTAAATGGAATTGTGTTCCCTCCAAATCCATATGTTGAAGCCCTAACCTTCAATGTGACTGAACGCGGACATAGGGCGTTTGTAGAAGCAATGAAGATTAAATGAGGCCATAAGAGCAGGGTTCTGATCTGATAGGATTAGTGTCCTTATAAGGAGAGACACTGAGGAGCTCAATCTTTTTCCACCATGTGAGGACCCAGAGAGAAGATGACTGTCTGCAAACCAGAAAGAGCGGCTTCGCCAGAAACCAACTCTACTGGACCTTGATCTGGGGCCTCTAGCCTCCAGAACGGTGAGAAAAAAAAATTACTGTTGTTTAAGCCACTCAATCTATGGTATTTTTGTTATGGCAGCCTGAGCCGACTAATACAATAAGGTAGGTAATCAAGGTGTCGTGTCAGACTTGCTTGTTTTTTATTCCTAGAGCATTCCTAGTGTCTGCTTCTGTTATATAGCAGGTGCTCAACAAATCATTGCTGAATAAATGATTGAAAAAAATACAAAAGTTAGTCATTACTTACGGATTTAAATTCCCTTTGAGTAGAGCTGACTTCAGAAGCTTTCTCTGGGTTCTGCATTGGATTGTATAAGATGGGCAGCGTGCAAATTCAGTGCAGTGCTAGCTCCCTATGTCTTTTTCCCCTTTCAATCCTATGTTGCTTTTCTGTCAATGTGGATGTTTAGAGAATGCAGCTTGGTATCCAGACTGCCTGAGTCCAAATCCTCACTCTACCCCTATGGCCTTGGGAAATATAGTCAGTTCTCCTGTGTCCCATTTATAGCATGTAGAAAAATGGAGATAATAACAGTGCCTACCTCATCAGATTGCTATGAGAATTAATTATGCTTAGAAGATAACTTGTAAACTCTCAATAATGTTAGTAGCTATCAATTATTCTTAAGCATGCTTTAACCGTGAGACTTTATGTCCTTTTTATCTTTTGTATCTTCAACTTCTATACTGGGTTGCATTCTTTCTCACCAGCATTTATATTCACACAAATCTCCCGATTTAGGATATAGAAATTCTTCCTTGACTCCACACACATGTTGAGCTACAGGCCCCATCCTTTTTTTCCACTATATAATCAAAATTTCAAACAAGTCATTTATGCCATTGTCACCATTTTCTCAGGTCACACTCCTCAATATATTTCTGTATTTTGCCTTTCTGAATATCCTGAAATATAATGGTCATTGACCTTGGTCTTATTTTAATTTTATGCCAAATTTGATGATAATGAACACATGCCCCTCCTCTTCCTCCTCTCCTCTTGCTGTGGTCTGAATGTTTGTGTCCTTCAAACTTCATATGTAGAAATCCTAGTCCCCAGTGTGATGGTACTAGGAGATGGCCTATGGAAGGTGATTAGATCACAAAGGAGAACCCCTCATGAATGAGATTAGTGCCCTTATAAAAGAAGCCTGAGAGAGCTTGCTTGTCTCTTTCACCATGTGAGGACACAGCGAGAAAGTGCCATCTATAAATCAGGAAATAGGCCTTCACCAGATACCAAATCTGCCAGCGCCTTGATCTTGAACTTCACAGCCTTCAGAGCTACAAGAAATACATTTTTGTTATTTTGTTAAGCTACTCAGTTTGTGGAATTTTGTTACAGCAGCCCATAAGGACTAAGATGCTTCCATTGTCAGTGACACTACATTCTATTGGTCTTGCCCATCTGACTGTATTTATTACTGTATTTCTTGCAGGCTTCCTGTTTTCTCTTACTTTGGGAAATCCTCAAGTCTCTGAGTCAACATTCACTGACATCAAGTCCAGGAGACTCAAAATGTCACTGTGGCCCTCCAAAGTAGAGGCTTATGGAGGTCAGGTGGCCAGTAAAGTTTTAGGTCAGGTCCATCTTACAGGGGGTCCAGGGGGTTGCTGAACACATTCTGTGATTATTTCCCCAGTTCCAGAATGCATAATTGGAATAGACAAACTTATCAGTTGGCAGAATCCCCTCACTGGTTCTCTGACCTGTTGAGTAAGGGCTATTACTGTGGAAAAAGCCAAGTGGAAGTCATTAGAATTGTGTTTATCTAGAAAAATAGTGAATCAAAAACAATTCCATATCCTTGGAGGAACTACAGAGATTAGTGCCATTATTGAGGATTTGAAAGACACAGGGTGGTGATTTCCACCACATCCCCATTCAGCTCTTCAGTTTGACCTGTGTAAAACACAGATGGGTCTTAGAGAAAGACAGTGGATTATCATAAACTTAGCCAAGTGGTGACTTCAATTGCAGCTGCTATACTAGATGTGGTTTTATTGCTTTAGCAAATTAACATAGCCCCGATACCTGGTATGTAGCTGTTGATCTGGCAAATGCCTTTTTATCCATACTTGCTGATAAGACACACCAGAAGCAATTTGCTTTAAGCTGGCAAGGCCAGCAATATACTTGCACTGTCTTATCTCATGAGTATATTTACTCTCCAGCATTATGTCATAATTTAGTTGTCAGGGATATTGATTGACTTTCCTTTCTTTGATTGACTTAGATATCACACTAGTCCATTACATTGGTGACCTTTTGCTCATTGGACCTAGGATCAAGAAGTAGTAAATACTCTAGACTTGTTGGTAAGGCCATTTGTGTGCCTTAGGATAGAAATTAAAACTAGCAAAATTTAGGCACCTTCTCCCTCTTGAAAATTCTAGGGTTCCAGTGGTGTGGGGCATATTGAGATCTCTCTCCTAAGTAAAGAATAAGTTGTTGTATCTGGTCTACAACTCCTACACCAAAAAGAGGCACAACAGCTAGTGACCCCCTTTGTATTCCACATATTCTAGTATGTTACTCTGGCCCATTTACTGAATGACCTAAAAAGCTGCCAGTTTTGAGTGGGGCCCAAGACAGAAGAAGGTCTTGCAACAAATATGAGTTGCTGTGTAAGCTGCTTAGCTGCTTGGGCCACAGTGATATTTTGGGCCTCTTGGACTCAATGTCAATGAATGTAGTCTCAGAGACTTGAGGACTTTCCAAAGTACAAGAAAACAGGAAGCCTGCAAGAGATACAGGAATAAATACAGTCAGATGGGTGAGAGACTCAGAGATTGTGGTGTCATTGACAACTGCAGATCCAATGGTGTTTGAAATGTCAATGGCAGATAGGGATGCTGTTTGGAGCCTTAAGCAAGCCCCCATAGGTGAATTGTACTGTAGGGCCTTAGGATTGTAGAGCAAATCCCAGCCATTCTCTATGGATAGCTACTTTTTTTTTTTTTTTTTTTTTTTAGAAATAACTCTTGGCCTGCTACTGCTACTGTGTCATAGTAGATACTGAATGCTTAACCATGGTTCACCAAGTTACCATGTGACCTGAGCTGCCCATCATGAACTGGGTGTTATCTGACCACCAAGTCACAAAGTTGGGCATGCAAACCAGCACTCCATTATCAAATGGAAATGATATATATGTGATTGGGCCTGAGCAAGCCCTGAAGGCATAAGTTAGTTATATAAAGTGGCTCAAATGCCCATGTTGCCCACTTCTGCTACACTGCCTCCTCTCTCCCAACCTTTACCTATGCTTCATGGGGTTTCCTTATAATGAGTTGACAGAGGAAGAGAAGACTTGGACCTGGTTTATAAATGGTTCTGCATGATATGTAGGTACCACCCAAAAGTGGATGGCTGTTCCAATACAACATTTATCTGTAAGGACTGTATGAAAGAAAGGACAGTGATGAAGAAAAATCCTTCCACATAACTTTGAGCAGTGTACTTGGTTGTTCACTTGGTTTGGAAGAAGGAATGGCCAGATGTGTAATTATGTAACAATTCATGACTGTGGCCAGTGATTTGGCTGGATGATCAGGGGCTTGGAAGGAATATATTTGGAAAATTGGTAACAAGAAAATTTGGGGAAGAGGTATGTGAATAAAACTCACTGAAAGGGCAAAAACAATTAAAGATATTTGAGTCCCATGTGAATACACACCAAAGGATGACATCAGCAGAGGAGAATTTTAATAATTAATTGAATAAGATAACCCATTCTGTGAATACCAGTAAGCCTCTTTCTCTCACCACCCCTGGCATCACCCAGTGGGCTCATGAAAAAATGTCTATGATGGTAGGAATGGAGGTTATGCGTGAGGTAAGCAACATAGACTTCCACTCACCAAGGCAGGCCTGGTTACTCCTGCGGCTGAGTACCCAATTTGGCAGCAGCAGAGATCAACATTGAGTCCCCAGTATAGCACCATACCCCAAAGCAATCAGCCAGCCAGATGATGGCAAGTTGATTACACTGGGCTGCTTCCATCGTGGAAGGGGCAGCATTTTGCCCTTATTGAAATAGATGCTCACTGAGAATATAAATTTGTGTTTCCTGCATGCAATACACCTGCCAAAACTACCATTCATGGAATTACAGAATGTCTTATCCATTGTCCCGGTATTCCTCACCGCATTGCTTGTGATCAAGGAACTCACTTCAGAGAAAATATAGTATGACAATGGGTCCACACTCATGGAATTTACTGGTTTAACTATACTTTCCTCCATCTTGAAACAGCTGGCTTGATAGAATGGTGGAATGGCCTTTTGAAGACTCAGTTATAGCACCAGCTGGATGACAATGCCTTGCAGGGCTGGGACAAGGTTTAGCATCATATGAATTATATGAGTATTTCTCCCATAGCCAGCATTCATGGGTCCAAGAATCAAGGGGTGGACCTGGATTACACATGGTGACCCACTAGCAAAGTTTTTGCTTCCTGTTCCCATGACCTTATGCTCCACTGGCCTAGAGGTCTTAGATTCAAAGGGAGAAATGCTTCCTTCAGGAGACACAACAATGATTCTATTGAACTGGAAGTTAAGACTGCCACTCAGTTACTTTGGATTCCTCATGCCTCTGAATCAACAGGCAAAAAAGGGAGTTACTGTGCTAGCTGGGGTGATTTATTCTGACTAACAAGGGGAAATTTGGACTGCTGCTTCACAACGGAGGTAAGAAAGAATAGGTCTGGAATACAGGAGATCCCTTAGGGAGTCTCTTAGCATTACTATGCCTAGTGATTAAGGTCAGTGGAAAACCATAGCAACTGTCCAGTCCAATCCAGGTCTGTAATGACCCAGACCTTTCAGAATGAAGGTTTGGTTTACACCACCAGGTAAAGAACTACGACCAGCTGAAGTATTTGCTGAAAGCAAAGTGAATACAAAATGAATAATGAAAGAAAGTAGTTATGAATACCTGCTGTGCCCATGTAAACAATTACAGAAATGAGAAATATAATTGTCATGAGCATTTTCTTCTTGTTCCATTCAGGAACACACAATGTTTTGTCCTGAATGGAATCCTGGAAAAGGACATTGGGTACAAACTAAGGTAATCTGAATAATGTGCGGGCTCTTGTTAGTAATATAGGTACCTAAATAATAACAAAAGACTCATACTAATGCAAGATGTTAATGGGTATGTAAGAGCTGTGTACTATCATCACAGTTTTCTTGCAAATCTGAAACTGTTCTAAACAATAAAATCTCTTTTTAAAAATAAAAAAATAAAAATAGCTGCAAACTGAGCAAATCAGTCTTTAGAGAAGAGTCACATCATAAAACATACTCTTTCCAACTAGTTCACATGAACATCAGTTTTTCTTTCTAAATTCATGGTTCAGAAATAATGTTTTTAACGGTAGCTAGGTTCTCTGACTAGCCTACAAATTTAAAAGTCCACCATGTAGTTAAACTCTCTTAGAGGGCTAACTGAGCTTTTTGCCTGGGTAAAGAAGCTGCTGAGCAGAGGAGAGAAAAATATGAAAAATTAAAAAATTCCTACCTCTTTTTCTAGGCACAAGGTGATTCTCGTATATGTTCTATAAATAAATGTCCTATTGAAATCACGTATGCCACCTGGTAGTATTTCTAAGTTCTGCTTCCACTATTATGTCTGACATAAACATTCAGAACCAACAAAAAATTTCTGAGCATCTACTCTTAGCTATGTTCTTTACTAAGTGTTGAGAAAACAGGGAAAATGACATTACATCTAATCCCAGGAGAAGAGAGCAGGAAAACAGAAGAAACAAAAGAAATGAAGAGTAAATTCAAGGGTAACTTTTCCCTTCTTCACTCTACTTGCTGTCACTTCTCTCTAACTCACTTTCAGGTCCTAGTCATGCAGTATTGGAATAACAGAGATCTATGTCCACTATCTTTATATGAATGTATAAGTGCATAAAGAGGACCAGCTGGCTTAATGGTAGTTCACTGGAAGGAGACCTAGGGTATTTCGAGAAATGAAAATTCAACTGAAACAATGGCAGGGTTGAGCTGCAAAAATGGCCAATCGTGTGTAATGTTGTTTCCTATTTGCAGAGATAAAATTTCTAGACCAAGTTGGAAATAGCTCCATCATTATACTTTATTACATATTGCTGCAATATTTTGGGATATTTAACCTGGAGTAAGACAATTATGACACACTTGGAAACTTTCTTCAAATCTTTGGTTTTTGGTGGATTATAAAACATGCTGCTCTAAAGACACATGCACACGTATGTTTATTGTGGCACTATTCACAATAGCAAAGACTTGGAACCAACCCAAATGTCCAACAATGATAGACTGGATTAAGAAAATGTGGCACATATACACCATGGAATACTACGCAGCCATAAAAAAGATGAGTTCATGTCCTTTGTAGGGACATGGATGAAGCTGGAAACCATCATTCTCAGCAAACTATTGCAAGGACAAAAAACCAAACACCGCATGTTGTCACTCATAGGTGGGAATTGAACAATGAGAACACATGGACACAGGAAGGGGAACATCACACACCAGGGCCTGTTGTGGGGTGGGGGGAGGGGGAGGGATAGCATTAGGAGATATATCTAATGTTAAATGTCAAGTTAATGGGTGCAGCACACCAACATGGCACATATATACATATGTAACAAACCTGCAC